>NC_069682.1:7020672-7651201 GCF_023699985.2 Odocoileus virginianus
TGTTCTGCTCTTTTTGGCTCTGTCCTTGTGTTCTACTAGTGTTTCATCAGTGGATCTATACTCGTTTATTTGGCAGGTATAATCTGTCATTCCCTCCCATCCCCTATCGTTTTATAAACTTCTTACCTTATGTCACCCCTCTAGCTGGTGGTGACTCTCTTTTCCATCTGCATAGGAGGCTTCGTGCCCTTTGTGTGAAATGAGCTGTCTTTGATTACAGTTCGTCAGTGTGGTCTGACTGCTAACACTGATTCCCAGCAGTCAACAAACTTTGTCATATTGTTCAAGATTAGGTTTCGATGTGTCATTTTAATAGACTAAAAAGCCATTCTCAGTAAAATTGAATTCCTGTGGGAATCATCGTTAATGATGCTTTCAAAATGAAGAAAAATGTTGTAATGTTTCGGAGATTTCACTGGGGAAGGTATCCAGGTGGCTACATTTACTGATACTGCCCCTTGTTTTAGCTGGATTTGATATTCTGATAATGAATGTTAAAACTTGTTAGCCTTTATTTAGGCAAAACATGATTCACAGTATTTAAGCTTTATGAGCTTTTTCATTTAGTCAAGTCTTAGAATGTTTTTATTTTTGTCTTTGATAGGAAAATACTTGTTCTGTCTTTTCATTTCTATATGTGACCCTAGCTAAATTCAGGGCTAGAGCAGGGTCCTGATCAAGGTAGAAACATGGTGCTTTTGCCTTCTTTATCTTAATGCGGTATAGTGAAAATAGCAGTTTTGGAGCCAGACTGTATGGGTTCAGATCCCCTCTATGTCATTTCACTGATTGTGTGATTTCAGTGTTAATTTCTCTGTTTCTCGGTTTTTCATCTATAAAATGAGGATAGAATTATAGAATAAGAATTAATACACCTGTAAAATATATGTACACTTCTAATGTGCATCAGTTCAGTTTAGTTACTCAGTCATGTCCCACTCTTTGTGACCCCATAGACTGCAGCACGTCAGACTTTCCTGTCCTTCACTCTCTCTTGCAGTTTGCTCAAACTCATGTCCATCAAGTCTGTGATGCTTTCCGACCATCTCATCCTCTTGTCATCCCCTTCTCCTCCTGCCTTCAATCTTTCCCAGCGTCAGGGTCTTTTGTAATGAGTCGGTTCTTCACATCAGGTGGCCAAAGTACTGGAGTTTCAGCTTCAGCATCAGGCCTTCCAATGAATATTCAAGGTTGATTTCCTTTAGGGTTGACTGATTTGATCTCCTTGCAGTCCAAGGGACTCTCAAAAATCTTCTCCAACAGCACAGTTCAAAAGCATCAATTCTCAGTGCACCAGGCCCGAGCATGTGTCTCATGCAAAAAATAAAAAATAAAAAATAAAACAACAACAACAACAAAAGCATCAATTCTTTGGCACTCAGCTTTCTTCATAGTCCAACTCTCACATCCATACATGACTACTGGAAAATCCATAGCTTTGACTAGACGGACCTTTGTTGGCCAAGTCATGTCTCTGCTTTTTAATATACTGTCTAGATTGGTCATAGCTTTTCTTCCAAGGGGCAAGCATCTTTTAATTTCATGGCCACAGTCACCATCTGCAGTGATTTTGGAGCCCCCCAAAATAAAGTCTGCCACTGTTTCCATTGTTTCCCCATCTATTTGCCATGAAGTGACGGGATCAGATACCATGATCTTAGTTTTCTGAATGTTTGAGTTTTAAGCCAACTTTTTCACTCTCCTCTTTCACTTTCGTCAAGAGGCTCTTTAGTTCTTCTTCACTTTCTGCCATAATGGTGGTGTCAGCCGCATATCTGATGTTATTGATATTTCTCCCAGCAGTGTTGATTCCAGCTTGTGCTTCTTCCAGCCCAGCATTTTGCATGATGTACACTGCACTTAAGTTAAATAAGCAGAGTGACAATATACAGCCATGACATATTCCTTTCCCAGTGTGCATACCTCATATTTATATACCAGTAAATATTATTTCCTGTCATTATTTTCTATTATGCTGTTATTGTTGATCTTTTGAAGTTGTTAGTCTCCAAAATATATTTGGAGACATTCCTTAGCTTTAGGTGGGACAGGATGCAGAAGTAACCAAAGATTACACTCTTTATTGATTCAGTGGCTTATCTCTGATACCAGCTTTGCTCTCTTTGGTTAACAAAAAGTCCTACGGTAGAATACAGCAGCTCTCCTTGGGTGGCAGTGTGGAGCCCTCCGTGACTACTTAAGCAGGCTTTAGGAATCTGATTTTCTTCCCTCACCAGTTCTTCCTTGACTAAGGTTTTTAAGTAAGGTCTTTAAGTAAGGTTTCCCACATTTAAAAAGATTTCCAATGGTGGCGTTTTGTTATTTGACAAGCAGCTAAATTAAGGCCATCCTTAATCACCGTCTGGCACTCTCTCTCTCTCTCTCTCTCTCTCTCTCTCTATATATATATATATATATATATATATATATATCACCTAAGGCTCAGCTACCAGATCTCAGTCTCAGTCTCTCTTTCAGAGGGATTTAGGACCCAGAAGGACTCCAAAGCAGAGTGGACTGACCTCACTAAGCATTTGGTTATCTGTATAGGCTCATTAGCCACAGACATGGCAATGGAGCACTCTTAGTTAAATGAGGTCTTAATCTCTGTGTAGACTTGTTTTACAGGCACAGATAAAGTAAGGTTTGCCTCTAGAGAGAAACTTGGTTGATCCCAGAGAAAGTCTTTATTTGCCACAGTCTGGTTGTAGTGATGAACTTATCTTAGGGCTGCTTGTAGTATGTGCCTCAGATTTAGGCCTGGTTGAGTCAGAGTAACCCAGGGTACACTAAACTTGTGTCTTGGCTAAACTACTACACAGGGAACCCTCATCTCTGTTACAGCTGCTGCCCAGGTCGTGATGTCTAGACCTTAGTCTTGCTGGCCTATGATATGAATTTTGAAGCTTTGTGACTGAGTCTTGCTTTGCTACCTCCTGTCTGCCAGACTTGGGTCCTCCAGACCCTGTTTGTTTGTTTTTTCCCCAGCCTTGAGTGCATTGCCAGGCAAATGATAGACCTTCAGCAAATGCTTGTGGAGTGTAACTCTTGGATCTCTTAGCAGTAGGAGCTGTTCAATTTGCCGTGACCGTGCATTTGGCTTTGACCCTGGTGTCCCTGCACCTGTATTTCTCAATGTTCAGTGAGCCCCTAAAAGTGCCAAGCACTGTGCTTATCACCTTATATTCAGAATCTCACTTTATCCATACCGAAACCCTAATTACAAGTATTTTTATTATCATGGCCATTTTATAAGTCAGGAAACTGAGACCCAGAGACACTAAGTAACTTATCTATAGTCATCGAGGTTGAGTACATTTAGAAGATGGGATTCAAATCCCGATCTATCTGACTGCAGAGCCAGAGATCATAATCTCTACTCTGTTTTCTTTTCCACACCAGTTGAAGAGAGGGTGTTACTAGGAGTCAGCCAACCGATACATTAAGTCCATATTTCATGCAGCTGGGCTAAGTTCCCACCACATGTGACCCCCTGCTCAGATTCTCAAGAAGTTGAGGGTAGTGTTCTTACCCGCTGTGTGCGTTGGGAAAGCCTTTGTTTTCAGAAAGTTCAGGAATTGAGCAAGAGAGTGAGATGGAAACGCCAACTGCTGAGCTGAATGAGCCCTGCTGGCTTCTTTAGGGGAGACCTGGAGATGGAGCAAGCCGCAGCCCTTCTTCTGTCCCCAGGGCGTTCGGTGTTCCTGTGGTCGGTGGACACCGAGATTTTCAGTTGCAAGTACCTGTCACTGGTTGTCTGAGAGGTGGCTCTGGCTCCTGAAGCCAGCTTAACTCAGGCGGAGTGAGGAAGCACAGCAGAAGTGACATGGAGCTCACAGTCAGGCTTCTTCGGTCAGTGACCTTCAAGAGTTGGTGGGTAAGAACCTAGTTTGTCTTAAACTTTAGTGTGCTTATGCGTCTTAGAGAGCTATGTAAAAATTATTAAGTCAGAGAAGAAGTCCATAATTTTTGTTTCTAACAGCTTCCAGATGATGCTAACCCTTGAATCATCCTTAGCAAGGCTCTAGCTTCTTGTTTCTCATTTGGGAAAGATATGAGGTTTACTGTATGCAATCTTCTAAGTTTCTTTGAAGAATTAAGCTTTAGTTGCCCATAAATGTAACCTGCTAAGTAGTAAATATTTGATTATTTTTTCCCTTTCCTTTCTGACTTCTCCATCTTTACACCCATGCTCTTTGGCTTCAGCATCCAGATGAACTGTTTGCACTCTCAGGTCCATCTCAGGCTCTTTTTCTGGTAGAGCCCAATCTAAGCAGATGACTCCACCAGCTTCTAGAATGAACAGCTCCAACAAGAGTGTGTCTGTCTCCAGGGCTCCAGACTTCAGCTGCCATGAGGTCATCCTCACAAATCTCTTCCAGGAAAGTCACATCTCACTGGACCTGAGGTAGCCCAGGTTAAGATGGTCAGAACTTGGCCTGTATTGATCTTAGAGTATTTACAGATGAGGGCATAGCTGGCGTTCTTCCCTTGGTGATTTGCCAGGACTGTTATTTGAGAGAAAGATGCCGTGTTCCTGCTGTAGAAACTCTAGAGCCCATAAATTAAATATGAACCAAGATTTCCAAGTACTCTGGGGTAAGTTTTTCCCTTAAGAGTGGAAAAAAAAAAGGCAAAAATGGAAATCTCCAAACCTAATGAGTTAATCCCACTCTCGAGTGCTTGTCAGCTTATGTAAAGACTAGGGAACGGTCAGTCACCAGTGCTCTCACTCTGAGTGCCTGTTCCCAGCTGAAGTCCCTTTTGTCTTCTCTGCCTGCTCCTGCGTCTCTCTGAGTCTCATTAACTCCAGAATTAAATATGGCCCCTCTGCTTCATTCCCATCATTCTGTTCAGTGCTGTAGACTCCTCCTGAAGGCTTGAAGTTGAAGGATGAGAACTATTTAGAGAACACTTAATTTTCAGTATCACTAAGATGCCAAATAACTAGCAGTCACTGTCATTTTCTGTGACTAAGAATCAGAAAGGTTTGGCATCCATTTCTGCTGCCAGGCTTCCCATCATGGCAGCTAGGTGCCCTGTTGGCCCCTAGGACTCACTTTATTTCTCATCTCTGAATCCAAGTCCTTCCCTATTAGAGCCTTCTTGTCTGGTTTTTCAGGATGTAGACTGTACAACTTCTTGGGTCATGTCACATAGACTGTAAAGGGAATGACATCTCATGGAGTTTTTGCAACTTGACAGTTCTGCTTTCTGTCAACCCCAAAAGTCTCAGATCCCACCCCTAGAAAGCCAGGAGAATTTGGAATTTTCTGTTATTTTATTTTACTTTTCTTGCATCCTTTATTTTCCAGGTGTACCCCAGCATCCTACTTTAGTATAATCAAAAGTCTCATTAAAGTATTTCTTGTTCCCCAACACAAAATAATTGTTCTTTTTTAATGAGGAATTCTATCTTCCTTCCAATCTCAAATTGTGTCCAGCTTCTAAAATTGTAGCTTCTATGCCGTCTCCCTGTTTAACTGAGTGAAGAAAGATACAAATCCTGTCTAGGCTTTAATCAAACATATAGCTGTGAGGTTTGCTGTCTCCGCTGTGGCCTTGGACTCAAGGAATTCCAGTTCTCCCCAGGCCCTGCTGGAGCCAGTTTTTCATCTTGATGTTGCCCCACATCCAAGGCAACCTTAGAAAACCTTTTAACTGATGATTCCACGTTGGCCTTAATAGAAGTCGTTCTTTACACCTTTCATTCCCTTCCAAAAGGCTGAAGCCACTCAAGAAGAGTTTGAGATCTAAACCATTCTCAACTACCACGGGCAGTTGCAGGCCTCAAGAAGAAGATCGAATTCCAGAATCTGTGTCCTATGTTCATGCTAGTCATAATAGGGGGTTGGGGATGGGGGTAGCTGGAAACACAGGGAAGGAGCTAAGACAAAGTTCTCAAAGGGACCTAAATAGATTTATCAGCTCTGTAAACTTTGGGAATTTACATAATATTTCAGTCAGCTGTAAAATAGAGATATTCTTTACCTTACAAGGCTGTTATGAGGATTAAACAAGCTAATATTTGTAAGGTTCTTAGCATTAGGTCTGACAGGTAACAAGTTCTCAAAAAAAACCCTGTTGCCATAGAACCTCCAAATCTGTGCTTCTAGGGGATGTAGTATCATGTTTTAGCCTGCTAGTTTTTCTTAAATAACTTGAATCCACCCAGGAAAAGGAAGAGTTTAATGAAGGAGAGCTCAAATCCTAAGTGGCATGTGTAGCACACTGCTCTTGCTAGAACAGTGACCCCAGATTGTGGTTAACGGCAACATCTTCTTATGGAACTCCTGTGAAACCTGGAACCAATGGTAGAGACTCAGGCCCTGTGGGATGTGACATAACCCACAGATACAGTCATAGTCTGTTGTTGCCATTTTTGGTAGTAACCGGCTATGTATGCTTTAGCTGCCCTGCATTATCTCAGTAAAATAAAACAGCAATAATTTAGTCCTCAATAGCAAATCACATTGTTGTAACTTAAGATTGTATTTGGAACCATTTACTTTCTAGGTAAAAATTAACACTGAAAGTATCTTGGAAAACATTTACCCATATTGAAACCTGAGTCATTCTTTTATCTGCTTGGCCTTTGTACCTACTTTACTCTTTTGAACATAAGAATGCTCTCTTATCTTTGTTTCCCCTCTCTGGCTTTCTTCCACTTTTTTCTTTTGCCTTTAACATTATTTTTGCAGTAGCTTCCTTGACAGATCCACATCTTCCACTCTCAAAGGACAAAGTAACGATGGAAGCATTGTGTTTGTCTTTTGTGCGTATGTGAGCTCATGAGCTAGACCTTTCTACTTGGTGTGACCAGCCATTTACTTAGCCATCATCTCCGCTTTTAGTGTCTCAGGTGTAAACTACAGAACTCAGGCAGAAACTGAAAGCAGACTTTCAGCCACTCGGTACGCTGAGTATATGCTGTAGGTTATACATTTTATCAGAAAATAATCTTGTAGGTTTTTACTATCATGGAGTTCCAAACAGTACCAAGAAATCCAGTGGATCTTAATGAAAATATGTCATATCAACTTTATTAGACAGATCTTTAAGGAGTTTGTATATAAGGAAAGAAAAATTATTCAGGAAGAGGGAAAAATAAGAAAGGTATTAGCATATATACATCTGTCAACATATAATAATGACAATTATGTTACATATGCATTATATATATTAATTACATATTTTATATTAATTTAAATATTACCAATTTCTGTTTCTCGAGTGTTTGGCATGTGTGTTTTTAATACTCTCAATAAACTTACGACAAGATTACTATTATCATACCAATTTTCAAATGAGGAAACTAAAGATAATCAAGGATTGGGCTGGTATTGAAACCCAATCAATCTAATTTCAGAAACTGTGCTCTTAACAGCTGTGTTTTTCTGTCCTCCTAAGTATGTATAGAGAAGGATTTGGGCAAGATGGTAGGCACTGGAGCGGCAGCTGCGTGGTGCGGGAGAAGTTCTGTACAGTCAGCAAAAACAAGACGAGGAGCTGACTGTACTCAGACCATGAACTTCTTGCCACATTCAGATTCAGGTATGACCTAAATCAAATCCCTTATGATTATACTTAGTGGAAGTGACAAATAGATTCAAAGGATTAGATCTGATAGAGTGCCGGAAGAATTATGGATGGAGGTATGTGACATTGTACAGGAGGCAGGGATCAAGACCATCCCCAAGGAAAAGAAATACCAAAAGGCCAAATGGGTGTCTGAGTAAACCTTACAAATAGCTGAGAAAAGAAGAGAAGTGAAAGGCAAAGGAGAAAAGGAAAGATACGCTCATTTGAATGCAGAGTTCCAAAGAATAGCACGGAGAAATAAGAAAGACTTCCTTAGTGATCAATGCAAAGAAATAGAGGAAAACAATAGAAAGGGAAAAACTAGAGATCTCTTCAAGAAAATTAGAGATAACAAAGGGAACATTTCATGCAAAGATGGGCACAATAAAGGACAGAAGTGGTATGGACCTAACAGAAGCAGAAGATATTAAAAAGATGTGGCAAGAATAAGATCTTCATGACCCAAATCACGATGGTATGATCACTCACCTAGAGCCAAACATCCTGGAATGTGAGGTCAAGTGGGCCTTAGGAAGCATCACTAAGAACAAAGCAAGTGGAGGTGATGGAATTCCAGCTGAGCTGTTTCAAATCCTAAAAGACGATGCTATAAAAGTGCTGCACTCAATATGCCAGCAGATTTGGAAAACTCAGCAGTGACCACAGGACAGGAAAAGGTCAGTTTTCATTCCAATCCCAAAGAAAGGCAATGACAAAGAATGCTCAAACTACTGAACAATTGCACTCATCTCACATGCTACCAAAGTAATGCTAAAAATTTTCCAAGCCAGGCTTCAACAGTACGTGAACTGTGAACTTCCTTATGTTCAAATTGGATTTAGAAAAGGCAGAGGAACCAGAGATCAAATTGCCAACAACCACTGGATCATTGATAAAGTAAGAGAGTTCCAGAAAAACATCTACTTCTGTTTTATTGACTATGCCAAAGCCTTTGACTGTGTGGATCACCACAAACTATGGAAAATTCTTAAAAAGATGGGAATACTAGACCACCTGACCTGCCTCTTGAGAAATCTGTATGCAGATCAGGAAGCAACAGTTAGAACTGGACATGGAACAACAGACTGGTTCCAAATCAGGAAAGGAGTACATTGAGGCTGTATATTGTCACTCTGCTTGTTTAACTTATATTCAGAGTACATCATGAGAAATGCTGGGCTGGATGAAGCACAAGCTAAAATCAAGATTTCCGGGAGAAATATCAGTAACTTCAGATATGCAGATGACACCACACTTATGGCAGAGAGCTAAGAAGAACTGAAAAGCCTCTTGATGAAAGTGAAAGAGGAGAGTGAAAAGGTTGGCTTAAAACTCACCATTCAGAAAACTAAGATCATGGCATCCGGTCCCATCACTTCATGGGAAATAGATGGGGAAACAGTGGCAGACTTTATTTTTCTGGTCTCCAGAATCACTGCAGATGGTGACTGCAGCCATGAAATTAAAAGATGCTTGCTCCTTGGGAGAAAAGTTATGACCAACCTAGACAGCATATTCAAAAGCAGAGACATTACTTTGCCAACAAGGGTCTGTCTAGTCAAAGCTATGATTTTTCTAGTAGTCATGCATGGATGTGTGATTTGGATTATAAAGAAAGCTAAGCATGGAAAAGTCGATGCTTTTGAACTGTGGTATTGGAGAAGACTCTTGAGAGACCCTTGGACAGCAAGAAGATCTACACAGTCCAGCCTAAAGGAAATCAGTCCTAAATATTCATTCGAAGGACTAACGATGAAGCTGAATCGCCAATACTTTGGCCACCTGATTGAAGACCTGACTCACTGGAAAAGACCCTGATGCTGGGAAAGATTGAGGGCGGGAGGAGAAGGGGACGGCAGAGGATGAGATGGCTCAATGGCATCTCATGGACAATGACTCGATGGACATGAGTTTGAGTAAGCTCTGGGAGTTGGTGATGGACAGAGAAGCCTGGCGTAACTGTAGTCCATGGGTTCGCAAAGAGTCGGACCCAACTGAGCAACTGAACTGAACTGAACTGAACTGAAGTATGTATATGGACTTACCTATTTCTGCACATAAATAACAAATTACGTGCATTTATATACAGGATATATTATGATATAAAATATTATATATAAAATTTCAAATTTCATTAAATATCTTTTCTATAAACTTAACATTTGTAAGTTTAGGACGTATTTTTTCCTCTATCTTTAAACCATGACCATGTTTATTTTGGTCTCATGAATGAAAGGTGTCACTGGTGTTTCATAAACTTGAATATTTTATGGATTCTTTTAAAAGGAATTTTCATGGACCCTTAGTATTTACATGGATAATTTTGTATTGGAATGTTACTGTTAAATGTACAAACATTTAACAGGTGTACATTCCTTGTGCTTTTATGTCCTAAAGTTATTTTAAGATAAATTTTGAGATGAGAAAGCAATAAATTCATTTTAACAACTCAGGTTTCTTGTGATAGGTAATGATGTTCTACTGAAATGTTGCTATTTGAGAAAGCAATATGATATAGGCTCATATACAGTTGGAGTTAAGAGCTTAGCATGGCATAAGTACCGTAATTCATGTGATTAAAACATTCTTTTCCTGCTTTTTTCCTGTTGAAAGAATTGTGAAACCTTCATTCACCCAGTGTGTAGAGGTAGCATTTTCCCTTGGTGTGGATGCAACTTTCATATAGTCAGTGTCTGCCATCATTTGTTCCTCTAAAATAATGCTACTTGGTGGAAATTGATTGTTAAAGCAATATAGATGGGGACTGCTGTGACATGTAAAGTACTTTATCTGAAGGGGTGGTGAGGGGGGCTTGCAGATAACACTAATGAGCTTCTCTTCTGCCATCTACACCCTCTCCCTCTGATCTCCTTGTTTTAAATACAATCTGTTCCCTGACAACTCCTAATTTTTATCTGTAGTCTAGACTGCTCCTCTAAACTCCAGACCTGTGTATCTAACTGCCATGTCGACATCTCCACTTAAGACTTCTAAACAACATCTCAGTTATTTTGAACTTGTTTTGGTTTCTCCTGATTTCCCTGACCTGTTCCAAACCTGCTCACGCAGTGTTCCCTATCCCTCGAGAGAGCAACCATTACATTTTTCCTGTTATTCAAGTGTCAGCCTTTTGTCATCCTTTACTTTTCTGTTTTTTTTTTTTTTTTTTAATTTTTATGTTTAAATCCAGTCGGCCTGAGAATCTTGCTGGCTTTGAAATATACCCAGGATCTGACCTCTTCTTACCAACCTCACTGCTACCATCTCCCTTCCCACTGCCCCAGGTCCAGAACACTGTGACTTCCTGCCTGGATGGTTGCAGGAGCCCCCGCTGGCCTCCCTGCCTCGCCCCTGCCTTCTCTCCTCGGCAGTGCAGGGTATGTGCCGCCTAGCAACCGGAGTTGATGCGTTACATAAAACCCAGAGCAGGTCACTAGATGATTCCTCTCCTCTTCTTCAAGCCTACCAAAGGCTCCGTCTCAGAATGAAAACCAAAACCCTCACAGTGCTCTGCAAGGCCTGCTCCCAGCTTGTCTTTTCCCCAGTCTATTGCAGCCTCACTTTCCCTTGGACCTGCGGCTCGGAGCTCCAGGGAGCCCTGGCACTGCTGTTTCCTCAGGGGGCCACCTGGCTTGCACCCCCTGGCTGCTGTTTAGGTATGGCTTTGACAGTGGGCCTTCTCTGAACATCTGAGAAAACATCTTGATGCCAGCCTGCCTCCTCCTCTCCACTCCCTCACTTGCTTTGATTTTTTTTCCCCACTGCATTTATCACCATGTGTTACATTTACGTTATATTTGCGTTATATGTATTATATATTATACTTTGTGTATGTATATGTGTATAAATTGCTTATTGCCTGTCTCTTTTTATGGGAATATAAGTTTCATGAAGGCAAGGACTTATTTTTTCCTTAGATCCTAAAATACCACTTGGAACTTAGTTTGTGTGTAACAAGCATTTGTTGAATCAATCAGTGAATACTTAGTGTTTTGTTTTTACAATTATTTTTTACCAGAACAAAAGCAAAGGGAAATATTATTAGTTAGAGGTTGTAGATCACAGGGTGAAAAAGTGTATATCAGGCTGTGACACAAGTAATCAAACTGCTAAGTGCACCTTAGATTTTATCACTGGAAATCTTTGTATTGCCAGTTCTCGTTTTACCAGCTGTAACATCGTTTGGGTTTTGCAGTTGAATATGAACTTTTAACTTCCTCCAGGTATTTGCCTGTTATGCTTTGTGTATATATTTACAGCTTCTTTTAAAGTTACTAATGGCATTATTCATTTGTGTGACCACTGATACCATGCTGGGCTGTTAATACAGTTAAGATTTTCTGAGAAAAAGGCCTCTTTGTAAATCAGCCGCTCCCCTGATTTTCACTTGGAGCTCATCCAAATATTGACGCCACTTAGTTTGTAAAATTTCCTCAACTCAGTGGAGAACCAGTAGCTGGCAGAACCAAAGCCCTGATATGCAGTGGAGATTACCATTCAGAGGAAAGCGTGTCTGTTGAACTGTGTAACAGCTATCCATGTAGGAAACCCAAACAGAGTCCAAAGAGCAAATAATTGTGGTGATTAAACTGATAAGCTGGTGACACAGGGGAAGAAAGTACAAATTGAAGTTTCGGCAACAAGTGTAAGGCACATGTCTTTCCTTTCCTGGTATTCTTAGGAAAGAAACACGATAACTTGGTTACATGATTAAAATAGGCAAAGTCCAGCTGGAATCCCATTTACTACCTGTTGTTTGCTTACTCTTTTTTGTCTTATCAGAGGTGTCGAGATCTTTAAATTGTTGTTTACCACTTTTTGTTTTCCTTTATCTTTTAGCCTTTATAGCAAAGTACTGTTAATATAGAGTTAAAACAAGGCTTTCTTCACCTTCTTCTGTTTCTTCCCCCCCCCCCCGCCCCCGTGGTATAAATTGATGACTTACTCAAAACATTTTTAAAGTTATTATAAACTAAAATGTATATACATTTTAATTATACATACTATAACAAATAGTGCATTCATAAATATATAGTGTTGTTATGTAATTTTAACATATAACATATTTTAACATATAACATATATTTTTAACATATATAACATAAAACATATAAACACATGTTTTATATATTTGTTTATATTGCAAGAATGTTACAAAAATAAGGGATGATCCCAAGATTTGACTTTCAAGGATAAGAAAAAGAACCTCTTCTTTTAAACAGAAAATTGAGTCATGTAAAAACCATACTTCAGTGCTGTAGGAAGCATCCTATTGTAAGCACATCTTAACTTTTTTCTTTCCTCCCCTCCTCCATTTCCTATTTGAATTGATATTGATTGAATACCCGTGTATATCAGGCAAGAAAAATACAGACTTAGTCCTGGGGATGATATGAAAGCTAATTTAGCAAATCCTAGACTATCATGGAGTAGCTTCTTTAAAGTACATTGGGAATTAATTGGGGTCAGCCTGCATCTGGCTGGACACAGGTTGGACACAGGAAAGAAGAGGCCCACTTTTATGAATTTTGGTTTATGGTAGTTTGACTTTTTCAAGGGCAAGGGGCTACATTCATTCCCCAAGTCTGGCTTCAGAAATTTTCATTGTCTCTCAGCTATTTTAACAAAGGCACACACTTACACATTCTTTATCTCTACCTCTGTTTTTTTCTTTCATCTTCCACTTCTTACAGCTCCTTTTTCATCTCAGATTCTAGGCTGCTTTTATATTTTCTTCTTATTTCTCCTCTGAATTTCTTGTTTTAGTTTACAATGTTAGCAATTTATGTTTTATATTGTTACAAATTGTTTTGAAGGGAATGTTATACATTGATTCAATATGGAAATAATTGCCTTCCTGTCTAGAGATCTGAAAAGATAGAGGGGTTGAAAACTGCCCTCAGGATGGATGCAATAGAAAGTGAAATGTTTTTAAAGGAAATTAAACAGGCATATTAACTTATTTCCTGCAGACCATTCAGTTCAGCTCAGTTCAGTTCAGTCGCTCAGTCATGTCCGACTCTGTGACCCCATGGACTGCAGCACGTCAGGCCTCCCTGTCCGTCACCAATTCCCGAAGTTTACCCAAATTCATGTTCATTGAGTTGGTGATGCCATCCAACCATCTCATCCTCTGTCGTCCCCTTCTTCTCCTGCCCTCAATCTTTCCCATCAGGATCTTTTCAAATGAGTCAGCTCTTTGCATCAGGTAGCCAAAGTATTGGAGTTTCAACATCAATCCTTCCAATGAACAGCCAGGACTGATCACCTTTAGGATGAACTGGTTGGATCTCCTTGCAGTCCAAGGGACTCTCAAGAGTCTTCTCCAACACCACAGTTCAAAAGCATCAATTCTTCTGTGCTCAGCTTTCTTCACAGTCCAACTCTCACATCCATACATGACTACTGGAAAAACCATAGCCTTGACCAGATGGACCTTTGTTGTCAAACTAATGTCTCTGCTTTTTAATATGCTGTCTAGGTTGGTCATAACTTTTCTTCCAAGGAGTAAGCGTCTTTTAATTTCATGGCTGCAATCACCATCTGCAGTGATTTTGGAGCCCCCCAAAATAAAGTCAGCCACTGTTTCCACTGTTTCCCCATCTATTTGCCATGAAGTGACGCGACCAGATGCCATGATCTTAGTTTTCTGAATGTTGAGCTTTAAGCCAACTTTTTCACTCTTCTCTTTCATTTTAATCAAGAGGCTCTTTAGTTCTTCTTCACTTTCTGCCATAAGGGTGGTATCATCTGCATATCTGAGGTTATTGATATTTCTCCCGGCAATCTTGATTCCAGCTGCAGACCATTAGCTAAATAGATAATGAAAGGAAAATACTTCACTGCTTCCCTGATTATCTATCCCAAAATCTAACTGAAGTCCAAGGTTGTACATCCTATTGCCAGTGTTTTCTAGGATTATACCTTTGCATAAGTTACTTTTCTTTTGACTTGCATAGAGGAAATGGCTATTGGAGAGAGCTCTCTGTTTAAAAATGTGTTCGTTTCAACAAGAATAAGCCAGTTTCTATGCGTTTTAACGAAGTGGTTATAGAAAACCTAAAACTCTGAATCTTTTATGGGTTTCCCACAGTACCAAAAGCAGATGGAGTTTTTGACTGAAACTGACCCGTAATTAAGTTGAGATTGAGTGCTATATTACTTCTGTTTGGAATCCTTCTTAAAGACTTGTCCATCATAGTCAAGTCCAGGGCTCAGAATTTCAAAGAAAAATTTTATCCTTTTAAAAAATACATTGTGTGGTAGCACTTAACAGTCCTTGAGAAAAATGGTACATGTGGGATGTGATGGATTTTAGAAATTACACCAACACTGTCTAGTTAGTGTGTTCCTTTACTTATTCTATTATAAATCAGGAGTTTGCAGTTTTGACAGCTAATTTTTTTTTTTTTCTGTCAGCTGAAACTTGACTCAGCCTCTTAACTGTAAGCAAACTGGAAATGAAGAGTCTTTATTAAGATACAGATATATATTTTCTTTGGAAATATAATTTGAATGGTTGAATGTGTGTATCTTTTAGGCTAATGTACTTGGTGGTAAACAGAAATAGACCTTTTCCCCTTCCCATTTGGAGTAAAATTTATTTAAGAATAAAATTTGATTCCATAATAAGCAAAATAGCATAGGCATTATTTTAAAACAAACTAGAGATAAAAACTAGGAGTTTTTAACAGACCTGCAATATGGGATTTATTCTATTGTTGTCATTCTTGCTTAAGAGGCTGTGGGATGGGGATGGGCCTTTTTCAGCATGTGTTAAAATTATCCATTTGTCTACCTCAGGTCATAAAATCTTCCAGTTGAGAAGATCTTTAGGGACCATCTAGTTCAACTCTCCTATTTTACAGTTAAAGGAATCTGTGGGTAAGGTTAACTCCCAAAATTGTTTTCTAAAAAAAATCCAGCATTGTTCTTATAGTTCATTGTCAGGCAAATCTTTGTTAGGAATTTTAACAATTCCACTAATAATTGGAAGATAATTATATACAAATAAAAAGCAGAGACATTACTTTGCCGAAAAATGTCCGTATAGTCAAAGCTATGGTTTTTCAGTAGCCGTGTATGGATGTGAGAGGTGGACCATAAAGAAGGCAGAGCACCAAAGAATTGATACCTCTGAACTCTGGTGTTGGAGAAGACTCTTGAGGGTCCCTTGGACTGCAAGGAGATCAAACCAGTCAATCCTAAAGGAAATCAACCCTGAATATTCCTTGGAAGGAGTGGTGGTGAAGCTGAAGCTCCAATATTTTGGTCACCTGGTGCAAAGAGCTGACTCATTAGAAAAGACCCTGATACTGGGAAAGATTGAAGGCAGGAGGAGAAGCAGATGACAGAGGACTAGATAGTTGGATGGCATCAACGACTCATTGGACATGAGTTTGATCAAGCTCTGGGAGATGATGAAGGACAGGGAGGCCTGGCCTGCTGCAGTACATGAGAACACGACTGAGTGACTGAACAACAACAGTTCGGTTCAGTTCAGTTGCTGAGTCGTGTCCATGAACTGCATCACGCCAGGCCTGCCTGTCCATCACCAACTCCCAGAGTCTATTCAAACTCATGTCCATCCAGTCGGTGATGCCATCCAGCCATGTCATCCTCTGTCGTCCCCTTCTCCTCCTGCCCCCAGTCCCTCCCAGCATCAGGGTCTTTTCAGATGAGTCAACTCTTCACATGAGGTGGCCAAAGTATTGAAGTTTCAGCTTCAGCATCAGTCCTTCCAATGAACAGCCAGGACTGATCATCTCCTTTAGGATAGTCTGGTTGGATCTCCTTGCAGTCCAAGGGACTCTCAAGAGTCTTCTCCAACACCACAGTTTAAAAGCATCAATTTTTCGGTGCTCAGCTTTCCTCACAGTCCAACTCTCACATCCATACGTGACTACTGGAAAAACCATAGCCTTGACCAGATGGACCTTTGTTGGCAAAGTAATGTCTCTGCTTTTTAATATGCTGTCTAGGTTGGTCATAACTTTTCTTCCAAGGAGTAAGCGTCTTTTAATTTCATGGCTGCAATCACCATCTGCAGTGATTTTGGAGCCCCCCAAAATAAAGTCAGCCACTGTTTCCACTGTTTCCCCATCTATTTGCCATGAAGTGATGTGACCAGATGCCATGATCTTAGTTTTTTGAATGTTAAGCTTTAAGCAAACTTTTTCACTCTCCTTTTTCATCAAGAGGCTTTTTAGTTCCTCTTCACTTTCTGCCATAAGGGTGGTGTCATCTGCATATCTGAGGTTATTGATATTTCTCCTGGCAATCTTGAATCCAGCTTGTGCTTCTTCCAGCCCAGCATTTCTCATGATGTACTCTGCGTATAAGTTATAACTTATACGCAGAGTACATCATGAACAGCAGCAGCAAGAACAAATTGTCAAAATTCATAATTCTTATTTGTAGGCAGGTCATCATATTCGGGAAATAAGTTTCCTTGGAAGTGCTCAAACTAGAACTCATGGAACCTGTCTTCACTAAAACAACTGGACTTCTTTCAGAAGAGGAGATGTTTTGGAATCTCTCTTGTAATAAAACAGTATAATGTTGCATGTGCTAGGATATAGCAAGGCCTAACTTCCGTTTCTGCCTCTACCACCTGTTTGGACCCTCCCTTCCTTTCTCTCTTTCTTCCTTGCTCACTTTGGTCCCCAAAAGAATTATAATATTGGTCCCCAAATGAAATGATAATTCCCTCCTTTTGGGCAATTTCTGCTCACTCTGTCTTTCTGCCTGTATTGTGCAGCCTTTCTGTCCCTAACCTCACTGAGTCCCAGGGTACACAAGTTTACACACATACATACATATGACACATGCTCAGTTGTCCTATGACCTAGTTTGATTTCAACTTTTGGGAAAGTTGCCCTGTAATGTATGATTGTGTGATTTCTCTATTTCACTCTGTGTAGGTCTAGAAAACATACCTGGAATGATGGCTGACATTTCTTTGATTTCATCCATGTTAAATGGTAAACCTAGAAGTGCTCAGTTAAGTCCCGACTCCTGGTAGCTTTTAAAAAATTCGCTTAATTCTTTGGTCCCAGTTTGAGTAATTAAATACCAAATGAATGAATTAGCAGATGTTGCCAGATTGTGTAATGTTCTCTTATAGATGGAAACAGTTAATAGTTTAATGTAAATGTCCTTTAAACTTTGGAAAAGGGTAATAATTCTGTTTTTTTTTTTTTTTTGTAGCCTTATCATAATTTCTGCCATGGTGATGAGCAGACTTTTAGACTGGTAATTTAATCAAAGTGTTAATCAAATAATAATACCATGTGAAGCAGTTTATTATATAATCTCAAATATGATTTAGTAGAAAATATTAGCCATTTTATAAACTGACATAATTCAATTTTTAATGGGTTAGAATGCAGATTAAGAGAAATATCAAAATGGATTGAATAGTGTTATAATAGCTGATCCTTTTAGAGCAAACTGCACTGTCATCAAAGTGAAGTGAAGTCGCTCAGCCGTGTCTGACTCTTTGCGACCCCATGGACTGACTGTAGCCTACTGGTCTCCTCTGTCCATGGGATTTTCCAGGCAAGAATACTGGAATGGGTTGCCATTTCCTTCTCCAGAGAATCTTCCCAACCCATGGATTGAACCCGAGTCTTCCGCATTGTAGGCAGACACTTTACATGCCTATTAAATCTTGGCATTCTACTTTTATATATAACAGTAATGCTATTAACATAAAAGCATGTGACTCTTGATTAATAATGTTCAGTCTGTGGCTATTTAACACTCTTTCACAGGAAGAAACACTGTCTAGTATGTATGTGAAATACCTTAATTTTTAGAATTACTATGTACATAGAAGATTATATCTGTTGTTTTATAAAATTAAAAGGATGCCTGTTGTTGCCTTTTCAGATTTAGGCATATTGGTGCAGAATTTCATCTTCCCAATATTAATTTTATACTACTCCTGTATTTTTTTTTGCTAAGATCAACTTGTTTTAAAAAGTTAAAGTAAATTATTTAAAACAAGAGAAGTCTTTTGCAATTAAACATTGGTAATAGGATTGAGTTGCAGCAATGTTATACTCTTTGAAATGAAGTGATAGTGCCAGTGAGAGTTATTGATTAGAATCTTCCTACAGGTACTTACACTGAATTAATGGAATGTGTATGTTTATTAACAGCAAAGATAATATGGTCATTGAAGTGGTGTATCATCCAGTTTTTTAAATTAACTACAATAAGAACTTCCAATAAGCGAAATTTCACTGTATAATCTAATACACCCCAGAGCCTAGTTCATATGGAACTTTGCTCTGGAGCTGACTCATAAATTCTGTGCTTTTGGATGAGGTCATTTTGGTCCTCCAGTAACTAAACACTTGAAGGGAAGTCTAATACCTTGCTGGTTACTGAACTTCACTCCTGAATTTGGAGTGATGCTGTGAGGAGTTGCCTTTTAATATATAATTCGTATTGCCTTAAAAACTGAGGTTGAGTACTCTTCTTAGCCTGTTATTAATGAATTGAGAGTTCAGCCTCACCTTCACAAGCGGTTTAAACCAAGTACCTATTGATATTTAAACTCACTGTAATGTTTCACTTAAAGTGAATAACGAAGGTGGGCCTTCTAAGATTGTAAGAAACCCACCGTTTCCTTATTATTATTATTTTTTTTTACACTACACGTTTTTATTTTTTCATACTACACCAGACTTTTAGAATTTACAATCAGAATGATTTTTGTGACCTTTAAATGCCCGTGGTGCTTGATTATTTCCTCATTGTTCATTGTACTGTGAGGTAAAAATTTTATAAAATCATGCAGCCTGATAATTTAATAGCGAGAATAAAAGAGATCTCTCTCATGGAGAGAGACCAAGCAACAATCAGATGCTTTACATCTGAGAGATCAGAGAAAGCTTCACGGGAGAGTTGCCTTGGACTGGTCCTTGGTACTAATGTAGACGGGGTTTGCTTCTAGTCGCAGACTTTGTGATGCTCCGCCCAGCTGAGGACCATCGCCACTATGGGCAGTGCTGGCGTGCTGATGCTTTGCCACCTCGGGTAGCAGAGGGGGCTTCTGCGACTCAGGACTTTGTCTGGCACCCGAGGAGCTTGCGCGGCTACCCTGCAGGTGCCACGGGGGACTGTGAAGGAGTTATAGCACGCCCGTGGTTGAGCTGGGAGCTGATAAGCCTCAGTGGGAGGTGGTGAAGGGCCAGTGGGTGCATGCGCAGCTCCTCAGACCTCGCAGGGGTCCGGTTTGGTCACGGGGCCTTCGTGTCTTCAGGAGTGTGCTCTGCTGGCTCACAGCAGCACTGCTCGTCAGCATTGCCGTTGTTGCCTTTTATTTCTTTTCTTCTTCTTCTTCTTCTTCCACTCATACTTCCTAAGATAGCTTCGCCAATAAACTGTCTACTCTGAAATTCTTATCCCAGCCTCTACTTTTGATGATACCCAAACTAAAGCAGTTTGGTAGAGATGGAGGACGAACAGGGTGAGTAAAGTTGTGAAGATTAAGTACAGCATTAGTGAGTGACTCAGTTTGCTAGAAATATCAGATTTATGGTTTCAGAGCAATAAGATTGGTTATGTCACAAGGGAACACTGAGGATTTGCAGATTTTCTTCAGGCATTCCAGGTCTTCTAAAATTTTTGCAAAGGGAGGTGATATGATCAAAGCTCTGTTTCCAAATACCAGTCTGTTTATGGTGGAGATCAGAGATAAGAGAGATGGGATGAATGCAGAACATCAGTGAAGTCATTCTGGGATCTGGATGAGAAAATGGAGAAGAAGGATGGTGGATGCTCCACGTGGCAATTCTGTTGATGTGGATGTCAGGGGAATTGAAAGGCATTAGAAAAAATGCAAATGTCTCTAACCTCTATTACTGACTGGGAGGATGACGATATTTTGTTTGAAACAGAAAAACCTAGAGGAGAAGTGTGTTTAAGTGAGATGAAAAACCTTCAGTTTGCTTCTTTGGAAAATCTGTCTGTATAATATTCATTCTCCTTTTATTTCTTAGTGTCACAATCCTCGTTTTTTACAAGTCCATAATGTGCCCAGCTCAGAGATCTTTCCCAGCTTCTCATTACAGCTGGTGGTAGCCTTATGACTAAGTTCTGGGTGATACAGTGTAAGTGGAAATGTGCTCGATTTCAGGGAAACTTGGAGGTGAGAAGCAGGGCCACCTAGAGCTGTGCCCCTTCATCTTGTCCTCATTCTTCTGCTCTTTTATGGGAAGAGAAGCACAGCAGCAATCTTGGACTGCGAGGGGCTTTGAGGATGAAGGCCATATAGCAGGAGTATGTACCGCCTTGGGGACTACAGCAGCCCCAGACTGCCCAGCTCCAGAGCTTATTTACTTAAGAGGAAAACAAGCTGCATCTTCCCTGAGACACTGGTATTTCATGGCACTCCACGTAACACTCAATGATGATGTGGAACATGTTGAGTCTGAATTAAGAACAGGTTATCCGGGTGAAGGGAGCTTCCCCAGTGGCTCAGCAGTGAGAGTTCACCTGCAATTCAGTAGACACAGGTTTGATCCCTGGGTTGGGAAGATCCCCCGCAGAAGAAAATGGCAGCTCACTCCAGTATTCTTGTCTGGGAAACCCCATGGACAGAGGGGCCTGGTGGGCTTCAGTCCGTGGGGGTCCCAAAAGAGTTGGACATGACTTAGGAACTAAAGAAGCAATAGCAATCCAGGTGAAGATGTTCAATGGGCATTGTTACATATGTATATAACAATCTATCATTATATGAAATTGTTATATATATAACAGTTTCCCTCATTATATTTGGAAATATATATAAACAAATAAATATAAACAAACAATTTGAAAATATAAACAAAAAAATAAATAAATGCAACTAGCATTTCTGTGATACCAAGTATATGCCAGGTCAGGATACATAGAGTAGATTAACAGTTTGTACGGTATATACAACTAAGTGGCATAGCTGGGGATTGAAACCCAGGTTTGTCTAAAGCCAGGGTGTAGATTCTTGTGTTGTAATGTGGAGCAGAACTCAGAAGACAGGTTATAAGAATTTCATTCTAAGGTAGGGTGATCTGAGAGAAGAAACTTTAAAGCTACCAAAGGTACAGAGCTATTCATTTACATGCACATTTTGTGGAATAAAATTGTGTTACTTACAAATCTTATGCATAATATGTATAAGTTGCAGAGGATTCATAAGTAATATTATAATCAATAAATTCAGTTATCAATCTGAATTGTAATAAATGGTGGATTAGGCAAGTTTAAAAATATTTGTCTTGTCTGTTTAGAGATGTTTTATTAGGAATTTCCTAGATACAAACACATGGAGAGGTCTGTAATTAAATTTTAAAGTTGGAAAATAATTTTGAAGTTAGCCAGTTCAGTGCCCTGCTTTTACAAATGAGAAACAGAGCTGAAGCAGTTGAATGGTGGCCTCCTTTGCTCTTCCTGAAGAATGTTGAACATGCTCCCACCTCCGGGTTGCCCCACTTACAATCCATTCTGCTTCAAGTATCTGCTGTCATTAGTTGCAGAGCTCAATTTCCCACGTCCTTTACGTGTAGTTCATATATCACTTTCTAGGATGTATTGCTGTTGATTTTTTAAACAGGATCCTTTATTTATTTATCTGTCCACTTATCTGCTGCCCTTGCTAGCTCCACGAGGGTAGGTACTTTGTTTAGTTCATTGCTGTATGTCCAATGTCTAGATCAGAATCTGCCTAACACATAGTAGTTACTCAATAAAATATATATTGAATGGAGAGAACAGTATGTGAGGTCATCTTCTTAAAGTAATATTCTATAACATAGGCTGCACCAGAGAGGTCACTCAATAGTCTTAATTTCTGTTTTCTTGAAATCCACTGTGGAATTACAGTAAACCAGGAGGGTTTAACATATTGAAAGACAGGTGTTCAAAATCATTCATTTGGAGCACTTTGTGTTTGGGGCTTTTTCTAGTCCTTGATGAGTAGCCAGCATGAGCTATCTTATTCTTCAGTTATTCCAAATTTCTGGAATATTCCTGCAGTATGACAATAGGCCTGGGCACTCTGCCATCATTACTTTTTGGTAGTAAATGACCCTGTAGTAGCCAGAGCAACTTGATGTATTTTACTTGCTAGTAATAAAGTAAAAAGCAGAGATACTGCTTTGTTGACAAAGATCTGTATAGTCAGGTCCATTATTTTCCCAGTAGTCATATATGGAGGTGAGAGTTGGATCATAAAAAAGGCTAAGCACTGAAGAATTGATGCTTTTAAATTGTGGTGCTGGAGAAGGCTCTTAAGAGTTCTTTGGACAGCAAGGAAATCAAACCAGTCAGTCCTCAAGGAAATCAACTCTGAATACTCATTGGAAGGACTGATGCCGAAGCTAAGGTTCCAATACTTTGGCCATCTGATGTGAAGAGCTGACTTATTGGAAAAGACCCTAATCCTGGGAAAGATTGAGGGCAAGAGGAGAAGAGATTGAGTTCGTTAGATAGTATCACCAACTCAATGGATATGAGTTTGAGTGAACGTCTGGGAGATAGTGAAGGGCAGGGAAGCCTAGCGTGCTGCCGCTTGTGGGTTTACAAAGAGTCGGACATGGCTTAGTGACTGAACAACAACACTTGGAAGAATATACTTCAGAGTCCAAGTCTTATTTGAGTCCAAGTCTCTATGCTAAAAAGCATAGAGATTGAAAATTTTATTCATACAAATTCATAGTCATAGAAATGTTGTTTAGTCGGTTAGTCATTTCCAACTCTTTTGTGACCCCATGGACTATATATAGCCTACCAGGGTCTTCTGTCCATGGCAGGAATACTGGAGTGGGTTTCCATTTCATTTTGCAGTGAATTTTCCCGACCCAGGGATTGAACCTGCATTACCTGCATTGTAGGCAGATTCTTTACCACTGAGCCGCCAGGCAGCAGGCAGTTATAGAAGTGCATTTCCTAGTGACTCGGCTGTGTCATTGATATAGTGACGGCTAGTGTTTGACATCTCACTATGTGCTTGCACTGGTCTAAGCACTTGACACATGCTGAAATTTTAATGCATATGTTGCCATCAGTGGGTAGGAAAGCCTTTCTGGTTGGAGAGTAACAGAGTCTGTTCCTGTGCTTAAACAGAAAAGGTAGTAGAGAGCTCTACTTACCTTCAAGGAAATTATAATTTAATTTACCAAATTAAATACTGACAGACTTTTTAAAGAGAATAAACACAAGATTTTACTTTAGCCCAGTGAGTATGTACTGTCGTATATGACCAATAATATGGAGAATCAAGAGAAAAATTGACTTTCTTAAATTAAGAAAATGATAAAAAATTTGTAAAACAAAATAAATACCTAATAAGTGATTTTTGGAAAGAAGCCTGAGTACCTTAAAATACAGAGAATTGCAGAGTAACTAGAATGATAAAATTCAGTCCTCACCAGATAGAAAGTTGGCTGTTCCCAGATAAACAAAGCAACTGCCTTCTTTTAAGTTCCTTCCTGAAGAGGTAAGAACCAACAAAATAGAAAATTTTAGCCACTAGCATGTGGCAGCAATCCAGTGAAATGGAAAGAGAAATGGCTAGTTTACCTGAATATTCTCCCATCAAGGCATTTTGTTAGTATTCTGCAGAAGTGTCTGGAGAATTGATTTGGCTGTATGTGATTTGACACAGCAACATTTTTTTGCAGCCTGGGAAAGCGGTTCCCAGACGATTCAAAATAGAGAAATGTGTCAGGTGATTTTTATGTTCTCAGTATAGCTTTATCTATGGAAATGGCTTGCAAACACAGTTAATGTTATAATACTGTGATAGGAAACACACAATTCTTTTGACCATTGTCACGTATCACTGAAGACATATATTATACTTCTAGAAGTTATAGGCACTTTGTGGATTTTCTAAATATTTTAAGTGTCATGCATGAATGGCTGATCTTAGTTTTATTCATTATGCTTTTATTATCAGTAAGTTACAAATATATCAGATAAATGGATGCAAAATTAATCTTGTGATTGACTTGGCTGAAGATATGAAACTTTTAAGTTTTCAAGTTGTTATGCTATTCTGTATCTATTTGACATTACTTTCAAAGCAAAGAGAAAAAAATTGTCAAAATGTAGCTTGTGATCAAAACCACAATGAGGTACCGTTACATGCCAGTCAGGATGGCTGCTATCCAAAAGTCTACAAGCAATAAATGCTGGAGAGGGTGTGGGGAAAAGGGAACCCTCTTACACTGTTGGTGGGAATGCAAACTAGTACAGCCGCTATGGAGAACAGTGTAGAGATTTCTTAAAAAACTGGAAATAGAACTGCCATCTGACCCAGCAATACCACTTCTGGGCATACACACTGGGGAAACCAGATCTGAAAGAGACATGTGCACCCCAGTGTTCATCGCAGCACTGTTTATAATAGTCAGGACATGGAAGCAACCTAGATGCCCAACAGCAGACGAATGGATAAGGAAGCTGTGGTACATATACACCATGGAATGTTACTCAGCCATTAAAAAGAATTAATTTGAATCAGTTCTAATGAGATGGATGAAACTGGAGCCCATTATACAGAGTGAAGTAAGCCAGAAAGATAAAGACCAATACAGTATACTAACACATATATATGGAATTTAGAAAGATGGTAATGATAACCCGATATGCAAAACAGAAAAAGAGACACAGATGTACAGAACAGACTTTTGGACTCTGTGGGAGAAGGCGAGGGTGGGATGTTTCAAGAGAACAGCATCGAAACATGTATATTATCTAGGGTGAAACAGATCACCAGCCCAGGCTGGATGCATGAGACAAGTGCTCGGGCCTGGTGCACTGGGAAGACCCAGAGGGATCGGGTAGAGGGGGAGGTGGGAGAGGGGATCGGGATGGAGAATACATGTAAATCCATGGCTGATTCATGTCAATATATGACAAAAACCACTACAATATTGTAAAGTAATTAGCCTCCAACTAATAAAAAATAAATGAAAAAAAAATGTAGCTTGTGAGATAAGTGCAAGGGATTATCAAATCAAATGAGGTAAACCAAAGTTATTTTGAAATTTCCATATATTTGAGTTATTATATTTAAAACTTTCTGTCATTTTCTGACTCAGCTTAGATATTTGTTCTTTAGAAAAGCCTCACTGATCTCCACATTTACCATCACCCGCTTTCACAGGATTAGGTCCTTCTCTTATGTTTTCACCTCTCCTTTCTTCCACTCAGTCTCCTCCAGTGATTGAATTAAAGTCTCTGATCCCATGTTCACTGCAGCTTTATTCACACTACTCTAGATATGGAAACAATCTTAAGTGTCCATCAATGGATGAATGGATAAAGAAGACATTCTTCTTTTTTATGGTTGAATAATATTCTAATGTTGTATATTGTTTAGCCATGAAAAAGAAGGAGATCTTGCCATTTGTGAGAGTATGGATGAACCTGGAGGATATTATGCCAAGTAAAATAAGCCAGATCAAATACTGTATGATCTTTCTTATATGTGGAATTAAAAGAAATGAACTCCTAGAATAAGAGTAGAACAGTGGTCATTGGGCATTGGGGATTGAGGAAAATGGGGAGATATTAATCAAAGGGTATAAAATTCCACTTATAAGGTCAGTAAGTCCTAAGGATTACAGTTAGTAATACCATATTGTATACTTAAAATTCGCTTAGAGAGTAGATCTTAAACCTTCTCACCACACACACACACACACACACACAAAGAAAGTGTGTAACTATGTGAAATGATGGATATGTTAATTACCTTGATTGTGGTAATCATTTTGCAATGTATACGTTGTACAAACGATCACATTGTACATCTTGAATATATAGGATTTTTTATTTGTCAGTTATACCTCGATACAGCATGGGGGGCAAGTAAAGCCTCTAATCTTGACTTTTTACAAACTCCCCAAAGGCAGGGGTGATGTCAGTGTTACTAACAGCCTAAAGTGAACCAAGGGCATGACTCTGTCTTTCCTTTTCTCCTGAATCATCAGTTTCCCATTCTCTGTTGATTTGTGTTATCAGCATACAAATATGCTATTATTAGTGGGTTTTTTTTTTTTTCCAAAATCTTTCTTTTGACTTATTTTCCCTCATTTCTGTTTTCCTTATAACTTTTTAGCAACACTCCTTCAAATGTTTGTCAATGTCTGGCTTTCCTTTCTGACCCACTGAAAGCACCCCCATCACTCTGCTGACACAGCTGTTATCAAGATCACCATTGAGTTCTACTGGTCATTTCCCATTTGCCTGTTAAACACCAGAGTCTGTTACTGTAGGGTCCCAGTCCTCTTTCAATTAAACGAGCTATAAGATAACTATGCATTGAAGACTCCTTCCACAGATGACCTGCTGATAACTGTTTTCTTCTTAAGGTGGCCATGACAGTACCACGAACTTGGTGGCTGAAAACAACAGAAATTTGCTGCATTATAGTTCTGACTTGATAGTCAGACTTGTAGTTCAGAACTGAGGTGTCAGCAAGGCTGTACTTCCTTCCCAGGCTCTAGGCAAGAATCCTTTCCTGCTTCTCCCAGCTGCTGGCAGCTTTAGGTGTTCCTTGATTGTGGCTGCACAACTCTAACCCTTGCCTCCATCTCTACGTTGTCTGTCTCTCCTGTGTCTCATGTAAGGAGAGTTGTCATTAGATTTAGGGCCCACCCAGATAATCCAGAATGGTGTCATCTCAAGGTCTTAATTATATCTGCAAGGACTCTTTTTCCAATTAAACACTCATTCAAGATTCTAGGGATTAGGGTAGACCTATGTGTTTTGGGGGGAGCCAACCTTCAGTCTCCTATAATAATGATCCTGTTATTCAGTGTGATCATTCATAGGATCATACGATACACTACTCTAATCAAAATGGCAATTTAACAACTAATAAATTTTTTCATGCAACAAATAGTTAATGAGTACTTCCTATATGTCAAGCACCATTCTGGGTCCCACAGAGAAAGGGTAGTTAGCATATCTCCACTCCTAACAGAGTTACATTCCAGTCAAGGGGAATAGAGTTACCCTTTGATCTATACCTATTGCTTAAAGTACGTCAGTATATTTTCTAAGATTATAGAAAACATTTTAAGTTTGTAATTGAGCTCATGAAAGTCATAGTTTTATAAAACCCAGAACATACAGAATACAAAACAGTAATTTTCTCATTCATTCATTAACAGACTACGTATCAGATGTTTTACCAATGTGCTAGCGTAAAAGAGGAAAAAAGTGCCAAAAGTCTGGTTCAGTTTACATTTATCTGTTGACAAGTAACACAAAGCCATGATAGTGTGATTATAAACCCCTAGAGTAAGTAGAAAGTGATAGCATTATGACCCTGATTTCCATTAATGTTTTATTTATACCACATTAGTCTAATTAAAATAAATATAAACATTCTACTATCTATATTATGAAGCCAATTTAAAAGCCACTTTCTTTTGACAAACTTCCCTGCTTTCTCCTCTTCTAAAGGATGATTATGCCTTCTTTCTTAGTAACACTAATTGAGCACCTACTGTATGTCCACACATTGGTGTATCACCCAATGCACCCCCTACCAAACAATGAGCTCCTTAAGAAGAGGATCAGCATCTTTTCAATCTCTTTTGCTTTAGTTGCCCAGCACTTAACACAATACATCACACATGGTAGATACTTTCAGATGAATTAAATTTAGTTCGATGTAGGCTTGGCAGCTACCAGGAACAAGATTGCTCAGATGGTGGGTGACCTTGCTGAGTCAACGGTCTGTCTGGGATTGAATTCTTCTTTGCCAATTTAACTTGGTGCCTTCATCTGTAAAAACTTGAAAAATAATAATAGAAGGACTTACAAAGAGGTATTACTTGCAGGACCCAATTCTTATATTTACAGTGTGCCTAAGTTATAGTAAGCACTCAATAAATCTTAGCTATTCACATTGCTTGGTTGTTATTTTTACTACTGTTGTTTTTAAACATTTATCCCTGGTGGTCCAGTAGTTAAGACTCCATGCTTCCACTGCTGGGAGCACAAGATTGGGTCTGTCTCTGATTGAAGAAATAAGATACTGGATGCCACACTGCCAAAAAAATGTATATCCTAAAATGCAATGGAATTTCATATTGTGCAAATAACTTTTAATTGAAAACATGGAAGTTTCAATTTGGCAGGATCGAAGGTTTAAAGTTACAGCCACATAGTAAGTAGAAAGTATAATTAATGGCTTAAAATTTAAAAACCATTACATGGGCTATTTTAGTGACATGATTTGGAAGAAGAATCGTCTACATAAAGCACATATTTTTATAAAAAGAAAAATAAGTGGTGATGTTTCTAACCTTTCTACTGTTTCTCCCAGGCTACTTTCTTAATTGGATGATGTCATCCTTAACTATTCTCATTCTTTTATATTTCGTGTCTGACTTTTCACTGTTTTTTTTTTTTTTTCTTGTAGGGTTCCCTGTGCTATGCAGTAGGTCTTTGTTGATGATCTATTTTAAATATAGCAGTGTGTACCTGTCAATCCCAAACCCCCAGTCTATACCTCCTTCCAACTCCTCCCTCCAGTAATGTAAGTTTGTTCTCGAAGTCTGAAGTCTAAGAAGTGTTCCCATTAAATATTATATCTGTTTTCAGTGATCTTTGATGTTACTATTGCAAAAAGATCATGGCTTGCTGAAGACTGAGATGATACTTTTTTAGCAATAAAGTAGTTTTAAATTAAGAACGTACTTTTTTTAGACATAACGCTATTACGCAGTTAATAGACTACAGTACTGTAAAACAGCTTCCCTGCTGGCTCATATGGTAAAGAACCCACCTGCAGTGCAGGAGACCTGGCTCCAATCCCTGGGTTGGGAAGACCCCTGGAGAAGGGAATGGCTGCCCACTGCAGTACTCTGGCCTGGAGAAGTCCATAGACAGAAGTCCATGGGGCCACAAAGAATCAGACACGACTGAGTGACTTTCACTTCACTTCATTACATAAACACAGCTTTTATATGCATTGGAAAACTAAACAATTCATGTGACTGTCTTTAATTGTGGTTGTCTAGAGATGGTTGGATGGCATCATTGACTCGATGGACGTGGGTTTGGGTGGACTCTGGGAGTTGGTGATGGACAGGGAGGCCTGGCGTGCTGCGGTTCATGGGGTCACAAAGAGTCAGACACGACTGAGCTACTGAACTGAACTGAACTGAGAATGGAACCACTGTCTCTCTGTTATGCCTTTATACAAACTGTTGAGAGAACTCATTGAGTGTGTGTTAAGGTCATAGGCTCCAACCAATATTCTAGGTCTTAAATATAGGTTCTGCTCCTTATAGCTGACTTAGCTGGAATACTTAATCTCTCTTTGTGTCAGGTTTTCCATTTGTAAAATGAAAATAATATTATTTCCTGATAGAGTTGTTCTGAGGACTGAATTAGTTAAATTGTTTACAGAAGTGCTGAAACATAGAAATAACTGAAGAATAAAAACTAGTTCTTAAGATTATTAAGCAGAAATTGATGAAGAGATTTTTTTTTTGAGAGGGCAACATGGACAAGTCACAGAGGTAGAAATCCATGGGGTTTTTCCAGGGGCAAGGATACTGATCGGGAACATTGAGACAATGATTCTGGAGCCAGGACTTAGAGGTCCTGCCCTCCACATTCCAAGAGAGGAACCAGAACAGTATTCACAGGCCATCTCTGGGAACATTGATGCGGACACGCGAGGATTTGAACTTTATCCTGTAGGCAAAGGGAAATGTTGAAGACAGTGCAGGGTCTAGTACATGGTCTTTTTTAGGAGTAGGGGATTCTATTTTTTTTTTTTTTATGTTTGTATCCTTGATTACACCTTTTTTTAACTTTTTATTTTTAGGTGGAAGAGAACTGCTTTACAATATGGTGTTAGTTTCTGCCATACCTCAACATGAATCAGCCATAGATATACATAGCACCAAACTTCCTGAAACTGATTTTTAGTTCTTTTTTTGGTACCTGCATTTCATCATTGATAATAATGATTCCTGTATCATAGGGTGTTGTGAGGATTAAATGAGGTAATGCAGATAATGTACGTAGAGCACTGTCTGGCTAGTAGTAATTCCCAGTAGAACATTAGCTATTATAGATTGTGAGCAATGGAGTGATGTTATCGAATCTGTGGAGCTTTACATAATTCTGGGCAAAGGAAAATACCTAAACTTCCATATAAGAGCAGACAGAGAATGAGAAGTTTGCATAAGAGTGATGATTAGTGAGTGTCTTGCACATGAGCTATTTTTTCAAAAGGTTGGCCCGAGAAAGGTCATTGCTGAAGATATGCAGTCATTTCTGAGCGTCCAGGAGACATTGGTACTGTAGTTGGCCTTTCAGGAAAGCTAGAAAGCCTGACACATGAAGAGAGGATCATATGCAAAGCTCTGTTCCATTGGATACCTTTGTGCAGATTGAAAAGAAGTATCCTTTTCTCTGGGCATATATAGCGCAGAGTAAGATGCACCTTTTGCAGCCAAACACTTCTACCCCAAAAGCATTTGACATTAGGAAAATTCTGTCCTTCATTTGTGTTTGTTTGCCAATCCCTTGAATTTGAGGTGGTGTTGTGATTTACTTTGACTGCTAGAATGTGATAGGAGTAACTATGTGACTACAAAGGCTAAGCCTTAACTGGGTTTGAAGCTTCCATTTTTACCCTCTTGGGATTCTGCTCTGAGATCATTCAGTCTAACATCCTAGAGGATGGGAGGTTGTGGAGGAGAACATTAGTGCCCTGTTTGACAGCCGGCACACCGTGGCAGCTGCCTCTTGGGAGTGGTCCCAGGCGACCCAGAGGAACCACTTCTTAGGCACAGAATTGCTTATCTATAGGATCTTAAGCAAGAGTAAATGGGTTTTGTTTGTAACTTGGGTTTTGTGTTCAATTGAGGTTTTGAGGTGGTTTGTTACACAACAGTAGATAACTGATATATCTAGGTCAAAAGGGTAATTCTCAATCTAGAGCTCTTCTCTGGAACTTCCCCGGTGGTCCAGTGGCTGAAACTCCATATTTCCCCCACAGGGGACATGAGTTCAGTCCCTGATTGGGGAACTAAGATCCACAACCCGTGCTCTGTGGCCCCCCAAAATAAATAAATAAACTGCTCTCTAATTCCTATATTCTCTCAGATTCCAGTTAAAGACATTTCCAGTGATGAGACATTGAGTCAGATCTTTCTTTCATGGACAGAGATATTAATGTATTACACAGATCGGTTTGGTCTGTAGAAGCAGAAAAATTGTCTACAGAGATTTCCAGGATACTTTTTGATACCAGAGTGCCCTAGAAATGTCTGCTGGCTGATTGCCTTTCTAGTCACTCTGTGTCTCCAGAAGACTTAATGAAAGACTCAAATATTAAAAATGAAGAGTTGCTGAGTCCCTGCCTAGATCCAGTCACTGTCATGACTGAGATACATTGTCAGAAGTAATGGCCCATGTTTGAAAAAGAATATTCTACATGAACTAGAAACTCATGTGAGATGAGCTAGTAAAAGTAAAGCAGGAATCTGAAGAATTGAGAGAAATCAGAAAGAAGTTAAATGCCCTATAGAACTGAAAATATAAATCAATTATGTTTAGTTAATAAGGGAAATTAAAGGAACAGTTGAATATTTATATTTTGATCACGTCTACTATCTTACTTTATAAAAACATTATTTTCTTTTATTTTTCCAGTGATGTTTATTTTTAGTTTTAATCTATAGAACCAGTAGTTTTGATGCCAAGTTGAAAAACACGGCAATGTTAGAATCACCCAAGGTTCTTTTACTTTTCCTCCTTCTTTCCTTCCCTCCTACCTTTCTTTTAGCTCAAAGACTTCCCTGAAAAGGGAGTGAACAGTGCATGTCAAGCGTGTTCACACTGGATTCCTGCTGGAGCTTCTCCTTGCACACCTAACCCTGGCCCTCAGGTAGAGCAGAGTGGGCCCGAGCAGTCTGCTCTCCGCTTCCTAGGTCCAGCGGGGCTGTGGTTGGTCCTCACGGCCGGGATGTCTCCCCGGTCTGCAGTGCTCATCCCTCACAGGAGACAGCACAGAGTCAGAGACGTGTGCTGTGTGCAACAGTGTGAAATTCATCCTTCCACGAGAACTCCATGTTCTGGTGCTGTGGCTCCTTGAGTTTGGAGCTCTTCCTTCCCAAGGATGAAGGGATGAGGATGAAGGGGCTGCCCTTTTAGATTGAATGAAGAGGCTACAGGGCGTGCAGCCTGTGCTCGTTATGGTAAGATCAGTCAGTACCAAAATGGGTAGGTTGTGGGGAATATTGTCAGATTGATTCAGTTAAGATAGAGGAAATATTAGTGATTGTATCATATAGTGGGTACGTTTGGGTAGTATGGGATCAGACAGCCTGAATCACGGGCACATCACAGACAGCAGGCGGAGGATAGTCCATCCTATTGCTGTGACACCAAATGTTGACAGACAGTCACTAACTAGACTTATCCTGGTGATCGCCGCGTCGGGCACTGCACTGAAAAACCGTCTTGCCATGGTGTACACCTGAAAACTAATTTTTAAAAAAGAAGGAAGAAAGGAAGGAAAGAAAGAAGGAAAAAGAAAACACTGTCAGTCAGTCAGACTTCAGTTTGAGAAAAGTGGGACTGGGGAGGGAGGGAAAATAGGGTGAGGAGGAGGAGGGGCAGGAGGACGAAGGAAAAGACGGATTGCCTTGAGGGGGAGGGGGCGCGTTAAAGCCTCAAAAGAGTGGACAGGACAGTCAGGTGAGTGCAATAGGGAAAGGAAATGAAGCCAACACACACACTCCCAGCGGTGGTTTTTAAGTCCAAGATCAAGATGTGGATATCAAGGTGTCACCCAGCACACAAGGACACACAGCCCTCACTTGGCAGGGGAGTTCCAGACCCTCAGATGACCCTGAAAGCTGAAGCTGAAGAAAGAAGCTGTCATGTTCATCCATGGCTGAAAAATAACACGGTCCCATGACATTCAAAAATCCTATCAAAGCATTTAAAGACTCACTCACTCGAGGTTAAAATGTAGAGAACAGAAAAGGAGCGAAACTACGGTGGATGGATGGATGGATGGATGGAGGAATTTCCATGATAGTCTTATCATGGAAAACACTGACAGTAAAGCATCTGATTCACTTTTGTAAAGAATCTGCCTGTCTTCTTGGCCTGGTGTCTTTCGTATGTCTGGATGACTCCCTCCCCCACCCCCACTCCCAGCTTTAAGATCAGCCTCCAAAACGAAGCCCTGTGTGCTCTCAAGGTCCCGCCGGAACTATCACTTCGGAGCGCCCTTCTGAAGGGGAACGTTTTCACCCACGTCATCGCCCTGAGACGGCTTCGGCCTGTCCCTCCCGACCCCTACCCTTCCCAACCCAACCCCCTCTTCATATGTCCAGCTTCTAAATACTGGAGTGTCCAAAGAAACAGTCTTTGGGCCTCTTTTCTAACTTCATTCACTCCCTAGGTGGTCTCACTCAGTTTCACAAATTTAATTATAATTTATATTGAAATGTAAATGTATACATCTACCTATATGTATAGACACACACACACCCAAATTTATATCTTTAGTGCTTACCTCTCCTCTTAATTCATGATCATCTTACCAAGCCCATTTTATACCTTCACTTGAATGTCCAGATTGATATGTTGAAATTAGCTCCTTTTGTGGTCATCACCATCTCAGTAATTACAGCTTGATGTTATCCTTGAGTCTTCTCTTTAATGCACATGTAACATCACATAGCTTATCAGCAAACCTTGTCAGTTCTACCATCAGCATGTGTGGGTGTGTATGTGTGGTGGGGTGGAGGCGAGAGAGAGAGAGAGGGAATATGAGAATTCACCACCACTTCTCACCACCCCCACAACCATCATCCTGGGCCAAGACATCATCATTGCTGGATTGTTGAAATAGTCTCCTAGATATCTCCTTGATTCTATTCTTGTCCTCTATGATTTGTTCTCAAGATAGCAGCCAAAGTGGACTGGTTAAAATTTAAGTCAGATCATGTCACTTCTCTGTTCACAATTTATCAATGACTTCTCTGTCACCTATAGTTCGAATCCTTTGGGGATCTGAGTCATCTGCCCCCCCCCGCCCCGCCCCCATTATCTTTCTGACTTCCTCTCCTTCCGCTTTCTCTCTGGTTCTTTCTGCTCTAGCCATGATGGCCTCCCTTCCGTCTCTTGGACTGTAATGAGGGCAGGATTTGTGGCTGTTTTCTTTTCTCTGTATATCCAGCATCTACAATAGTACCTAGCCTACAATGAAGACTTGCTAAATATTTCTTGAAGTTTTGATTATTTCTGGACTTATCTCTTTTTACATACTTTCCCACAAAGGCTATTGTACAAGGTGTTAATGCTTGTATCCATCTTTATTAGAAATCTGGGATGATGGTGGGATTTTTTTCATCATACTGTTACTCTGTTTCTTTTCCCCTCAGGATTATTAACACGTCTTCCTGAGTCCCCATTTTCCTGAGTGCTCTTGTCCTCAGATTCTCATTCGCCAGCCCCCACTCCCCCCACGCCCAGAACTTGATTCCCCTCAATTGCCACGAAGTGATTGTTCCCTAACCTAAACTAGGTCTGTCAAAATTAGATATAGGCTTGGGAAAAAAGAATGGAAAAGCCAAATTTTCCTGTTTCCTTTTCTTTATTATAGTGCTTTTACATTTTATGTTTAAAATCATCTTCAGGAAAATTCCAGGGGTAAAAGTGAAAGTATGTTTGTGTAAAGTAACTGCAGTTGCTGTAGCAGATAATTCCGCGAATCTCAGTGGCTTAAGACAGTCCATTTCCCCCTCATTCATGTCATTCCCAAATGGGTGTTTCTAATCACTGGGCTTCTGCATGGCTTCTACATGGCTCTTTCCTCCCATCCTGCAGTTTTACCAAAGAAGAGGGAGAGAATGCGGAGGATTATTGCAGGATGTTTCTGTGGGACAGGCCTGTGCATATCCATCATTCCTACTCATATTCCTCTGTCTAGAACTTACTCCGTCATCACAAGCTGATAGCTAAGTTCTGGCATGGATGGCAGTGTGATTTGCCTTTGTGCCCAGGAAGAATCAAAAGCAAGTTTGATGATGACCAGGCTAGAGCCTCTGCCATACATTGTATTGCCTGCCTTTCTATATTTCTCACTCCCTATTCATACATCTCTGATATGATGATTCTCTTTTTGCTCAGTGCTGTACATGAAAATAATAACAGAACACTGAGCTGGCTAGGAGGGAGGCTTATGAGGGATGGGGTTTATGTGCATTACAGCTGATTCACTTCATTATACAGCAGAAACTAACACAGCGTTTTTAAGCAATTATACGCCAATTAAAAAAATACATTCTAAAAAAGAATAAAAACAGCAATAATAAAAACTCTCTGTTTTTCACTGATTATATTTTTAAATTCTTAAAAATATCTGTAAGATAGGACTGCTGTTATCAACATTTTATAGATGAGGAAATTGAGGTATGAAAAAGTTACTGTGTTTAACATCATCAGCTGTTAAGTGCCAAAGCCAAGATTGAACCAGGCTGTCTAATCTAAGAGTTCACCTATTTAACAAACATACTGTATTGATTCCCATGTTTTGAAGGAATTAAAAAGCTTTTTCCATATTATATTGCTCCTCAAGGAACCAGAATAAACCAGCTAATTTGCTAATTTGATCCCAGTGTCTCCAGTTCCTAAACAGAATTACTCACGGCCTCCACTGCACCTGCACAGAGTAACAAGTTGAGGCTGAAGGACGGGGTAAGGGAGCAGAGCCCTGTCTGTGTGAAAATTCTCTTAGAGCCGTTCATGTGGCGCTTTTTACAGATCTTAACTCTCTTAATTGAAAAACATTTCACCAGACAGTACTACAAGTGATACAGTACTTATAATGAGAAAAAAGTGAAAGTGTAAGTCGCTCTTTTGTCTGATCCCATGGAATGTAGACCACCAGACTCCTCTGGCCATGGGATTCTCCAGGCAAAAGTACTGGAGTGGGTAGCCATTCCCTTCTCCAGGGCATCTTCCCAACCCAAGGATGGAACCCTGGTCTCCTTGCATTGCAGGAGGATTCTTTACCGTCTGAGCCACCAGGGACGCCCCACTTACAATGAACTCCCTTGGAAAAAGAGGCACTGATACCAGCTATAAACAATCTATGCACTGCACCTTACCACCTGTTAATGATATCAAGTGTGAAGAAAACAAAGCCCATACATTTATATACCAATACAATAGAACTTTTTGTTTAGTTTTATCTGAGCCACCAAGATATATCAGACACCAAAGTTAATGAAAAGGATCAAGTTGTCAGAGATTATAGAGGGTTATGTGAGGGCGATTTCTTTGAAAGATAAAGAAATTTCTTTGCTGTTATTTGCCACCTATCATATCATCTCCTGGTGAGGGTGTGTGTGTGAGAGAGAGAGGCTTCAAAGGAGGCCAATCCGAGAGTTTGTTGACTCTCCTGGACTTGGAGGAGTACATTTAGCTAGTGTCTGATGCCTGCATCAGGTATCCAAAAGTGAAAGTCTGACTGGATAGCATTTGGAAACTTAGTAGTGTTTGGATAGTAACTGAATTCCACTCGGAAGGAACCAAAGGTATATGAATCTTGAGAAACAGATATAGGACCTGGGGGAGGAAAGAGGACTGTCCTGAGTAATTGTTTCTCCCGCTTGAGAGGACTGCTAGACAAGGCAGAGGCATGCCAGGAGAGTCTCAGAGCTGTGGGCCACCAGAAAACCAGGGGCTGAGGGGGATCAGCTGCTGGTGGAGTAGATGGGTCATTCATATCCCTGTAATGACAGCCGAAGAAGACCAGAAAGGGAACCTCTGAGAACTCATGAAAATGTCAGAGAGAGAGAGGAAGAGAAAGAGGCAGATATTGATTGATTTACATATCTGCAAAGCTGAGAGTTTGAAGCCATTTCACAGTAGTACCAGTCAGGTGAGAACCTTGTATCCCCACTTTCTCTACCTGCTTTCTTTTATGCAGGCTATAGATAGGAACTGGTCTCTAGCTAGGGGAAGTAGGGGGAGGGTTGTCTAACTTTTGAATTAAGATAAAAGTATTTCTTAATAAATCAGACTGAAACTCTTACTTGCCAAATTGAGGCTCCGTTCTGTGACTAAGCAATTTTTCTGTTACCTGAAGTGTTCAGAAGCATCACAGGGCTTGCTCGAGTTTTCATTCACTGGTAAGGGGAAAACTTGCCCCATTGAAGCTATTATAAAAAGTCAGTGGGAGGTAAATATAAGCTGCTTTTAGATTACATGACTTACATTCCATGATTATATTCCATTATGTAATACTTTATTGTGTTTATAAGGAAAGTTTTGCTCTTCAGTAAATACAGATTTTCTAATATGATTAATTTTTAGTTCAGTATGGCTAATTGAATATATCAATTCTCTGCCTTTTAGAGGGTACTAAAGTTATTACTGAATTCATTGATTAGTGTTTGGTTGATATGTACCTTAAACCTCAAATAATTTGAGAATTGTTATAAATCTGTAAATTAAACCCACCACTTAGAGAATCGTCTCTCTGTCGTTATGAAAGCTGGGATTCTAGTTGAGGAGGCTGAGGAAGTATAGGCAGTTTCTGTGCTTTGTGTTGGACAAGAGATGCCTTAAATGAGGAGGTTATTTTCTTATGCTGTTTTCTTCCTTCATCTAAGTCCTTTGGAAAAAGAAAGGATATGTTCAGTGTATGTTCAAACCTTGACAGATTGATTTCTTTCTACTGCTCAGTCGAAAAAGTCGCTCTAAACTAGAGAAATGAATAGGTGTTTTTTTGCAGACTGGCTTGGCATTTGTTTTCATGGACTTTCTTGGATTGTGTCATGTAATGGATCAATCAACAGACATCTGTTTTGAGCATCCACTAAGTTCATAGCACCGTGCTTGGCACTACAAGGATTTGGAATTCAGTCTAAGTAAATTCAGTGGATCTTTCTTGAGTACTATCCCATGTCAACAGCTGTGCTAAGCCCTGAGAAAATCAACCTGAATGTTTAAACCCAGGGAAGGTAGTCTCTTTGTGAAATATGAATACAATATAACACTCTGTCTAATGATATGAATGTCAAATTTGGTGAACAAACAAAGCTGAGTAGTGATAGTGATGAGGAAAGGATTCATTCTAACTGAAGGATTAAAGAATAAAAATAATAATAACTATTACTTATTGATAACTGAAGATAGTTCAAGTACTCTTTAAGCCATTTCTGAATGTTTATTTAAAGACACTTCTTGGGGTAGGGTTTTTTTTTTTTTTATTGAAGGATATTTGCTTTACAGAATTTTGCTGTTTTCTGTCAAACCTCAGCATGAATCAGCCATAGGTACACATATGTCCCCATCCCCCTTGAACCTCCCTCCCATCTCCCTCCCCATCCCACCTCCTAGGTTGACACAGAGCCCCTGTCTGATTTCCTGAGCCATACAGCAAATTCCAGTTGGCTGTCTATTTTACATACGGTGATGTGAGTGTCCATGTTACTCTCTCCATACATCTCACCCCCTCCCCCTCCCTATGTTGATAAGTCCATTCTCTGTTTCTCCATTGCTGCCCTGTAAATAAATTCTTCAGGATCAATTTCTAGGTTCCATATATATGCATTAGAATATGATATTTATCTTTCTCTTTCTGACTCACTTCACTATGTGTAATAGGTTCTAGGTTCATCCACCTCATCAGAACTGACTCAAATGCATTCCTTTTTATGGCTGAGTAAGATTCCACTGTGTATATATTCCACAACTTCTTTATCCATTCATCTGTTGATGAACATCTAGGTTGCTTCCATGTTCTAGCTATTGTAAATAGTGCTGCAGTGAACAATGGGATACATGTGTCTTTTTTCAACCCTGGTTTCCTCAGGGTATATGCCTAGGAGTGGGATTGCTGGGTTATATGGAGGTTTTATTCCTAGATTTTTAAGTAATCTCCATACTGTCTTCCACAGTGGCTGTATCAATTTACATTCCCACCAAAAGTGCAAGAGCATTCCCTTTTCTCCACACCCTCTCCAGCATTTATTGTTTGCAGACTTTTTGATGAGGGCCATTCGAACCAGTATGAGGTGATATCTTATTGTAGTTTTGATTTGCATTTTTCTAATAATAAGCGATGTTGAGAATCTTCTCATGTGTTTATTAGCCATCTGTAGGTCTTCTTTGGAGAAATGTCTGTTTAGGTCTTTTCCCCACTTTTTTATTGGGTTGTTTGTTTTTCTGGCATTGAATTGTATGAGCTACTTGTATATTTTGGAAATTAATCCTTTGTCAGTTGTTTCATTTGCTATTATTTTCTCCCATTCTGAGGGTTGTCTTTTCACCTTGCTTATAGTTTCCTTTGCTTTGCAAAAGCTTTTAAGTTTAATCAGGTCCCACTTGTTTACTTTTGTTTTTATTTCTGTTACTCTAGGAGGTGTGTCATAGAGGATCTTGCTTTGATTTATGTCAATGAGTGTTCTGCCTATGTTTTCCTCTAAGAGTTTTATAGTTTCTGGTCTTACATTTAGGTCTTTAATCCATTTTGAGTTTATCTTGTGTATAGTGTTAGGAAGTGTTTGAATTTCATTCTTTTACATATAACTGTCCAGTTTTCCCAGCACCATTAATTGAAGAGGCTGTCTTTGCCGCATTGTATATTCTTGGCTCCTTTGTCAAAAATAAGGTACCCATAGTTGCATGGGTTTATTTCTGGGCTTTCTCTCTTGTTCCACTGGTCTATATTTCTGTTTTTGTGCTGGTACCACACTGTCTTGATGACTGTAGTGTTGTAATATAGTCTGAAGTCAGGCAGGTTGATTCCTCCAGTTCCATTCTTCTTTCTCAAGACTGCTTTGACTATTCGGGGTCTTTTGTGTTTCCATATAAATTGTGATTTTTTGTTCTAGTTCTGTGAAAAATGCCATTGGTAATTTGGTAGGAATCACATTGAATCTGTAGATTGCATTTGGTAGATTGATTCCTTAATTTCTCTTTCTGATTTTTCATTGTTAGTATATAGAAATGCAAGTGATTTCTGTGTATTGATTTTGTATCCTGCAACTTTGCTAAATTCACTGATTAGCTCTAGTAATTTTCTGATACTACCTTTAGGGTTTTCTATGTACAGTAGCATGTCATCTAACAGTGAGAGCTTTACTTCTTTTCTGATCTGGATTTCTTTTGTTTCTTTTTCTTCTCTGATTGCTGTAGCTAGGATTTCCAGAACTATGTTGAATAATAGTGGTGAAAGTGGACACCCTTGTCTGTTCCTGATCTTACAGGGAATGCTTTCAGTTTTTCACCATTGAGAATAACATTTGCTATAGACTTATCATATATGGCCTTTACTATGTTGAGTTAGGTTCCTTCCATGCCCCTTTTTTGAAGAGTTTTAACCATAAATGGGTGCTGAATTTTGTCAAAAACTTTTTCTGCATCTATTGAGATTATCATATGGTTTTTATCTTTCAGTTTGTTTCAGTCACATTGATTGATTTGCGTATGTTGAAGAATCCTTGCATTCCTGGAATAAACCCAACTTGATCATGGTGTATGAGCTCTTTGCTGTGTTGCTGAATTCTGTTTGCTAAAATTTTGTTGAGGATTTTTGCATCTATGTTCATCAGTGATATTGATCTGTAGTTTTCTTTTTTTGTGTTGTTTTTGTCTGGTTTTGGTATCAGGGTGATGGTGGCCTCATAGAATGAGTTTGGAAGTGTTCCTTCCTCTGCAATTTTTTGAAAGAGTTTTAGAAGGATAGGCATTAGCTCTTCTCTAAATGTTTGATAGAATTCTCCTGTGAAGCCATCTGGTCCTGGGCTTTGTTTTTTGGGAGATTTTTGATCACAGCTTCATTTTCAGTGCTTGTAATTGGGTTGTTCATAATTTCTATTTCTTCCTGGTTCAGTCTTGGAAGATTGAACTTTTCTAAGAATCTGTCCATTTCTTGCAGGTTATCCATTTTATTTCCATATAGTTGTTCATAATAGTCTCTTATAATCCTTTGTATTTCTGCATTGTCTGTTGTAACCTCTCCTTTTTCATTTCTGATTTTGTTGATTTGATTCTTCTATCATTTTTTTTTTGGATGAGTCTGGATAAAGGTTTCTCAATTTTGTTTATCTTCTCAATGAACCAGCTTTTAGTTTTATTAATCTTTACTATTGTTTCATTTCTTTTTCTTTTATTTCCACTCAGATCTTTATGATTTCTTTTCTACTAATTTTGAGGATTTTTTGTTCTTTTTCCAGTTGCTTTAGGTATAAAGTTAGGTTGTCTATGTGGTGTTTTTCTTGTTTCCTGAGGTAGGATTGTATTGGTATAAACTTTCCTCTTAGAACTGCTTTTGCTGCATCCCATAAGTTTTGAGTTGTCATTTTTTCATTGTCATTTTTTTCTAGAATTTTTTTTATTTCCCTTCTGATTTCTTCAGTAACCTTTTGGTTATTTAGAAACCTGTTGGTTAATCTCCATGTGTTTGCGTTTCTTACAGTTTTTTTCTTGTAATTGATACCTAGTCTCATAGTGTTGTGGTCAGAGAAGATGCTTGATACAATTTCAATTTTCTTAAATTTACTGAGGTTTGATTTGTGGCCCAAGATGTGATGTATCCTGGAGAATGTTCCATGTGCACTTAAGAAGAATGTGTATTCTTCTGCATTTGGATGGAACATCCTGAAGATATCAATGAGATCCATCTTATCTCATGTATCATTTAAGACTTGTGTTTCCTTATTAATTTTCTGTTTTGATGATCTGCCCATTGGTATGAGTGAGGTGTTGAAGTCTCCTACTATTACTGTGCTACTGTCAATTTGTCCTTTTTTGTCTGTGAGTGTTTGTCTTATGTATTGAGGTGCTCCTGTGTTGGGTGCATAGATATTTACAATTGTTATGTCTTCCTCTTGGATTGATCCCTTGATCATTATGTATCACTATGTATCATTAGGTACCATTGTGTATCATTATGTATCCTTATCTCTTCTAATCTTCTTTATTTTAAGGTCTGTTTTGTCTGATATGAGGGTTGCTACTCTAGCTTTCTTTTGCTTCTGATTTGCATGAAATATATTTTTCCATCCTCTCACTTTCAGTCTATATGTGTCTTGAGGTCTGAAGTAGGTTTCTTGTAGACAGCATATATATGGGTCTTGTTTTTGTATCCATTCAGCCAGTCTGTGTCTTTTGGTTGGAGCATTTAATCCATTTACATTTAAAGTAATTATTGATATATGTATTCCTATTGCCATTTTCTAACAGTTTAGCATTGATTTTGTAGATCTTTTTTCTTCTCTTGTATTTCTGGGCTATATAAGTCCATTTTACATTTGTTTTAAAGCTGATTTGATGGTGCTGAATTGTCTTAACTTTTGTTTGCCTGAAAAGATTTTGATTTCTCCATCAATTTTAAATGAGATCCTTGCTGGGTACATTAATCTTGGTTGTAGATTTTTCCCTTTCAGTACTTTAAATATATCCTCCATTACCTCTGCCCTGCAGAGCTTCTGCTGAAAGATCAGCTGTTAAGTGTGTGGGTTTCCCTTGTATGTTACTGTTGCTTCTCCCTTGCTGCTTTCAGTATTCTTCCTTTGTGTTTGGTCTTTGTTAGTTTGATTAGTGTGTGTCCTGGCGTGTTTCTCCTTGGGTTTATCCTGTGTTGGACTCTTTGTGCCTCTTGGACTTGATTGCCTATTTCCTTTTCCATGTTGGGGGAATTTTCAACTATAATCTCTTCAAAAATTTTCTCATACCCTTTCTTTTTCTTTTCTTCTTCTGGGACCCCTATAATTAGAATGTTGGTTCATTTGATATTGTCCCAGAGGTCTCTGAGACTATCCTCAGTTATTTTCCTTCTTGTTACTTTATTCTGGTCTTCTGAAGTTATATCCACCATTTTATCTTCCAGCTCACTGATTGAATCTTCTGCTTCAGATATTCTGCTACAGATTCCTTCTAGAGTATTTCTAATTTCAGTAATTGTGTTGTTTGTCTCTGTATGTTTATTCTGTAATTCTTCTAAGCCTTTGTTAATTGATTCTTGCATTTTTTCCATTTTGTTTTCAAGGTTTTTAATCATCTTTACTATCGTTATTCTGAATTCTTTTTCAGGTAGTTTGCCTCTTCCCTCTTCATTTATTTGAACTTCTGTGTTTCTAGTTTGTTCCTTCACTTGTGTAGTATTTCTCTGCATTTTCATTATTATTATATGTTTAAACTTACCATGTTTGAGGTCTCCCTTTCCAAGGCTTCAAGGCTGAATTCTTTCTTCCTTTTAGTTTCTGCCCTCCTAAGATTGGTCCAGTGGTTTGTGTAAGCTTCGTATAGGGTGAGATTTGTACTGAGTTTTTGTTTGTTTGTTTTCCTCTGATGGGAGAGGCTGAGTGAGGTAATAATCCTGTCTGCTGATGATTGGGTTTGTATTTTTGTTTTGTTTGTTGTTTAGATGAGGCATCCTGCACAGGGTGCTACTGGTGGTTGGGTGATGCTGGGTCTTGTATTCAAGTGGTTTCCTCTGTGTGAGTTCTCAGTACTTGACACTCCCTAGGGTTAGTTTTCTGGGAGCCTAGGGTCTTGGAGTCAGTGCGCCCACTCCAAAGGCTCAGGGCTTGATCTCTGGTCAGGATAGAAGATTCCACAAGTGGTTTGTTATGGCATTAAGTGAGATTAAAAAGAATACCAAAAACCAAGAAACCAAAGTTTAACCCCAGATAAGTGGCAGTTACAAAGTCAGGCAAACAATTATTAAAATACTGGAATATAGTATATACATATACACCCATGAGCAAAGTCAAATCAGCCCAACAAAAGAATAGTAGATTGACCCGGCGAAAAAAGGAAATAAAAAATTATATTTACCAGTTAAGAACAAAACTAACTAAAGTGGAAAATAAAACAGGTGCCAAGTGGGGAATAAAGCAATGAAAACAAAACTAACAAATATGTTGAGAGGACAGGGAACAAAGAAAAGAAAGAATAGATATTCAGAGTTAAATAGAAGTAGATAAAGAAGATTTATGTACATTAAAGATTAACTGCAAGGGGAAAAGAACAGTAGGAAAGGCAAACAAAGGAATACATGTAGAAAATATAATAGATTAAAAAAATAAAAATTAAAATTATAAAAATAGAAAAGAAAAAGAAATGGATGAAAAAAGAAAGAAGAAGAAAAAAAAAAAGGAACAGTCCACAGTGCTGCAGAAGCCCAACGTAGAGGCAGAGGTTTATAACAACAATAAAAAGTGTGAATGAGAAAAAAAAAGCTCAAAAGCTTGATTAGATTTCACAGTGTCAATAAAAGGGGGAAGAAAGGGGGGAAAACCCAAAAGAATCTACAGAGCAAGTCAAAACGTAAGAATATTAAATGTTTTTCTGGAGTCGCTGCCGTCAGTCCTTGCCCGCGCTGGGAGTCACAGTCCACCTCCCCTCCCTAGCATGCCCTCCAACGCTGTGCTGATCTCTGGACCTGCTCTGGGGGCAGCTCAGATTCTAATCTGGTCCTACTCCTCTGTGTTCCTGCCTCCAATGTCCACAGCTATCAGAACTAGTGAGTTTTCTCTGGTGGGAGCTCTCAGTGGCCTTTTATATATTCCCCAGACAGAGAGCCTGCCTCCTTGATCATGTGGATTTAATCTGCAGCTTGTACAGCTGGTGGGAGGGTTTTGGGTCTTCTTCCTTAGCCACACTGCCCCTGGGTTTCAACTGTGGCTTTATTTCCTCCTCTGCATGTGGGTCGTCCACTGGGGTTTGCTCCTGAGGTTGCCCTGGAGGCCTTGGGTTTGCCCCTGTGAGGGCCTGGTGTGGAGGTGCTGCAGCTGCTTGGGTCTCAGGGGTTCTGGCAGCACCAGGTACTCAGGGGGGTTGGGTGGCAGGAAATATAGTGCCCTAGAAGGGTATGGCAACCAGTATTGGCCAGTGTGCTCCAGTCTTGCCTGGGAATCCCCCTCCCTGACAGAGAATCCTGGCAGGCCACAGTCTACAGGGTTGCAAAGAGTCAGACACGACCCAGGCGACCCTGTGTGCATAGGTGCAAGATTTTTTTGCCTGGGGCAGCTCTGCCCCCGTGAGAGCTGAGCACGAAGGTGGTGCAGCTGCTGGGCTTGTGGGGACCCTGGCGGTACCAAGTGTGCAGGGACACGGACGCCTCCACCGCAGGAGTTACGGCCCTATCAGAGCCTTTTTTTTCGAGCTTCTTGTAGCTGGCGATCAGAGGGCCTCTTAGGCCAGTCTTTCTCCGAAGCTCTGTCCAGTGAGGCACTTGGAGGCTCCCTTGCCTGGGGTCCTTCTCTGTTGTTCTGCGTGTCAGGCACATAGAGGGGCCCCCCTAGCTGGGGTCCTACTGTGTGGTTGGGGGCATCAGGCACTTAAAGGGGCACCCTGGGTGGGGTCCTAGTCTGTAGTTCAATGTGTCAGGCATTTGATGGGCGAGCCTCTCTACTGTTCAGCTGCTGGTGCTGGCGCGTGGGGGGAAAGAGGCTATGGTGATGGCTCCACCCCCTACGCATGAGCCTTGCTTCCATGGCTGCCTGGCTTTCCTCCACAGGCGTTTCCCACCAGTCTCCTCCCTCACTTCCCCTTGATCCGTCTCTGCAGTCAACAGCAGCCCTCGCCCTGGGATTGCTCCACACTCCCCAAACTCCAGCTCCCAGCCACTGCACCTTCCAGGGGACCCTCATCCCTGTCTGGGGTATGCATGGCTGTGGCAAGGACTTCTGATTCTCATTCCATTTAGGCTGCCACGGGTCAGCTGTTTCACTCTCAGCCATAAATGTTTCTCCTGTGACTCAGACAATTGCCTCAACGTGGGGATCAGACCCTTCCTTCAGTTCCCCCACCCACTGAGGGCAGGTCCAGTCCTACTGACACTCCTGTTTCCCTGCCTAGTTCCTTCATCCTACCGAGTTTTGTGTGGTTCTGTATACTCTTTTCCGCTGGTCAGGTGCTCTTGTCTGCTCTCAGCTGCTGTTCTGCATGCACTTCTGTGTCTGAAGGTGTGTTCCTGATGTATCTGTGGACAGAGATGTACTCTACATCCACCTACTCCTCCACCATCTTGTTCTCTCAGCAGTATATTTTTTGACCCATCTCCATGTTCCTGGCTCGTGTGTTATGTTTTTCCAGTAAAGTCTTCATTCATAGGGTCCTGATTTTCTGAAATTCAGAAAGGGGGTTGGGCAGCACCCGGATCACACCATACCCACTGCAGTATGCTCCCTGAGGGCTCCAGGGAAGTATCCCCTGAAAGGAAAAGTCCTCAAGCCAGGCACAGTCGCCATCCTGGCTCTGGATCCCAGGGCTGCCTGGTTCATCCTGGTCACCTCAGAAGAAGGAGGACGCTCTGCAGAAGGCCATGTGAGCCAGGTTTCCAGGCCTCCGATCTGGAGTAGTTTTCATATGCCCATTTTTCTGACTGCAGTTTCAGTGAGAGATTAAACAGCTTGTCCAAAGCACATAGTTAATAGGTGACAAAACCAGCAACTAGAATCCAGGTCTGTTAGATTTCAAAGCCCATAGCTACTCTTTTTAGCTACGCTGCCATATCTGAGTTTGTGGAGGATCATTCCAGATTAAAAGGACCTGTGAAAGCAGAAGTATAGACTCAAGAAGGAAGCTTTCAGAGATAGATTATCTGGTGTGGTTGTGCATGGTTTAGGAGGCTTGCAAAGACAGAAGGTATATTGTGGAAGATCTTTCCATGCTAAGAAATTGGGCTTCCTTCTAGATGCATAATGAGAAGCCATTGACAAATGTTATTACAAAAAGGATAAACAATGACAATATGTAACAGGTGCTAACTGTCTAATGTAACTCAGTGTTTCTAAACGTAATTAAAAAAATTGTGCTCTTATTTCTGTGACATTATTAAGAAGTATAGTCCAAGTCATCTTGTAATTGAGTCCAGCACAGTGACTGTGTTTATTTGTTTTTGTGTTTATAAGCATGCTGGTGCTAAGAAGTACTCATTGGGCTAATGAGAACAGAACAGAAGCAAATTTTGTATGTAAATTAGACTGTTTTAGGAAATGAATGTCAATGATGGCAGAGTGCACACACTGAGCCAATGTGTTCATGTTAATCAGGATGAAGCAGAGGGTGAGATCCTTATCATCCCACAGCACACAGTAGGACAGGCACACCAAACTTCTAGGAACTTGCACCAGAGCCACACCTTCAGAGATAGTAATTAACCGAATAAAAATTACATGGAATTAACATTAACTGGGACTTCTTTGGCTTTTTAATTCTGGTATTTGTAACTTTGTACTTTGAACAAAATTTGTGACTTTCTATTGATTTTGTACTTGCCTAAGTGTTATGAACCACAGTTGTTTATACCATTTTAAGTTAATGTATTTAAATAGAATATACACTCTATAATTATACTTCACATTGAGGACCCAGGTATTTAAATTTGAGAAAGTTTTGAAGAAAAATTACTATTGAGAATGTTATAAAAGTGTATGGAGAAAATGGAGATGGAGGATGGAATAGAATGCCAAATGGATTAAGAAGAGAATTAGAGATGCAACAACAGGAGTAAAGAGGCAGCTTGGCTAGAGCATGAAGTCCTTCTCGTGGTCAGTGGACATGGAGGCTAGAAAAGCTAGAAAAGTCAAATAAACGTTTCACGTCCCCAAAGTGAGGAGTCGACAAGGACTTTTCAAGAGAAGAATGGAGTAATAAAAATATGACTTAATTTGGGCTAATCCCCCAGAGCATGTCCTGATGAGAGGATTTAAGAGAAGGAGTTTATTTTGAAGATGATCCCGGGACATACTGGTAGAGAAGCATGGTGAAGTGAGACATAGGAGGGAAGAAAGGTGGTACAGAGAGTGCTTGTGAAGGAAGATACACTGTGGTTACTCGCAGTTAATTCCACTGAGGAACGCTGGGAGCAAATGCTGCTGGCCCTGACCTGTGCCTTTGGGTTATCACATCGATGGACAGAGAAACCAGGGTGTTTAGATTCCTACTTTGACTCGTATTTGGTTGAGAGATTTTCACAGGGCACATTGATTCTGCATGGGCAGCAAAGAAAGGTCTGAGGTCAAACAAAGTCTGCAGGCAATGCAGTGCAAGTATTGGCTATAGAAATAGGGTTGTGTGCAATGAAGGGGTAAGGCTAAAGGGGCATGGGGAAACATCCATAGCGCCTGCTACGTGATCTTTGAAGGCTGCCAGTTTTGTATATGAAGGAAACTGACATTTCAAAGTGTCTATCATATGCTTTGAATGATGATGGTCACTTGCACATTGATTCCTATAAAAATAAAGCAGAGTAGAGATTCTCAGTGTTTTATAGGGGGTAAAACTCATCCTCAGAAAAGTTTGGTAATCTCTAGAAGATCCCACAGCTAAGTCATGTTAGAGTTAGAATTGGGAGTCAGGTTTTGAAACCAAGTATTTCGGATCCAAAAACCTCTGATCCTTTTTCTGCTAATGGAATGGAAAAATGGGAAGTTTGGAGAATAGAAAGTAATAATTTATATCATGCATTGTTTTTTTCTTTATATTTTATGCTTATTAAGAAATCAATTTTCCCCTTACTGTAACTGCACATGGCCAGTTATATTCTCATTTGTAATGTGCTAAGTAAAGAAATTCTTGTTTTCTTAAATGCTTATTTTGAGGATATATGACATAGAGAATTCTTAACATCAGAGGATAGTATTCTTAGTGATATGATAGTGTTTCTAGTAGATGATGGATAATCTTGAGCTTTTAATACAACCAATAATAATAATAGCAGTAATAGCACTGTCATCTCGTATCACTCTTATAATACTTTTCACTATACAAAATAAAATAACAAATTAATTTCACTGAATCCTTGCAATAATTTTGATATATCAGCAAGGGTTCTGTTATTACCATATAATAGATAAGGAAGCTACAGTTCAGATAAGTGGCTTATCTGATGTGATTCAGCTCATCAGTGACAAGCCTGGGTCTAGAATTGCATTATCTCAGAATTTATTTGTGACATGCAGGTTCAACTCCTGTTGAGCAATATGTGAAAGTGAAAGTTGCTCAGTCATGTCTGTGCAGTTCTAAATGAGTACATTTTTAGTCCTGAAGTGAAAGTCGCTCAGTCATGTCTGACCGTTTGCAACCCTATGGACTGTACAGTCCATGGAATTATCCAGACCAGAATACTGGAGTGGGTAGCCTTTCCTTCTCCAAGGGATCTTCCTAACCCAGGGATTGAACCCAGGTCTCCCACATTGCAGGTGGGTTCTTTACCAGTTGAGCCACAAGGGAAGCCCTAAGAAAGTGAAGTTGCTCAGTCATGTCCAGCTCTTTGCCACCCCATGGAATATAACCTACCAGGCTCCTTCATCCATGGGATTTCCAAGGCAAGAGTACTGGAGTGGGTTGCTGTTTCCTTCTCCAGGGGATCATCTCAACCCAGGGTTTGAACCTGGGTCCCCCGCATCGCAGGCAGACACTTTTCCATCTGAGCCACCAGGGAAGCCCTTTTAGTACTGGGAAGCTTGTTATTCAAAGCAATCTTATTTTGACTCCTTCTGTAAACTGAATGGTCTTGTCTTCGGTCCTAATAAGGATTTTTCACATTTGTTTTGTTTGAAAGTGATGAATTCTGCCATTTTGCCTTGTAAATGACTATGTTTATTTCTTAGTGGGCCTCTCACATACTGCCATTTTTTGTAATTTATTTTTTTTAATTGGAGTACAGTTGCTTTCCAATGTTGTGTTAGTTTCTGCTGTATAACACTGTGAATCAGCTATATGTATACATGTATCGCTTTCCTCCTGCACCTGTCTTCCACCCCACCCCCCATCCCCACCCCTCCAGGTCATCACAGAGCAGTGAGCTGGTTGACATTTTCTTCTCATAGTGGTTGGGGGAGATCATCAAGAAGATGTGATCACTCTTTGACCCAAGAGCTAGACCCGTGCAATCCGAAGTCCAGCTTGTCTCTCCTTGCCCTTCCCCTGGAATGTGTGTTCTGAAACCTTTCCTATAGCCATAGCCATTTAAAGGGTGCAGACCTGAGAGTAAAGTGTTTTTGAGACCATATGAATTGAATACATGGCTGAACCCAGTTAGGGCCTTGGTATAGACTTTTAAGATTCCAGCAGGCTGACACAGAGATCTACTCATCTTGCCATCACCCCAGGCAAGACTCACATGTAAATCCCCTTGCTTTTTAAAACTGCCACCTGCCTATCTGGAGTCTTCTTCCTCTTTCTTTGCTGTGTCCTTGCCCTCTGGGTGTGGGGCCAGTTTTTGAATCAGCAATGGTTAGATTTTCCTGAGATGGCACTGCTCACTATAGGTTGCTGCAATCTACTGAACAGTGTATACTGATTGATATCATTTCTCAACTACTGATTTCTATTACCTTATCTAGTTCCTTCTAGGATAAGAAGTGAAAGATACAACCTAGTTCTAAAAAAAAAAAAAAAAGTTTTTTTGAAGGAATGTCGTGCTCAAGTGCAGATGGAGGTTTTTCTTTTCTGATGTGAAAGTCATAGTCATCTACTGGCATGAATGTTGGTGCTGATGGTGTTTGTGCATTTCTGTGGATATTAGATTACCAAGGACTTCCAGTGACTTGAAATTCAGCCCTGAGGAAGCCTGTAGTTTGTCAGTGGTTTGGGGGCTACCGTTCCTGTCTGGTGCTCGTGCCTGCCCAGCCTCATGGGATTAGGGTCCTTGTCTTGAGATGGTGCCATCTATCTTTGATCACTGCTGTCATTTCCTCATAATCCACAGCTTCAGGCTGTTTGGCTAAGTCACTTTAGAGTGTTCTTTTCCCTGCTTACCTTGCATGTCGTTGTTCCAGTTCGTCGCATCTCACTGTATAAGCAGTGACATTGGAATTCTGTTGTTACCTATCTTCGCATTCCTAGCCCTGTGAAACTGAGGCATAAGCAAATGCCTCAGTGATGGGAAGTTGATCAAATGCTTTGAGTACATGAATCTCTTGCTGTTTGGATATCAGAGGTGTTAGCAACCTGCATTCTTCCCCTTTATCTTATTTTATATGACCAGCTTCACAACCAGTCAGTGGACACAGGAACCAGGAACACTATACACTTCATAGTGTTGCATTATCAGGACCCAGCCCACCCACCAGCAGGTCAACACCAACTCTAGGACACCTTGGGAGCCTCAGTCAGCTACCTTGAGATCTGGCCTTAACAATCAGCAGGCCGACACCAGCTTCAGGACACCCCGCACTCTGTAGCCAGTCTTGTCAGAAACTGATCCTGTCTCCCAGAGGGCCAGCACCAGCTTTGGAACCCCTAGCACCCTGAAGCCAGAGACCCTGGGACCCAGCTCCTCCCTCTAGTGAGTTAGCACCAGCCAGGCCCTCCAGCAGCTGAGCCCAGCTCTGAGATATGTTTTATTATAATCACTATTTAAGAGCACCATGCTTACTGGTCACCATATAGAACATTGTGCAGCACAAGACTTATGTAATATAAAAATCGGGGTACTGCATCAATGGAGATATAAAACTAAACAAATGTCAACCAGTGGAAACCAAACTGTCAGACCAAACCATCAACCAGTTATTTTAACAACACAATTGCTTTATAGTCAATTAGTTATGTGATACAACTGCTTGTGGCAAAGATATTTAGGACAAAAATTACTGGACATGATGAAGACTGTATTTGTGCAAAGCGTTTGATCTGACCAGTGGTAACTGACATTATAAATTAGGTGGGAGAAAGGAGCGGTAGATACTATTTTAAATAAAAGATGTAAATAGTAGTTGAAAGCAAGTATAAATTAAGTGCCACACAGTAGGGCATGTCTGTTTTCTAAGTGAATAGAATATATCCTGGTTTTCTTAACTTCACTCATTTTATAACCAAAATCATGATTTTTGTCTTAACTAGAAACTATATTTATTTAATATTACTCTAAATAATATTTGTATAGTATTTTTTCTCTAAAACAACTTTAATTTGATTTACTTTTTAAAAGTTAACTTCTTTTTTTCTTTGCTTTTCATATATTAGCCAATTTAAAAAAAATACTTTTTATTTGGAGGAAAAGTACTTTAGAGTGTTGTGTTGGTTCCTGCCGTACAACGATGCAAATCAGCCGTAATTATACATCTATAATTTCCCTCCCGTTCTCCCATCCCAGCCTTCTAGGTCATCTCAGAGCATCAAGCTGGGCTCCATGTTTTATATAATAACTTCTCCCCAGTTATCTATTTTACACATGGTTGTGTATATATGTTGATGCTACTTTTTAAAAGTTAATTTCTTTTAAAGTAATAATACCCATGAACTCTTGCATTTCATCTCTAGATATTCTTTTTAAATCTATAATTCTTTTTAACACCTAATAATAAATATAGATCTATTGAAATACAAAATGATCTCCATGTACCATGTAAAAATCATCAAATGTCTCAATCTTTGAGAAACACTGGCTAATACAATCAATTACTGTGAAGTTTAGTTAAGAAACAATAGAACAAATTTGTGGTGACTCTTAAAATATATGAATTAAAGAATTCTCTTGCTTCTCTAAGATCATAATCAAAATTATGGCTCAGGTATATTGTCTTTCAGATAATAGCATATTAATAAGGACTTTTTTGGTGTCAGTATATATTTTATACAATTTAGCTTTAAAAATAGCCTTCAAATAACAGCCTTTCATGAATGTTGAAAGGCTTTAGTTTCATTTTTAATCTTTCAATAATAGATCCCAAGAGTGAATAAGGTTACACATTTCACTTTTATAATCATCTTCACTTAATCTACTGAAGTTAGGAATGCATTAATATGGCATAGCACATTATTTCTTCTAGGCTGCTTTATAATTTTTTCAGAATGATTGCAAATCTTACTAAAAGCAATTCACATACTTCAAAAGGAACTCATCATTCATGATTGAAGACACATAAGCCTCAAGAAATATCTTCAGCTAATTGTGAAGAATCATTGAAAGATTTGGGGAAGCAGCCTTCTTAACCAAATATAACAAAATTTAGAATACAGTTTACAGTTATATCTATACTTAGATCCATTAGCTCATAATATCCAGACTATATATTAAAAGGGAAACATTTTAAAATGTTGACTATTTTGAGTGGAAATCTTTCTAAAATGTATTATCCCCTTCCTTCTTAAGGAAATAATGCTAAATATAAAATACATTTCTTTATGATTCAGGGTCACTATTTATAAGTTTCCATTGCACATCATCAGAATCATCATACACAGAATCATCAGATTCTGTGGTGTCAGTTTTTCTGTCTCTGTTTTCTGTTTGTTTTATTTTGCTACTATTATGCTTGTCACACTAATAAACCTTTGCCCTAACTTTCCAGTTTGCTTCACCTGGTGTTTTATGGCCACAGTGTTAGATAATGTAATTTATTTAATACTATCTGTCAAATATGAGTGTTTATGAGGAGTTTGTTAAATTTATCATTACAGCATCAGATGGTGAGAATTTCAGGGACTTTTTCTTCCTCTTTCTATTTCAGGAAAATGTTGTGAACGGTTTCAGTTGTGAGAAGATTAAAATTTAAGTATATGAGGTTTTTGATGAACTACTTTCTGATTTTTGTTTGTTAGTTTTGGTCCTGAATGATGACAACTTTTAATAGTGTTTCATTAGCACAGTAGGCTTTAGAGTTTTAGGGCACTTTCGTATACTAGATTGAATTTTATCTGAGCTGTCTGTGTTTACCCTGTGCTTTCCATCTTTGGGACTGGTGCAGTGGAGACATTCTGTAAGTGTCTAGAAAATTTTCAAGATGTACTTTTGAACTTGCTAGGACATAGCAAAGAACTATTCCCCTTTTCCCCTAACTCTGCTAATTGGAGAACCTCTATCTCTGTCAGTGAAGTTCTTTATTCATTTGTATTCCTCATGCTAGTTGTGTATCATATTCACACATGCACACACACTTATCCGCCACATACAGAGCAATCACATTTGTCATAACTTCCCTCATTCCCTTTGAGATAAAAAATGTATTCAATGCAGAGGCCCAGGAATTCTTGTTACTATGAACCAGGGAAACCTAAGAGACCCTGGTTGGGGATGCAATTTGGGAAAAGGTGATTGTTCAGTGTGTGTTCATAGTAACTCTCATTGACCAGAGAGGAGGAAAACACTGGAATTCATATATATATATATACACACACATATATATGTATATATATATATTTATGTACATATAATATATTCTATAAATATAAATAAATTGCTATTTATATCAGTTTAATAGCCAAGGAAGAATAAAAGTTTACTAACTTTGAAATCCAGAGCTTATCTGAAATGTCAAGGTACCCTCAAGGAAGAACTGGAATTCCACAGTCCAAAGGGGTTTCCTCTCTTATTCATCAACCTTCCAGTTATTACAATATGTTATGATTTACATGCTGCAGGATTCCATTAATACAGTTAATTTTATACAATAAAGATCTTTATCATATTTGGATACTTAGAATATTTTTTAATGAGATGAAGAATGACCAAGAAAATTCTTTTAAATTACATTGAGGTCTGTGGGTTTCCTGGTGATAAAGTACTTAAAATGGTGTTTTTTCTGATGAACCATATCAATTTACGTAAAAGCAAGGGTTCCAACTTGGTTGACCTTTCTTGTGATGGTCACTGGTTGTCAGAAATCAGTTATTTTGAAAAATGAGCTATATACTTAGCTGCTCCAAACACAGTAGTCAATATTGTAAGAATGAGTGAACATGTAAGTGCGTTTCAAAAGGAGTTAATGGAGAGCATGAAATGCATTCACCATTTTGTAATTTTGTTATTAGAAATTATGTATGTCATCTAATAGTGTTATCAGGCTTATAAATCATGAAAATAAAATTTTTAACTTTTTCAAGTATCTTAAAAAAAAGATATGTGGGTAGTGGGCATATGTTAATTGTTTTTATGTCTCTGAACCCAGTCAGAAGGTATGCTTTTATATTCTCAACAACTGAAGTAAAAACCCACTGAATCTCTTTTGGAAGATTTTTATTTTTAAGTTTTTTCCAATGTTTTATTATGACAATTTTCATATACACAGGTCAGTTGAGAGAATTTTATAGTGAATAACCATACTAATGAGTTATCTTCTGAAATAGGTGGGGCAGGAGTTTTTATATTAAGTTTATAGAGGAAGAATTTGAGACTCAGAGAGATTGGGAGACACTCTGTGGTCACACGGCTAATGAAGCACAGAGGTGTGACTCACCCTCATGTGTAATTCTGAGTCCAGTGTCCTTCAGCAAAACCACACTGCTATTACAAAAAGCTGCAGCCTTAACAAGACTGTGCATAGGAGTGGCCTGAAGTTCTGTTCTGAATAGCTGTCATTTGTTAAGAGTCCCCATTTTTTCGTCCATCTATTCATCCTTTCATTTATTCTTTCAGTCATCAATCAATATTTATTTTCTCTTGTATGATAAGCTTTGTAAATTACACATGACCTCACTAGAAAAATAAGAACCAGTCCTTTCTTTACTTTAAAGCTTAATGAATGCCTCAGCAAATTAATTAAATTCATTTATTGCTTTATTATTTAGAAATACTATAGTAATAATTACAGTATTTTATAGCCACATTTTGAGTTTCTTTAAGTTTATTTGAGCCATATTTTCAGTTCATTTAAGAAAATAGCATGTAATAGAATCAGAGATAAATTTTTGGTTTTGCTGTATATTCTTAAGAATCTTTGAATCTTAGGCCATTTTACATACTTTATAAATTATCTAGATTAATTTAGGTTAAGAATGACAAGAAATGTTACAAATATAGTGTAAGACTATTTAAAAGATTTATATTTATGTGCATATATATATATATATATCATTCCCCAGCACCTATTTTCATAGTTATTGACATCCTCAAAAGAAGACCTCTAACCCAAGAGCTCTGAGTATCATTCCAGATAAGAAATTTGTAAAGGCTATCTTCTAATACAATTTTCCATTTTCTTTAGATATTTCGGAAATTAAGCCTTTTTCTGTATATTCATCTGAAATGATTGTTCCGGGGCTCAGAGAGTTTAAATCTCTTGTCCATGGAAAAAAAGAAATTTTTTAAAAATTGTATCATTCAAAAGAAGATAAATGATAGGGAAATTCTAGGTCATAGGAATGACAAATAGACAAAAGAAATGACTTGTGATGGGAGAGTACATATATTTGTATATTAGAAATCTAAGTAAATTATATATGCATATATATGTCCATATCTGAAATGTATTTATATATAAATATTTTGATGTGTAACCAGATTTATATAAGTGTTTGTGTGTATCATGTGTCTATCTATGAAATATACTTTTACTTTAGAAGTTAGTTGATTGGCTTGGAAAGTTTCCCCTTTAAAAAAAACTTGGAGTGTCACATAATTTTACCAATCTGCATTTTTATTTTATATATTTGTTTATTTATAAAGATTATAAATACTAAGCTCAAAACTGCAAGTTATTTCATAGAACTGATGGATTTTTGACATACTGACAGCATTATAAGTTGTTTCTTGTTTAAATACTTGCTGTGTGGCATGTAAGTGAAATTTAATGGACTATCGTTTTGTTGGAGGGTTTCTGGGATGCAACTGACATTTGAAATGATCTCTTTAAAATCTTTGCTGCTTCTATTATTTGATGGTGCTGTTTCCAAGACTCATGGCACTGAATTCGAAGTGCAAAATAAAAGTTTTTGCTTATTTTTACTAATTTGTGTTTCATTAATTTTTGAATTCAAGTATTATAATAGAACATTTAAAAAACATTAGAAAGTCATAAACCACTAACTGACCTCAGGAGTACCTCTGAGATTCCCATATAGTTGTTTGAAGCAGGAAGCTACCTTAGGGTGAATTATTGGGGGAAAAACATGAAAAAATCTTTTCTAAAATGATTAAATTATTGCAGTAATCTTGAAAAATATATGCAAAGTGGCCATCAAGGCTTTAAGAATAATCAACTGTATTTGCTCAGGAGAAACAAGATTAGCATTCTTTTCTTTCTGTTTGCTCTGAGGTTCAGTATGATTTAAATGATCAGGGTTTGTAGGACAGACAACTGCTGGTGTTTGTTTAGTTGTTAAAAGCATTCCCTTAAGTACTAACTGAGAAAATCTTAACATTTAGGAGGGTTTCAATAAATCTTAATTTTTGGATTAATACATTTCTTTATAATTCTCATTTATTTTAGTATTTTGATTTTTCTCTGTATGTAATCATTCAATAACTGATTACTGTTTGGAATAAGCGTTCCTTTCACTCCTTATAAGGAGCATTTAATTTCGTAATGGGCAGGATTATCACATTCATATTTTTTGCCTGATTTTTATTAAGGTCTGTTAGAATGCATTTTAAAAACAATCATTTGTTCCTATTTTACTAATTTCCCAAATATTTATAGAATGCTTGCTACAAAATAGGCATCATTTTTGATACTTAAGAAACAGTTTCTAACATACATTGAACCCTTTATATGTGCTGCTTAGTGCTTTAGTTAATTTTCTTTTTTAATCCTTACAACCCTAAACTTAGAGATAGCCTCTCTTATTGATGGCAGCACTGGGTAAAAAGATATGAATAAATCATAATCCTTGCCTTTGGCAAGTTCATAGTATAATGGAGTAGAACCCAGAAAAGCAGCTAATTGTACGTTCACGGTAGAAATGCTGCAGAAAAACTTGTTTCCACGCCACAGACCTTCAGAAGAGGAGTGTCTGTGCGTGGAGGAATCAGCTAATGTGTCACAAACGAAATGACGGTAGAAGTGGATCCTAGAGGTTCACTAGAAGTTTGCCCAGGGAATGAAGATGGCAGGATGGCTTATCCTAAGTTGTGAGGTGATGAACGGGCCTTGTAATTGGTGGTTCTGGTGGATTAACTCTGCTTGACAGGAGACTCAGTTGTTTGTGTAAGTGTGTGAGTCTGAGAGTGTGTGCACACACACATGGACACAGTCTGGGTCTGGAAGGTCTAAGGGGCTAGGAGGGTGGGATGATGAGGCTAGAGAGGTAGGTTAGGGTATTGTGGTAAAATGTTTCCTTCCCAAAGTTTGGCATTTGATGATCAAATTGAATGAAAGAAAAACCATGTCACTAGTTAAGCCAAAGTTTTCAAAAAAGGTTTTAAAAGTTATAAGTAACAACTTTAGTATAGCCAGATTGAACCAACTGCTGAATATGTCTGTCATATCCTTTTGGAGTTTACTCCCCTATTAAAGGGGCTTCCCAGGTGGCTCAGTGGTAAAGAATCTGCCTGCCAATGCAGGTGACGTAGTTCAAACCCTGAATCAGGAAGATCCCCCGGAGAAGGAAATGGCACCCACTCCAGTATTCTTGTCTGGGAGATCCCATGGACAGAGGAGCCTGGCAGACTACAGTCCATGGGCTAGCAAAAGAGTCAGTCATGACTTAGTGACTAAACAACAGCAACCCCTATTTTTAAAAAAAATTTTTTAACTTTTACTTTACAAAACAAATTACTGAGGCTAGGTTTATTCCAGCTAGTGTCTAGAAATGGAAATAAAATATATTGCTCGTTCAAGTTCTTTTAACACTAAGTATTGATGTTTCCCCAGTATTATAAAACCTCATTGCTACCTAGACTTGATTCCTGACCAACAAATCAGTCTGTTGATCACATAGGGACCTTCATTCATTACCTTTTCTCTTCCATGACCTGATTTTTGAGATGTTTCTTGGTCATACTCTGATTCTGCCAAAGATGAATAAGGTATGGATAAGAAAAACATTCAATGTGTTTTTTCTTAATAAAGTAAACATTTATTAGTAAGAAGGATGAGTAGATTAGACCATATTAGATTGTCTGTTCCCGATTATTTAGTTAATCCACTTTGCTTTTGTTCTTCATTAACATATTAAATGAGATGTCACTGGCTGTGTCTGTCCATCGTGTCAGTGGCAGAATCATTACCAGTTGTCTGTGGGTTGGGTCACTTTGCTCAGGCTGAACAATCATTGAGACTGTCAGTCCCTCAAGTACCATGGAGGAGGCAGAACTGACTGATATGCAATGAGAATTATAGTCAGAATAATCCTTCTTCAGGGACTCTTCTTGCCCAAGAACTAAGAAGACAGAAAGGGATTGTTAGGGCTGGACAGGATTTGGCTGCTGAAAGGACCTGGCAGATAGCGTTCACTAAGTTACCAGGAGTTCAGACGCACGGGGAGAGGGCTCTATCACATCTTGAACAGGAAGCCTTGACATTCCAGGGAGTTTGCTCAAAAAATTTAAAAGTTGGGATCAATTAAGGAATGGATTGTGCTAACTCTATACCCGGAGAGCAGTGAGTTCTATAAGAAAACGAGTGGTCTGTGAGATGATTTTGGCAAGTTCTTTTGGCCATCACAGCAGTACTGATTGAGTAAAAGGTAAACTGTTAATAGACTTTGAAATTTTAAAGTTATAATGTAAGGATTTACATAGGAAACATCAGGCTCTTGATATTCACATTATTTAGAACTATAAGAATACTGTAGTTTTGTGTTCAGGAATTTGCTTCTTTGCTTCCACTTCACAAATTTGTATAGGTCTATTTTTCCCCAGGGTATTTAAAACATTTTTAATAAAGAAATTTCAGAATATTTTTCACTGTCTCTCCTTTGCTCCAACATTGACTTTATGATCTAGCACCATTATCATTAATGGTAAATTTTATTTATTTGAATTGTATTTATTGGAGGTTTGATATAGAATGTAAAAATGGAATGATTTGAATTTTAATTTAAAACTGCACTTAATATCCATTATTGAAGGTTCAAACTAGACTATTATAATAAAATGTTGGGGGATATTTTTCTTGTTGCCCTGGAGTTGAACACTAAGACCTAAAGCTAAGGGCCAGGAGGCATCAGCTGCCCACATTCTAAGAAGAGCCTCTAATGGTTGGTGGTCAGAGGCCCACTCCGTTTAGTGATGAATGCCTCCTGAACACGCTCTGCTCTGCCCACTGTCACCTGCCTCCATGACTTCTGTCACAGGCTGAGTCCTCCAGGAAGCAGACTCAGATAGAGATTAACGAGCAGGATGCTTACTGGGAAGCATCCTAGGGATTAAAAAACAAACAAACAAACAAACAAAAAACATAAAAATTGTAAACGAAAGGGGAAGCAAGCAAAACTGAGTAGGGAAGAAGGTGAACTATGGTACATTTTCAAAAGGGCCCTGAGTTGGACATCTGGGGAGCTGAGGTGGCCCTTCAGAGTTGTCTTGAGGTGGCGCAAGCCCTGAGCCTTAATATTCTCATGTGGATCAATTATTGGACATGGGACCAGGCTTTTATACCCTCAAGTTGTGAGGTGTGAGCCCCTGAAGAAGGGAGCATGACCTAGGTGAGCTAACTCTTTTTAGCTGAGATAGTCCCTCGGAAGTCTACCAGCTAACCTGTCATTTGAACTGACATCCCCCTAAAGGTTATAGGTTGTGTTTTTTATTTCTCTCTGACTGCTTTCAAGATTCTTTTTTTTTTTTTGTCTTTAGTTCTCAGAAGTTTAATTATGGTGTGTCTTTGCATGGATTTCTTTGGCTTTATCTTATTTGGGATTCACCTCATGAATCTATTGGTTTGTATTTTTCATCAAATCTGTGAAGTTTTCAGTTGTTCCTTCTCTGGATAATCCATTGACCCTATTCTCTTCCCTTCCAGGCTCTTGGATCTATTGTTTTGTCCCATGGATTCCTGAGGCTGTGTTCATTTTAGGAGACTCAAGCTCCTACTTAAATCTTTAGTTTTAATAAGAACTGACTCTATTTAGGTTTAGTTCACAGATCTTGGACTACCATAGTAGGCTCTAGCTCCAAAGACAACTTAGTTTTCATGGCCTTTATGAAATTATGCTTTTGGTTTGCTGTAATTGGAATAGGTGGGGCTCCCAGGGGTCCCTACTGGTTCTGCCTAAGTGAGCAGAAGGAATTTCCTTGTCCTTCTAAATGGGAAAAGGGGAGTCTCTGGCCTGACAGACTAGAGTGCTTTGGGGTCTACCTGCTTCTTTTGGTGGGCATCCCTCTGGCCAGCTTTCCTCTGCCCAACTTCTCCCTGGATGTTTAAGTGGGAGAAAGAGTCTCTGGCTTAGTGGGGAAGAAAAGCACTTCCTGAGCTGGAGTGTGTTGTGGCAGATGTCTCCTGCTCGTGGCGGATGGTAAGCCTTCCTGGTCTGGGTGCTTGCTGCAGGGACCTCTTTACTGGTACCCCCCAACCATCCAGTGTCTCTTGCTGTAGGGGGAGAGTCTCAGGGCAGGAGGAGGAGAGCACTTTCAATGAAGGCTTGTTGTCATTGAGGCTTCTATTGATCCAGGGAAGAGGGACTCTATCTGCACTGCCTTCTGTTGCTAGGTTCTGTCAAGAGATGCTGGGCCTGGATTGCCTTCTTCCTTTGGGTGGGAGGAAGTAAGATACCTTGCACCTCAATTATTCTTCCTGTCTGCGAGTCTCTGACCAGTTCACCTTCCTCCTTACACCTTTTGGAGGTTTTCTTTGGTTGCCTCTTGTATTTGTTTTCAGCATTTATAGTTGTAATTAGGGAGCAAGTGGGAAGGAGGAGGGACAGAAAGAAACAAATATATGCCATCTTGTCTGAACTGGAAGTCAAAGAAGACAAAATTTTGGAAAATATAATATCATAAAATGGGGCTTTCCAGGTGGCTTTAGTGGTAAAGAACCTACCTGCCAATACAGGAGACTCGAGAGACATGGGTTTGATATCTGTGTCAGGAAGATCCCCTGGAGAAGAGAATGGCAACCCACTCCAGTATTCTTGCCTGGAGAATCCCATGGACAGAGGAACCTGGTGGTGTACAGTCCTTGGGGTCACAAAGAATCGGACAAAACTGAATACACGCACACACTCACAATATCATAAAGTACCATCAACTTGTAAAAAAATATTTTTCTTACTTCAGCATCATTCTAATAGATTCTAATATTTAAATATTAAATGCATTAATTATATTATAATAGTTATAATTTATATATTTATTTATCTGTAATTATTTAGTGTGTCTATTTTACTTTCTATTTATTCTCAACACTTATCCCAGAGCATCCACACATAGTGTCTGCTTAACAGATGGTTGTTAAAGAATTACATTATAACTTATATTTATAAGTGTTAAATGAGGCACAGAGGTCTAGGTGACCTGCCCACAATTATATAACCAATTACTCATGCAGTTTGGATTGATGTTAAATACTTTTCTGGTAGACCCCAAATCCATTGCCGCTGGAATACCACCTACATGTTCTTTGTTTAACTGTTGCTGCTTCTCTTCTGTTCCTGATATTTGTTTGTATATCTCAGAGTGACTTTGGAACTATAACTATTTTCAATAAGTATTTTTTGGTTCTCCCGTGAGATTTGTTAAGTAATAATAATTTTTAAAAGCCTTTGTATTCAGTAATCAGCATCTCACCAATGATAATACTTTTGCCTGAGATTAATATTAGTGTTTTTCAGTGCACCAGAATAAAACTAATCTCTATTATAGAATCCACAGCTGGCCTGATGGAACTGTTATAACAAAAGTAATTGGTATTTTTTGATATACACAGCATGCAAATTATAACTTGTCTCCTGTGTACAGAAAAAAGAGGATCTTTTGGTAAATGATTAAGTTGATGTTGATAACGTTTTATTTTTCTGTGTTTCAGAGGAGTTTTTTGATGCTTGTAATTTGCATAAACATAATAATATATTTATTATGTCCTTGAGCAACAATTTTTTTGCACATTGAAGAAGGCAGCCATAATCTGAAATAGAGTTATTAAGATATGTAATTTAATTTACAAAGGAGAAAAATCATAATTTTTTTACCTTGAGTTATCAAAATTATTCTTTAATTTATAATCCTAAATTCCAAGGTGAGGAGTGCTAGTGATAGAAACTTTAGGACAATAAAAGCACATATTTATTTTCATTTTATGTGTTTCACTATAAGTATATAAAATCTTAGGCTAGCCAGTTTGCATTTACTTGGTGAAAGTCAAATGTTAATGTATTATTACTGTTTTGATAAATTTAACTGAACTCAAGTCAAAAGTCTTTGTTAATTAAGAAATATATACCTTCATTGATGGCAATGTATATATTTTTGTTCATGTTGCCTAAAATACTGAGAATTTTCATGGTTTTGAATGCCACCTTTTAGTGTTATCAGGACATTAAGTGTGAGTTTTCCCTTCAGATTTTATGTGATCTAAATTACTGAATATTGTACTAGTGCTAGTAAGTGATATAGAGAAAATATAGGTAAAGATATTTAATATTTTTAACTTTAAGTTGTATGATGTATGTAAATACTGTCCATTCTGGTCACTAATTAGATTAAAAAACTAGTGATAATACCTTGATATTGGTGTTATTTGAATTCATTGTTTATCATGGGTATTGAATATCCATGTATTTTGAAATAATATGGGAGAAATGAAATGATTCCTTAAGAGAGAATCTGGCTTGCTGTAAAGATAATTGGTTAGATGTTTAATTAGGAGGTTATTATATTGTGTTGAATACTAACTTACTAACTCAAAACTTTGTGGCAATTTAGTGTCATTATAGCCTTCATTTCCTCATATGTTATAGGAAAAGTAAAATTCCATTTTGCAATAATGTTTAAAAGATGACAGATACCATACAGATTGACTCTCAAACAGTTCCTAATAAATACTAGATGCTTAGAAAATTGTCATCATGATCTGTTTATATATTATTTAAGTTGGTTGTGATAATGGGCATATTTTCTATCTTGGTAAGGTTACTAAAATTTGTGTCAGCTTGTCCACTGGCTTGGTGATACAGAGCATGACTTTCCCATAGAAATGAAACATACAAGAGCTCATTTTAAAATTTTCATAAATTGATCATGTCACAAGGCCACATTTGGTGCAAGTGGTTAGATCAGAGCTGCTTTATGATCCAAGTGTTACATGAGGATCAGGAAAGCTGGGTCAGCTCCTCTGTCACCTGCACACTTTAGCAGTGTAATGAGACTTCACCGAACTGGAGGAAGCATGTTGCTTTAAAATGATGTGGTTAAAGTGGGCTTTATCCCAGGAATGCAAGGATTCTTTAATATCCGCAAATCAATCAATGTAATATACCACATTAACAAATTGAAAGATAAAAACCATATGATTATCTCAATAGATGCAGAAAAAGCCTTTGACAAAATTCAACATCCATTTATGATTAAAACTCTCCAGAAAGCAGGAATAGAAGGAACATACCTCAACATAATAAAAGCTATATATGACAAACCCACAGCAAGCATCACCCTCAATGGTGAAAAATTGAAAGCATTTCCCCTGAAATCAGGAACAAGACAAGGGTGCCCACTCTCACCACTACTATTCAACGTAGTTTTGGAAGTTTTGGCCACAGCAATCAGGGCAGAAAAAGAAGTAAAAGGAATCCAGATAGGAAAAGCAGAAGTGAAACTCTCTCTGTTTGCAGATGACATGATCCTCTACATAGAAAACCCTAAAGACTCTACCAGAAAATTACTAGAGCTAATCAATGAATACAGTCAAGTTGCAGGATATAAAATTAACACACAGAAATCTCTTGCATTCCTATACACTAACAATGAGAAAACAGAAAGAGAAATTAAGGAAACGATACCATGCACCATTGCAACAAAAAGAATAAAATACTTAGGAATATATCTACCTAAAGAAACAAAAGACCTATACATAGAAAACTATAAAACACTGATGAAAGAAATCAAAGAGGACACAAACAGATGGAGAAATATACCGTGTTCATGGATTGGAAGAATCAATATTGTCAAAATGGCTATACTACCCAAAGTAATCTATAGATTCAATGCAATCCCTATCAAACTACCAACGGTATTTTTCACAGAACTAGAACAAATCATTTCACAATTTGTATGGAAATACAAGAAACCTCGAATAGCCAAAGTAACCTTGAGAAAGAAGAATGGAACTGGAGGAATCAACCTGCCTGACTTCAGACTCTACTACAAAGCCACAGTCATCAAGACAGTATGGTACTGGCACAAAGACAGAAATATAGATCAATGGAACAGAATAGAAAGCCCAGAGATAAATCCACGAACCTATGGTCACCTTATCTTCGACTAAGGAGGCAAGGATATACAATGGAAAAAAGACAACCTCTTTAACAAGTGGTGCTGGGAAAACTGGTCAACCACCTGTAAAAGAATGAAACTAGAACACTTTCTAACACCATACACAAAAATAAACTCAAAATGGATTAAAGATCTAAATGTAAGGCCAGAAACTATAAAACTCCTAGAGGAGAACATAGGCAAAACACTCTCCGACATAAATCACAGCAGGATCTTCTATGACCCACATCCCAGAATATTGGAAACAAAAGCAAAAATAAACAAATGGGACCTAATGAAACTTAAAAGCTTTTGTACAACAAAGGAAACTATAAGCAAGGTGAAAAGACAGCCCTCAGATTGGGAGAAAATAATAGCAAATGAAGCAACAGACAAAGGATTAATTTCAAAAATATACAAGCAACTCCTCCAGCTCAACTCCAGAAAAATAAATGACCCAATCAAAAAATGGGCCAAAGAACTAAACAGACATTTCTCCAAAGAAGACATACGGATGGCAAAAAAAAACACATGAAAAGATGCTCCACATCACTCATTATCAGAGAAATGCAAATCAAAACCACAATGAGGTACCATTACACGCCAGTCAGGATGGCTGCTATCCAAAAGTCTACAAGCAATAAATGCGGGAGAGGGTGTGGAGAAAAGGGAACCCTCTTACACTGTTGGTGGGAATGCAAACTAGTACAGCCGCTATGGAAAACAGTGTGGAGATTTCTTAAAAAGCTGGAAATAGAACTGCCATATGACCCAGCAATACCACTTCTAGGCATACACACTGAGGAAACCAGATCCGAAAGAGACACGTGCACCCCAATGTTCATCGCAGCACTGTTTATCATAGCCAGGACATGGAAGCAACCTAGATGCCCATCAGCAGATGAATGGATGAGGAAGCTGTGGTACATATACACCATGGAATATTACTCAGCCATCAAAAAGAATTCATTTGAATCAGTTCTAATGAGATGGATGAAACTGGAGCCCATTATACAGAGTGAAGTAAGCCAGAAAGATAAAGACCATTACAGTATACTAACACATATATATGGAATTTAGAAAGGTGGTAACGATAACCTTATATGCAAAAAAAGAAAAAGAGACTCAGATGTATAGAACAGACTTGTGGACTCTATGGGAGAACGCGGGGGTGGGATGTTTCAAGAGAACAGCATCGAAACATGTATATCTAGGGTGAAACAGATCACCAGCCCAGGTTGGATGCATGAGACAAGTGCTCAGGCCTGGTGCACTGGGAAGGCCCAGAGGGATGGGGTGGAGAGGGAGGTGGGAGGGGGGACCGGGATGGGGAATACATGTAAATCCATGGCTAATTCAATGTATGACAAAAACCACTGCAATGCTGTAAAGTAATTAGCCTCCAACTAATAAAAATAAATGGAAAAAAAATGCTTCAAAGAGATCAGGCTGTAGAGAAACAAAAAATAAAATAAAATAAAATGATGTGGTTAGATTGGTAAATGAAAACATAGCTCTATTGAATTTTCTTTAATATAATGTAAGTAGAATTGGCCTTGCTGGAGAAAGTTCTCATACACTACAACAGTTTAGAAAAGTAACAGTCATAGTTAGCCTTGAAATCCACACTGAGCTGAAGCATTCTTACATTTCTTTGTGTTTTTGATCAATTTCCCTTCCATCCCTTTCTAATGAGTTAATATCTATTGAATTTCTTTATCTTTAAAATTCCAAAGTACACTTTAAATATGCCAATAATTTAATTAGAAAGTAGAGGTACTCTCTAATCTTTTCTAGCCAAGTTTTTAGTTTGCTTTGAAGTTCAAGACCTATCATGGTTTCTGTCTAGTAAACCTGAAAAGAAAGTGCTTAAAGAGGCTCACCGTCAGTTGAGATGGATTTATTATTTTTACATTAAAAACAGGCCATTTTAAAATTTATATATTTGAAATCAATCAGAAATTCAGACTGAAAATCTTTTCAGGTGTAAGTGAGAAATTTTCACTGATGTATTTTACATTTAAATCAGAAACAGTGCAGTGAACCTCATCTGCATGTGAAGACATTTTGCTTCTAATTATTAAGGTTTTATGTGCTTCCCAGGGTATACTTGTGAATGTTATATTTTTGCTGTTTTTGACTTATTTTAATATGCATGTTTTAATAATTAGTAAACTCTTAAGTTTGAAAAATGCATATCTTCTGTTATCCATAAATACTTTGGAGGAATTGCTCTGTAGGATAGAAGCCTCAATATGTAGTAATACACACACCTATAATGATTTTTACTAGAGATTTTTCTATAATGGCAGAACTGGAAAAAAACCTTAGTGCCCATCAATAAGGGAGTGGTTTCACCCAAATTTGTGAAAATTATAGTATATCATAAATTATTTTATTAGATCAGTTCAGTTCAGCTGCTCAGTCATGTCCCATTCTTTGTGGCCCCATGGACTGCAGCATGCCAGGCTTCCCTGTGCATCACCAACTCCCGCAGCTTGCTCTCACTCATGTCCATTGATTCAGTGATGCCATCCAACCATCTCATCCTCTGTCGTCCCCTTCTCCTCCTGCCTTCAGTCTTTCCCAGCATCAGGGTCTTTTCCAATCAGTTTGTTCTTTGCATCAGGTGGCCAGAGTATTGGAGTTTCAGCTTCAACATCAGTCCTTCCAATAAATATTTAGGACTGATTTACTTTAGGATTGACTGGTTTGATCCCCTTGCAGTCCAGGAGACTCTTAAAAGTCTTCTCCAATACCACAGTTTAAAAGCATAAATTCTTTGGCACTTAGCTTTCTTTATGGTCCAACTCTCACATCCATGCATGATCACTGGAAAAACCATAGCCTTGACTAGATGGACCTTTGTGGGCAAAGTAATGTCTCTGCTTTTGAATATGTTGTCTAGGTTGGTCATAGCTTTCTTTTTCTTTCAAAGAGCAAGTGTCTTTTAATTTCATGGCTGCAGTCACCATGATCCGCAGTGATTTTGGAGGCCAAAAATAAAGTCTGTCACTCTTTCCATTTCTTTCCCATCTGTTTGCCATGAAGTGATGGGACCAGATGCCATGATCTTTGTTTTTTGAATGTTGAGTTTTAAGCCAACATTTTCACTCTCCTCTTTCACTTTCATTAAGAGGCTCTTTAATTCTTCTTCAGTTTCTGCCATAGGGTGGTGTCATCTGCATATCTGAGGTTATTGATATTTCTCCCAGCAATCTTGATTCCAGCTTGTGCTTCATCCAGCCCAGCATTTTGCATGATGTATTCTGCATATAAATTAAATAAGCAGTGTGACAATATGCAGCCTTGATGTACTCCTTATCAGCTACAGCCCTTGCTATATTGATACATTAGAAAATTAGGTTGCACAATAATTTTTATAGTACAATAATTTTATATAGCACAATTTTATAATGCAATAATTTTTATAGTAGAATCCATTGGTTTTTAAACAATAATCCCAGGAAGATTCAGTTATGTGTATATATTTATATGAACATGGAGAAAAGTATGGAAAAGAATAGAACATAACAGGAGTTGAGATTGTTTATAAAATGTATTAATTCACATGTTCAAATGGAGTTCTCTTGTAGCTCAGTTGGTAGAGAATCTGCCTGCAATGCAGGAGACCTGGGTTTGATTCCTGGGTTGGGAAGATCCTCTGGAGAAGGAAATGGCAACCCACTCCAGTATTCTTGCCTGGGAAATCCTGTGGACAGAGATGCCTGGCAGGCTATAATCCATAGGGTCCCAAAAGAGTCAGACATGACTTAGTGACTAAACTACCGCATGTTCAAATGAGTACTTCTTTTTATAAAAGCATTTTGGCAACACCTTGCAGTATGCCAACAAAGGTCTGTCTAGTCAAGGCTATGGTTTTTCCAGTAGTCATGTATGGATGTGAGAGTTGGACTACAAAGAAAGCTGAGCACTGAAGAATTGATGCTTTTGATCTGTGGTGTTGGAGAAGACTTTTGAGAGTCCCTTGGACTGCAAGGAGATCCAACCAGTCCATCCTAAAGGAGATCATTCTTGAAATCATTGGAAGGACTGATGCTGAAGCTGAAACTCTAATACTTTGGCAACCTGATGCAAAGAAGTGACTCATTAGAAAAGACCCTGATGTTGGGAAAGACTGAAGGTAGGAGAAGGGGATGACAGAGGTTGAAATGGTTGAATGGCATCACCGACTCAATGCACATGAGTTTGGGTAAACTCCAGGAGTTGGTGATGTACAGGGAGGCCTGGCGTGCTGCAGTCTATGGGGTTGCAAAGAATGGGACACAACTGAGTGAACCGAACTGTGGCATGCAGAATCTTAGTTCCCTGATCAGGGATCAAACCTATGCCCCTTACAGTGGAAGTATGGAATCTTAACTGCTGGACCACCGGGGAAATTTCTTTATGTTTTTAAAAAAATTTTTTAATTTTTAAAAATTTTATGTTTTTAATTAATAAGGAAAACTACTATATTGATTATTCCCTAAACCATTGTCACTAAGAAAGTTAGTCTGGGAAGAGGTGTGTGATTTAGGGTAGCCTTCACTTGTGACTGGTTTGTATAAACCATATCTGTTCAATCAAATTCCCAACAGGAACCTTGGCACAGTCAAATTAGGTTACTTCAAGTACAGCTTTTTTATAAGAGGAATAAGTACACCAGTTGGAGATAGATATGGTATAGGAGGAACTCAAGGGGTTGTTCACGAACCAAAGGCTACCAACAGCACAGCTGTTAACAACCCTAAGCTCAAAGAGATAGGTAGAGGGAGACATATCAGAGCTCAAAAGGAGAGGAAGTCATGTTGTGATCTAAATGACCTTTATTCAAGGGACATTGTCAGACCAAGATAAGCTTACAGGAAGAGAACCAGGAAAATAAATACCTGCAACTCATTCTCATCTCTCCCACCAGCTACTCCAAGGACTCCCTATTGACTGAACTCACAAGAGCCAGAGGACCCATTGATGCCATTTGTATAGTTAAATCACTTTGGGCAGAAAACAGGGGTAGCTGTATCGAGTGGGTCTTGAAGAGTAAATAGAAATTATCTGCCATAAAGTAACATTATTTTAAAACTAAATCATCAAAATAGTCCAGAAGACAAAAGTGTTATGATATGCACAATAATACCATCCATTTTCTTTACGAACATATAGATTTATTTTTAAGTTGACCTAAACCCAAAGGCAGACTTAAATATATTTGTAATTTGGAGATACCCTTCTTCCTCAGTCTCATTTGTGCAGAAGTTCTTCTTTCATCCCAAAACTCTGGTGAGGGCATAGCCCAGAACTGGATTGAGGTTAGAGGACAGTAGTTCTCTATGATGAACATGGCCCTGCTCCCTGCAAAGTAAGGATTAGTCTGAATGCTTTTAGTAAGTCCTCACTGTTAGTGGAGGTTTTTATGCTAACCTCTAGTATGTCTTCCAGAAGCAACACTGTAATCAGGGTCTTGGATAGGGAACTGACATTACTGTGCCTCAGCGTATTCCCGGTGCCCTAAGTGCATTTACATAGTTTATCACTCTTAAACCTCTCAGCTGACCTGTACCATGACCATTATTTTACCAACTGGCTGATTAATACAAGCGATTAGATGATCAATTAGAGTTTTAACAACTTTCTCAAGGACAATGATAGAATCTGGAATTGTGCCTCAATCTGTTTGGCTCCCTCCTGGCATAGCCTCACTTTGCTATGAAATTGTGAAAGAGTCATTATGCGTTATTGTAGCTCTTTCATCTGCCCCCAAAATATGACTTTCCCTTTCCCCTCTCTCTCATTCCCCTGTCTTACATTCATTCTCTTAGTTGTGTTTTTAAGAGGTAATTTTTCAGTCCCTACTCTTTACTAAGAACTGTGTATGGTACTGTCAATACCAACAAATATGGCATTTACCTTCATGGATATTACAGCTTCATAAGTGTTCTCAAGGTAGCAGTCCTATTCCTTTCCTTTAACCCCAATCCTTTAAATTTGAGGTTCTTTGTATCAAGCTTTCAATTTATTTACTATGACAAAATTATTCCTTTGTCTTATTGGTTTAAATTAAAATATAAGCTAAAATACACCTTTTGTAAAACCTTATTTGCTGTTTCATTATCAGGGAGAAATAAAGATTCCTTAATATTATAAGAAAGATGAAATAAAGAAACTATTTAAAACAGTTTTTTAAAAAAGGTACTGTCTGGTTTTGTTAAAATGAATTAGTCTTTCTGAGAAGTGTATAAATGAGAGTGCATGTTCAGGCTTATATTTTCATTAGGATAAAGTGTATCATATTCCCTCAAATAAGTACATCTTCTGTTTTTCAAATTGAGAGTTCATTTGCATTCAAAATCTTCCTTGTGAAAGACAAGTTAAAAACTTCTTTTCCAGTGTCTGGTATCATTACAGTTACAATGCTAATGTCCTTTTGAACTTTTTCCCCCAGACCCCTGTTTAGACATGCTTGTTCACTCTTTGGAAAGCCCAGATTGGGTTACTCCAGTAATCCCATTTTTGTAACTGAGCCAGTGTTATCACTCTCAAAATTACAACTGATTCAGGGCACAGTGTCAAGAAGGATGACTGTATGCATTAATAGAAGCATGCACTGATTCCTCTTATTTCTGTATTGAACTGTGATGCTCTAGAAAACACTGATGCTTTAGTTTATTCTTTAACAGTTAAATTAGGTGATCTTCAGTAGGGTGACATTTGGTAGACCCTATGCACATTGCATTCTGTTACTATCTTTGAATGTGATTTCAGAGGAACAAACAACTACAATCATATATACATATGTATGTGTATATATATTTCCAGTTTGAAATTGGCGATATTGTATAGTGGATCCTAGGGTCTTCTCCTAGGCCTGATCCTAGACAAAAGTTACCTAACATCTCTGATCCTCTATCTTTCCAGTTTTGTAAAATGAAGGAGTTGGACAAAATAAGTAGTTTTATTTCCATGCTGCAGTATTCCTAGAAGTCCCCAAGCACCCAGAGTGATAGCTGGTGACATCATATTTGCAAAACAGGACAGCTCTAGCTCCTTCCTTATATTTCAACAAGAATAATTACATTTTGTTTCATTCATTAATACTCTCAAGTAAGTTTTCCAATTCCTGATGCCCTTCCATATATTTATCCATAGTAGCACTTACTGTATTCTATTTTTGGCTTCAAGGTGGGTTACAACTTATCCAACCCACACAGACCCTGGAATAATTCTTTTGAATTCTGCATTGTATGACATATAAATTATCCATCATGTGTTTATGCCTGGTTTATACATGTGAAATAGTTAAGCCTATTAATTTTCTCTCCCTGTGAGCTTCAAGGAAGGAAATTATACCATTGCCCCAAACCTGGGGCAGGCTTGATTTTGTTTAGAAGGTGTAAATCTGGAAAAACATTAACGGAGTGCTGTTGCCAAATTGATAGCTATATTTGTCTGTGTAGATTGTATTTCCACAGCTGTCAGTTGAGTTGGTTGCTCCCTGTATAAAGTGGTTCTAGAGTCATTCACGTGCTTAGGATTTTCATCTTAACAGGTGTTTTTAGCCCTTCCTACTTTGAATTTCAAAATCAAGGGACTATGATGAGTGCCATTCTAAAGGGTGATATTTTGGCATTTGTATTTTCTAGGATAACATGTTGTGAACGAAGTGGTGTTTTAAGTAGAGCCCCTGGGGAAGTTTTTTGCCAACAATCGTTTTGACATCCCATGTGCTCTGTTGTAATAAGAAAGCAGGATGAATAAGCTAAATGAGGTGGTCAGGATCCTGTCAGGATGAAAGCAACTATAATTTTCTTTATAATGATGAAAGGCAAACAAAAACCCTGAACAAATAGATTTAATCAATGTTTAAAGACTAGTCTCTCAGGCTGTTGCTTATTTGACAGATAGTCTTGGGTGGAGTAGTAGAAATGGAGTGGGAAAATAAACAATTACTAAGTACAGATAATAGAAATTACTGGGCAAGTGAAATAAAAAAAAATGTTCCAAACACTTATCAGGCCACAGTGGACATGGGTTGCTTCACCCAGCTGTGGACTGTTTCACAGACTGAATTATTTCAGACTTGGAAACACAGGAGCTATTATCCATGTTAAGGTACAATGATGGTACATATTAGGTTAGCAGTTTTGTTTTTCAAGACTGTTGAATCAAATTTGATTACATTAAAACTGTCAAATCTAAAAGAAGTCCTCAGATCCAGAGATGCTCAGTATGTGGCATGTGTGCTGCCTTTTTATTCTTCCTGTCCTTCTCTGACCATGACTAACATTAGTTAACCATGGCTGTCTTCTCAGCAGAGCCTGGGGTTAGCCTCAGAATCCTTCTCCAATCAGAGGTGCAGGTATAGTCTCGTAATTAATGAATCTGAATTGTCTAAAACCTGTTTGCCATCCCTGATTGATTCTAAATTTCCAAACGAAAGAAGAAAAGTAAGAGTTTTGACTATGACTTGCTCGATTCACCTGCTATTTAGTTACTGAAGTAGAGTTAAAATAGAGGTTATTTGGCTCTCAGTTCTTAGTTCAGTATCCTTTTTATTACCTTATGTAGACTGAAAAGGATTTTGATATCTTAGGAGGAATAGTGTTTTAAGTATATAATAAATTAAAGCTTTGTCTTGGGTTTTTAATAATGTCAGGGCCTATTTTGTATCTAGGAACCTCCAGTGATATGACTGCATACATATAATTATATTTTTCATCATTTGATCCACAATTTGATTATAATTATATTCTTAAAAGGACACACACATGTAGAAGAGGGTGATTTAGGAATTTTTTTAAAGGAAGACTACTGTAGTGTTGTAGTGTAGTGTGCTGCAGTCCATGGGATGGCAAAGAGTTGGGTACCACTGAGCGACTGAACTGAACTGACTGTAGTGTAATATTCCATTTATATCTTGAGAAAACCAAAAAGATTGATGCTAATGTCAATTACCATGATTATTTTTCATGTAGGCTAATTATCCCATCAAAAAGATTCCTGCTTTGTATTTAATTACTTTTTGGTTTTGATAATTTTATAATGAATATTCACACTTGTGTATAATTTGACAATTTTAATTAAAAAAATCAAAACCTAGTTTAAATGGAAGAAAGCTGTTTCTCATAAACTTCAAAAAATAATCATTTGCTTAGGGTATTATAAATAAATTATCCACATTTGTCACTTGAAATTAGATTTTGGTAACTCTTACTCATTTTATGTTCAGTGCTGTTTTTACTTTCTAAGTAGTGAAACTGTTCATTTTACTGAGTTGTTATTGTGGGAGTAAAAACTATAATAGACAGATTCATTAATTTGTAGTGGTTTATTTTAGTTTCTCATTGAGTTGATCTTTGAGACAATTACTGTAGCTTGATTTTTCTTCTACCTCTTCTAGTAACAGGGGCATCTTATTTAGGAAAATATGAAAGAAGTTAGGGCTGGTTACCTGGAAAGCATGCTCCGGAAAATGGAGGTTGCCATTTCCTACTCCAGGGGATCTACCGACAAAGGATCAAACCTGTGTCTCTTGCATCTCCTGCATTGGCAGGTGGATTCTTTACCACTGTATACCTAGGAAGTTCAGTAATATACTGTCCAAGGCACTTCTGGGATTTGAACCCAGGATCTTCTGTTCGATAGACAGATGCTTTGACCAGCTAAGCCATGATACTGGCATGCTCAGAGAAGCCATTTTTAAATATTATTCTGGACTCAGTAGCATCATGCATATCAACTTCAAGCTTTCTTAGTTCCTTTTTCCATTTGATGGAAACTCAAGGAATAACAAGAGGCATATCCAAAATTCCCTCCAACAAGGGACTTAGATAGGGATGTAAATATATAAACATATTTCATACATTCTTTTTAAAAACTTTTAATTTATATTGAAGTATAGTTGGTTAATAACGTTATGGGAGAGGGTGAGGGCAGGATGATATGGGAGAATGGTATTGAAACATGTATATTATCATATGTGAAATGAATCGCCAGTCCAGGTTCAATGCATGAGACGGTGCTCAGGGCTGGTGCACTGGGATGACCCAGAGGGATGGGGTGGGGAGGGAGGTGGGAGGGGGGTTCAGGATGGGGACACATGTACACCCATGGCTGATTCATGTCGATGTATGGCAAATCAGTACGATATTGTAAAGTAAATAATAAATAAAAAAAATAATGTTATGATAGTTTCAGTTTTCTACATTATTAATCACTATTTCTAAATAAAGTATAGGAGTTTCCTTACCAACTTTGATTTTACAAAAAGAAAAAGGACCAAAGTTTTCTCTTTCTAGACACTTCAGTAAACAAAACCTGCCTTCTCTGTTAATAAAGAAAAGGCATTAAATCTGCCAATTATCTGACTATTAGAAAACACATATTGAGAGCTTATTAAATGCAGACCAAACTGTTAAGCTCAAATCTTATCTTTAAGAACTTCTTATCTAATTGGAATATAAGTCAATTTATTGGAAGTAATTAAGTAAAAATTCAGTTCAGTTCAGTTCAGTCGCTCAGTCATGTCCGACTCTTTGTGACCCCATGAATCGCAGCTTGCCAGGCCTCCCTGTCCATCACCAACTCCCGGAGTTAAACGACTGTTAATTTCAGACACACAAAAGTCATTTTCACTTCTGTGAAATGCATTTAATCCATCTGATCGATAAATGTTGAAAATCAGTTATATCACATATAGGATGCTTTGTAAAGACAGAATAATAGAAATCATAATAAAGATTCACTTTCATTTGCCTACAGTTATGCCACTTTTGCCACTGCTGTCCCTGTGGCCCAGCGGCAAGGAACACACCTGTAATGCAGGAGATGTGGATCTGACCCCTGGGTCGGGAAGATCCCCTGCAGGAGGGCATGGCAACCCACTCCAGTATCTTTGCCTGGAGAATCCCATGGACAGAGCGGCCTTGTGGACTATAGTCCAGAGGGTTACAAGAGCTGGACATGACTGAAGTGACTGAGCACTCATGCATGTCACTTTTACTGAAGAAAAAGCATTTTATTTTTTAATTTTTAGAGAACAGAAGTTCATAAAATAGACTTAAATTTGATGGATTCTTTAGATAAATCATTATTGGGATTATAGTTATTAGAATTGCTTTGAATTTGATTTGAATATATTTAAGCAGCTTAGATTAAGATTGTATTACATGAATGGTAATGCACATGAAATTATCTTAAAAATGATTGTGCACTTTGTAGATGCCACAATTTTATGAAATATTTCTATGTTGATGTTAAAAGTGTAACCAGAAATGCTCATCTAGACATGAGCACACATCTGAGATAAACGGACTTGATGGTCCTCCAAGCCTGGAATTCCAGTTCCTACACCTACTCTCACTCATCCACCCACATCTATTGGACAAGTGCCTGATTAAACAGATGGGACTTGGTCTGTGCTCTCCAAACAGGCAAACTCTACCTTTATTAAGCAAAACATTGGGGAAAAATAGGTTATATTGTGTTATTGTGATTCTGGGCATGATAATTTGAGTGTAAAGCTACTTTTTATTACTATTGTTTGTTGTTGGAAATAAGTTTTTCTTTATGAATGAATATGTATAAACTGGAGGACAACAGATGGAGTTTCAGGGATCTGGAAAACCTATAGACAAGGAAGGAGTTCTCAGTCAGATTTAAAAATAAAAAATCAGCAGAAGTGTGAAATGCCATGCAGTTTTAAAAATGCATGTAGCTAAGATTTTTAAGAAAGTGTTTGGGTTTGCCAATAGACATCATGAAATTTCCCCCATCCACTAAAGGTTATGGACCCAAGATAGAATTGGTAATGATTTGAGAGAATAGCATTGAAACATGTATATTATCATATGTGAAATAGATCACCAGTCCAGGTTGGATGCATGAGACAGGATGCTCAGGGCTGGTGCACTGGAATGACCCAGAGGGATGGGATGGGGAGGGAGGTGGCAGGGGGGTTCAGGATGGGGACACATGTACACCCATGGCTGATTCATGTCAATGTATGGCAAAAACCACTACAATATCGTAAAGTAATTAGCCTCCAATTAAAAAAATTAATTTGTTTTTTGAATGTTGAATTTTAAGCCAGTTTTTTCTCTCTCCTCTTTCACATCAAGAGGCTCTCTGGTTCCCCTTCACTTTTTGCCATAGTGTTAACATACTATAAGCTCTAAGACAAAGCAAGGCCAAGAAAGCCCCAATCATCAGAGCTCCAAAATAAAAGCCAGAACACTATTGGTTTAACAATAGCTTTTCAGGGAAAGAAAAAGAAAAATGGCCTTATATACACACAGCAGTTCTGAGATGATCCTGAGGTCAGATGTTTTTGAATTGAGGAGCATCAGAGGCAAGTTTGAACTCAGGACTGTATGGCTTCAGAACCATTATTTTTACTATTATTCTCTGCTCTTCCAATTCAAAACATCTGTCCTCAACTACAAGATACTGGGAAATGCTCATGAAGAAAATAAAATTCTTACAGAAAATTGTAGAAATGGAAAAATATAAAACCAAAGGAAAATATGAAAAATGCCCCCAAATCAAAACAAAAACACCATCAACTTCAAACTTTCCAGCAACATTTAAAATAAATACATTAAAAATAAAAAGACTTGGTAACATCTTCCTCATGCCTCTTCAGCAAGGTGCCACTTCAACACAGTTTGATTTTGGGAAAATATTAAGTCCTGGATACCATCTAGGTAAATATTACACGTTTTCACTGTGACGTCAGGACGGTTTGAGGACTCTGAGTTGACACAGTGGCAGATGACTTGTAATATCTGAAGGGAGTTTTGTTTGACTAATGGGGTTGCTACTCAGTCCATATTTATGATGAAAGCACTGAGGAAAGCCAAGCGCAGCTATTATTGTTAATAGATGGCCCTGTGCTTGGAATATCATATGAGATAAGATTTGATGCTCTAATATTGACATATTGAGAAAACCTTCAAAGGTGTTTGTTCTCCATGCATTTTTATAATGTTTTCTTTATTGTTGCAATAAAATAAACCATCACATATGGATATAGGCATTTATTCTTAAAATGTTACATTTTTTATTGATGAAATCATTAACACTCTAACATTTGCTTCTCTTACTATGACAGTGCATGGTCTGTGGATATCACACTAAAATTCAAGTTAAAGAGTCCTAGTATTCCTTCTTAAATGATTTCTATAATCTTTTGGTAGCTCAGATTTCTCCACGAAGAAAGTTACCTTGATGACTGCATACTTTATGTTGTTCCAAGAGTTCTGTTTTCTGACTTTTGTAATGACTAGATTATCATAGGTGTAAGGCTGCTTAATACTTCAGCAAAAAATTGCCATGGAACTTTTTGAATATTTGACCTCTTAAAATCTAAGTGGAATTGTCTTATATTTTGCTTATTATTTGACTTCTATAATTGTGTGGGCTCGATTAATAGATAAATGGGTATGAAATGAGAAATCATTGTTTTACAAAAATATTTAAAATATGTTTCTTTCCCACAAACAAAAAATTAATGCAAAAAAGAATAAATTTGTTACTATTTAAGTTCATTCTTATATCAGAGTAACTTGAGATAGCTTTATTTGATGGTGTTTAATTTAATTAAAATTATCATTATACTTTTTTGTTACATTGTCTTTTGAAATTATTGAAATTGCTTAAGTAACATTTTTATATCTCTACTTGATAAAATGGTGAAAACAGAAGGTTAATTTAGATACAGAATGGTAATAAAAGGATCATAATATGTATTTTATTTTATTAGAAGGAAGAACATTGTAAAAATAGTCATTTGAAGAGAAAAAGGAGATAAAATAGTGAATATTTACATTTTCATACATCATAAAACAAAGAATCTATCTTTATATGAAAGTACATATTGTGATATATGTTTGTGTGTATATGTATAGCATGATCATTACCAACTTTTTCTTGGAATACTCTGGCATAAACATATTTTAATATATTATTTAACATCTTTTGTTTGTTTTCTTTTAAACAGCAAATGCCAGTCTTCTTGGAGGTGGAGGTGGTAAGTCCTAAATATCACTTAAAATATATTTTATTACTACACCAACCATAAGATGGTTAGTAAGTTCCCTGATACTTTAGCAAAATTAATTTTGCTATATTAATCAAACATGCAAATGATAATCTTCCAGAGAATAATTCATAACAGAAATATATTGGGTTTACCTGAATGTTATTTTAGCTGACTTCAAAATATGCAGAATACTGTTGTTCTTCTCTTGAAGCTTTGTGTTTCTACCTTTGGCTTAAGTTATAGCAGCAGTGAGCTATTGAGATAAATACACATATGGCAGAATCACTTTAAAAGAATTACTTTATTGACATATAGTTGATTTAAAATGTGTTAATTTCTTCTGTATCGCAGAGTGATTCACTTATACATGTGTATGTATGTGTGTATGCACTAAGTCGCTTCAGGCATATACAACTCCACGTTACCCCAAGGACTGCAGTCTGCCAGGCTGCTCTGTCCATGGGATTCTCCAGGCAAGAATACTGGAGTGGATTGCTGTGCCCTCCGTGTGTGTGTGTGTATGTGTGTCAATACATATATATATATATATTCTTTTCCATTATGTTTATCACAGGATATTGATTGTAGTTCCCTGTACTAAACAGTGGGATCTTGTTTATTCATTCTATGTATCATAGTCTGTGGGCTTCCCTGGCGGCTCAGTGATAAAGAATCCACCTACAGTGAAGGAGATGCAGCAGATGTGGTTCAATCTCTGGGTCGAAAAAACCCCCTAGAGAAAGATACGGCAGCCCGCTCCAGTATTCTTGCCTGGGAAATCCCATGGACAGAGGAGCCTGGCCAGCCACAGTTCATGGGGTCGCAAAGAATCAGACACAACTGAGTGGCCAAACAACAGCAACAGAATATTTGCAAATGCTAATCCTAAACCCCCAGGCCACCCTCCCACTTTCATTCTATGTCATCAACCACAAGTCTGTTCTCTATTTCTCTGAGTCTGTTTCTGTTCTCTAGGTAAGTTCAGTTGTGTCGTATTTTAGGTTCCACATGTAAGTGATGCCATATGGTGTTTGTCTTTCTATTTCTAACTTTCTTCACTTAGTGTGCTAATCTCTAGGTCCATCCATGTTGCTGAAAATGGCAGTATTTCATTTCTTTTTATGGCTGAGTAATATTCCACTGTGTATATATACCACAACTTATTTATCCATTCTTCTTTTGATAATCATTAAGGTTGTTTCCATTTCTTGGCCATTGTAAATAGTGCTGCTGTGAAGTTGGGGGTACATGTACGTTTTTGAATTATAATTTTGTCCAGATATATGCCCTTGAGTGGAATGGCACCTCTATTTTTAGTTACTTTGAGGAACTTCCATACTGTTTTCCATAGTGGCTGCAAGATAGAGTCACTTTTTTTTAGAGTCACTTGTAGTGTGAATTCTAAAACAATGCATCTGGAAACTTGTGGTTTTTCTTTTTTCAACATAATGACTAAAAAAATCTTTGTAGCCTGAGGGCTTCACATGTCAGCAACTTACTGTGAAAAATAAAAAAAAGAAACTAGTATTGACATTTTGCTTTTTCTTTCTTCCTTTTTAGAGGAGAAAGAGAAAGAGATCAAAGTGAGATGAGGAAGAGAGAGATTCCTGTACTAGGAATTCTTTTCTGATACTAAAATCTTGGAATAAAAATAAAATATTATTTTTATTTCTAGGTTGAAAGATGAAAGCATTCCTAGCCCCAGTCTATATTACATAGTGAGGGAGGAAAAACATATACAATAGAATGGGGTCCTTTTCATTTAGGACCCAGATGGACATGAGTAGGTTTATTTTCTCTCCTTCCTCCTGCTCCTTCTTTTCATGTACATGGTTGAAGTAGACATGATTATACAGAGCTTTAGGTTTTCAACAAACAATCTGGAACTTGTTTACTTGATCTTGAACTTTTAAGAAATATAATCCTTTATTAATGATAACCAGGAGATTTCAGTGTAAATTTCATTAGAAAATTAAAATTTTCACCATTGTTCTCATATTTGAATCAATAGATTTTTAAAAACAGAACGTTGGAAATGGAAATAATAGAAAACAGTTTAAACTAGAAAGTGCTCTTCATATTATCATGTCAATGCACATTCTGTAGCAAAATATTTTTCCTCTTCCTCAACTTTCTTTAGAAAATATATGCAAGGTGTCCCATTGTTCTACTTCTTTTTTGGTATTCTTTGGGAACTAAAAGGGAAAATTTCCTTAAGAATTTACTGGTTTCCTGGTAAACTTTTATCTCTAGGTTTCTTATATGAAAGAAGCATTAAAATAATTCATTCATAGTGCTGATTTTCTTCCATGACATGTTAGTATTTTAACAAATTGGACTACTACCATTAAATAGGATAAAAATGTTAAAGTTGAGTCTAGATGTACAAATCCAGACTATTATAGTTCTTGGCTAAAGAAAACTGAATTAACTAATTATATAAGTTGAAATCATTTTAGCTGCCCGTAACAGAAAACCCCACAACAACAGTGACTTAAAAGAGATAGAAATATATTTCTGTCTCTTCTAAAAGTAGTCTAGATGTAGGCTGGACCAGTGGTGTGATAATCCCATTAAGCACTCAGGCTCTGACTTTTATGGTCTTCTTCCTACTGTGTGGAACTTAGGGTCCATGAAGGCTACTGGACTTTAGCCATCAAAAATTTGGGGGTCAGTAGGAGTAAGGCAACAATAAAAAAAGGTGGCTCCTCAAAATCACGCCAGTTTTCTTAGTGCAGCTTTACTAAAGTCCCACATTATCCTTGAGTTGATCAAATGTTCATTCGTGGATAAGACAGTTTTATTCCAGGAAGCAATATGCTCATCCAAAAAAACGCCGTGTTCTCTTTTCTGTGGAGGAAGGAGAGGGTGGAGGTTTTGGCAGGCAGTGACTAGTCTCTGCCATTGTGAGAAGGCAGGCAACTAGTTCAAGTACCCTTGTCGAACTGCTGTGTTTCAGTCTACGTGTGCATGACTGGCGTGTATAGAGTTAACTCTAGTGAGTTAGCCTGTATTTCCTTGTGGTTCCTTCAGCCTTTGTGGGAAGAAGTATTGTAAATATTGTCAAATATTGTAAATTTTCAGCAATAGCAAGACATTCAGGAATAGGAAAACTTGGTTTTTCTTTACCTGAAGAAGATACTTGAGTCCTCTAGATGGTTGATGTTGCTAAATGCATTTATTTGCCATAATTTCTCATTTCTAAGTTCTAAAATTAGCAGCTCAGTATCATTATAAAGATAAATTATAAGTATTTAAGATGGCTGTAATTTCTTTCATTAAAGTAGGTCATTGACACGTTTAAATTCATTTATGCACTTCTGGAGATGTCAAGATTGCTGTAAAATGCATGTTTGATTTTTGGAAGACTGCTTTTAAAAATTAAATTTAAGGAATATTTTTAGCCTTCTTTGAACTTATTTTTGGCCTTTTGATTCTATGAGAGATCTTATTAATCCTGTCAGTGATATTTGTACAGCAACAGCTAATAATCATCCAATAAGGAACACTTGAACTGATATAATCCTCTTGGATTTAATCAATGATTCCTTTTGTTGACTTGAATTAATATCCCTTCAAAAATCTCTAAAGGAAATAGTTCTTTGATTGACTAAAAAATTTGGTCAAGAAAATTTGGCACCATATAAAAAATAATAAGGGTACCTTAAGTACCATTTTCTCAGGTTCTCAGGAGAGCTTCCCTCCAATTCTATGTAAGTTGTACTTGAAATTTAGGCAAACTTAGTCTGTATAAAATTGTATTACCTATAATCTTAGCATTTTGCTGTTCTTTTCTGAGTGCTTATTAGCAAGACATCTCCTAAAAGGAGATTGTAAGTATGATTACAATCATCCTCTCAGTTTGGGTTTTAAAGTGAGAGAATCATTTCATGTGGGTGTGCATTGTCATCTTTTGCCAGAGGTCACTATCTTTAGAAACTTCATGTAACTTAGTGTCATTGTAGTGAACATAAGTGATAGGCTTTCAACTACCTAGGCATATCAGCTAAAATACTTGCTAAAATGGATCATCTTTGTATATATTCCCTAGATATATTAAGGGCATATAAATATAATAATATTTAAGTAAGAAGTGGCCAGTCTATAGTGACTGGATTCTATCTTTCAGGAAGCCTTTATATTGTCTATGTAATGGTACAGTGTCAAAAAATCTTAGAAGTCCTATTAATTTTTTATGAGGTCGCCATCATTGCTCACAGTAATAACCTGCATGGCTGTATAGCACATTGATATATAAAACAAGTGAATTTTATTTTCTTATTTAGTGCTTTTGCTCATCAGGGTAGTCTATATTAAACTGTCCTGGTGGCTTAAGACAGTAAGGCTCATTTCTTGCTCACATCATAGTCTGAGTAGCTTGGTAGCTATCCTACTCAGGCTCTGCCACAAGTGGTAACACAGAGTCTCAGGTTGTTTACCTATCTTACACCTACTCTATGTGATATGTGACTCCAGTCACAAAACAGGAAGAGAGAGCTGGTGGATCTTGTGGATTGTATTTACAGAGCAGTTCGTGAATGGTTTGTGTCAATTCTGCTCGTTTCATGGGTCAGAATTCAGACAGGTGACCCCTAACCTAAATACAAGGAAGCCTGAGAAGAATGAAATGGTGTGGTAAATACCTAGTGGTGTCTCAGACACAGTGCACAGGTGAGATCAGTTTTAGTATTATTTTAATGCTTGAGAGAAATTCGACTTAGGGAGATTTGATGACTTCTTCAAGGTCACACAGCCTATAAGTGCAAAGGTCCAACGGATGATTATTTTAACAAGGCTTAAGCTCAGTTGATAATTTGAAAGTACATACAGTAGCACTGTCTTACAGTACCTGTGGACTGTCATCCAGATTCGTATACCTTTTTTCTGTATTTGATGTTTAGTCTGAGAGCACATTGCGTTTTAAATACCTGTTCACTCATCTGTAATAAGCATGTTTTACATGCACGAAGTCCTATGATGTTGTACTTCTGGAATATATAATAAAAAAGACCTTTGGAGCCAGTCTTAAATTATGTCAAGAGGCAGAATCATAAAGAAGAAAAACGGAATTAAAGGGATACTTCCTTGATTTCCTTCCAGAATGTTATGTAACAGACTAGAACAAAAATTACAATCTCTTAGTTTAGATAATGTCTTTCCTTTTCATTGTCACAGCAATTAACATAGGACTGGAATCTGCTGATAGAACCCAAACAAGACCTGGTTTATGGGATTTGCTTCCTTTTTAGGCTGTCAAAAGCTCCTGAGTACTGAAGCCTGAGGCATAATGTTAGACATTTAAAATGACATTTTCTGACAGAGTAGCAATTTAAGGTTGACTTTTTATATGCATAAATTTGTAGGACTGCTTTTTTAATTATACACACACATATATACATATATATAGATACAGCATATATTTGTATCAATACTGTGAGTCTAGACCTTATGCTTGAGGTGCTTCTATGACAGGTTAATTTTAAAAACTATAGGCATAAGCAACTACCGCTAAATAAACTCTCAGCCCCAGATGGAATGCGTGGGAAAGCTGCTTTTCTAGAATGAGAACACAGCATATATAATGCTATTCTCTACCTCCAAAGGCTTCTTGCTCTTCTTGTGCCCCTCGACAGAGGGGCCTCGATAGACCTGAGCTTGCGTAAGCTCCTGGAGTTGGTGATGGACAGGGAGGCCTGGTGTGCTGCAGTCCATGGGGTTGTAAAGAGTCAGACACGACTGAGCGACTGGATTGACTTGAGAGTTTAGCGGGGTGAGGTGCCGCATGGGTCTCAAAAGCAGCAAAATCATGAAACTGTTTGGTCATACAGTAGGTGCCATCGGTGTATCTCCACTCGACCAACAACACACATGTTCATTCATTCATTCAACAAATGCTCATTTAGTAACAATTAATTGGGATCCCCAAGTAGTTCAGTCAGTGAAGAGTCTTCCTGCAAGGTGGGAGACCCAGGTTCAATCCCTGGGTTGGGAAGAACCCCTGCAGAAGGAAATAGCTACCCACTCCAGTATTCTTGCCTGAAGAATTCCATGGACAGAGGAACCTAGTGGGCTATATTCCATGAGGTCACAAAGAATTGGACACGATTGAGTGACTAACACTTTCCCTTTCAACTACGAAATACTAATTTAGTAACTATTGTGTGTCAGTATTTGATTATTTATTTATTATTTTAAATTGGAGGATGTTTGCTTTACAATATTGTATTGATTTCTGCCATACATCAACATGAATCAGCCACAGGTATACATATGTCCTCTCCCTCTTGAATTTCCCTCCCACCTCCCAGCCTATCCTACCCTTCTAGGTTGTCACAGAGCACCAACTTGAGTTCCCTGCATCATACAGCAAATTTCCACTGGAAATCTAATTTTCCTGTATGGTAATAGTATTGATTATTGATTTAGCAATAGACATAACCCTTTACCTGTGACCAGTCATGGTCCCTGTTTGATTGAGTTGTCTGAGCAGTTATCATTCACCCTGTTATTTCAGGTGTTCCAAGAATTTTCCTTGCATGGATCTTTTGAATTAAAATGATATATTAATATCAATATAATGGGCTTCAAGTATCTTATTTCTTCTTTAAAAAAGCAGAACAGATATCCTGAAAAGTACATTTTTCACAAAACTCTGGGTTTCAGCCAAGCATTCCTAGCATGAAAAAGCAACAATTGAAAGGGCTTTTCAAGTGTGTCTAAGTGGGAGTGCTTTCATCAATACCTTCTCAATATTCACAGGCAGAGTGGAACACCTCTTACTCACCCTCCACCTACAGAATGGAATCCCTGTGGAGATTGTGTGTTTCACTCTTGTTATATCTTGAGATCGGGCTGGGCCTTAGACATGCTGGGGGGAGATATCAGAGAGTCGTCTGCAGTGAGGGGCCAAGTCCAGTTAAAGCAGGTATAGTGTTGGAGGTGGCCCCTCATGAGAGTCAGTCCAGCTTGTTCTGCAGTGAGTTAGCCTGCTAGCTTCTGTTCAGCAGATGGAGGGATCCCAGCACAGTGAAAGAAACTCAGCAGATCTCACCGTGTTTGTCAGGGGACCCAGTCTAAGGAGTAGAGCTTGAGAAAGGGATGCGATGCTGAAATATGGAAGATAAGGCTTAAGATCTGACTGCGTCAGGGGGATTGATCATGGTCACTGCAGGTGGGTGAGCCTGCTAGGGGCCCATCAGGAGGTTCGGAAGGAGGGGTCAGGGGATACGGGGACCAGGAGCCAGGCCAGGTCTGACAACATGCAGTTACCCGCCGGGCCAGCCTACCATTGCCCCTCCCCTCCTCTCTTCTTTCTTTCCTCCTTCCCTCTTCCTTTTTTCCTTCTTTCCTTTTTCTCTTTCTCAGTCAACAGCATGTACTGATCACCTGTTGTGTACTAGTCTTGACACTGAGGTAGGAATGATTCTTATAGCCAAGTGCAGTCTGAAGTATTAATATAAGTGTTTATTTGCACATTAATATTATAAGAACCAGAAAGGTTCTTATTACATGAAAAATGAAGCAGAAATGATGAAGCCAACATGTCAGTGTGATTAGAGAAGGCTTCCCACAAGAGGTGATATCACTGGAGCAGTCTTGGAGGATGTGTTATCATTTTCTAAGAGAGGAAAGAAATGACCCACTCAGCTGTATTTTTCACTGTTTGATGTAGGTATATTGTGTAGATATCTTACTGTGCTTCAGTGGTTCTCCCCACTGTCCTACAGTCAAGTTATTCAGACAATGGTTAAGCAGTTTCCTCTGACTATTCAGGCATGCCACTTAAAACGGAGTGAACAGTGTTAGAAATAAAGAAAAGAGCTCTGGTACTAGTGCTGTTGGCAGTAGAGATCCATCACAGCAAAGTGGGTAAAGTCTGGTGCTCACACCAGCATAAGCTCCTCCTTGCCTTGCCTTCTACTCTAACTACCTCATCTGTATCTCAGTCTAGGAATGAACTTAGATTAAATGCCCCTTCATTCTGGCCAAGCTGATTGAACCTGGAAGCATATAGTTCCCTCATAGAGCATCAGTTCTGTTCAGTCACTCAGTCGTGTCCCACTCTTTGTGACCCCATGGACTGCAGTATGCCAGGCCTCCCTATCCATCACCAATACCTAGAGCTTGCTCAGATTTATGTCCGTCAAGTTGGTGATGCCATCCAACCATCTCATCCTCTGTCATCCCCTTCTCCTGCCTTCAATTTTTCCCAGCATCAGAGTCTTTTCCAATCAGTAAGTTCTTTGCATCAGGTGGCCAAAGTATTGGAGTTTCAGCTTCATCATTAGTCCTTCCAATGAATATTCAGGACTGATTTCCTATAGGATGGACTGGTTGGATCTCCTTGCAGTCCAAGGGACTCTCAAGAGTCTTCTCCAACACCACAGTTCAAAAGCATCAAGTCTTCGGTGCTCAGCTTTCTTTATAGTCCAACTCTCACATCTATACATGACTACTGGAAAAGCCATAGCTTTGACCAGATGTTGTCAAAGTAATGTCTCTGATTTTGAATATGCTGTCTAAGTTTGTCATAGATTTTCTTCCAAGCAGCAGGCTTCTTTAATTTCATTGCTGCAGTCATCATCTGCAGTGATTTTTGAGCCCTGAAAATTAAAGTCTGTCACTGTTTCCATTGAGAAGGCAATGGCACCCCACTCCAGTGCTCTTGCCTGGAAAATCCCATGGACGGAGGAGCCTGGTAGGCTGCAGTCCATAGGGTTGCCAAGAGTCAGACACGACTGAGCGACTTCACTTTCACTTTTCATCTTCATGCATTGGAGAAGGAAATGGCAGCCCACTCCAGTGTTCTTGCCTGGAGAATCCCAGGGACGGGGGAGCCTGGTGGGCTGCCGTCTATGGGGTCGCACAGAGTCGGACACGACTGAAGCCACTTAGCAGCAGCCGCAGCAGCAGCACTGTTTTCACTGTTTCCCCATCTGTTGGCATGAAGTGACAGGACTGGATGCCATGATCTTAGTTTTCTGAATGAGTTTTAAGTCAACTTTTTCACTCTCGTCTTCCACTTTCATCAAAAGGCTCTTTAATTCTTCTTCAATTTCTGACCTAAGGGTGGTGTCATCTGCATATCTGAGGTTATTGATACTTCTCCTGGCAGTCTCGATTCCAGCTTGTGCTTCCTCCAGCCTGGCATTTTGCATGATGTACTCTGCATATAAGTTAAATAAGCAGGGTGACAATACGAAACCTTGATGAACACCTTTCCCAATTTGGAGTCAGTCTGTTGTTCCATGTCCAGTTTTAACTGTTGCTTCTTGACCCGTATATAGATTTCTCAGAAGGCAGGTCAGGTGGTCTGGTATTCCCATCCCTTTAAGAATTTTTCACAGTTTGTTGTGATCCACACAGTCAAAGGCTTTGGCAGAAGTAGATGTTTTTCTGGAACTCTCTTGTTTTTCTTTGATCCAACTGATGTAGGAATTTGATCCTGGTTCCTCTGCCTTTTCTAAATCCAGCTTGAACATCTGGACGTTCACAGTTCATGTACTGTTGAAGCCTGGCTTGGAGTATTTTGCACATTACTTTGCTAGCATGTGAGATGAATGCAATTGTGCAGTATTTTGAGCATTCTTTGGCATTGCCTTTCTTAGGGATTGGAATGAAAACAGAACTTTTCTGGTCCTGTGGCAACTGCTGAGTTTTCCAAATTTGCTAACATACTGAGTGCAGCACTTTCACAGCATCATCTTTTAGAATTTGAAATAGCACAACTGGAATTCCATCACCTCCACTAGTTTTGCTCGTAGTGATGCTTCCTAAGGCCCACTTCACTTCGCATTCTAGGATTTCTGTCTCTAGATGAGTGATCACACCATCATGGTTGTCTGGGTCATGAAGATCTGTTTTGTATAGTTCTTCTGTGTATTCTTGCCATCTCATCTTAAAATCTTCTGCTTCTGTTAAGTCCATATCATTTCTGTCCTTTATTGGGCCCATCTTTGCATGAAATGTTCCCTTGGTATCTTTTAATTTTCTTGAAGAGATCTCTAGTCTTTACTATTCTATTGTTTTCCTCTATTTCTTTGCATTGATCTCTGAGGAAGGCTTTGTCATCTCTCCTTGCTATCCTTTGGAACTCTGCATTCCAATGGGTGTATCTTTCCTTTTCTCCTTTGCCTTTAGCTTCTCTTCTTTTCTCAGATATTCGTAAGGCATTAACTTCTTTTCTCAGATATTAGGGCATCATCTTCTTTAAAAAAAAGAGAGATTTTTCTTTTAGACTCATTTTTACAGCCTTGGCAACTTCTACCACGGGTAGTGGGTATTTCATTTAAATTTTGAGGTGTTACTATCTTCCATTCTGGATTTTTAACATGCTTAAACATTTCAGTTTTGATTAGTTTGCTCTAGAAATATAATATCTTTATCATTAGATGTTCTCGAAATGACAAGATAAAACTTTAAAAAATACTTATAGCAGATAACATGATGAGTATATGCATATTTATGTAATAATTATTTTAAGCATTGTATTACCTTTTATTTCTAACACTACGATTATTTTTTAAATTCTACAAAATAAGGAGAATAATATATATTTATATAGATGTGGAAATGAAGCATATAATATTTGTATTACATGAAAAGAGGGAAAGACTATTTTTTCGTTCATGTTTGTCATTCTGCAGGTATTCAACCAGTTATATCTTTCAATCAGAAATATTATTGTCATTATTGATGTTTCTTGTTCAAACCTTTTGACAAAACTTTAAAGTGCTAATGTGCCAGTTAATAAGATTTAACATTCATTGAGAAATAGAATCAATATGCCTTAGGAAAAATTTTTACATAGGTTGGCTTAGCTCTTGAGCTCTTTAATTCATGCTTGAAAAGTTATGGACCATGAAAATCATAAGCAATAATCTCTTAACATGTTACTTGATTTATGATTTTCATTGAAAACAATGAACCAATTTTGTAATATACTTATAATTTAAAATATTAAGACATAAAGACAACAGGTTACTTTGAACTAGCAGTGTAGGCATTGGAGCTACAACTTTTATTTTATGTTTCATTACAGTAACTAATCACTTTTTAGGTTCATAATTTTGTGCACTATTAGATATAATTGGTTCCTTTCTATGACATATGCTTCATTTCATTATCTTGTGGATATTCCATAAAGCCTTTGTGTAATCAGTGTATTCAATCTGAACACACTGAAGAGAAGTAAAACCATTAACTCTTAAGTTTTCATGGTTCAAGTTCAATTTCCAGTTAAATACTTAACTTAAATTACACTCAGTTAAAATGATAAATCTTATCTTTGTTTAATATTTCTTCACACAACTCAATAAAAGATTGTATGTGTTCATTGTGATAGCTGTTTTGCTTGTTAGTAATATAAACTGTTGAGACAGAAAATGTTGATAAAATAGTAATATCATCACAAAACAGATAACATGAGAAGGAATTTTTTACATATTTTATTGAGAAAGAGAAACTCAACCAGACTGAGGGGAAGACTTTAAATTTTAAAGATATGGTAGACTGAGGAAATCAGAAAATCTCCTTGCAACAAACTCATATAAGTTCGGGGAAAAAAATTTAATTGAAGTATGTCAGACACCTTGCAAGAAAGAAATTATATCTTTGGTTGCCATAAATAAGAGAGTACTGTAAAAGCAAAGTGAACCGAAGCCGTGATATGAACTGTGGGTGCCTTGTGGCAGGGCAGATGGTGATGGGCATTGGACACTCGAGGCCATGAGGCTAGTTCTCATTGGGGAGTAGAAATAGGACTGCATAAAGTAGGAGGCTAGAGCTTAGGTCCTGAAACTAACTAAAGCCGAGTTCCTCAAATTGTTATAATCTCAACAGAAGGGTGGGTTTGAAAACAAAAAAATTCTATACTGGCTCAAGGTGACTGTAAGGAGGACTCTAAAAAGTTTCTATCTTTGTCTTGAAGCTTCATTGTGTTTGGTACTGAAATCTACACTACCTATGTATGTGACAATCCCAAACACAAGAACCCTGACTTTATAGTGAATAAACCTGATAAACACTACCTCAGCCTGGTAATGAAATTCACAACTAATAGCGATAAATCATATTGATAGGGTGTACCTTTGATATGCTGTATTGAAAATGCTGCATTACCTCTTATTTTGTCTCAGAATCGATAACTTCAATCTAATCATAACTAAAATATCAGACAAATACCAATAGAGGGGCATTCAACAAAATATTGGATCAATATACCTTGAACCTATCATATTTTGATATCATTAAAAAAACGGAAAATCTGAGAAACTCTCACAACTAGGAGGAGCTTAAGGAGACATGACAACTAACTCTAATGTATTCTTCTGGATGATATCCTGGAACGGAAGAAGATATTAGGTGAAACTAAGGAACTATGAATAAACCACGGACCTTAGTTAATAATTATGTCAGTGTTGGTTCGTTAATTGTTAAAATGTACCACACGCGCTTAAGATGTTAAGAATAAGGGGAAGCGGATGTGAAGTACATGGAAACTTTCTGTACTATCTTCTCAATTTCTCCATAAATCTAAAATTTTTCCTGAAAGATTATCTATTACTTTTTAAAAAAAAAAAGGAGTCCAAAATCCACCTCAAATATGTAAGAGTCACAGTAGATATTAGGATTAGACTTCGAAGCACTTAAGGTAGCTAAATAGCACCCTAAAAGATAATTGAAAATACTAATAAATGTGTTTAACACAACTAAATGTATAAAAATGAGAATCCAAACTCTAAAAAAGTGATAAAATACGATAAAGAAAAGGCAGATGTCAAAAGAAAAAAATCCTAATCCTAGGATTGAGAAATATGGACTTTGAAGTTAAAAACTCTAATAATAGATTTTATAACATCATATTAGACATAGCTGAAGAGAGAATTAGTGACTTGGAGGATAACATTGTAGGAGGTATTGTAGGAATTACCCAGAATGCACCACAGGTATATAAATAGATGGTAAATATGAGAGAGAAGGACAGAAACAAGACAGAGGGCAAACATTTGATATATAAACAATGGGGATTCCAGAAGGGGGATTGCAGAAAAGGCAATATTTGAAGAGAAGATAGCTGAAAAGTTTTCACCGGTTGCCAAAGAAATAAATTGTCTCAAAAATAGACATTACTGATTTCTACTGAGGAAAAATTAAACCAAGAAGTGGACACATTAGAGTGAAGCTATAGAACACAAAATAGGTAAAGATTTCTTCTTTTTTTAAAGGTATTTTTAATTTCAGGATAATTGCTTTTCAGTGTTGTTTTGGTTTCTGCCATATAAGACGTGAATCAGCCATACTGTACACTTGTCCTCTCCCTCTTAAACCTCATGCCCCCTACCCGCATCCCACCCACCCAGGTCATCACAGAGCGCGGGCTGAGCCCCGGTGTCACACAGCGGCTCCCTGCCAGCTACCAGGTTACATACGGTCATATACACCTGTCAGCGCTGCTCTCTGCTTCTCCCCCCTACCCCCATCCCTCCCGCCCAGGTCATCACAGAGCGTGTCACACAGCGGCTCCCTGCCAGCTACCATGTTACATACGGTCATATACACCTGTCAGCGCTGCTCTCTCTGCTTCTCCCCCCTACCCGCATCCCTCCCACCCAGGTCATCACAGAGCGTGTCACACAGCGGCTCCCTGCCAGCTACCAGGTTACATACGGTCATATACACCTGTCAGCGCTGCTCTCTCTGCTTCTCCCCCCTACCCGCATCCCACCCACCCAGGTCATCACAGAGCGTGTCACACAGCGGCTCCCTGCCAGCTACCAGGTTACATACGGTCATATACACCTGTCAGCGCTGCTCTCTCTGCTTCTCCCCCCTACCCCCATCCCTCCCACCCAGGTCATCACAGAGCGCGGGCTGAGCCCCCGTGTCACACAGCGGCTCCCTGCCAGCTACCATGTTACATACGGTCATATACACCTGTCAGCGCTGCTCTCTCTGCTTCTCCCCCCTACCCGCATCCCACCCACCCAGGTCATCACAGAGCGTGTCACACAGCGGCTCCCTGCCAGCTACCAGGTTACATACGGTCATATACACCTGTCAGCGCTGCTCTCTCTGCTTCTCCCCCCACCCCCATCCCTCCCACCCAGGTCATCACAGAGTGTGTCACACAGCGGCTCCCTGCCAGCTACCAGGTTACATACGGTCATATACACCTGTCAGCGCTGCTCTCTCTGCTTCTCCCCCCACCCCCATCCCTCCCACCCAGGTCATCACAGAGTGTGTCACACAGCGGCTCCCTGCCAGCTACCAGGTTACATACGGTCATATACACCTGTCAGCGCTGCTCTCTGCTTCTCCCCCCTACCCCCATCCCTCCCACCCAGGTCATCACAGAGCGCGGGCTGAGCCTCCGTGTCACACAGCGGCTCCCTGCCAGCTACCATGTTACATACAGTCGTATGCACGTGTCAGCGCTGCTCTGTCTGCTTCTCCCAGCTTCTCTCCCCCGCTGGGCCTACACGTCTGTTCTCTGTGTCCGTGTCTCGATTCCTGCCTTGCAAACAGGTCCGTTGGTACCATTTTTCTAGGTTCTATTTGCATGTGTTAATATACAGTATTTATTTTTCTCTTTTTGACTTACTTCACTCTGTGTAACAGGCCCCAGGTTCATTTATGTCAGTTCAACTGACTCAAATTCATCCCTTTTTATGGCAGAGTAATATTCCATTGTATATATGTACCACAACTTCTTTATCTGTTCATCTAGACAGGTAAAGATTTAAAGACATCAGAAAGAATTTTCTATAAAGAAGCAATTTTTAGATTGACAGATAAATTATAAATAGAAATAGATACTAAAAGACAATGAAGTAATAACTGAGGGAAATGAGTGTTAACCTGGAGTTCTTTACCCATTAGAACTTCCATTCAATAGGAAAAATAAGGACATTTTTAGATAAGCATTGAAAAAATTAATCATAGATCCTTGCTGAAAAAGCTGCCAAAATGTAAACTGGAGAAAAAAGGAATTTGAACCCACTTCCCACCCCGCACCAAAAGACTGATGTATCAATTCTGTTATTATTTTTTTAAGTTTTTTAGATAGAAAATTTTAAACGTGAATATCTAGATTAAAACAGTATTATGAATTAAATTTTATCATCATGAAACTTCATGAGTTTTCAGCTAATAGCCAATCTTGTTTCATCTACACCTCCATCTACTCAAGCATGTAGATTATTTTGAAGCAAATATAAGAATCATATCATTTTACCTGAAGATATTTTGATATGTACCTCTCAAAGACAGGAAGTGTATTTTTCTTAATTTTTTTTCAGCATCATAAAAATGTCATTTTTAAACCTAAAAAGATTTCTTCTATCAAATGTCCAGTCAGTGTTCACATTATTCCTATCAATTTATGATTTTATTTTTGCAGTATATTTGCTTGAATTGTGATACACATAATATTTATATGCTGCTTGGTTGGTATGTCTTTTTCAATGTATAAATTCCTCCTTACTATCTAATCTAAATATGTATCTCTAAAGATAGTATATCTATGTGTTCATGCTCTAAAATAAGTACACATTTAAGTTCATTTGTTTCCATTTTGGTTTTGATTTGGGGGATAGCGTTTTAGAATATAGTTTAATAAATGGTGAATATTATTTTATATTACTTTTGCATTTTTGTTTCATAGTTAACTTTTGGGAAAATATGAAGTTTAAGTAATTCTGTCAAGAAATATTTGGATAGGTAAATCATGCTCAAAGATAGGGAAAAATAATTACAAAATAATTTTTTTTAAAAAAATGAAATCTCTCTTTTCAGAAATGGAAATTCCTTCATAAGAATTCTGGACTTTTATGAATGCTCTCACTGTGCTTAGCTGGCTAGATGGGACCTAAATGCTTAGAAGCATAGATTCATATTTAAAAGCAAATAGGTTAGAATTAGGAAGTACTTTGCACAGCTGTCAGGATATGTCTAATATCCACCTAATAGTATAGTAGATATATTATTATGCTTGTGTAGCTTATCTACTTGTGTTAAAGGTAAAATCTTTTCAAAACTATGCAAACAAAAAGTTTATTGAGCTCCTGTTTTAGATATCCCCAGGGAAACTCTGAATATAACCTGAAAGAGCACAGTAGGAAATAAAAGTCCAAGCAAAATACTGCAGGTCAAGTCTCTTGTGTTCTGGGATCACTTGATTGTATCCCACAGTTATGGGGGAGAACTTTTTTTTGTCATACATGTTTTGGCTCCACAGAAATACAAGGTAGGGCAATTTCTTTGGAAGCCACTTTTATAATCTATTTAATTTCAGCACTAATAAGAATCCTTTTGTTGTTGTTGTTGTTTGGAGCTGCCTTCATTTACCTCTAAACTGGAGATAAGCCGTGGGGGGTGGGGGAATGAACTTGGACAGTTCTGAATGGCAGTAAATCCATGGAGATCTCAGGAGTCCAGTCACAGATATTGTGGACCTGTGAACCACAATGTCCTTTCCTTTTGCTTTACATGATCATTTATTGCTGCAGCTCTGTCTTTGGACAAAAGTCATTTAATTTTTCTTAATGAGTTAAAATAAATTCATTATTTTGTGTCCTAGTTTCTTCCTCTGAAAAGGTGGTTCTAATGATATATAACTATTTTACAGAGGTGGAATAACTAATTGCTCATTGGAAAGTGTTTTTCAAATACAAGATGTTAGATACATGGTTATTACCATAGTTGTCATTATTATCTTTATAGTCTCAAACTGAAAGCTGCTGGGTAATTTTAAGATGTGGCGATGTTACATCCAAATAAAGAAGAATATCCTGAATTGTTGGATAATAGAAGTCTAAATAATGTGTGGCAGAGTAGAGTTTCTTTTGTGGGAAACTAATATAGATAGTGGTACCTTATTTAACCCCAAATAAGCCAAAGGATTTTGCGTGTAAATATAGATTATCCTAATAGTAGTTCATTTCATCCTGTGTAGTACTGATTATAAGGAACCTTTCTTTCCATTATTTAAATACCCAGAGTCAGAAATTTTTATATCTTGAAGCGTGATATATTCTAGCTCATGCAACCTTACTAGGTCAGGAGAAAGTGAGCTAAGGGCATCCTTTAGGGCAGGGCATGTGTTAAGGCTGTCTCTCAAAGCACAGGTAGAACAAGAAACAGCAGCGTTTCCCTGTCCCAGTGATTACCTAGCACTGGGGAAGAGCTAAGGAATCCCACAGAACAGAATTGCCAGTGCAGCAGGCAGCTGGGCCTGGGAGTGAAGGGAGGGAGAGAGGAACCCAGCAGAAGCTTATCAGGCACAAATGTGGTAGAGGATGGTGAGCATGCCATACTCTGGAGGGTGGCGGAGAAGACCCCATATCCTTATGGGGCCCCTAGCCCTCTATCTGAATGGCAGCAGCACAGATCTGGGCAACAGTCTGGAGCCCAGGGGTCAGTGTTGAGGTTGGTATCCATTCTACAGTAGCTTGAAAAAGTAATACAAGTCAGGCTCCAGCTCAGAGAAGGTAGAAGCCACTGAAGTATCTGAGTGTCCAAAACTGTCTTTCTAAGCAGAAATGAACTGAACTTATGTGTGGAGAACATCAATGGACTCAAATGTGAACAACTGGGGGGATAAGGCAGGAGGACTGAGAAATTCACAATATTGGAGCATTCTCCAGAACACAGCAAGCAAGAAATTATGTATCTGTCAGGAGCTCGTAGCTAAAATGCTTCCTCTGCTTCTGCTGCAGGGTTATTTCTGGCCCCCCCCCAAAAAAAACCAAAACAAACAACAGGAACAAAAACTCCCAGTTTTCAGAAATGGCTGCGAGGGTCATAAAGCCCTCCACTAAGCTAAATATTCACCAACATCTGCATCTCACTCCAGAGGCTGAGCACACCCAAGGCCTCAGACTCACAGATGGGTTATATATGCTGGCTGTGCCTGCAGGGTCAGCTCTGCAGTACATACAGCACGGCGACATCCATAAATCTCCAGGTCAAATTTCTCCTGTAATTGGAAAAAGCATAATTCATTCGTTGGATTTCATTGAACCAGGAATGGTTCTACATCTATCAGTCCTAACCGCCTGATCTGTGCATCAGATGAGCTCCTCCTCACCCTTCAGATGTCCACTTAAGTAATCCTTCATGCACTAGAAGTCAGGACTGTCACCCTCCCTGCTGATACTGTATCTCATTGAAGTTAGGTACTTAGGTAACGACCGCCCATTCCTGATACGTTGTTCTAAACCTGATACATAGGTTCTAAAATGGGATGGACTGTGACTTGTTCCGTTGCTGTGTGGTCAGAATGCAGCAGAGGCTCTTAAATGTAGTAGGTACATACCAACTCACTGCTGGATGGATGAACAAAGGAATGACAATGATAACCAACCTTTATGGGTTGCTGCTCTGTGTCAGGCACTGTATAAGGTTGGTACATGCACTGTCTCCTTTAATTCTGTCAGTAGTCCTAAGAGATGGGTCCTGTTATTATTCTCAATTTAAAGATGAAAGAGAAAAAATTCAGAGAGGTTACGATGATAAAATATTGGCAGACTCAGTATTTTAATGGAGACTCTCAGACTCTGCATCCCTCTCTTTTCACCACTGCACCATGATTCATTAATTTAAATTAACCTGGAATTAGTTATGGGAATAAGGATGTAGCCATAGATTCATGTGTTTCCAAACTCTACTTTTCTGATTTCTCTGAGTAACAAATTTGATTCTTTGAGAATAAAATTCCCATGCCTCACCCCTGTGTCTAACCCTTATTCTCTGGAAATAACTTTTAACCCTCAGAGTTATTTTCTGGGAACAGATGAATCAGTAATTTCTAGACTTATCTGTCCTTCTGAGAATCACCCCTCAGTTCAAGTAAGCTATAGTACCTACTCTTTAACCAAAGGCTCTTCCTTCTATTGATACTTTGTCTTGAGCAAACAGTATTGCTTGTATTCACAATTTGTGAGGACCTTCTCATATTCTTGGGAACCACACTTGGGTTTTCTCTAAGATGACAGAGTAGAAGTTGTACTCATCTTCTCCTGCGAGAACCCCAAAATTAAAACTCACTGCTGAACAACCATCAAAAGGAGAATGTTGGATCCCACCAAAAAAAGATACCCCACATCCAAGGGCAAAGGGGAAACCCCAGCAAGATGGTAGGAGGGGCGAAATCACATTTAGAACCAAACCCCATACCCTCCAGAGACACTCGGAGGGCTCAAACAAACCTTGTATGCACCAGGACCCAGAGACCCCACAGAGACGGAACCAGAATGGTGTTTGAGGGTCCCCTGTGGGGTAGGATCTGCAGTGGACTTCTGCAGGGGCAGGGTCTCTGGATGCAGTAGACCTGGGTATGGCATAAGCCCTCTTGTAGGAGGCCACCATTAACCCCACCATACAGCTGCCAGAACTTACACAGGACTGGGGAAACAGACTGTTGGAGAGCATAAACAAAACCCTGTGTGCACCAGCACCCAGGAGAAAGAAGCAGTGACTCCAGAAGACATGGACCCAAATGTGCCTGTGAGTGTCCAGAAGTCTCTGGTGGTGGCGTGGGTCAGCAGTGGCCTGCTGCAGGGCTGGGGGCACTGAGCGAGGCAGTGTGTGGACTGGACCTTTTGAAGGAAGTTGTCATTATCATCATTACCTCCACCATAGTTTGGCTTCAGTTCAAACAACAGGGAAGGAACACAGGTCTGCCCATCAACAGAAAATTGGATTAAAGATTTAATGATCATGGCCCTGCCTATCAGAACAAGACCAAGTTTCCCCTGCAGTCAGTCTCTCCCATCAGGAAGCTTCCATAAGCCTCTTATCCTTTTCCATCAGAGGGCAGGCAGAATGAAAACAATTGCAGAAAACTAACCAATCTGATCACATGGACCATAGAATTCTCTAATCCAATAAAACTATGAGCCATGCCACGTAGGGTCACTCAAGATGGACAGGTCATGGTGGAGAGGTCTGACAAAACATGGTCCATTGGAGAAGGGAATGGCAAATAACTTCATTATTCTTGCCTTGAGAACCCCATGAACAGTGTGAAAAGGCAAAAAGATAGGACACTGAAAGATGAACTTCCCAGGTTGATAGGTGTCCAGTATGCTACTGGAGATCAGTGGAGAAATAACTCCAGAAAGAATGAAGAGGCAGAGCCAAAGCAAAACAACACCCAATTGTGGATGTGACTGGGGATGGAAGTAAAGGCCGATGCTGTAAAGAGCAATATTGCATAGGAACCTGGAATGTTAGGTCCATGATTCAAGGCAAATTGGAAGTGGTCAAACAGGAGATGGCAAGAGTGAACATCGACCTTTTAGGAATCAGTGAACTAAAATGGACTGGAATGGGTGAATTTAACTCAGATGACCATTATATCTACTACTGTGGGCAAGAATCCCTTAGAAGAAATGGAGTAGCCATCATAGTCAACAAAAGAGTCTGAAATGCAGTACTTGGATGCAGTCTCAAAAACGACAGAATGATCTCTGTTCATTTCCAAGAAAAACCATTCAATATCACAGTAATCCGTCTTTACCCCAACCAGTAATGCTGAAGAAGCTGAAGTTGAGTGGTTCTATGAAGACCTACAAAACCTTCCAGAACTAACATCCAAAAACAATGTCCTTTCATTATAGGGGACTGGAATGCAAAAGTAGGAAGTCAAGAGATACCTGGAGTAACAGGCAAATTTGGCCTTGGAGTACAGAATGAAGCAGGGCAAAAGCTAATAGAGTTTTGACAAGAGAATGCACTGGTCATAGCAAACACCCTACTACAACAACGCAAGAGAAGACTCTATACATGGACATCACCAGATAGTCAATACCAAAATCAGCTTTATTATTTTCTTTGCAGCCAAAGATGGAAGAACTCTATACAGTCAGCAAAAACAAGACCAGGAGCTGACTGTGGCTCAGATCATGAACTCCTTATTAGCAAAGTCAGACTTAAATTGAAGATAGTAGGAAAAACCACTAGATCATTCAAGTATGACCTAAGTCAAAGACCTTACAATTATACAGTGGAAGTGACAAATAGATTCAAGGGATTAGATCTGATAGAGTTCCTGAAGAAATGTGGACAGAGGTTCTTGACATTGTACAGGAGGCAGTGATCAGGACCATCCCTAAGAAAAAGAAATGCAAAAGGGCAAAATGGTTTCCAAGGAGACCTTACACATAGCTGAGAAAAGAAGAGAAGTGAAAGGCAAAGGAGAAACGGAAAAATATACCCATCTGAATGCAGAGTTTCAAAGAATAGCAAGGAGAGATAAAAAAGTCTTCCTCAGTGATCCATGCAAAGAAATAGAGGAAAACACTGGAATGGGAAAGACTAGAGATCACTTCAAAAAATTAGAGATACCAAGGGAACATTTCATGCAAAGATGGGCACAATAAAGGACAGACATGGTATGGACCTAACAGAAGCAGAAGATATTAAGAGGAAGCAAGAGTACACAGAAGAATGGTACAAAAAAGGTCTTCACTTCCCAGATAATCTTAATGGTGTGATCACTAACCTAAAGCCAGACATCCTGGAATGCAAAGTCAAGTGGGCCTTAGGAAGCATCACTATGAACAAAGGTAATGGAGGTGATGGAATGCCAGTTGAGCTATTTCAAATTCTAAAAGACGATGCTGTGAAAGTGCTGCACTCAATATGCCAGCAAATTTGGAAAATTCAGCAGTGGCCACAGGACTGGAAAAGTCTGTTTTCATTCCAATCCCAAAGAAAGGTAATGCCAAAGAATGTTCAAGCTAATGCACAATTGCATTCATCTCACACACTAGCAAAGTAACACTCAAAATACTCCAAGCCAGGCTTCAACAATACATGAACGGTGAACTTCCAGATGTTCAAGCTGGTTTTAGAAAAGGCAGAGGAACCAGAGATCAAATTGCCAGCATCCTTTGGATCATCAAAAAAGCAAGAGAGTTCCAGAAAAACATCTACTTCTGCTTCCTTGACTATGCCAAAGCCTTTGACTGTGTGAATCACAACAAACTGTGGGAAATTCTTCAAGAGATGGGACTACCAGACCACCTGACCTGCCTCTTGAGATATCTGTATGCAGGTTAAGAATCTACAGTTAGAACTAGACATGAAACCGCAGACTGATTCCAAATTGGGAAAGCAGTATGTCAAGACTGCATATTGTCCCCCTGCTTATTTAACTTATATGCAGAATGCATCATGAGAGATGCTGGGCTGGCAGAAGCACAAGCTGGAATCAAGATTGCCAGGAGAAATATCAATAACCTTAGATATGCAGATGATACCACCCTTCTGGTAGAAAATGATGAGGAACTAAAGAGCCTCTTGGTGAAAATGAAAGAGGAGAGTGAAAAAGTTGGCTTAGAACTAACTCAACATTCAGAAAACTAAGATCATGGCATCCAGTCCCATCACTTCATGGCAAATAGATGGGGAAACAATGGAAACAGTGACAGACTTTATTTTTTTGGGCTCCAAAATCACTGCAGATGGTGACTGCAGCCATGAAAGTAAAAGATGCTTGCTCCTTGGAAGGAAAGTTATGACCAACCTAGACAGCATATTCAAAAGCAGAGACATTACTTTGCCAGAAAAGGTCTGTCTAGTCAAAGCTATGGTTTTCCCAGTAGTCAAGTATGTATGTGAAAGTTGGACTATAACAAAAGGTGAGTGCTGAAGAATTGATGCCAAAGAATTGTTGGCGAATACTCTTGAGAGTCCCTTGAACTGCAAGGAGATCTAACCAGTTCATCTTATAGGAAATAAGTCTTGAATATTCATTGGAAGGACTGATACTGAAGCTGAATGCCAGTAGTTTGGGCACTTGATGTGAAGAACTGACTCATTGGAAAAGACCCTGATGGTGGAAAAGTTTGAAGGCAGGAGGAGAAGGGGATGACAGAGGACGAGATGGTTGGGTGGCATCACTGACTTGATGGACATGAGTTTGAGCAAGCTCCGGGAGTTGGTGATGGATAGGGAGGCCTGGCATGCTGCAGTCCATGCGGTCACTAAGAGTTAGACATGACTGAGCAACTGAACTGAACTGAACTCTCATATTCTTAAATAAAATAAAGAAAACATTATAAAGTTGAAAACCTTTTTCGCTTCTCTTCCCAATTTTATTTATCCTCCATACAGAAGTAATCATTATGCATTTCATGTGCAAGTGTTTGTTTTTTATCATAGTTCTATATACATGTGTATCTATGAACAATAAGTAATATTGCTTTGTTTAAAAATGCGTAGGTGGGAGGGGGGACCGGGATGGGGAATACATGTAAATCCATGGCTAATTCATTTCAATGTATGACAAAAACCACTGTAATGATGTAAAGTAATTAGCCTCCAACTAATAAAAATAAATGGGAAAAAAAAATAAAAATAAATAAAACTGCTAAACAAAAAAAAAAGAAACAATTACAATTCACAGTTTAATTTAGAAGAATGTCATACATTTGAGTTAAATAAACCCAAACCATCTGTAGTCCAAGTTGGAGTTGCTATCATCATTACTAAGAAAAAAAAAAAAAAAGAAAATTTAAGTATTCCCAAAGATCTGAAGGGAAATAAAGTAACTGCTAGATTTTTTTTTTTAGGTGGTGCCAAAAATGAATGTCTCTGTTTCATGTATTTATATTACCAATACATTATATTTATGTTCTTTTTTGGTCTTTTGAATATTTAATATATTGTTAAGTAGGTCTAAATCTTGGTATTTGCTTTTGCAAATAGTTGTTCTTCCTAATTGGTTGATAAGTGACAAGAATATTGCACTGTCTGTTTACCTAATTGGGAATCAAAAGAATAGCAAATTATGGGTCAGTATAAATCTATACAATTTTACTACAGTGTAACAAAAGTTAACATAATTTAGGCAGATACATAGTATCTTATTTATCTTAGAAAAAGTACAGGAAATTGACCTTTAAAATCATACTTAAAACCAATTTGTGTATTTGTAAAAAAGGACTATCTACAGAAAACTAAAACTTATGCTTACCTTGGAGTTCTGACTCTTAGTTTAGAGACTTTTCAAGTCTTGTAGGAAACTGTGAAAGAGTTCAGTGATACAGTGTTGATGCCTCAAGAACAAGTGTTCTTTCATGTAATTTTCTCTGGAGAAAGAAATTATAGAATTCCCTTTAGCTTAAAATTGTTCCACAGAAGCGGGAAGACGGGAGAGTGTACTTTTGTTAGACTAGTAATATTTGCATTCAATACACTGAATCTTCCTTTAGAGGTAAGACTTTAATAGCAACACTGTAAATATTTGGTTTATTTGGCACTACTGTAAGTTCTGCTTTTATACAAAGCTCTTTGCTTATTGTGAAGCAAAATAAAAACTGTAGTTTCTTGTAAAAAATAAATAAAAAATAAAAATGCATAGGTATATTGTATGTTATAGATATTCTAAAGTTTGTTTTTTCACTAAACATTGCTTAGAGATCATTAATTACAAAATGATTACTATAAGGATACTTTCAGTTGGAAGAAGAATGGCCTTCTTCCTTTCGAATGCATGTCCATAAATAATTTAGATTTTAGGAACATACATACCAGTTATACAAAAATACATCTTCATTATCCTGGTACAGTCAGGTCTTCTTAGTGAAGAAAAATGGTAATAGTGGGAAGCATACATTTTTGGAAAAGCTGTAGTACTAAATCTCATGTTCCAGATGTTTGAATGTAGCACAGTAATACATCTGGATAACATTCAGGTTGGTGCTCTTAAATCCTTTCCAGTACTTCTTTGTACACGTCATGCAACACTAATTTTTAGCCTAAAAATAGAAAAATATTAATGCAAGTCTTTGGACCCCAGTTCAAAGATATGTCAGCCCTTGATCCTTTGTCAAATAATGCAAAATGACTTTGATAAGACACCTAAAGTATTTTTATATTTGGCTATTTTCCCTTGAAATAGAGAACTCCAACAACAATTATTATTATCATTAAATAAGCTCTGGATCAGTGATTCTAATCTTTGGTGTGCATCAGAATTGCCGGAAAAGCTTGTTAAAATAGAGATTACTGATGCACATATTCAGAGTTTTTGGATCAATAAGTCTGGGGTGGAGCCTGAGAATGTGCAGTTTCTAACAAGCTCTCTGTTGATGCTGGTATGCCAATATGAGGACCCCTCTCTGAGAATTTCTTCTCTAATAAAAGTGATCAAAGAACAGACCTCAGGCTATAATAGATTGAGGAGGTTGGTAAATTCTCAAACCAAACCAATAAAAAACACCTTTAAAGCTAGACCAAAAAAACCCCAAACAAATGCACAACCATTTCAAAACTCTGAAAATCAAACTATGGAATACAGCAATCTGAGAAGAATTTATACTTTAAAGGCTGTTGAATACCAGGTAAGAATATTGGAAATTTTCACATTCTTGCTTCTATTCCCCTCTTCCCAGTTTGTTTTGTATGGAAATTCTGCCAGGATGGAGCAGGCCATGGCTGCTGTGGCCAAAAGAGACTCACTTGACTTGGATGTGGATGACAGTCACACCCAGAACTGTCAGTGAAAGTGAAGATATTGGCAAGATGAAAGGTCAGAACCTGAGTTGCGGTTTCAGGTTAGACAGACATTTCGGACTGAGGCTGAATACATGTGGAGTGGAGACTGGAGAAGTGCAAAGATTTTCATGTACTCTTGGCCAACCAAGGCTTCCCTGGTGGCTCAGCCGGTTAAAGGATCTGCCTGCAGTGCCAGAGACCTAGGTTCAATGACTGGGCTGGGAAGATCCCCTGGAGAACGGAATGGCTACCCACTCTTGTATTCTTGCCTGGAGAATTCCATGGACAGAGTAGCCTGGTGGGCTACAGGCCATGGAGTCACAAAGAGTTGGACACCTGAGTAACTAACACCTTTACTTTTCACTTCACTTGGCCAACCAACTCTGAAGCTATGTCTATGTGCATAAGGGACAAACAGGGCCCAGAGAATAGAAAACCCGGAGATTTGAAAATAGCCGGAGCTTTGATTATTCTCTCTTAACCTCATAAGGATGTTTGAGCAAAATTACTGTCCATTCATTGTCTGACAACTCAGCTGCAGTGAAGCAGAGGCAATTTTTTGCAATCTAGGTTTAAAAATAAACACAGGAATTGAAAAATCTAAGCAAAAATATCAGAGGCTCCTTATCATGGGAAAGACATATTTCATAGATTTAGTAGTAAAGTAAGGTAAGTTCCTATTAAAATGAGCAAATAAACTATCCCTCCGCCAACAGCAACAACACTATTCAGAGGGAAAATGATCAGATTCCAGACCTGATAAAATATATTATCCAAAATGTCTGGTTTTCAAAAAGTATATGAAACATGCAAACAAATAGGAACCTGTGACTGATCCTCTTCTGATGAAAAGTTCTTGAGATTGATGGTGATAGTAGTTGCATAACAATGTGAATGTGCTTATTGACACTGAACTGTGCACTTAGTTAAATGATAAGCTTCATGTTATGTGTATTTTACCACTGCACCAAAAAAAGCATTTAAAAGAAACTGTCACTCAGTGCCCCCCCGAATGTTCAGTTTAGCAAACAAAAAATTCAGAACAGTATTATAAATATATTCAAGGAACTAAAGGGAACATTGGAGAAGGAAATGGAAACCCACTCCAGTATTCTTGCCTGGAGAATCCCATGGGCAAAAGAGCCTGGCAGGCTTGCAACCATAGGGGTTGCAAGAGTTGGGCACGACTTAGTGACTAAACCACCACTAAAGGGAACATATTTAAATAATTAAAGGACAGTATGACAATAATGAATCAATAAATAATGATTCTTGATAATGGGGTAGATATTTTAACATTCTGGATTTAAAGAGTACAAAACTGAAATGAAAAGCCCTAACAGGGCCTACTAGCAGATTAAAGATGTCAGAAGAAAGACTTGGTGAACCTGAAGATAGATCAGTTAACTTTTCCAATCCGAAGAACAGAGAGAAATGATTGAAGAAAAATGACCAAAGCATCATAGAACTGTTGGACAAGAATAAATATGCCAACATATGTGTAATGGGAGTCCCAGGAAGAGAATAGAAAAAGGGGAAGAAAAATTATTTTAAGAAATAACAGCCAAAATCATCTCAAATTTGATGAGAAACATTAATCCATGCATCAAGGAAACTCCAAGAAATATTTATAAAACAAATACAAAGAGATCCACACAATAGAAAAATCCATAAATATGATTAATGGCTAACTTATATTCTGACAGTGGTAGCCAGAAGGTAGTGAAATCCAACGCTAACCAAAACGCCTTAAAAAATAAAGGTGAAATAAATTCATTTCCAGATAAACAAAGACTGTAGACGTTTCTAATAAAAAATGCTTAAAAGAAATACTTAGTTCCTTAGGAACTAAGAAAATACTTAGTTCCTTAGTTCCTTAGGCTGAAGGAAAATACACTAAAAGGTAATGTGAAACAAAGAAGTACCAAAGTGACAAATGTGGTTTCATATGTTAATAAAAGACTATTGAGTATATTTTTCACAGTTCTTCTGTTAACTTTTTAAAAATATATGTTATTTAGCTTATAACATATATAAATGGACAATATCTGACAACAGTAGCACAAATGAGAGGGTATGAAATGAAGATGGATTACAGCAAAGTTTATACATTCTACCAAAATGTAGTTAATATTGAACTGAAATAGATTGTGATAAATTAATACCCATATTGTAATCCCTGGAGTAACCAAGAGGAAAATAGCTCTTTTATAAAGGTGAAAAATCAAGAACACAATTAAAGCAAGAAACTGAAAATATTTAATGCAAAAGAAGGTAATATGGGAGGAACAGAGGAAAGAGAGTAACCATATAGAATAGGAATAAGCAAAATTGCACCTGTAAATCTAATCATACAAAAATTCCATTAAATATAAATATTCTAAATGCTGCAATAAAAAGCAGAGGTAATCATATTGCATAAAAAAACAAGATACTGCTGTTATGTTTTCTATGAGTGATACATGTGACATTCAAAGATACAAATATATTGAAAGTAAAAGGATGGCGAAAGATATGCATGCAAACAGTAATCATGAGAGAGTCGTAGTTGCTATCAGGCAACAAATATTACTAGAGGCAAACAAGTATAATTTATCCTGTTGAAAGGGTCAATACAGCAGGAAGAAGTAGCAATGATAAATGTACATACACCTAATAACAAAGTCTCAAAATGAATAAAGCAAAATCTGACATAATTGAAAGGAGAAATAGTATGTTCAATAATAATAATTGGAGATTTTTATATCTTACCCTCAGCCATTGAATGAATAAGGAAATATAAAATTAGCCTGGACGTAGAAAATTGGAACAATACTTTCCGCCAGTTCACCCTAACTTATGTATATATAAATGCTCCACTCAAATGAATGCAGAATATACATTTTTCTCAAGCAACGTAGAACATTTTCCAGCATTGGTCATATGCTAGATAATTAGGAGAAATAGACACAAATTATCAATACCAAGAATGAAATAAGGTCCATCCTTACTAGCCCTGAAGAAATTAAAGAAAAGATTACAAGGGAATATTGTGAACAACCTATGCCAAAATACTAGTCAACTTAGATAAAAGAGGACAAATTCCTGGAAATATATATAAATTCCCAAACCTGACTCAAGAAGTAACATAAAGTCTGAATAGAACTATGACATTTAAAGGAATGAATTGCTAATAAGGTCTGCCTATTAGTGACACTGCCAAAAAATGGCAGAGTAGGGGATTCCAAATCTCCATCCCTCCGCTAAAGCACAGATTTGCCAGTAAAGCTGGCAACAACTCTCAGGATCATGTTTTCCAGATCTCTAAAATCTAATAGCAACCAGGGGAACACTTAAAGGAAAGGAAATATCTGAAGTCTGTGAAAGAACATTGTTGGATTTAACTCACTTGCCTACCATCTCTCAGTTCCCAGGATAGCAGTGGCCATGAGGACACATGGCCCATGTTTCCAGTGCAGCTTGCTGACACCAGCGGGAGCAGTATGGACTGTTCTCTGAGAATTATGATTGTGTGCACTGATCTGCTTGTTGCTTCCCTGATGATCACCCGAAAGCCTTGTCTTTGTTTCACCTTAGAGCTTTCCCAGGACTTGGGGAGCATTTGTGAAAAATGTTTAAAAACAAATATAAGAGCTATAGTCAACTAGGACAAGGGACAAGAGATTGTACAAGTATCAAACCAAAAACCCTGGGAAGGAAGGGTTTGGGAATGAGCTACATAGGGAAACAAATGCTTTGAAAGGCTTCTGCATATACAGAAAAAGCCTCTGTTTCCAGAAAGCCATACACATGCCCAGGGCTTTATGTATTCTCAGGAAAGACCCGAGGAGATGTTTGGCTTTCACCTCTGGCTCAGTTTTAGGCTCAATGGAGAAAGGAAGTGAAGGCTAAGGCAGAGCTGTAAATAGAAGTGTTGAAGAAGAGCCCCGAGAGGAGCCAATCTGCAAAGATGAGAGAGTAGTTTCTTCTTGCCTTTTCCTTTTTTTTTCTTCTTGTTTTCCTTTCCTTCCCTTATCCTTCCTTTCCTTTATTTTTTTAGCTCCTAACATTTAAAGAATTTTCTATCAAATCAGTAGTCAACAGAGCAGAAACCTCAATGACATTCATGATAAAAAGTGCAGTCTTCACACAAGTCATTGAGGAAAGTCACTATAAGAACTAAAAAAACTACCACCCACAGCAAGCGAAAACTACAAATCCAGAGAGGTGTAGATAATCCTGATTCCTTATGTACTTCTCATATCATTATCATATTCAAATTGTTTACATTCAACAGAATATTATGAGGCATGCACTTCTATGTTTCAAGCACTGGTCTAGGCACCAGCAAAATAAATCAGACAAAAATTCTTGTCCTTGTGAAGTAGATATTTTATTAAATAAATTTTTCATTCATTTAGATATTTTTTCAATATTTTATTATGGTAGTTTCTGACACATAGAAAAGTTGAAACAATTTCACAATAAACCCTCACATGTCTATCTCCCACTGATGTTGACTGTTCTTGTCCTGTCTTGTCTCCATGTAGTCATGTTGCTATGAGTCAATCCATTGTTTCCTTGTAGCAGTATAATTAAGACTACAAATTAGAAACAACCAAATATACAATAGTAGGGATTTAGTTACATAAGTTAATGCACTTCCACCCCATGGACTTATATACAGCCGTTCAACTTTATCTTTTTGACTATGGAAAATCCTGTATGCAATAACAAAGATAAAACAGAATATGAAACTGTTCACTGTACCTTGTAATTTCAACACCATAAAACAAATTATACAAATGAAAAGGACCATAAGTGGATATGGAATATTAAAAGACACAGTCTGTTAGAGTAGTGGAATTTCTGTAACTACCTTACCTTTCCCTTTATTGTAGTTTTTATTAAAGTTGGTGCATCTTTTATTATTAATTATGTACTTTTAAAATTTTAAAATCAGGACAGTTCAACCATTATCTATAATGTGCATTTAAAATATTTAGCAGAGCAGGGAATAAATTGTAATGTCTTTTATTAGCTAATTGTATATTGACTATTTTCTAGTGCCTACATATATGATGGTGAATAAAGGGGTTTCTATGCCCATTAGAAGCTTCCAATATGTTAGAGAGTATGTGCTCATACTGTGGAAAATTCTTAAAGAGATGGGAATACCAGACCACCTGACCTGCCTCTTGAGAAATCTGTATGCAGGTCAAGAAGCAACAGTTAGAAGTGGACAGGGAACCACAGACTGGTTCCAAATCAGGAAAGAAGTATGTTAAGGTTGTATATTGTCACCCTGCTTATTTAATTTATATGCAGAGTACATCATGAGAAATGCTAGGCTGGATGAAGTACATGCTGGAATCAAGATTGCCAGGAGAAATATCAATAACTTCAGATATGCAGATGACACCAACCTTATAGCAGAAAGTGAAGAAGAACTGAAGAGCTTCTTGATGAAAGTGAAAGAGGAGAGTGAAAAAGTTGGCTTAGAACATTCAGAAAACTAAGATCATGGCATCCAGTCCCGTCACTTCATGGCGAATAGTTGGGGAAACAATGGAAACAGTGACAGACTATTTTGGGGGGCTCTAAAATCACTGCAGATGGTTACTGCAACCATGAAATTAAAAGATGCTTGCTCCTTGCAAGGAAAGTTATGACCAACCTAGATAGTATATTAAAAAGCAGAGACATTACTTTGCCAACAAAGGTCTGCCTAGTCAAAGCTATGGTTTATCCAGTGGTGATGTACGGATGTGAGAGTTGGACTGTAAAGAAAGCTGAGTGCTGAAAAATTGATGCTTTTGAACTGTGGTGTTGGAGAAGATTCTTGAGAGTCCCTTGGACTGCAAGGAGATCCAACCAATCCATCCTACAGGAAATCAGTCCTGAATATTCATTGGAAGGGCTGATGCTGAAGGTGAAACTCCAATAGTTTGGCCACCTGATGGGAAGAACAGACAGATTGGAAAATACCCTATGCTGGGAAAGATTGAAGGTGGGAGGAGAAGGGGATGACAGAGGATGAGATGGTTGGGTGGCATCACTGACTCAATGGACATGAGTTTTAGTAAACTCCAGGAGCTGGTGATGGACAGGGAGGCCTGGCATGCTGCAGTCCATGGGACTGCAAAGAGTCAGATGTGACTGAACTGAGCTGCACTGATGTGTTCATAAAAGAAAAACTACACAATGAGCAGTGATTATGCTGCATATATTACATAATGTTTTAAAAAGTCAACTCTGAAAACAGACCTCCTGTATTTGATTCCAGGCCTCATTTCATACCACCTATTTGATATTTGGCAAGTTACTTCTGTTTGCCTCAGTTCTTCATTTTTATTGAGGTTAAACATATTTCTGAGCTCTTAGATTTCTGCGAGGATTAATGTTTAAAATAATATCTGACATATGATAAGTACTAAAAATGTTGGCTATTTTTACTATTTTATATTAATATGTTGTTTTTAAGATTCTTCAGTGAGTTAGATTCTTGTTTAACTCCTGTGAATCATATATTTTAATCCCTGTGCTCTAATAAAAAACTAAAAGATAACATAATTATGTTTAGATGTTTAGACATTGAAACTGTATATTTTACTTCAAATTGATATATTTAAATTCCCTTTAAAATCTTTATTGGGAAAGCAGCTATTTAGAAATGTTAAGAAATGTCCATTTCTAACTTAAAAATTTATTTTAAATTATTTTAGAGTGCAGATTGATTGCCTGAGAAAGTTGCCTGCTTTCTACTATCTTAGCAGTAGTACTTAATTTTTCTAGATTTATGGCAGCCTTTTGAACTTCCTCATGGATTGCATTTGATCAGGACATGTGGTCAGATTAAAAGCAGTTTCTCTGTACTTTAAGCTTACTGCCAGTAGGAAACTATATTGAAAAGAAAAAAATGTCTCCTGGGTGTTTGGAATATATTGTATAATTCCTTGATAAAAATTAATATAAATATTTTGTGGTTAATTAAGGGAGAAATACATAAAAATGTAGATGCTTATCTCATAAATCATCAAACTGAAAAGATAACATTTATTTACTTATCTTTGTATTTTTACCTCTTTTCCATAAAGAATTTGAGATGGAAAAGTCCCTAGTTTTTAATTCTCCTCTCTGTGGATATTTTAATGCCATTTAGTGGGAATAATTTGGATCACATACAAGATTAGCATGGAAATGATGGAATGATGTAATGACTTTGGAGCAAGTTTTATCCTGTCTCAGGAGAACTCATTATTGGATTGTGTTTATGGAAGAAGATGTAGAAGGAGAAGAGATAAAAGTGGAATAACTTCTTTATTTTCACTAGACCCTCCACTCTGTATCACAGAGTTTTTCTTTTCAGGAGGGCACAAAGGACTTCTAGATAGCAAGTTTCTTATTCCATACATAAAGTCCTCTTAAAGGAAAGTTTCTTTTCACAAAGGGGAATTTAAGTTTTAGAAACTCTGTCCTATTTATTGTGTGTTATTTTTATGTGAGTTTCATAGAGAAACTCTGACATGAAAGAAGTGAGCTTTTAATAACCTGGTTTTACATGACAAGTGCTGGGAAAAAACAGACACAGGGTGTGAATGGTGTCATAAGACTGTAAGGGGGACCAGTGCCAGAACTGCAGGTTGGTAAATGTTTTTTTGGTAAATCAGAAGATAATTTAAGATTACCTACATGATTGCTCTGTTCCTCACCATCCTTTGAGATATTTGGCATGACAGAATGAAAGAATGCCAAATCTTAACAGTTAGTGAACTGCTTTTCCTTAGAGCTGATGCCTTTGGGAAGACTGGATAGTGATGAAGACAAGAGTTGATACAAGTGAACTTGAAGATAGATTCGGGCTATTTTTTGAATAAGAAAAATTGTATATATTATTTAATTGTATATTTAAATACATATGTGTGCATATTTACATACATACACATACATACATTATATATAATTTTGGAAAAAAATTCCCAGTCCAGTTGGTATGCATGGCCATTTTGGATTTTTTTTTAATCCTGAAAATGGCTTTAGAGATCATCTGGAATATCCTGAAATATATTTTGCCTCAAAAGTTAAATAACTAACTTCACACCACACTTGACATATTTAAACATACTGTCTGTTGAGTTTGGTTTGTGAAAAAGCCCAACTCCAATGGCTATCCAACTGTTTTTATATTTTACAGTGTAAGAGTCTCTGCGTAAATTATAAAATTATAGATCTCCACGATGCTGACATTGAAAAAAATTGTATATATTGTTGCATGTTTGATTTAATCATCTTTTCCAGGGCATAATATTTTAACAATCATGAGGTACGATAAAGTTTCATTCTGTACAGAGCTTTCCATGGCACCTCTACCCTGACTTGTTCCATGAAACTATACTACACAATTCAATAAAGAGTTAATTTCTGTCAACCTAGTTATTATTTAAGACTGGAAGGAGAGAAAAAAAAAATAAGGATTTCAGTTGGAATGAGATGGAGAGTTAATGAGACATGAAGATACAAAAAGTCTGTTTTAGCTGGCACGAATTCCCAGGGAGGTCAAGAGTAGGGTAAATAAAAATGAACTTAAAATACAGAGGCAGTGGGAAGGAAATCTGTGAAGGCCCATGATATTAGCCAGAACAAACGGACAGATTTTCTTTTCCAATAGGAGGATATATTTAAAGAAAAATTAAATGCAAGGCGAACCTTGGGAGTGATTTGTAGAAATCACATAAGAACTGAGCTGTTCTTTGTTTTCCAGTGTGTGAGGAAACATTCTGTGTTTGTCAACTGATGAGAAAGAGCACTGAATTCTGAATCAGGGAGCTCCCACTGTGAAGGAAGAAGATGCTGGTGTGTGGATAACCACGCAGCTGGGGCTGGGGGAAAGCTGGCGGTGGAGGGGTCCCTAGAGTGTCGGAGGGACTGGAGCCGCGAATGAAGAAAACCTACAGCCAGTCAAGAAGTTTAATTGGTTACTCATTTGGAAAAGAATGGAGACCTAGGTGCCCAGAAGCTAGAAAGTAGCTCAGAAGTGATGTTTTCAGGTGGATAAAGCAGCGGGCGAGGAGGGATTCCAGCCCCCGCGGCTGTTCTTGCAGCTTTCAGAGGCGGAAGTGTACTCGCACTGACAGGAGTTTCTCTTTCCGGAGACCCAGCGTGCCTCCCATTAAGTAGAAGCCAGAGGCGAAAGATCAAAGGTGAAAAAGATCATCTTGAGGGGAAAAACCCTCTGCTACTTTAAGACTCCTTACAGTCTTATTTCACAGCAAACCTGTTCACGCGCCAGAGCCCTGAGCCGTGCCGTCTGCATACCCGACTTCGTGTGCAAGCAGCAGCGGTTGAGGGAATTTCACCTCAGGTCCAATTATGCCCAGGGAGGCTTCACAGGCTTCGAATGCCGGCCTTTATCTTATACATCGAGAAGCCTATTCAAACCTTTAGGGCTGTGCCAACTTGGCGAGAAGAGCTGGCAGACTTCCCTCTCCGGGTTTCTTTCTGTTTGAAGGTTTTGAAGTGGGTCTGGGTCTGGTGAGAGGAGGCTGTGACGAATGCTGTGTGGAGTCCTTGTGAGGTCTCTTATTTGTTGACTGTAAGCTTTTCATCATTTGGCGTGAATGAGAAGCGGCCTTCTTTTGCAAGGGTTTTCCTTTTTTCTGTTTCTTTAAAGTTATGTTAGAGACTTTTCAGTTACCATATGAAATGAAATCATAAATTCTCTGAGCAAATGTCTGTTTTGACAGAGTGCTTTGAAGATGCATGGCAAATGTTTAAACAGGTCCTAATTGATAGGATTTAAATACTGTATATAATAATTAGTTAAGTTACTAAAGAAAAAAAAACACCCCTTGCCTTTTCTTTTTTCTTTTTAATTCTCACAAGTTTTCCTATGAATTCTGGAGTTAAACAAATTGAGTGAAGGAAAAATAATTGTGTTAGGTCTCCTAAGTGCTAGACACACTGATGATAAATTTTGAGGTTTAAGGTGAGTCTACAACTTGTAAGTGGGGTCTTTTTTCCCACATAGCTTCTTTAAAATGGGTCTCCTGCATTGCAGGCAGATTCTCTACCCACTGAGCCACCTTAAAATGAAATCCTCTAGGAGAATAAAGAAAATGCAGATAATTGCTACAGAAGTAACAAATGCATTAAAAACCCACTGAATACTAGTTGCTTGAGTGTATTTGATTTTGTATGTTTGATTGTTCCTAACTGAATGAAATAATATTTGAACAAAGAGTTTTTATGTCTTTCCTATGGACTGGTCATTTACTTTGTGTCTCAGTCTCTATCTTCCTTAATGTTCCTCTACAAGCCACCTGTACATTGTTCTAGTTTTTACATGACAGTGTGATGCGTTTGCTTCCCTGGTAGCTCAGTGATGCTTTTAAACTTCTCCCCTGTTTTCTTAAAAACTTCTCCCTAAGATAATATACTATTTTTATTTTAACTTCTGAAATCTTATCCATGGCTTTCTCATCTAACTCTTAAATGCGAAAAGGAATCTCTTCCTTACTGTGCTTGTCATAAAGTGTTTACTTCTTGCTCTTTTGTCATTTCCTGTATGAAAAATAAGTTTCTTGCCTTATTATATTGTGAGGGACTTAGGGGGCAGAGGAGAAGCCTTAACTCTTTCTGAGAGCTAGGATAATATGACACAGGCATCTAATATAGTTCACTGAAATGTGAGTTCCCCATAAATAATAAAGAATTATTGCCAAGAAGCAGCTACTCCGCCAGATGACATTCCCCAAGTCTCCCTTGCATCTCATTGGGGCTTTGTATCTAGTTTTCATGAATGGAATGCAGAAGAAAATCATGTGTGTAGATCAAGGCTGTCAGGAAACAGGTGTGTCTTCTCCATGGTATCTTTTCCTGTCTGCTGGCTGGTTGTAGAAGCCTCTGAGGACATAAGAAATGTCAGAGCCACAAGATTGAAGGAGTATGGGTCCCTGTATCACCACATGGAGGAAAGCTGTAGATTGATGAGAATTATGTTGGACAACTGTTTAGCACAAAATTAAATTCTGTCATGTTAAACCACTGATTTTTTATAGCAACTAATGTTACCTTCACCAATATAGGTGAAGAAATCTTGCTGTTTGTCATTCTTGGAGGGGCCTTTCAATCTCTGATCCTGGAGAAATTGGAGGAAAGTTGCTTTAGTGTTTTCATACTTTGTGAATTGGAGAAGTCTACCAAAAGACCTGGGTTATAAAGATGCCCTCAATGAGTTCCATGAAATGCTGACTGCAGAACCCAGAACAGGTGCAACTGTGATGTCCATGGTGCATTTCCCACTGCCTGAAAATGGAATCTGTCTGGCAAGTATGTTTGATAAAGAAACATCCAGGCAAGAGAGAGAGAGGCTCTTCACAATTCTTTTACGAATATTCTAGTTGAGGATCAGTAATTTGTCAGATAGAAAAGTGGACTACCATTAAATCAAAAATAATGAAAAAAATTGGAAGAAAACTTTATCAAGAAGAGGAAGGGGTGCTCTGAAGAAAAGATTGAAGATGGATACTTAAAGACTGAGTATCCAAAAATATTCTGAAACTAAAAGAAAAATAAAAATTCTACTGAATTCAATAGATGGGCTGATAAAGAAAATCCTGCTGCTTATGCAGAATTAATGTTACAGAATATCAAGTGAAATATTTTAAAGTATTGTGAAAAAATAGAAATAAAATTCCTTTGATTATAGAACTGATTCTGAAAAACTATGTGGAATATATGTGGAAAATGAAGTCGAAATTTTTACAAACTCTTTAAGCAGGCATCTAAGTATCCTAATTTGCTTAAGAAATTGTCCTCCCTTCAGAGTTCTTAGAATATTTTATTTTCTAATGCTGTTATTTTATTTTTTGAAATTTATTTCTTAAAATATATATCTTTATGTATTTTTGTATATTGTACGGGATAGGGGTGTAACTTTTTTCCCCCCAATATAAATGCTAGCTCTCAGCACCATTTAATAAATCAACTATCCTATCCCATTGATTTTAAATGCAACTTTTGTCATCAGATGCATCTTCTAGACATATACTTTATGTGCTCTATTCTTTTTTATTGATATTTTATCTCTTCTAGTATCCATACCATGCTGTACTGATTATGGCATCTTTATGGACTGTTGAAATATCTGATAAGGGAAGTACTCTTTCAGTATTCTTTTTTGCAAACATTTTTGGCTTTCTAATCAAAGTCATTTGCCAGTTTACATAGTCACCACAAAACATTGACATTGTATTAATCATTGTATTTTTCACTTCTTTGTTTTTTATATGATTTTAAAGTTTTGTTTGTGAAGGCATTGTAAGTTTATTATGAATTCATTCTTACATATTTTATAGTTTATATTGCTTTTGTGAATAGTATTTATTTGTCCTATATCCACTAATAATTTATTGCTTTATTAAAATGCTGTTGATTTTTTTGTATTTTTATTCAAATACAGCTACCCTATTGAATTATCTCATTAACTCTTGTTTATCTATTTTGAAATAAAGACATTTTGTCTTTTTTCCTTCCAATGTTTTTGTTAATTGTTTAATTTGAGTGTCTTATTTCATTAGCTAGAACTTCAAAGGCAATGTTGAAATACAGTAATGGTGAGGCAAGAGTCTCTATTTTTTCCTTTATTTGAATGAAAATGGTTTTAATGTTCCCCTGTATTTGGTGTTTACTGTTGAAGTTTGGTAAATAGTCTTTAAGATGAATCCTGTTATCCCCTTGTTGGGAGATTTATTTAAGATGGCTAATGAATGCTACCAAATACCTTTCAGGTGTTTGTTGATATAATTATATTATTTTTCTGTTAGAGGAGGTTTTGATATTATAGAATTATCCCTCTAAAAGAGAAAAAAAATCAAGAATGGAGTGGCACTACATATAAAAATGTAAAGCCTAGTTCCTGCTCTTGTGAAACATTCAGTAAGTGAGGGAGATAAGAGTAAAATGTTCATATCAGCACTGCAGAGGAGGTAATTCATATGAAATTATGCAGTTAAGAGAGGAAGCCCAGATACAGTGAGGTCTGGATTTCACAGGAAAGCTTTCTTAAGGAATGAGAATCTGGAACAAGATAGGGACAGGCTTATTCATGAAGTTTCAAAAGCAGAGAAAAGATTAAAGAACGGAAAATCGTATATGTGAGAGGAGGTTAAAAAATTATTCAGCCTCTGGAAATGAAAATTAGGGAGATTTTTAAGATATGAATATGATACAGAAGATAATTTGATCTTCTTCACTAGAGATAGGTAAGGGAAATGACTAAACTTACCAAGTACAGCAAAGAATAGCATAGCAATGTGAAGTGTTAATCACTAAAATGTTTTACCCAAAAAGACATTTATTGCAATTCTAGAAAATTTCCGATTTCTGCCAGAAAGCAGAGATGAGGAGACCTTTTCTAGAGTCAAGATCTATTGGTTTTAATGGAATATATTTAGGAAATCAAATAACAGTTCTTTTGGTTGGTGATCTGTTTATTCCTGAAACTCTTAGATATCCAACAGTGTAGGGAATGAAGAGATCAGAATCTATAAGTAGGTTTGTTAGAACCTAGAATGCCAAAGAAGTACACAAACAGGAGACTTCTTTTATTTTATTCTAATTTTTAAAGGTTTTTTTTTAATGTGAATCATTTTTAAAGTCTTTATTGAATTTGTTACAGTATTACTTCTGTTTTATACTTTTTTTTTTGGCCCCAAGGCATGTGGGATTTTAGCTCACTGACCAGGTATCAAACATGCATCCCTTGCATTAGAAGGCAAAGTCTTAACCCCTGGAGCATCAGGGAATGTCCTAGGAAACTTCTTTTAGAAGATAGTGACAGTGGCGTGTAAAGTCAATTTATATACACTGCCTTCTTTTGAAATCCAACAAAAAACAACAAAAAAGAAAGAAAATTCAAGAGAAGTAAGTTCCTTTACTGTGATTTGCCATTCTTGGCTGGATTTTATCCTTGTATAAAGAGCTCAGTATTCTATATTGTTCGCGTTCTCTCTTGCTTCCTCTACAACTTCTTTTCCAGATGAGTTGAACTGGTTTTGTTTGACAGAACTGATGCCACCATCTGCATACGGATCCCTTAGTCCTCACTCCCATCGAACCATCCTCCCTGGTGAACTACCCATTCTTTGTGACTTAGCTCTGATACTGCCTACGATGTATAACCTTTCCTGACCTCTCCATGTAAAGCTGATTAGTCTCCCTTTTTCTGCTCCCATTATGCCTTCACCTTTCCTTTATTTTCCACCAGTACCGACGTGCTTTTGCTTTGCTTTGTCTTGTTTTATTTATGGATCTTGTTGTGATCAGTCCCTCCTCTCTCCATTCTCTCCTCCAGAAGTATCTTTCCTCTTCAACCCAGGGCCAGCCTTAAGCAGGACATGAGCACCACACACACTCACAAACACACACACTGCAATGTATGTTCTACTGAAGATTTCTGGAGAGGTGAGGAAAGAGGATTTCCATCATGCCCTACGAAGCAGAGATTTATAAAAGTGGGTTGCACATTTCCCTATTTTTTTTTTCCTAAAGCCAAATAGCTTATGCTTTTCTTTCTCATAATACCATCTCTTCCATATATCTTTTCAAACATGTGCTTTGTCCCCTTAAGCAAGTTCATTGTCACCCTCAATTTGCGTAAACTATGCACTGGAGAAAAAGCTTCTGTAGTTTCTAAAGCTTATGCCATTGGGTGCCTATTCTCTGGCCTTAAGTTGCTTATCAATGTCTTTATTCTTTGGAAATTCATCTTTTTTGGGGGGAGTCAGGGAAGAGAGGATTAAGCTATTACCAGTAGGGAACATTTATAGTTTGTTTACCCTATGCTAGGCACTATACTGGGGCTTCCCTGGTGGCTCAGTGATAAAGAATCTACCTGCAATGCAGGAGACACGGGAGATGAGGGTTTGAGCTCTGGGTCAGGGAGGTCTGCCGGGGGAGGAAATTCCAGTATTCTTGCTGGGAGAACCCTATGTGCAGGACAGCCTGGTGGGCTGCAGTCCACAGGGTTGAACAGAGTCGGACGCGACTGGGGGATTGAGCACAGGTCCTATACTGATGTGCGAGCTTAGTCGCTTTAGTCATGTCCGACTCTTTGTGACCCTATGGACTGTAGCCCACCAGGCTTCTGCTCCCCGTCCATGGGATTCTCTAGGCAAGAATACCAGAGCGGGTCGCAATACGCTCCTCCAGGGGGTCTCCCCCACCCAGGGATCAAACCCATGTCTTCTGCGTCTCCTGCATTGCAGGTGGATATAGTAACACTATGTTAATACTTTATTTAAATAAAATTTAAATAGACATTTAAATAAAGCTCTCTTTATATTCTGGTACCTATAGTTTTGTCTCCTATAGAAAGAAGACTGTGAGCATTTTCGCGGTGATGGCCGTATTATTTTTCTCTATATTCTTAATACCTGGCAACATGTCTGGCACATAGTGAGCACTCCATAAATGCCTGTTGGATGAATGGGGAGACTATGTATGAATGTAGTCTGATTGGTAGGGAGAATCATCAGTGTTTCCCCAATACCCTTAGTCATGATTCCTTTATATTTGTTTTCTCTTTTCACCTCACCGTGGTCTTCCTCTGCTAATCTGTCCTTGTGGTTGGTGCAGGCCTTGGCTTTCACTCCACTCTCCATAGTTATTGCCTGTTCTCATTTTCTGAAAGCTTATTATTCCACTGAAGATCTTTCAGTCAAGATTCTCTTTGTTTACTCTTTGTTTACACTGGAATGGCTTATCCCTTCTGATATACCTCTTTTCACCATTATGCAGTGATGCTGTTGGATTGTATGGATGGGAAGCAGTACATCCTGCCAATATAGACAGGTTAGCATCTTCAGTCTGGTGGGTACACCTCTAGGGGTTTAATGAAGCCTCTCTCACAGGCCTCTGTGATGAGAATCCTTGGTATGTTGTTGATAAAATGCAAATAACTTAGTCACTCTAAAATATCCGTAGTTCTCTAAGGTTGACGAATATGTTGTACAGGTTATGGCTAGATTTGATTATATAATTTATTATTTAAAACATGAGACTTTAAAAGTGAGAGAAATGATATTTATAACTGCGTTGGGTCAGAAGTTGTAACCCAGGGCTCTGGTTATGGCTGAAATCTGTTCAGAAAGCCTATCTCCAACTTATTTCAACAAATATGGTGAGATTCTTTCAGAACTCCTCTCTAAGTTACTGTCACCTTAACGGTTCATTTTTTCTGACCCACCAATGTCATTTACAAAATAATTATGTGGTCCAAATTCAACTACCCCTTTAAATTGGTCATATTCTTAACTGCCTTCTTCATCTTAGCCTCAAAATTTGTCAAGGGCTCTAGAGATGCCCTGGGTTCCTTCCTGAACAGAAAGAGGCTGACTGGCTAAATGGAGGTTTCTTTTCTAATTTACCTTATTAGCAAATTGGAATTTCACTCTCACTGTGTCCCAGTCCTGAGTGTGGACTCGCGGTGGCAGGGCAGGAGTGATGGGTGAAGGAAGGGTAGGCTAAACGAAGGCTGTATGACCCCTAAGTGTGTGTCTGTACTTGTCTTCTGCTGGCGTTAGTCTTTGACTCACTGTTCCTTTGATCACCTCTAGGATTCCAGTAAAGGGGAAAGGAAGGAAATGATCAGAATACTTCCCTTTGCTCTTACTTCATCACCTTCACTGATGCTCCTTGAGCCCTTGACTTTTTCCTTAGCTTCCCTAGCCGTCCCTCCTGGTCCTGAGAGCTGAGTACTGCTTCTCCTGACAGAGACCCTGTCCTATTTCTTCCCGTGCCTCATTTTTTCTCTCTGGATTCTTTTCATCTTGCTAGAGCCCTGTCACTCTCATGGGTGTGAAAGCTTGCAGCTTGGACAACCCCATTCTCATCTTTTTATGCATGAAAGTTTGAGCAATTGGGAAAATCCTATTTTCTTCTTTTTGTATCAAGAATACAGGTAGAGAAGATGTGGTCTTGGTACCCCAATTTGAAATTTTAAATTGATTTTCTAATTGAACCTCCTTTATAACTGGCCATTTGGCTTTCGAATACAAACACTAATAGTCTTTGGGTATACTGGTGTTTGGGCTTCCCTTGTGGCTCAGCTGGTAAAGAATCTGCCTGCAAAGTGGGAGACCAGGGTTCAATCCCTGGGTTGGGAAGATCCCTGGAGAAGGGGAAGGCTACCCACTTCAGTATTCTGGCCTGGAGAATTCCATGGAGTCGCAAGGAGTCAGACACGACTGAGTGACTTGCATTTGGATACTGGTGTTTAAATAGACACCATGTTCTTATTTGTCAACTTATTCACCTACTATCATAATATTTCTGTACAAAAATCTGAAGTTAGCTCTCCAAGATTGCTTAGATGAACTTTGGGAATATCAGTTCAGTTCAGTTCAGTTGCTCAGTCGTGTCCCAACTCTTTGTGACCTCATGAACTGCAGCACGCCAGGCTTCCTTTTCCATCACCAACTCCTGGATCTTGCTCAAACTCACGTCCATCAAGTAGGGAATAGCGTCTGTTTATAATTAGGTCTGTCTAAACACTTTTTGCTGATTGTCATTTGAACACATTCAGTTCTAAGATGTTGAAAATAGCAATGTTAATGATAATGATGATCATTAATGTTTATTAAGCATCCACCATGTAGCAGGTATTGTACTATTCAATACATTATCATTATTCTTCATAACTTTGCTGTAATTCAAGCATTACCTTCATGTTACAGATTAAGAAGGTGAGTCACAGAGAGGAAGAATGACGGGCTGAAAGATACACAATGAGTAAATGATGAAGTTAAGATTCAGGTCCAAGCTTGTCAGACTGTGTAATTGACAACTTTCTTCAATGCCATATGGTTGCTTGTACCTGGCCATATTTTACATTATTGCTGTGCCTTTTTTTTAGGTTATGAACAATTTTAGAGAGGTGCCATACACTATTCTGCATTTTTAATGGCATTTAGGCATATTAATTAGGACAATTGGATGTTAAAGCACTTCAAATAACTTTTTAGATCATTTGCATGTCTAGAGCGTGATAAATAAAGATGTCAAATAAACCATGTAGTCACATTAATTTCAAATTGCCTGTAATGTTCTCCTGTTCCTGCTGGCTTCCATTCAGTGGATCCAACAGGAAGATGTTGAATCCATGTTGATTACTAGGCTAAATAAATCTACCCTTCTTGTGACCATGATCTTTGAGGTCTGAAGGGGCTTGAGGAGGATGGGAGAAACATTTGCCACAAAATTGATTTCTAAGTACAAGGCAGTGAGTAAGACTGAAGTTAGGATGCTGTTTATAAAAACAAACAAACAAGTAAACAAAAAGTAGAATTTCTACTGCCATGATGGTTGTAATCAGATATCTTGCATAGCTTAGAGTACTATACAGGTGCAATGAAAGTCACCAGAATGACTCTGAAATCAGTGTCTTTTTGTGTTTCCCTCAACTCTGTCGTGACTCTTCTGAAACTTAAATTGCATAGAAAATGCATTTTTTTCACCTGTCTCTAAGTCGTGGTTCCCTTTCTTGTTATCTTTCTTTTTACTTATCAGTTAAAATAGGATGGATTAAAAAATGACACAAATTCTGACACTACAGAAGATATAACTATTTTGAGAGCATACTGACTTTATGAAGATCCAGTGTTGTCTTTCAGAATTTCATGTACATTCTGCTCATTCACACTTAGACTTTTTTTTTAGTTAAAAAGAAGCATTAGTAAATCAAGGCAGCCATCTTGTCTTGCCTATATGTTTTAAATTAAACTGTCAACTATCCTGAGTGTTTTGGGCTGAAATTGTCTCTTCATAGACAAGAAGTCTTTCAAGTCTGATTTATATTTCTTTTCAGATTACAATGTTCAGTTCATCCTTTTGCATACATTGACAACTTACATCAGCTAGTTTTCCAGAATATGCTTAATATCAAGTCTGATTACATAGGCTTAAAAAAAAAGGCTTCTGGAGAACAACCTGAAAACCACAAATAAAATATACATCAATGGATTACATTAACATTACAGGAAAATATGCTAACATGCCATTTCTATAGAAAGAATGCTGTAGGGACAATGACTCACACTGTGCATTGTGAAATCATGAATTTCAGCAGTTTCATTTTCTGTGATTTTCATCAAAATAGCTAAGAAATAGTACATGTTTTGAAAAAGCATTTCTTAATGATCTGTTAGACACATCCCAAAATGTCCTAATGTTTTCACATGTGGTTCAACTGAGTTTGTGAGGTTTGATGACACTCTGTTCTGAAATAAATGAGTGCCCCTAAATTTAGTATTATTTTCCATGTCCACTTAGGGGGCAATTATCCCATCATTATGATTCAGGGGAAAAGGCTGATTAAATAAGTGTCTTTAGGAAGACTGAGTAAAATAAGCAGCGTGGTTTGCAAAGAAGGGATTTGATTTTGGGGAAAGGCGGTGAGGTTCCCTTTAGGCCTGCCTTTCTCAATTCCATCCTCAATAGCCATCAGTATGATATGAACTAACATTTTATATAATCCTATTCAGTCTTAATGTAAGATACAGTCTGACCTTTAATAAACTCGACTGTCCCCCAGAATAAAGTCTGTAATTCTTGACATGGACTACAAAGTTAGTAATCCAGCCCCATCTGCAATTTTAGCCTCTCTGTTCATGGGTCAGCCTAGTACTTTCTGTAGCCTCACTTGCTATTAGCGCCTCCCTCATCTCCTGTTCTTTCGTTCGCATTTGCCTTTGTTACATGGTTTCTTCTCCCTGAAATACTGTTTTTGTTTTTTTTTTTCATTCCAACACCCTTTCACTTTGCTTGTGGATTATTTCAAGAGTCAGCTGATTTTTCTATTTCCCAGAAAACAGATGTTGACCATTGCTTGGAGTTGATTGAGCCCTCTTCTCTGATCCAGTAGCAAGGAATAATCAGCAGTTGCAAAGAAATATAGCAAGCTCTTGGTAAAACCTGTGTGTGTATGGTCTCATTTGACTCCTCCACCAGCCTCTGAGGCAGGTGTATGAGAATGGGTCTTGTATAACAGTAACTGGAGCACAGATTATCTCCTGTTTTTCTTTTTAAAATTAATTCTCCCTCTATCTTTTTCTGTCATGTAGAACTAGTTGTAACCAATTATATTTATTCAGTTCCCATTTTCAGTGACTTCTCAGGAAAGAGCATTAAATGCATTTGTGGCTGAGAGATCTATATAGGAACTAATAGTTAGGTTGCCCTTACCTAGAAAGGTGAGATACTCTCTATGGAAGCATTTTGCATAATGAAAAAAAACAGTTTTATAAATTTTAGGCTGTAATTAACAGAAGATCAAGAGATTAAACAAAAGGAGATTTATTATTTCACATCCCAAGTCCAGAGATATGGCTGCTCCGAATTAGTCAATTCAATTGTTGGAAGATAAAAAAATCCAACTTTACTTTCATCTTGCTGCCCTGCCACCATCAGCCTGTTGTTTTTGTCTCCAGGCTGGTCAGTTCATGCTTGTGATATAGCTACTCTAACTTCTTGACCAACTCAGTATTTGCAAGCCAGGGGGAGAGAATGACTCTTCTCTGTATCCTTTTTAAAGATTGAGATAAAAATTATTGGAAGCTTCCCATTAAACTTTTACTGTTCAGGTTCTATCAGCCAGAGGTACATCTCCTGTCCATGCCTACGCAGTCTGGGAGAATGGGAATGAAATGAACATGATCGGTAACGTTAACTGGTTTGCTCCCTGGACCTGTGGAGGAGTTGGATTACCTACAGGCATAGAGCCATTCAATGCTTGAATGAAATCGGCCATCTGGTGAAAGAACAGGTTGGGACATGCCTTTTCTTTAATGAGCACTGCCTACCACAGGACTCTACAATTATGCGTTATCATTTTCAATGTTGGTGTGTCCATATGTACCATGCAGCAGTGGTTTTAGAAAGATTCACCTTTGAGGTCATTTTAAAGCAAAGAGGTTTTTATTTTATTTCTGAAAGGTAGTAATATTCCTCGTTCCCTGTTTTTGGGTGGGTTGCCTCAGAAGCAGATTCTCAGACAGGTTTGAGTGTAAGTAGTTTGTTTTGATGGAGAAGGCAATGGCACCCCACTCCAGTACTCTTGCCTGGAAAATCCCATGGACGGAGGAGCCTGGTAGGCTGTGGTCCATGGGGTCGCTAAGAGTCAGACACGACTGAGAAACTTCACTTTCACTTTTCACTTTCACACATTGGAGAAGGAAATGGCAACCCACTCCACTGTTCTTGCCTGGAGAATCCCAGGGACGGGGGAGCCTGGTGGGCTGCCGTCAATGGGGTCGCGCAGAGTCAGACACGACTGAAGTGACTTAGTGGCAGCAGCTTGTTTTGAAGGTGGTTGTTGTTCTTCTTCAGTCGATCCATTGTGTATGGGTCTTTGTGACCACATGGACTGCAGCATACCCTGCTTCCCTACCCTTCATTATCTCCCGGAGTTTGCTCAACCTCATATCCATTGAATAATAGAAACTGATCCAGGGATTCAGGAAAGGAAAGGCAGCCTAAAAGGGACCTATCAGTCAGTTCAGTTGCTCAGTTGTGTCCGACTCTTTGTGACCCCATAGACTGCAACATGCCAGGCCTCCCCATCCATCATCAACTCCCAGAGCTTGCTCAAACTCATGTCCATTGAGTGGGTGATGCTATCCAGCCATCTCATCCTTTCTTTTTCCCCCTCTCCTCCTGCCTTCAATTTTTCCCAGAATCAGGGTCTTTTCCAGTGAGTCAGTTCCTCACTTCAGGTGGCCAGAGTATTGGAATTTCAGCTTCAGCATCAGTCCTTCTGATGAATATTCAGGGATGATTTCCTTTAGGATTGACTGGTTGGATCTCCTTGCAGTCCAAGGGACTCTCAAGAGTCTTCTCCAACACCACAGTTCAAAAGTATCAATTCTTTGACACTCAACTTCCTTTATAGTCCAACTCTCACATCCATACATGACTACTGGAAAAACCATAGCTTTGACTAGATGGACCTTTGTCAGCAAAATAATGTCTCTGATTTTGAATATGCTGTCTAGGTTGGTCACAGCTTTTCTTCCAAGGAGCAAGTGTCTTTTAATATCATGGCTGCAGTAACCATCTGCAATGATTTCGGAGTCCAGGAAAATAGTCTGTCACTGTTTCCATTGTTTCCCCATCTATTTGCCATGAAGTGATGGGACCAGATATATTATCCTAATAACCTAAAGGGACATATTATCAAGACAGTTATGACTGTGGGTGACAGAAGCCATAGGGACAGTCTAGAAAATGATCTAGATACTGAGTCATGGCATAAGGAGTAAGGGAGCTGGGGTATTTGTACCCCAATGTCTGTCAGTCATCCATTGAGACATTCAGGAGATTGTGTGAACATCCCCAGAACCCTTGATGTGGTTTTTTGGAGCTTGTGGGGAACTTCTCAGGTTGAGAGGCAGATCCTGGAAATTAGGCATCCCAGGGAAGAGATGAGACTAGAGATGTGGGCTGAGGTCGGACAGCAGCTACCACATTCCTTTATGTCCATAAAGACAGGATCAAGAGCAGAAATATCAGAAAGCATTCAAAACTACTGGAAATTGTTTTGTCAGACAGGAGAAGCCATTCTATATTTTTTACTTAGCTCTCAAAAAGGATCATTTCTAAAACTGTGTGATTTATCCATGTGTTATAGTGAGCTGTTTCCCTGCACTCTGCTTACATTCAAATATTCTGCTGATTTTAATAGCTCCAAAAATAGATGTTCTCACCTGCAGAATTTGTTTTGATGCTTACTTAGAACAGCTTAAGAGTTGAAACCTTACATTAAGAATATTAGCTCTAATTGTTAGCTGAGTACATTTTGATGTTACAGCGCTGGTTTAAATGCTGGTATCCTTCCAAACTTCCAAGCTGATTAAGAGTTCTGAAATGCAATTTATCTTCAATTTTTAAGTGTGTTTTTAATTTTCTCATTTATGCCATACATAACAGAATGGCAATTATTAAATCTAAAAGTAAGAGAATTGCTCTTCAAATCAGCAGGCTATGCATCACTTAACTCCTCCAGTATCACATTCTAGAGGAACAAACTTGTGCATCCCAGTAGCAAAAGGTTGTTGATAATAACATAATAATCACTGTGTATACTTGCTTGGCAAGATATTTTCTCCACAGCATTTTTGTTATTTTCTCTTTTTATTTTCCCTGAAATACAAACCAGTTAGCCAAAACTAAATGAAAGCTCTGGAAATAATTTTGTTTTCCATTTGTAGTTTAGGAACAGAGAACATAGGAGCAGAAGGGAAGGAGAAGGATAGTGGGTTCAATGTTGCACCCTCAAAACTTATGTTCTCTGGAACCTGTGAAGGTGACCTTGTTTGTAGAAAGGGTCTTTGGAAATAAAATTAAGGCTCATGAGATGATATCTCCCAGCTTTAGGATGGGTGTAAAGTCAGAGGGAGCTCTGAGACACAGGGACATACAGAAAAGAAGACCATGTAACATGGAGACAGAGAGAGGAGTCATGTAACCCCAAGCGAAGGGCTGTCTGGGGTCACCAAAGCCTGGAAAAGCAAGGAATGGTTGTTTCCTGGAGCCCGTGGAGAAACATGGGCCTGCTGGCATCCTGATTTCAGATGTCTGCCTCCAGAACTGTGACATGATAAATTATTGTTTTACCCACCAGTTTTAGAGTAACTTGTTATAATAGGTCTAGAAATGAATATAGCAGCTGTTTGTTTTTTTCTTTTAGTTGTAGAGCCAGTAATGAAGATGTTATGTATATGTTGCCTAGTTTACCTAATGCTCTCATCCGTGACCCTCAGAGCCAGGTGGTGAGCTGAATGGCTCAGAGAAGGTAAATGGCCTGCCCCAGCTATAGTCATGAGCTCCAGACACAGAACCTCCCACAGGAGGCCACCTCTTTGGCAGGAGGTTGAGGAGCCAGCCACTCAAGTCTGGTGGAAAGTTATAGCTCCCTGCCCAGATTTCCTCTTTTCCGTCTGGCCTTATAAAAGCTGTGCCTCGGTTTCTTACTAAAGGTTCCTCTCAGGACTCCATGTTCACTGTATGGACATATCCCAATTAATTTTTGTTTCTTTATTATGTGATGATTTCAGTTTGTGCTCATTGTAGAATCATTCATTTCTTCATTGAATGAATATTCCCTTAGACCCTACTAGGTGCCTATATGGATGCATGGTCATTTGCTCAGTTGTGTCCAAATCTGTCACCCCATGGACTGTAGTCTACCCTCTGTTCATAAAAGTTTATAGGCAAGAATACTGGGGTGGGTTGCCATTTCTTCCTCCAGGGGAGCTTCCCAACTTAGGGTCTGAACCTGTGTCTCCTGCATTGGCCAGCAGGTTCTTTACCATGGGCCACCAGGGGGCTAACCCTGACTTATTCTAAAGAACAATAATAATATAGTGATTTTAAAATCCAGAGATTCTAAGAAGTGTAGCTTTGATGTTTTCTGCAAAAAACAACCTCTTATAACTCATAAAAATTTTAGTGTAAAATGTTTACAGCATTATAAACAATTAGTATGTGCATGTACCATGTGATTGAGGTCATGCATACCCTTTCAATATTTGGACAAGCTGGTTTTCATTAGTAGGTTTTGTTTTGTTTTTCTAATGTGCTTCCTCTTGATTAAGAGAGTACATGCTGCAAGCGTAGTGACCTGAACACCTGTTGCTCAAAAACGTGCCACTGGTATTTTCTTAGAATGTCAGTCACTTCATGTCTGCTTAACTTTACTGCGTATACTGCTGAATTGTTGATGTGGACTTGAAGGCTCGGATCTGGTTGATGTACTGTGATTAGGCCTTGTAGCAGAGATTACTGATGTGTGTGCTGAGCCTATGGTATCTTGCTATACCTTCTGTCTTGTGGAAAGGGCCAAAAAATGTAAAGTTGTATTTAATCTATAAAAGACATATAGTAGTCACATGACTTACAGTTATATATCTGTAATTTCTTGATTATTAAGGCTATCACAAATTTATGGGAAATAAATGACTACTAGCTTTAGCTTTATGGTAGACCAGATGGTGAATCATTTGGTCTTGGAAGAAGAAAAAAAAGAATGGAAATGGAAGAAAAATGCATTCATACCTTGTTCCTAAACATCTGATCACATTATGAGATTCTCTTTTACCTTCAACCTCAAATAATATTGTTTTAAAACTCTCACATCCTGCTATATATCTCCTTTACCAGAATAACTATTCACTTTCTTTGCAGATATTTTTATTGGAAGTCCTAGTAGAAGTCATAGTTTGCCTTACAGTAAAGGTAAAGAATTTAAGTTGAGAGTCTTCTTACCTGTGTTTGGACATAGTGTAATGTGTCAACATATATACACTGTAGTTTGAAGCAATAGTGGCTACATTAAAGGTTCTTAAATGTGCCATGTACTAATTTGATGGTCAATATCTGTGATATTAGATCTTCCCCTGCAAGAGAGTTGCTGTTTACAATTCTCATCATCTGTTTTCAACAAATACCAGTTGAAGAAGCAGGAAATTCAGTTCTTTTTTAAAAAACCTAAGTTATAATTTATACATGTGTTTCTTGAGGATCGACTGGAGCTCCAAAAAATAAAGTCCACAGCACAGAAAGGACAGCACTGTCAAATTAGGTTTTCACTTCATCCTTAAGGGTGGTTTCATCCTCTTCAAACTGGGTGCTAAGCAAAGAGGAGCTAAGTGGTAAAGACCATGTGGGAAATTGAGAGTACTTTCAAGGTCTCATAGTTGAATTTTTATTCTCTGGCTTAAGTTTTGTTTCAAATATGGTAAATTTAAAAAATTGTAGGTATTCTGATGTTCAAATTTAAACATATGGTATATTCTCACTTTTGTCTTATCTATTCTCCTATTTTCCTCCAATGACATAAAATTTTATTTAAAAAAAGACAGATTAATCTACTGTAGTTAATAACGGATATTACATATGACTGGGAGCCAATGGGAAATCCTGTTGATCAAGAATGTCTTCATATATATATATTTTAGAAGGGCATGGAGATTGCTCTTTTTCCAGCATACATTTTTTGAGCATCTACTTTGTGCTAGGCCCTCAATGTTCAAAATAATTGAAATAATCTATTCATGCTCCAAGGGCCCAAAGTTAATTCATGGATGAGAGGGAAGAGAGACTTTTGAAAGAGGTAAAGAGACAGTTACTAAACAGAGCAATGAGATATATGCTCTGTTGTCTTTGGAGAAACAATTAGGGCCAATAGATGAAAGAGGCAGGGAGGAGAGTTTTGACTTATTATCAGAAAGAAAAGTTTTGACTTTTTAATAACCAAAGCTATCCAAAAATGGAATGATACCCCCTTGGGAGCTAGCGAACACTTCTTCGTTAGAAATATGTAAACAGAGAGTGAATGATTTCATCTCAGAGTACCATTATGCTGCTTTGGAGGGTTAAAGGAACCTCTAGCATCCTTTCTGAATTTAGAATTAAGCCACTATCCTCTTGAATTAGGTCTCTTTATTAAGGTGGGCTTCCCAAGTGGTGCAGTGATAAGGAATCTGCTCTGTCAATGGAGGACCTGTGGGGAACATGGATTCAATTCCTGCATCTGGAAGATTCCTACTCCAGTATGCCAGGATAGTCCCATGGACATAGGAGCCTGGTGGGCTACAGTCCTTGGGGTCATAAAAATACTCATATATGGCTTAGCAACTGAGCACCCACGCATGCTTTATAAGGGTAACCTTCTTTACCTAGAAGGTGTCTTGTCAAAGAGTTGGGCATTGGTTTGATTAGGTATCTAGGAAGTTATGACTTAAAAGTCACTTAAGTCTTGAATAATTAGTGAAGAAGAAGCAGCAAGAATTAATTAGGCAATGAGGTCTCCCCAGAATTTTCCCTTAGATGCCAGTGACTTTGCATGACACTTACTTTCCTTGCACTAAACAACCAGGTAGTACTAAAATAAATTATACCAACAGACTTAAGCCTGGGGGACTAAACTTATCATATTGTGTCCTAAAAAGGTATTCTAGAATTGAATTTATGGGACTTTTACTTATTATTTAATCATACCTATCTTTATAGATAGGAAGTAGTAAGATTCAGTTCACTTCAGTCGCTCAGTCATGTCCGACTCTTTGCGACCCCATGAACTGCAGCACGCCAGGCCTCCCTATCTATCACCAACTCCTGGAGCTTACTCAAACTCATGTCCATCGAGTTGGTGATGCCATGCAGCCACCTCATCCTCTGTCATCCCCTTCTCCTCCTGCCCCCAATCCCTCCCAGCATCAGGGTCTTTTCCATTGAGTCAACTCTTTGCATGAGGTGGCCAAAGTATTGAAGTTTCAGCTTCAGCATCAGTCCTTCCAATGAACACCCAGGACTGATCCCCTTCAGAGTGGACTGGTTGGATCTCCTTGCAGTCCAAGGGACTCTCAGCAGTCTTCTCCAACACCACAGTTCAAAAGCACCAATTCTTCAGCGCTCAGGTTTCTTTCTAGTCCAACTCTCACATCCATACATGACCACTGGAAAAACCATAGCCTTGACTAGACGGACCTTTGTTGGCAAAGTAATGTCTCTGCTTTTTAATAGGTCATGACTTTCCTTCCAAGCAGTGAGCGTCATTTAATTTCATGGCTGCAATCACCATCTGCAGTGATTTTGGTGCCCCAAAAAATAGAGTCAGCCACTGTTTCCACTGTTTCCCCATCATTTCCCGTGGAGTGATGGGACCAGATGCCGTGATCTTAGTTTTCTGAATGTTGACTTTAAGCCAATGTAGTTCTTTGTTTGTGGAGTAGTATTTGCTTATCAGAAGGTATGAAGTGGTTTCAATCTGATGGAAACAGTTCTCTAGTTTGTTGGAGAGAAGCGTGTCATGGCTTCACAATACCTGGAGCACAGCCACTCTTGGAAGTGAACCTTTAAACTGCTTGTCACTGGAGAGATCGCCTAGAGTTTCACGGGGCTCTCGCAGAGAGTTTCCCACAGCTTTCAGCAACATGTATATATGGAATATAGACTTTTGGTGATTCCCACTTCATATAAAATAATTCTCTGTTCCTGTTTTCATTTCCTTAAAAATTCACTCACCATTAATGTTTTTGGAATTTGGCCAGTACTTTTAAATTTTCATGTCTCAAGTAGAGGATTTCTTTGAGTACAGAAGAATGAAGTAAACTGTGTAACATGGACAGAAGAGAACTGAACTTAGTTTCATATTATCCATATTATAAAGATATTATAAAGATAGTATGTGAGAATTGGGGATGTAGAGATCATATGTAAAAGAGCTGGTAATTATTTATTTTATTCTTCATGGGGAAAGATTGCCTTTATAAATAAGTTTAAAATGGCTGAATGCAAGTTCTTTAGTAGCAAAATAAAAGACTTATTGTCAACTTCTTATAAAATCTAAAGTAACTGGGTTTAACCTTGGTGCATGTGTGTCTGTGTGTGTGAATTAAGTTGCATTTCTTGTATTTGTGCCTCTTTGGACTGAAGGCAGAGATTGTTGGATAGCAGATCTATTTGTGAAACCTTATTGGGAACATCCAAATTGGCAAAATGATTTGGTGCCCATCTGCAATAAATCAGGATGTACATCTGACTAGGTTGGGGCTTCATGCCAGTGCCTGTCTCAGCATGTTCAGTTTTTAACTGAATTCTGTCAGATTTTTGAGTCATGTTATAATTAATGTCACAGACATTTTATACATCCTTCTTATGGAAGTGCCTATCTGTGTGACTGTGGTTCTAGTCAGACGTGGTCTGGGTGTCTTCTTGGTCCTGATGTAACTTGGAGCACCTCCTGCATGTGATAAGCTTTCTCTCTCCCCCTCCCATTTTCTGTCTGCTCTCCTTTCACTCCTGGATTGATCATGGGAAAGTGGTTGGGATATTCTGCTGCACTGTGGAAGGGAGCTCATGTGAGGACTGAGATGTTTAGAGGTGCTTTATATGGTGTCCTAGTTTGTATACTTCCAAAAATACAACCTGAGACAATAACTTGAATACAGTTGTTGTTGTACAGCCACCCAGCCATGCCCGACTCTTTGCAAACCCATGGACTGCAGCACGCCAGGCTTTCCTGTCCTTCCCCATCTCTCGGAGCTTGCTCAAACTCATGTCCTTTGAATCAGTGATGCCATCCAACCGTCTAGCCCTCTGTCGTCCCCTTCTCCTCCCACCTTCAATCTTTCCCAGCATCAGGGTCTTTTCCAATGAGTCCTCTCTTTGCATCAGGTGGCCAAGGTATTGGAGTTTCAGCTTCAGCATCAGTCCTTCCAATGAACACCCAGGACTGATCTCCTTTAGGATGGACTGGTTGGATCTTGTAATCTAAGGGACTCTCAGGATGCGGTAGTTTATTTGATACTCTTAGGAAACAAGGGTGAGGCAAGGAGGGTGAGTCACCCCCCAGAAAGGGTATTTTAATGAGCAGGTTAGGGATATGTACAACTGGCTCTCAGATCTCTGGGCATCTGTGTCAGATGGCCTCAGAACTGACCATTCTCCATGTGGCATCCAAAGCAGTATTTAAAACACATAAATCAGATAACACTGCCACCCCTGCCTAAACCCTCCAGTGGGGTCCCAGTGCACTGGGAGCAGAGTCCATGCTGCCAATCTGGCCCACGAGAGAGTGCCCAGCTGCCTCTGAGACTGCTCCTGCCCACCCCCAGCCCTCGCATCCCACTGCTGTGCCTGCACCTCGCTCAGCTCCATCCGCACTGGCCTGCTTCCTGGTCCAGGCTCACCGGGAGCTGCCTCCCTCCTCAGGATGCCAGTTTCCCCACACCCCCCCAACCCCCGCCAGGATTCTCTTCCCTGCTGCGCCTTACCTAGCTGGCCCTGCTGTCGTCCAGCTGTCCGCTCAGAAGGTACCTCCTCTGCTGACCAGCCCCCTCCCTCACTAGGCGTCTCCATCTGTAACCCTCCTCACTTTTCTGCATAGCATGTGTCACAGTCTGGAAGACTGTCTCATTTATCTCGGAGTCCACATGTTTGCTGTCTGCCTCCCTGACCTCAGACTCCCTCCAAGTGTAAGTTCTGTGAGAGCTGGGACTTGGTGTGTCTTGTTTCACTGCTGGATCCCTAATGCCCAGAACTTCCTGTTCCATTTTGTGCAGTATTTTGAGCCAAACACATTTTCCCTGCCAAATTTCCACTGTTCTGTTTCACCTTGGGAGGAGGAGGGGAAATAACCATTTTTTGCAGAGCAGAGGACCCACACATGCAGGGTGGCATTTCTCCTAGCTTTCCTGAGGAGATTTAGCTAATCAGATGCAAAATGTAACACATCTCCTAGGCTCTATTCTTCCTTGACTCTTGCTTACCTAGGGGCCTGGAGGAGGTGGGCTGGTGGGAGAAGAGAGAGGGTAGGAGGGAGTGAGGGAGTAGCTTGTACGAAGATGATTCCATCCCACGTTTAGGGAAGGAGGGCAGTGTAAAAGCTCTGAGTGAGTAGGAGTCGGTGCTCTTCAAAACTGGACCCATGTTTGCACAGGCGGATATATCAGCATTCACACCATCGAGATATTTTAGAAAATGCTTCATCAGAAAAAAGGAGTTATATCTAATTTTCCCTAGTAGTAACTTTAAAGAGAATTAATAAGATACATTTGGCATGTGTACCATAAATTATTCTTAAAAGCTTTGGAAACTGAAAAACAATGCTGCTGGTATGTTGGCAGGTTGCTTCGCTTTTTTTTTTTTTTTTTTGAGAGACTGGGACCTTTTGTCTTGCTTTGTCCTCAAATGCAGAGACTGTAAGTTTTGGTAAGATGTGATTCGCATGTTCCTGTGGGTTAATGGAGTGGAGGTGGGCTGGGAGGAAGGATTAGACATAAAGGCTGCCATCGCCAGTTTCTACATGTTAGGAACCTGCTTCACACGTGAACACCTTGCTCTTTCATCATTGGGAAACTGTCTTACAATTCTTTTAAAGGTCCTAGTAGCTTTTGATAACTCACAGATACTTATGGCTCAGATTCAGTTATCTAGAATACTGTAAGTATCTTCACATACATTTTAAAGAACAAGGTGTCATGTTAGTACTCTTAATTACTAACAGAGTCATAGTCTTAATATTTACCTGAGCTGAGTGTAGACTTTCAAAAAAGTTCCAATTTATTCAAAATAAAATTCTAAATAGACATGAGTTTGAGCAAACTCTCGGAGATAGTGAAGGACAGGGAAGCCTGGTGGGTCGCAAAGTGTCAGACACGGTTTAGAAGCTGAACAACAGCGACAAAAATTCTGAAACCAGGAAAATGATGGGACGGTATCTTCAAATTGCCCTTGTTTACATACAGGACATTTTCAAGTTTGTCTTGTCTAAGAACTTTGTTATGTTTATCACCCAGATGGTGTTTTACCACATGAGCAATTAATATAATTGGAGACTATGAAGTGTTTATGTCAAGGCAAGAAGCAGTGGAAGCTTCGATGTGATAACGTAGACAGATAAACATATTTTACTGTGTGCTTACAACATTCCCTTTCCCTGCCCTTCCCCTTCTATTTTTATACTAAACAGAAAAGAAGGGGAGTTCAGAAAGGCACCCAGAAACTGGCAGCTTCCTGAAAATGTGGTATATTTCTAATTTCCATATATTTCTTTCAGTGGGATGGCCCTGGGAGCACAATTACCTTCAGTGTTGACAGGTGTAAAAAAGGCAAATTCTGCCAGTTCATGATTGAAATGTTATACTGACTGACTTTTCTGAAACTGGCATGATGGGTAACAAAAGACAGAGATGTTTCTGGGTCAGGTGAAGTTGTCATAATCCCCGTTTTGAACTCCTGAGCAGGAAAATCCTATGTCAAGGTGCATTAGCACCACCTCAAATCAGCCCCTTGAAGGGCTGGCAGGAGATAGGTTCTTTAACTTTCCCAGCCCTACTCTGTCTTCAAAGGGGCTCAAGGAAAGAAAATCAGACAAAATCTCTGAACACTCTATAATAAGCGCACATTTTTTAATGCTTCATCTAGATTTCACTTTCTTATATGATAATCATCTGCCAGCCGTGTAAGAAGCCCCTTCTTGTTCCATGTTGCACTGTGCAGCACTTATGAATTCTCTTAGTAGGGAGGACCCTGCTCGTGTAATGAATGCATTCCTCACCGAAGTGTACATCAAAAATTGTACAGAATGTTATATATTAGTTAGAGAATTGACCTCTCTAAACATAAAGTTGTGGTAAGTCCTTGCTAAAGTTTCATACCTTTAAATCCCAAATAACGGATTGTTCTCTCAGTTTGGATATACTTCACATATATTTTATGTGAGGATATATACCATAATATATATGTATATGTACACATCATTGCGCTGCTGCTGCTAAGTCGTGTCTGACTCTGTGTAACCCCATAGAGAGCAGTCCACCAGGCTCCCCTGTCCCTGGGATTCTCCAGGCAAGAACACAGGGGCTGCCATGTCCTTCTCCAAGGCATGAAAGTGAAAAGTGAAAGTGAAGTCGCTCAGTTGTGTCTGACTCTTTGCGACCCCATGGACTGCAGCCCACCAGGCTCCTCCATCCATGAGATTTTCCAGGCAAGAGTACTGGAGTGGGGTGCCGTTGCCTTCTTTGACACATCATTATATATATATCATGATATATATATATATATATAATTATATAAATATAATATATATATATATGATCAACACATATATATATGATCAACACAAGTTTGAACTGAACAAGTCCACATTTTTTTTTCAATAAATATACTCTTAGCCAGTTTATTCTTGGATGTGGAACATGTAGATATGGAGGGCCACTATGAGACTTGAGAATCCTTGGATTTTGGTATCTTCAGAGGTGAATCCTGGAACCAGTTCCTTGTGGATACTGAAGAATGATTATGTTACCTGGAGTGAAAGAAACTGACTGTATTACTCTTTGCTTCTGGTTTCTCTTGATGCTCCTATCTCTTATAATAGGATGAGATGTATCTCACTGCTCACATCTTAAATTAAAAAAAAAACACATCGATAAATAGATCCTTTAAATCTTGATTCTGAGACTCTCCTGTTTACTCAAAAAATGAGCTGATCATAATAAATGGAACTACAAGGGAACTACAGGGAACTACAAGTCATGAAATAACACGAAACTCCAAGCAAGAGAATACAAACTGGGGAGGGGAGAACTTACAGGCTCAATTTGAACCACATCTTTACATTAATTGTTAACATTTTATAAATTGAACACATTGTTCATAAAATCTGTATTTCCAGCCCTCTTTGAATGATCTGAAGGTCTGACATGGCTGGAGCTAAATGTTAAAGTGTTGATTGCTGTCTCCACCCCTCCCTTTTGTACTTTTCTCACCTTACTCCTACATTTATCTTGCAGGTCTAGGCATTGTTGGCATTTGGCAAAGCGTCCCTGCTCTCAACCAAATTAATCCTTGGGCATCATGTCACATGCTGCTCTTTATTTAGTTGCTGTGATGGAACTGAAAAAAAAAATTATCGACATTAAGGGAAAAAGACAGTATCATTTGTTTTGCTTTAGAATTTCTTAATATATTGGATATTTTTTAAAGAAAAGAAAGCTTACACACATATTTCTTTTCTTTCCAAAATGATCTGTCACTCAATGTTCTATATCTTGAGCAGGGTTTAGATATTTATAAGTATATACATTTGTTAAAACTCAAAGAATGAACAGTTACAATTTTTGCTTTTCATTCCATGCAAATTTTATAAAATGAAAGTAAATATTGAACTATATTTAATCATATGCATATGCAGAAGCATTTATGGAGAATTTTTCTGATTCTGAAAACCACTTTGCAGTGCTCCAGGATGGATTACTGAATGGGTAGAGGTACATATAGATGCCTAGACATGTAATAGCGGAAGCGCAGTAACATGGTAATGGTAGAATCTAGGTAGTGGGTACATGGGATTTCAGTTTGCAATGCTTTCAACTTTGCTGTATGATTGAACATTTTCATAATTAAATGTTGGGGAAAATAATCTGCAACTATATATTACTCTAATTTGCATGCAGTTTATGCTTTGGGGAAGATTTTTTCCAAACTAAATGCTATAAAATTTTACATAATTAATGAAGCAGGGAATTATTGTAAATTTTTGAATCTGCCTCTCTAGGATTAATTTTAAAAAAATTTTTTACATTAAAAAAGAGTGATTTGGAAATGTAATAATAGGATATTTTTATTCTCTAGAAAACTGTCTTTTGTTCATTTTCTTCCTCTTTCCTGTATCTGTTTTCATATGACCAGTATGTCTCAAATAGTGTTCCCTGGGCTACATAAATTCCATGTATTTTATACTGCATATGTGGGATATGAGTTCATTTTGATTGATGGTAGTTTCACTTTGTACTTTGCAAGGTGAAGCCATTTAGGATTTAAATGTTGAATGCATATGTTTTTTGTAAGTAATGGGCATATTGGTACAATTTAATAGGCAGTTTCTTTATCTCTCACAGACTGTTTCTTCCCTACATTTAGAAACTTCTAATCTGAAATTATGGACTTCCAAGGTGGCTCAGTGGTAAAGAACCTTACTACCAATGCAGGAGACATGGGTTCAATCCCTGAGTCAGCAAGATCCCCTAGCAAAGGAAGTGGCAATCCATGCCAGTATTCTTGTCTGGGAAATCTCATGGACAGAGGAGTCTACAGGCTATGGTCCACGGGATGCCAAAAGAGTTGGACACAACTTAGTGACTAGAACACACACACCACACACACACACACACACACGCATTCTTTGGTTATAAGTAGCAAGTTGTGGCACTATAAAAAGTAACTTTGTTGTAAATATTTGAAATGGCAAGGTGTTGGAGGCAATGGTTCAATGTTCCAGGTCCTAAGCAGTGGTCTACTTTTTGATTAAACAATGCATGTAGTTAATGGTTTTGATTAAACAATGCATGTAGTTAATGGTAACATTTGGATTGTCAGTGGGCAGAGTTTGACTATAAGATCTTCAAGTAAAGCTGTTTCCTCCCTTTTGGAAAAGAAGAGTGAAAGTGAAATCTGCTCAGTCATGTCCGACTCTTTGCAACCCCATGGACTATACAGTTCATGAAATTCTCCATGTCAAAATACTGGAGTGGGTAGCTGTTCCCTTCTCCAGGGGATCTTCGCTACCCAGGGATCAAACCCAGGTCTCCTGCATTGCGAGTGGATTCTTCACCAACTGAGCTATCAGGCAAGCCCTCGGAAAAGAAACACCACCAGTTAGGTTGTCTTCAGTGAAATGAAGTGGTTTTTAGGATTCTAAAATCCAGAATTTTTTCCACATTACTCTAAATTGAATTTAACTTTTTTCAAGATATTTAATCATTTTATTAAAGCACCATTTGCATTATGCCATCAGACATCTTTGAAATGCAGATCATTCTCTGTAAATACCACCATTGGACACACCAGAGACCTCATTTCTCCTTATTTTGTAAGATTTCTATTCTTTATCAAAGAACAGCAATATCCTCTGCAACCAAGTTGAGTCTTAGTGAAATCAGTTTTTCCCTCAAACATTTCCGTATCATTAAAATTTACTAGAACTCAGGTCAGTCGGTTCATCTAACATTCAATGAATGCCTATTAGGCTGACTTCTGGGAATGCAAACATAAATACATAGTCCCTGCACTTGAAGAGATCTCATGCTCTTATAAAATGCTGCTGTGGCAAAAAGGAGACATAACCAAACATTTAATGGAGGAATGTTCTAGATGAATTAAAATATATTCATCTAATGACTCTTTTTGAAAGTATTATTAGGTTAAATATATTTTTGACATTTATTTGTAAGTAGTGAAATAAAATTATTTCCTTCTGATATAGTTTTAGAAGATAGAGAAGAGCTCAGCATGTGGATTTTGTTTTTAAGTCATTTTAATTTTAGTTTTTGTGGGTAGGAGCATAGTACAATAGAATGAACAGATTGGGTTTAGAATCAAATAGATCTTGACTTCTATCCTTCACTTACCAACTTAGTGGTCTAGATCTCAGACTTATTTCATTCCCCCATATCTCTCTTCATCAACTGTAAAATATAAGCAGAATACCTGCCTCTTGTGAAAATTAAAATTTTAATAGAATAATACCTAAAAACCTCAAATCTTTACAGAAGGAATGCAATGAGTGGTAAGTATTGTCGCTGTTGTCATGATGATGAGGAAGGGGAGGGAGATGATGTGGAGGAGGAGGATAAAGATGCTGATAAGGATGGTGATTTTATTTGGGCTCCTAGAGAATCACACCTGAGACAGATTCTACTGTAAGTAGCTGAGGTAGAAGCTGTTCCCAAGGAGCACTGGTAGGGAGTGAAGAAATAGGAGAGAGAAAGTAGAAAGCAGATAAGTGGGTGGGCAACTGGAGTGTGCTAATACTTAGGAGTTCTGAGAGACAGTCTAGAACATAGACCTCAGAATTAGCCCATCTGAGAGATAAGGGAGCTAGGGTGTTTGTTCATCAACTCCAGCCAGTCATTAGTTGAGGGCAGCTCTAATGGGCCTGAATTCCTTGGCCTTTACAAAGCCTGCCACGTGCATAGGCGCAGTGGTCTTTGGCAGGCAGAGGAGGTGCTCAGGCAATGATTCAGGTGCTGGCCGTTGGCAGTCAGCCTGGTTTGCTGAAATGGTCAGAGCTGGAGGTGTATGGACAGAACCCTGGTGGCATCTGTCCATGTCATGATGATGAGACTGTTTGATGAAGGTGGGGCATGATGTGTCTCTCTGAGAAATGAAATGTAAATGTGGATGATTAGATGTAGGGACAAGCCTCTCTGGGAGAAAAGGTACTGTGTCTCTCTGCCTGCCTGCACACACTTTATCCGACAGTCTTGAACTTATTCTAACCTCGGCCAGTGAGTCGTTTTGTTTTCCCACAAGTTTCCTCTGTACATAAGATCCCCTGTCTGGCCCTGGGTGGGTTTTGTGCACTAGCGGCTGCTCCTTGGATCTGAGACTCCAGTGTTCATTATTCCAGACTTCCTTCCTGGAGTGCCATGCCTGTCTCAGCCAGCAAGTTTGGTCTGAGATGATCTACTCATTACCGCCTGCAGGATCCCTTAGTAGTTATGATTCAACTGTAACCCACACCTAATGAGCAGGAAGAAGCAGTTCCACCACTTGCTTACATTGTTTGAGGAGGTATCCCACCATCTCCCAATTTAATTATGGGATGTGGTTTCTGGGCCGGAGAGCAAGTGAGATATGTTTTCTGCATTTTGTTTTGCTCATAACTGAATCAGAGTAATTAAGCAATCGTGTGGTGTCAGCAATAACTTTTGTGAACATCAAGATAGTCCATTTCATAACATCAAAATGCTTTGCTTGTCCAAGTTCACTTTTGAGAAACTGTGGTGATTGTTAGGAAAGCATTTTAATTTGAAGGCGTGGAGGAGAGAGATAAGGCACCTCTCCTAGAACAGTGTATGTTCAGGTAGCTATTATATTTGGGAGGCACTGAAGGTGTCTTCTTTAATAAATCTCAGAAGGTATACAAGCCATAAACCATTATTTACATATATGGGTATAAAGATAGCTGTATACATGTACAGATATATTATTTCAGCCATGTCCTAGACAAAGATGGAATTGCAATGATTGTTTGCAATGTCAAAGACAAAACAGTAAACTCTAACCAGAGTTCTTTTAAAACTCACAAGTATAGTCTATGTTTTTATTTTGAAAAATGAGAGTAAGTTATTATGGGAATGAATGTATTAGCAATAGCTCTATTTAAATAAGTGCAGGAAAACAGATCCCCTTATTAATTTTTGAAGCATTAAATGCTATGTATCCACACTGTGCAAATGAGGATTTATTGAAACCCTCTTTAAACATGCTAAAAATCTGTCACAGATGGCAATGTGAAATAATTTCTTTAACCTTTCTTGTACTGATAGCATCAACTATTGAGGTTAGCATTTCAGTAGATACAATGCTGTCATAGTAATAGGCATGTTGTTGACAAATATGAGGTTTGCTGAAATAGAATAAAGAGAAAGAAGCGAATGTTTCACAAACCTACTTTCCCACCATGATTAGAAGATGGGTGAGACTTTGCTACTCGTCATAAATGGTTCTCTTAACCTTCTGACTAGTTCAAGGAAAAGAAGGGCCATGATAGTCATTATTATTCTTATTTAGGGAGGCAGTTTTAGGACGCTGTTGGGGAGAAAGTGGAGATTACATCTTACTATCCATGTTTCCTCCTCTTCTCACCTGCACTGTCAGACAGATCCTTGTCCTTCCTACTTGACCTCTTGTCTTTCTACTAAACTCTTCCTCCACCTGGCAGGCTTTCCCCTACTTGTGTAGCCAGGTCACATCATCAGAGATCTTTGAAGATTATATTCATAGAAAGGGAAATGGTAGTTTCACAATGCACTACCTAACCCTGATGGCCTCCTCTCACATTTAGAAAGCACATGAAGACTTGGGCTCTAATTTGACAAAAGTGGGAAGTATGTCTGTTATTGAACATCATTGTAATCCCAGTGCCTGGAAAAATATCTTGTCACAGTAGGTACTCAATATATACTTGATCAATCAATAAATAAATAGAGCAGAGTAGAAAATAATGCAGTGAAAAGATCATTTTTAGTATCTTTGCCACTTTCTTGATATTTGACACATTTCTTGCTGACAAAATGTGGTCCACTGGAGAAGGGAATGGCAAACCACTTCAGTATTCTTGCCTTGAGAACCCCATGAACAGTATGAAAAGGCAAAAAGATAGGACACTGAAAGATGAACTCCCCAGGTTGGTAGCTGCCCAATATGCTCCTGGAGATCAGTGGAGAAATAACTCCAGAAAGAGTGAAGAGACGGAGCGAAAGCAAAAGCAACACCCAGGTGTGAATGTGACTGGTGATGGAAGCAAGGTCTGATGCTGTAAAGAGCAATATTGCCTAGGAATCTGGAGTGTTAGGTCCTTGAATCAGAGCAAAGTGGAAGTGGTCAAACAGGAGATAGCAAGAGTGAACGTCGACATTCTAGGAATCAGTGAACTAAAATGGACAGGAATGGGTGAATTTAACTCAGATGACCATTATATCTACTACTGTGGGCAGGAATCCCTTAGAAGAAATGGAGTAGCCATCACAGTCAGCAAGAGTCCAAAATGCAATACTTGGATGCAGTCTCAAAAATGATAGAATGATCTCTGTTCATTTCCAAGGCAAACCATTCAATATCATGATAATCCAAGTCTATGCCCCAACCAGTAATGCTGAAGAAGCTGAAATTGAAAAGTTTCTATGAAGACCTACAAGACCTTTTAGAACTAACACTCAAAAAAGATGTCCTTTTCATTATAGGGGACTGGAGTGCAAAAGTAGGAAGTCAAGAAATACCTGGAGTAACAGGCAAATTTGGCCTTGGAGTATGGAATGAAGCAGGGCAAAAGCTAATAGAGTTTTACCAAGAGAACGCACTGGTCATAGCAAACACCCTCTTCCAACAACACAAGAGAAGACTCTACACATGGACGTCACCAGATGGCCAACACCAAAATCAGATTGCTTGTATTCTTTGCAGCCAAAGATGGATAAGCTCTATACAGTCAGCAAAAACAAGACCAGGAGCTGACTGTGGCTCAGATCATGAACTCCTTATTGCCAAATTCACTTAAATTGAAGAATTTGGGAAAACCACTAGACCATTCAGGTATGACCTAAATCAAATCCCTTATGATTATACAGTGGAAGTGAGAAATAGATTTAAGGGACTAGATCTGATAGACAGAGTGCCTGATGAACTATGGACAGAGGTATGTGACATTGTACAGGAGACAGGGATCAAGACCATCCCTGAGAAAAAGAAATGAAAAGAGGCAAAATGGCTGTCTGAGGAGGCCTTAAAATAGCTGTGAAAAGAAGAAAAGTGAAAAGCAAAGGAGAAGAGGAAAGATAGAAGCATCTGAATGCAGAGTTCCAAAGAATAGCAAGGAGAGATAAGAAAGCCTTTATCAGCTATAAGTGCAAAAAATAGAGGAAAACAATAGAATAGGAAAGACTAGAGATTTCTTCAAGAAAATTAAAGATACCAAGGGAACAGTTCATGCAAAGATGGGCTCAATAAAGGACAGAAATGGTATGGACCTAACAGAAGCAGAAGATATTAAGAAGAGGTGGCAAGAATACACAGAAGAATGGTACAAAAAAGATCGTCATGATCCAGATAATTATGATGGTGTGATCACTCACCTAGAGCCAGACATCTGAGAATGTGAAGTCAATTGGGCCTTAGGAAGCGTCACTACGAACAAAACTAGTGGAGGTGATGGAATTCCAGGTGAGCTATTTCAAATCCTAAAAGATGATGCTGTTACAGTGCTGCACTCAATATGTCAGCAAATTTGGAAAACAGCAGTGGCCACAGGACTGGAAAAGGTCAGTTTAGCTCCAATCACAAAAAAAGACAATGCCAAAGAATGCTCAAACTACCACACAATTGCACTCATCTCACATGCTAGTGAAGTAATGCTTAATTCTCCAAGACAGACTTCAGCAATATGTGAACCGTGAACTTCCAGATGTTCAAGTTGGATTTAGAAAAGGCAGAGGAACCAGAGATCAAAGTGCCAACATCTGCTGAATCATGGAAAAAGCAAGAGAGTTCCAGAAAAACACCTATTTCTGCTTTATTGACTGTGCCAAAGCCTTTGGCTTTGTGGATCACAATAAACTGTGGAAAATTCTGACAGAGATGGGAATACCAGACCACCTGACCTGCTTCTTGAGAAACCTGTATGCAGGTCAGGAAGCCAAAATTAGAACTGGACATGGAACAACAGACCAGTTCTAAATATGAAAAGGAGTACGTCAAGGCTGTATATTGTCACCCTGCTTTTTTAACTTACATGCAGAGTGCATCATGAGAGACGCTGGGCTGGAAGAAGCACAAGCTGGAATCAAGATTGCCAGGAGAAATATCAATAACCTCAGATATGCAGATGACACCACCCTTATGGCAGAAAGTGAGGAAGAACTAAAGAGCCTCTTGATGAAAGTGAAAGAGGAGAGTGAAAAAGTTGGCTTAAAGCTCAACATTCAGAGAACGAAGATCATGGCATCCAGTCTCATCACGTCATGGGAAATAGATGGGGAAACAGTGGAAGCTGTCAGATTTTATTTCTTTGGACTCCAAAATCACTGCAGATGGTGATTGCAGCCATGAAATTAAAAGACGCTTACTCCTTGGAAGGAAAGTTATTACCAACCTAGATAGCATATTAAAAAGCAGAGACATTACTTTGCCGACAAAGGTCCATCTAGTCAAGGCTATGGTTTTTCTAGTGGTCATGTATGGATGTGAGAGTTGGACTATAAAGAAAGCTGAGCGCCAAAGAATTGGTGCTTTTGAACTGCGGTGTTGGAGAAGACTCTAGAGAATCCCTTGGACTGCAAGGAGATCCAACCAGTCCATCCTAAAGGAGATCAGTCCTGGGTGTTTATTGGAAGGACTGATGCTGAAGCTGAAACTTCAATACTTTGGCCACCTCATGCGAAGAGTTGACTCATTTGTAAAGACCCTGAATATAAGAAAGATTGAGGGCAGGAGGAGAAGGAGATGACAGAGGATGAGATGGTTGGATGGCATCACCGAGTCGATGGACATGGGTTTGGGTGGACTCCGGGATTTGGTGATGAACAGGGAGGCCTGGCGTTCTGTGGTTCATGGGGTCACAAAGAGGTGGACACGACTGAGCGACTGAACTGGACTGACCTTAACTGCTGTATGACTGTTGATAAGGAAGTTAATATCTCTGAGATTCAGGTCTGTTGTTTTAAAAAGCTTTGACTTGTGTTTTTCAACATTTGCTCATTAAATTATCTTGTTCATTTTTACCTGCTTCTTTAATTTTATCTGGATTGTATTTTGGGCAGAGTAAGCTTTTTTTTTTCCCCATTTATTTTTATTAGTTGGAGGCTAATTACTTTACAATATTGTAGTGGTTTTTGCCATACATTGACATGAATCAGCCATGGATTTACATGTGTTCCCCATCCTGAACCCCCCTCCCACCTCCGTTCCTATCCCATCCCTCTGGTAAGCTTTTGCTTAGAGAAAACTTCTGCTGCTCGAGCTAAGTTTCAAGATAATCTTCAGATCTCTTTCTGAGGGAAAATTAAGTGAAGAAAGTTGATAAAAGGAATAAGTTGAAGAATGTCACAATGGTGCAGAACCCACATTAGTGCATTCTTTCACCAGCCAATAAGGACGCATTTTCTATTGAAAGCCACGTTGACCATTTAGGTGTTTTTGAGAATATTCACAGAAATACATAGCTAGAGAGACAATCAAAGAGTCTTAACCACTGGGAAGCATTGAGAAAGTCACTCTTTTCTAAGGTAGTGGATCAGAAAGTCCCTCTCAGTATTGAGTGCTTTCTTGTGGTGAGATGGTTTCACACGTTTTGGGTTTTTTTTTTTTTTACAATCATAAAACTATAAACTCATTGAGAGCAGGAATGTATTTTAGTCATCTTTTTGGTTCCAAGCAATTTTTACCTTGCTTAGCACAAATGAAGTTCTTGGTTATTTTTTGCTGAGCAAATAAGAGTGAGTGACCAAATACATAGCAGGAATAAAACATTATGCATGTGGGTGGGGGATGATGATGCTATAGGGTCGTCATAAGTCTCACTTCCAAATAAAAGCTATACTTTATTACACTGTTTATTGAACTGTTCATATTTACTGTCATCTTACCTTTTTACACAGGAGATGCTCAAGAAAATAAATTCCGCCTTTTCTCCCAGTATAATTGTTCCTAGCTTTGGATAAGTGACTTCTATAATAGAAAATCTCCTTACATGCAGTAGAATTCTTGGTCTGCCTTTCTGTATATGCAATTTTTTATCATGTAGACTGTTTTGGAGAGCTTGAAATTTAAGATTTGATACAACCAAGGGTTCTGTTAGAAGGTAGTGGAATCGGTTTCTTAAAACAGTGCACAGTTTTAGAGTATAATGTAAATTAAATCAACTCATGATTCAGTAGTCTTTTATTAGCTTTCAAATATTTATTTAAATAGAAATATTAAATTACGCATGGTGGAAAAGATGCCTTGCTTCCATGACAATACATGAATGTCATGAAAATGTTTTCCTTCTTTTATAATTGAGTCAAACGTAGGATATAGGTTAAAAACAGTCTTCAAAACTTCATAATTTCTGACACTGTAAGTTATGCTGAGGTTAAAAGAGACATTAGTTGGCAAAGGATTTTTGATTATACATATGACAGGTGATTGGGGTGCAGATTGGAGATGATCTGTTCTGCCTGGTGGCTCAGATGGCAAAGAATCCGCCTGCAATGCAGGAAACCTGGGTTCAATCCCTGGGTTGGAAAGATCCCCTGGAGGAGGGCATGACAACCCATTCCAGTATTCTTGCCTGGAGAATCCCCATGGACAGAGGAGCCTGGCGGGCTACAGTCCAGGGGGTCACAGTGAGTAGGACACAAGTAAAGAGACTTAGCATGGACACGCACCGTTGCAGTGATCTCTATTGCACAGATGGCCAAGGTAGAAGAGACTAACTTCTTTGCATAAATTTTGAGGGTGGATTATAATTTCAAATGTGGCTATGCACTTGGAACATTTTATAAAGGAATATATGAGAAAGGAATTTTCTTTTTCTTGTGTAAAATTAAAATTATAAAAGATTAAAAAGCAGCCTAATTCTCTCATTTAAATTTTGATCATATTAAACTTTGAATGAGGTTTTCCTGAGCTGTCCAAATAGCTGTCCAAAATAGGAAAACACTTTTTATCCAAATACTGCTGTAACTTTAGCTATACTTTTACAATATTCTTTCATATGTATAAAAACATTCTTTATATATTTTCATGACTGTATATACACTGATATATATGGAATTATTTTGAAGTTGAAACTCCATTTTCCCACTTTTTAAAAGTTGTTTCATTGAATTGTTTTTAGTATAGCACTGGATGAATATTGCCTTTAATAAAAACCTTTAATTTCTCTCATCCTTTTCACAGATAAAAGTGTATGCTTTTTATCTTTTCCCTTAAGATGACAAGGGCTACTCATCAGGGAGCTCAGAAAGCATGACTGGCATGCTAAACCTAGTATCAGAACATTTTTGTTTTTTATTCTTTATTTCATCTGACCTTGGAATGAGGTAATGACTCCTAGATCATTTTCTCAAAACTGACTCTGTTTCTCATGCATTTACATTTCAGTGGCCCTTTGAATTATCTAACTCTCACACTGCCTGGTTTGTGTTTTTAAATGTTTATAATAAATAAAATTTAGGCAATTCTTATCCTCTGGGTTGGAAGGTATGGATCTGGGTTATGGAGAAAGCATCTGTTTCTCAGAAAAGTAGGAAATAAGCACAGCTTACTCTCCCAAAAGATTCAGCTACAAGAAGAATAAAATGCACATAGTGAAAAACAGACCTTAAGGTACAGAAAAAAGAGACCTTGAGGTATAGGATCAATTCAGTTCAGTCGCTCAGTCGTGTCTGACTCTTTGCGATCCCATGAACTGCAGCACGCCAGGCCTCCCTGTCCATCACCAGCTCCCGGAGTTCACCTAAACTCATGTCCATTGATTCGGTGATGCCATTCCAACTATCTCCTCCTCTGTCGTCCCCTTCTCCTCCTGCCCTCCATCTTTCCCAGCAGAGGTATAGAATAGAGGATTCCAAACTTTGCCAAGCTTCAGTATCAGCAGGGAAGCTTGTTAAAATATATATATACTCTAAACCTATTGAACCTAGATTCTAAAATTTAGAATCCTAGGACATGGGCAGTTGGCTAATATCCATCTAAGTCGGCAATACACGAGGTCAGGACCTATCCCAATTGGAAGTAAGAAATGGAGGAAATTTCCTGCTGAACTTAACTCTTCCACTATTCACAGTTCTGAGGCATGGATTTCCATTGGTCACAGAATTTAGGTCATTAATTGGTGCTGAAATTCCTTGCCCTTGATAACACTAAGCGTCAGTTGTCCCAAGAACTCAGCTCTGTCTCATTTCCTCATGTCCTGTACAGCTGTTAGCTCTTTCTTCATCCTTTCATTTGCCAGCGTAATATCTGCTAGCAGTTCTTCTTTTGGGCTTTTAATATTTCTTCTCATGTCCCTGGGCTTTTCCTGTTTTTGTCTTCAGCCTTCGGAGTCAGTATTTCTCCTGTCTCAGAGACTGCCTCTGAATCATCCATAGTTTGGAACTCACCCTTTGGGAAACACCAAGATTCTCACACCTTTCATTTCTCCGCCTTATTCAATCAGGTCAGGAATGGCTGCTGACTTTTCCCTTGACACCGGAGGGTGTGGTCAGACTAGAGGGGAAAATGCTTGTTGAATGTGGAGGGCCCTGTAGCTTCACTTCTTGGCTGCGAGGGAGAAGCCTGCCAGCTCAGTGATGTGCTGGGGCCCGTCCATCCTGAGCCAGGACTGTAACCTGGAGCATCTGGCTGCTCTTTCAGGAACATTCCATTGGATAAACTGGATTTACTATTTCAAGTGTTTCCACGTCCCTGTCGTAGGTCAAAGAGGTAGAATTTATGATGGTAGTTTGAGCTTGAGAAACACCACTTTACCCAGAATTGCCCTTTAGTTTATGAGACAGCAGTAGAAAAAGGGAGGGATGAGCAAGTATTTAATTATTGAGATTCAGTTGCTTGTATGTGGGGGATATGTATGGGAGAATCTTTACCTTTTCTACACGATTTAAAGTTTATTTAATCCTCAAACAATTCTCAGGAAAAAAACAGAATTAAAATAGAAATTTGAGATTTATCCTTAAATATATCTTTAGAAAAGTATACTTGAAATTCAGTGATTTATAGGGAAATATTAATCTAGAAGATTAGAACTTTGGGGAATTCCCTGGAGGTCCAGCGATTAAGACTCCAAGCTTCCAGCACAGGGGGGAAGGGTGGATCCCTTGTTGGGTAAGTATGATCCCATATGCTACATGGTATGGCCAAAATTTAAAAAAAAAAAAGTTTTTTAAAAATAAAGTTAGAATTTTTACCTTTATTCTGATTAAATATATGTTTGTTTTGAGACTGAGGTTTTGCTTTGTTTTTTTTTTAGTACTTTTGAGAGACACACTTCCCTAGGAAAAAATAGGTCTGGGATTCCATGATGTTCTTTGGTTGATATTCTGAATTATAGAATTGGAATTCTGCCTCTTAAATTAGAATATGGAGGAATGTCAAAGCCAATCCTGGTCCTGAGGTATGTGAGCTCTCGCTCAACTGTTTGGTCAGTGAAAAATAAGGGGGTCAGAAATGTACTTGCTTAGCAATTTCTGTGGACCAAGATATGGTGAAAGGCACTTTACACACTTTCATTTAATCCTACTAGAGAATTATTAGCTTCTGGAGGCCATAGGTTATGCCTAAGGAAACTGTGTTTCTGAGATGTTAAGTAACTTGACCAAGGAGGAACTGAGATTAAGTTTCATCTCACCCCCCAGCCCCATCGTCCTCTTGTTCCTACAGGACCACATACAGCCAGCATTCCATCACAGATACTGGCACAGAGGAAAGGCTGGGAATGCCTGCTATGCACACAAGTCTCTGACTATATCATGCACCTGCTTGCTACAGGGCTGCTGCTGCTAAGTCGCTTCAGTAGTGTCCGACTCTGTGCGACCACATAGATGGAAGCCCACCAGGCTCCCCCGTCCCTGGGATTCTCCAGGCAAGAACATGGCTACAAAGGCCCAAATAACAACTCTGTGTGCTCCGTATCCCTTTATTAGCACATCTTCTTTTGCATGGTTATCCAGTGCGAGTATGTGGTGAGTTGGGGCTGTGGGTGGAAGCTGCTGCAATTATTTTTGCCTCAGGTAGAATGCTGACATCAGTTGTAATGAGATTAAAATCTTCTACTCAGCTGTTGCTTGAAATATTCTCTTGTGTTCTCATCCAACTGCTTTAACTAATTGAAGTGACTTAACCATATAATTATTTTCAAATGTTTACAATTATTTTTAGATAAATATAAATGAATGCTTGCCTGTGTATGAACAACAAAAAGAATAATTTGGTACCTCTTCCCAAATAGTCTAACCTTCCTAAGACATTGTGGGAGGAAATCAAGTATACCACAGTGAAGTTCAGATGACATAAATGAGCAATTTAAAAACTAAAATGAATATTACTTTCATGTTCACCAAGATGTAGTAGCCCCATTCCTCCCAACTCCCCCTCCTTACGACTGAAAATCCCTATTTATCACATGACAAACAAGTGTTGGAGGCCTCTGAAAGACTAAAAGAGGAAGGTGAGGTGGGCTGCCTAGGAACTTGAGGGACTTGAGAAACTTGAGGAACTAAACAGCAGTGGGTACCTTCAATCTCCTTTTTGCCTGTCATATACCCTGGACAGGGGGCTGCAGAAATCTCCATCCCATAACCACCAACAGGTGCAGACCAAAAAGCTCTAAGGAAATCCTGTTTTCCTTAGCTAAACAATCAAGACTATGGTGGCCTAACAACATAAAAATTTGGGAGCGATGTCTGTCAAATGCCATCAGTAAAACCACATTTATAGACAAGGAAACTAAAGTTCTGAGATGTTAAATAACTTGCACCAGGTGGATCTGAGAGTCTAAATTTGGTTTACCCTACCTAAAAAGCCCATAGTCCTCTTGGGTTTCAGCAGTGCTGAGCTGGAAGTTAATTCCCTGCACCCTCCAAATGCTGATACCATAATATTAGACTGTGATAAGTTACATATATTTCATTATGTTACATATAGAGAGTAACCAGTAAGGAAACTATGCACAACAATATACTAAAAATCACTGTAAGTCAGGCATCCCTAGCCTGTGGGCTGAGGACTAGAACTGGGCCACACAATAGGAGGTGAACAGCACTCCAGGGAGAGAAGCTTCCTGTGCTGCTCCCCTTGGCTTCCCACTGCTCACATTACCACTTGAACCACTGTTCAAATTACACCCCCCCCCCCCCCGAACCATTGCTCAAAGTACCAGCTGAAATATCCACCATTCCCCGACCCCCGGTTCGTGGAAAAATTGTCTTCCATGAAATCGATCCCTGGTGCCAAAAACGGTTGAGGACTGCTGCTGTAAATAAATCAAGATAGAAACCTTAAAAGGGATCAAATAACCCACAGGAAAGTAAGAAAAGAGAAACAGAGGGAAGAAACAGGAAGCAAGTTATAAAATGATAGAATTAAACCTGAAAATATCAATTATTGTCATTCTGTTGCTAAGTCATGTCCAACTCTGTGCCCCATGGACTGCAGCTCGCCAGGCTCCTCTGTCCTCCATTATCTTCTGGAGTTTGCTTAAATTCATGTCCATTGAGTCAGTGATGCTATCTAACGATCTTATCCTCTACTGCCCCCTTCTCTTTTTGCCTTCAGTCTCTTAGAAGAGGTCATAGGTGTAAAATTTGTGATGTTGCATTAGGCAAGGGATTCTTAGATGTGACACCAAACGCATAAGCAGCAAGAGAAAGATAGATACACCGTGCTATGCTGTGCTTAATCGGTCAGTCGCGTCTGTTTCTCCGTGACCCTGTGGACTGTAGTGGGCTGCCATGCCCTTCTCCAGGGGATCTTCCCAATCCAGGGATTGAACCCACGTCTCCTGCATTGCAGGCAGATTCTTTACCATCTCAGCCACCAGGAAAGCCCATAGATACACTGGACTTCATCAAAATTTAAAACTTTAATGGTTCACAGCACTTCATAAGGAAAATGTAAAACAACTCACAGAATTGGAGAAAATATTGCAGATTATATATCTGATCTAAGGGAGTTATATCCAAAATATGTAAAGTACTCTCACAATTCAAGAAGACAATACAATTTTGGAATGAGTAGAAGTTCTGAATAGACACCTGTCTCCCATGAAGTTATACAAATGACTATTAAAATAGAAAAGAAGCTATGCATCATTAGTCATCAGAGAAATGTGAATCAAGACCACAGTGAATCATTACTTCTCACCCACAAGGATATATAGGTATTATCAAAAGATGGATAATAACAACTGTTGATCAGGTTATTGACAAACTGGAGCCTTCATTCATTTCTGGTGAGACTGTAAGATGGGACTGTCACTTTGGAAAATGTTGTGGCAGGTCTTGCTAAAAATAGAATTACCATTTGAGATAGACATATATACACTATTGATACTATGTATAAAATAGGTAACTGAAGAGAACATACTATATAGTACAGGAAACTCTGCTCAATGGTCTGTGGTGACCTAAATGGGAAGGAAATCCAAAAAAGTGGGGATAACTGTATACATATAGCTAATTCACATTACTGTACAGTAGGAACTAACACAACATTGTTAACTAACTATACTCCAATACAAATTAAAAAAAAAAAAACAGAAAAACAAAAGAATTACCAATTACCATCTGACCCAGCAATTCTCCTCTTGGCTATATACCCAAGAGATACAGAAACATACATTTATACAATAAATTGTACATGAATGTTCTAGCAGCATCATTCATAGTAGCCCTCAAACGGAAGCAACCCAAATGTTCATCAACTGATAAATGGATGAAATTTATATTATATTCAGGAAATGGAAAATTTTCCACAAAGATGGAATGAAGTACTGATACGACAACATGGATGAACTTTGGAAACCTTATGCTGAATGAAACAATTGTTCATAAAAAACCCATGTAATGTATAATTCCATTTATATGAAAAGTCCAGAATAGGTAAATCTGTAGAGTCCAGAAGCAGATAGCTGGTTTCCTAGGGCTTGAGATAGGAGTTGGTGGGGGGCAGGGGTGGGTTTGAAGGAAAACAGAGAGAGAATACTAATTGGTGTGGGTTTCTCTGGGGGATGATGTAAATGTTCAAAATTGATTATGACAATGGTTGAGCAAGCCTAGGAATATACAAAACTCACTGAACTATGTCCTTTAAATGAGCCAATTTTATCATATGTGAATCAACAAAACTGTTGAAAATGCAAATGGTCTAAATACTCCAATTTAAAGACAGATTTTGGCATAGTGGATAAAAAACATGATCCAATAATATGCTGTAAGTTATTCACTTCAAATAAAACATAGACTGGCTGAAAGTAAAAGGGTAGAAAAAACATACACAGTACAACATTAATTTCTAAAAGCAGTTGTTATATTAATACCAGATAAAGTAAACTTCAGAGTAAAGAAAATTATTAGATGCAAAGAGTGGCACTGCATAATTATAAAAAAAGATCAATTCATCAGGAAAGGATAACTACTATAAGTGTGTACTCCTTAAAACAACAGAGGCTACAAATATATGAAGGAAAATGAAATACTACATGGAATATTCTTAACTTCTTTAAATTCTACTGCATCTGTAACAAAGGCCTTTACTTACAGCATAAGTTATAATTTTTATATCTAAGTCTGATTCCTCAAAGAATTGCCTCTTTTTACCGTTGTAATTCTATGCTGTGTTAGGTATTAAATTATGTGTGTGTGTGTGTTGTGTGTATTTACACCATATAGACAAAGTTGATGATTCCATAATCATAGAATTTAGGGTTGTTGTTATTCAGTCCCCCAATCATGTCCCACTCTTTGTGACCCCATGGACTGCACCACGCCAGGCCTCCTTGTCCCTCACCATCTCCTGGAGTTTGCTTAAGTTCATGGTCATTGCATCGGTGATGCTCCAGCCATCTCATCCTCTGACACCCTTTTCTCCTTCTGCCCTCAGTCTTTCCCAGCATCAGGGACTTTTCCAATGAAAATTTAGAGTTTGGTGATCATTTTTAAGGCTCTTTTTATGACACACATTCACAGAAGCAGAGAATCAAGTTAATTCCATAAATATATACTGGTAATATTTTTGATGCTCTAAGCCTATTGTAAAGCAGCAGCATTTCTTGCGAAGTGATATGATGGAGAACAATCTCTACCCAAAGAGATGGTATGAGCTTAAGAAATAGAGAAAAATTTTAGTATTCGTGTTTGGGAGCGATACGTTATGTGTTAGGAATATCTATAAAATGTAGGTATACTTGCCCGCTATCTCCCTGAACCTCATAGGTAAAATAATTTTCTTTCTAATTTACTCCTCTTAAGGTATGCAAATTAAATACTCTAACAGCTTGTTATTTTACTAAACAAATAAAACAATATATAAATTTAATTTAAATAAATAATTATATTTTGTATAAATCAATACAAGCTGGGCTTTGGTAATTTTAACATATTACCTATGTAAATCCTATCCACTATGATAAATAACTCCAACATAGTCATCTGTGGAAGAGGATGAGTCTCGAGTACTTATATAACTCCTTTCATCACCATCACCCCGCATTTTGTCATCTAATTTTGGTTGAATAGCTCTTTGTTTGTAATCTTTATACATCTAGATTATATATACTCAGATCCCTACTTGATTTATCAGCTTCAAGCATTAAGCTTATATAATTATTTCTAAAGTTTCTGAGGCCTAAAATATTTGTTATAATTTATAATTATAATGCCCAATTTTTTTTCTTTACTTATGTATGTTAAATGATTACAGGGCTCACTTCCAAACTTTTACAGTGGACTTTGTAAATTGACTGGACTGATTTCTAAAGCTATGAATCATGCATAGTTTGTAGATCCCTTTGGGAGTTGCTGAGATTCTCAGAGGTTTTACACGTGTAATCAAATGAAGGCAGTACTGACTTTCCCTCTCTGCCACCCTGGTGTCAAACAAGGCTCAAGGTCCAGCTATGCTGCACCTTTTTGGAGTTTTTTTCTTTTATTATTCACATTTCTGTGTTTTGACCTCCTGAATGTGAAACTTTTAAAGAGCATTTGTATTTACATATTTAAGTTTTCAAGCTCTATTGCTTAGTTCTTAATGATTGATATTCTATCTGTGCTTTTTGACAAGCCAAAGATTTCTTGGAGTGAAAGAGAAGTCCTTGATATTTGTTTTAGAGAGCCAGTTGGAGAGATTTATAAAAAGCAGGATTGTTAGGATTTTGTTAAAGGAACATTTTAAACGCTAAAAGATGGAGAGGTGTTTCCCTGGTGGCTCTGTGGTAATCAACCTGTCAATGCAGGAGACGCAGGTTCTGTCCCTGGTTGGGGAGAATCCCACATACTGCAGAGCAACTAAGCCCATGAATCTGTGCTCTGGAGCCCAGGAACCACAACTACTGAAGCTCACATGCCCTAGAGTCTGTGCCCCTCAGAAAGAGAAGCCTTTGTTAACCTCAACTAGAGAAAAGCCTGGGCAGCATTGAAGGCCCAGCATGGCCAAGAGTAAATAAATAAATACAATTATTAAAAAAAAGAATATGGTAAGCTTGGTGGAGATGCTAGGCAGAAAGAACTGTCTGCTACTCCTACTCTGTTTCTTGGAAATGTGTATCTGTATGTAGTGTACACGGAAACATCCCCACTGCCATGGATACCCAGGAGGTGAAAATGAGATCAAAAACTGTCTTCCGGAATATGCGGCAGGCACTATTTTGTGGCTGCCTCTCGCTTGTCATCGGGGCATTGTTATAGGAAGTACCGATCAATGGACATGAACTTGAGCGAAACTGGGGAGATGGTGAGGGACAGGGAAGCCTGGCGTGCTGCAGTCCGTAGAGTTGCAAAGAGTTGGACACGACTTGAAGACTCAACAACAACAACAACGACATAAGAAGTACAGTCTATCTCAGGGGTTCAGACGGGTAAGAACAGGGTGAAATATGAAACTTTAAAATTTCACAGCTTATTCTATCAGTGATTATCATCCAGCTTTACTGTTTAAGTAGCAACACATCCTGTGTTTGACTGTCATAAAGAATACTTTTTCTGAAGTGGTTTTCCTGAGAGTATTGTTACACAATGGTTTTTGTGTCCTCCGCTAGACCTTCGTACACCAGAGTGGGTCACATTTCAGCCATTCCATGTCACCGTAACTTTTAGGCAATATTAATTGGTTTCTGGTGAATGGCAGTACATAAGCTAGCATTAATTCCAGAGTCCTTTCCTCCCAGTAACAGCAAACAAACTAATAAAATGTATTGGATTTTAATCTGCCCTTTTACCTCTTATTCCTTGAATAAACTTTAGAATTTATTTTGTTAACATACAAGGAACCTCTGACATTATTTTCCTGGAATAAAAATTGATTCATTTTCATTCATCTGAAATACCAGATGGACTGTCAGATTCAAATGAAGTTTTGTTGCTTTATGGTAATATTTAATGATTAAGATATTGTCCAGATAGATTAACACCTAGACCCTGGAAGTCTTATAGTCTGGCATTTAGGTTTAGGTATATGGCGCATTTGTAATACTGCATGCAAGCCAAAGAACATCGCTATCCACTGTTAAAATTTACATATAAATTATGTATGAGGAATTGTTTATAATCTAAGATAGTGATATTATTTAAAAGCATTTTATTAGATTTAGTTTTATATTTGTAACCTGATTTGATAATTGCTCTTTTCAAATTGTTCTTTCTAAATGTCTTGATCTTTGAGACATTTTAGTTCGGTCATAAACTGTCTTATGATTATGGACTGAAAACTGGCTACAAGTTTGGGTAAATACTTGGAATTAATACTGAAGAGCCTTTTAGTATCCAAATAGTTTATATATTTTCATGGACTTTTGAGTTTTAATAAAGTGACCTTCATCTCTATGTTAGATTTTTGGAACTGCATATGGGAATTTTGTATTTTTATTTTCAAAAACAATTCAAGATTTCTCTGAAAGTGAAAGTCACTCTGTCATTTCCAACTCTTTGTGACCCCATGGACTATGCAGTCCATGTAGATTCTCCAGGCCAGAATACTGGAGAGGGCAGCCGTTCCCTTCTCCAGGGGATCTTCCCAACCGAGGGATCGTACTCAGGTCTCCCACATTGCAGGCGGATTCTTTACCAATTGAGTTATCAGGGAAGCCCTCAAGATTTCTCTAGGGATTTTTGTTGTTCATTGAGATGGTAAGTTTTTGAGGGGTTTTGTAATGACTAAGAGACTGTGTAAATCTTCATAGTATTATTAGATTTTGTCAGTCTGCACAAGTTATACCTATGTATTGTACCGATGAGGAAGGAACACTGCATTAAACATGTGAAATACTTGATGTGTGTTACTTCAAAATGACAAATACTTTATATGGGTTACTTAAAAATGACAAAAACTATCGTGCAATAGAAAAAAATATGCTTTGAAACATAATTTCTAGTGCTATATTTTCTCTACTATAGTTAAACTGTACTCCTCATGTTATTCATAAGAATGAGCTTTGCCATCATTTTTAAAAGCTAAAATAATTGGGATGAGAAACAGAAAATGCCCAAGAAGTTATTCTGATAAGAATTACAAGTCTAGGTCCAGAATGTAAGTAAACCAGAATTTGAGGCTTGATCGTTTTTGTTTTTGTAACTTTAACAGTCCTATAGCAATAATTGACAATTTGCTAGTTTTAACAGGAAGCACATTACTCTACGGCCATCTGGACATCCTAATAGAACCTATGCCTCTGGATGAGGGAAAGGCATGATGATTAGATAGATGTTTTGGCAGAAAACCCCTTTTTTTAATGTCTTGGGATTTGGGATGTAAAACCAATGGCCATAATTTCGAAACATCTGTCCTTTTCATGATCTACTCTACATGAAAAGAGATTAGGAAATGGAGTGTCCTCAAACACCACTTGTCGCAGTGATCAAAAATTTTTATTTTATCCACATATGTAGGTAGAGTCAAATTTGCTTCTTAGTAAAACCTATTATACCAAACATGTAGCTTTCTTCTTTTTTCTGAATTCAGCATTGTCTTCATTAACTGGATTAGTTTATTGTTTGTATATCCACTTACTCCTAAAGAGGGAATGAGTGATTTTACCCTAAAAAGATATAGATATAATAAAAATGGGAACATTCACTAAGTATTGCATGATAGCAAAAGGATAATTAAACCAACATTTGTCAAGGATAGTAACTATAATTGACTATGAAAATTGAGGATGTGCTTGTTGACCTTGAGTCATTTTCTTACTGTTTAAAACTGGCGTCCAACTGTCCTTTGGATACAAGTCCCTGTCCTGGAAAGAAAGAGAAGTGAGAATGTCAGTGAATCTAACACCCTAGACCCCCAGATTGGGGAAATTTAAAAGTAAATGGTGCGCTTTTCCCCTTCTGTCAAATCTCTTGGCTTCCTGGGTTCTTTTAATCCTCTTTCATTCTTTCTCCCCCTCTGAGAGTAGATTCTATGTGAAAGCTTTTCCCTGAATCTTTTTCCTGTTAGTCCTCTCCTAGGGGATAACTCTGTGTTCTGCGGTGCTAATCTTTTGTCTTGCTTTGAAACTCCTGGAAAAACTTGGTGCCATCTGCATCATTCTGACCATTTTTTGTTCTGTGATGTGTGAGCTCTCAGTTCAGTTCAGTTCAGTTCAGTCACTCAGTTGTGTCCGACTCTTTTCGACCCCAGGGACTACAGCACACCAGGCCTCCCTGTCCATCACCAAGTCCTAGAGTCTACCCAAACTCATGTCCATTGAGTCGGTGATGCCATCCAACCATCTCATCCTCTGTCGCCCTCTTCGCCTCCTGACTTCAATCTTTCCCAGCATCAGGGTGTTTTCAAATGAGTCAGCTCTTTGCATCAGGTGGCCAATGTCTTGGAGTTTCAGCTTCAACATCAGTCCTTCCAATGTATCAGATTTCCTTTGGATCTCGTTATTGACTAGAATGAGTCAGAACCTGCAGTTACAACCTTCCTTGGACTGCATTGGATATGGGCCTTCTCTGTGCAGTACTAGGATGGAATTAAATTTAACTCTGACCCCACTTTCCAATGCTCCTAGTCTATCTTCCACTAGCGTCCTTTCCAAGGCTGTTCCCTCCTCCTCTGCCTGTATGACTGACTGGAGGCACACGCTAGGGTGGGTTACTCCCTTACAGGAGGAAAAGGCCTGCACAAGCTTCCAGGGAGTCAGCTTTAAAGGGGAAGACACAGTGAATTACAAAACTCTCAGAGTATAATGAAAGCAAATAGAGCCATTTACAGGGAAGAAAATAACCACTTCAGAATGGAACTGGGATCTTTTTTTTTTTATATTTAGAAAAAAACTCTTCATTATTCCAATTAGTCATCTATTTAAAGGTTAAGAGTTATAGGTACTATAATACACCTATTAGAAAGGCTAAGTTTTTAAAATATTAGTAATAGAAAATGCTGAATTAGAACAAAAGATTTTACCATTTGTATGGAAACACAAAAGACCTGAATAACCAAAGCAATCTTGAAAAAAAAAAGCTGAAGAATCAGCTCCCTGACTTAAGACTATACTACAAAGCTGTGTTAATCTAAAGAGTATGATACTGACACAAAAGCAGAAGTATGAATCACTGCAACAGGATAGAAAGTCCAGAGATAAACCCACGCACCTATGGTCAATTAATCTACGACAAAGGAGGCAAGAATATGCAATGGAGTAAAGATAGTCTCTTCAGTAAGTGGTGCTGGGAAAACTAGACAACTGCATGTAAAAGAACGAAATTAGAACATTCTCTAACACTAAAAAAATAAACAGAAAATGGATTAAAGGCCTAAATATAGGACAAAATGCTATAAAGCTAGAGGAAATCATAGGCAGAGCACTCTTTGACATAAATCACAGAAACGTTTTTTGGAATCCATCTTCTAAACCAAAGGAAATAAAAGCAAAAACAAACAAATGGAACCTAATGAAACCTAGAAGTCTTTGCACAGCAAAGAAAATGTCCACAAAACAAAAAGACAAACTACTGAAAGAGAGAAAATATCAATATTTGCAAATGATATGACTGATAAGGGATTAATATCCAATGTATATAAACAACTCATACAACGTCACATCAAAAAAAAAACTGGATTAAAAAATGGGCAGAAGTACTGTATAGACATTTTTCCAAAGAGGAAATGCAGATGGTCAACAGGTACATGAAAATATGCTCAACATTGCTAATCATTAGGAAAATGCAAATCAAAACACACAATGAGGTATCACCTCACACCTGTCAATAAACACAAGCTATTGGGTGTAAGATAGGCTTAAAAATATATTATTCAACATGGGGAATATAACCAATATTTTATAATAACTGAATGGAAAGTAGCCCTTAAAATTTGTATTAAAATTTTTTAAAAATTAAAAAAAAGCAGGCACAGAGAATGCAGAGAAACTGGATCTTTCATCATTGTTGATGAGAGTTTAAAATGGTACAAACATTCTGTAAAGGAATTTGCAAGTTTCTTTTTTTATTAATTGATTTTTGAGATAATTATACACTTACACACAGTTGTAAGGAATAATACAGAGAGATTCCTTGTACGTTTTACCCAGTTTCCTCCGTGGCGACAATTTGCAGAATTATGGTAAAATGTCAGTTCTATAATTTCTACTTGGTTCTTTTATATAGATATACATATATACACACACATTCTGTTTCTTTGCAGAGAAGTTATAACTTTTACTTCTGCAAAACAATAATGCAATATAATTTCCCAGATGTTGAAATTGACAGTCAAGATACAGAATCCTTTGACATCAGGATTCCTCATGTTTTCCTTTTACAGCCACAGTCTTCCCTCTTACTCTTCTTACCCGACCCTTTCCTTAGCCTTCATGTCACAAGAATTTCATATAAAATGAATAGTCAAGTATGTATCTTTGATATTGGAGTTTTTTCTCAACATATTTTTCTATAGATTCATCCAAGTTGTTGCATGTATCAGTAGCTGATTCCTATATACTGCCAATTCTTACCATATTCTACGGTATGAATATACAAATTTGAAATTTGTTTCACTCTTCACCCATTGAAGGACATCTTTGTGGTTTCTAGGTTGGGGCTATAAAGAATATAGGTGCTACATTCATGAATAAATGTTTTTGTCAAAAATATTCATTTCTCCAAGTTAAATGCCCAAGAGTGCAGTTGCTGGATCATGTGGTAATTGCATATTTATTTTTTAAAGAAACTGCAAGAATATTTCCCAGTGTGACTATAGCATTTTGCATTCCTACCAACAACATATGGGTGAACCAGTTTGTCTGCATTCTTACCGGCTTTTGGTGTAATCAATATTTTTTGTTTTAGCCATGCTGATAGGTATGTAGCAATGCCTCATTGTGACTTTAATTTGTATTTTCCTAATGGCTGGTCTTTTCATTTGCCTATCTGCCATTAGAATATCTTTCTTTGGGAAATGTCTCTTCACTTTTTTGCCCATTTTCTAGTTGAATTGTTTTTTATTGTTTAGTTTTGAGACCTCTTCATATATTTTAACTTTAGCGCTTCGTTGGATATGTGGTTAGCCGATATTTTTTCTTAGAAGAATCTTTCACAGAGCAAATGTTTTATATTTTTATGAAATCCAAGTTTCATTTTACGGATCATACTTTTGGTATCAAGCACGAGAAGCCTTTTCTTATCCCTAGATCCCTAAGATTCTCCTTTTTTTTCTAAAAGTTTTACATTCAAGTCCATGATCGTGAAACATCAGTCAAACGTTGCCCCGCTTTAATTTATTTATTTCTGGTTGCTCTGGGTCTCTGTTGCAGCGCCTGGGCGTCCTCTGGGTGCGGTGAGGGAAGGGGGCGCTGCTCTCTGCTGAGGTGCGTGGGCTGTGGGCGCCCGGGCTCAGAGACTGACTCGGTCTCCAGCGCGCAGCCTCGGCAGGTCGGGTCCCAGGCGGAGCTGCTCTGCAGCTGGGGAATCTTCCTGGACCAGGGGCTGAGCCCACGATCCCTGCCCTGAAAGGCAGATCCCTACCTGCCGCACCACCAGGGATGTCCAGGCAAGCTTTATTTGTGTGTCCTTGAGTGTTCAGCTCCTCCGGCGCCGTTTCTTGAAAAGTCTGTCTTTTCTTCGTTTAATCGCTGGTGCGCCTTTGTCAAGAATCCTCTGGCATGTGTGTGTGGATTTGAGTCTGGGTGCTTCACTCTGTTCCACAGTCTGTTTCTGATGCATGTGTCTACCCCTCTGTTAATGCCCCATCTCACCCCTGCCCCCGGCCAGTGATGATTGCTGTAGCTACACATGTATAACTTAGCACAGTCTACTACTGTCATTTAATCAGTTGAAGTGAAACATAAAAATCTTACTTCTTATATCCCTTTGCCAGACCTTATTTATAATTATCTTAAATATTTCCTCTCCATTCATTTTAGACATATTAGGTAGGGTTATGATTTTTGCTTCGATCATAATTCCTAATTTAGAAAACTTAAGTGAAGAAGGAAAGCCTAATGTATTTACCCGTGCTTTTTCTTGCCCTGTTCTTTTTTCCTGCTCAATGTTTCAAATTTCCTTTTTCTCATTATCTTTTTGCTGTTTATAGAACTTTCTCTAGCCTTCCTTGTAATGTAGGTCTGCTGTTGACAAATTCTCTTAGTTTTCATTGATTTGAGAATGTACTCATTTTTCTCTTCGTTTCTAAAGAATATTTTCACCAGATATACCATTCTGGGATGACAGTTCTTTTCTTTCATCCCTTGAAATGAACTATGCCACTTCCTTCTAGCCTCCATGGTTTAAATGAGAATTACATCATTGGAATTATTTTTCCCCTTTAAGTAAGGCATTGTTTTTCCTAATCTGCTTTCAAGATTTTTTCTCTTGTCTTTAGTTTTCAGGAGTTTAGTTATGTGATATGGCATGAATTTTTTTGTTTTGCTTTTTTTATCCTCTTTAGGTTTGATTTGAATTCTTAAATCTGCAGTTTATGTCTCTTGCAAAATTTGAGAAATTTTCAACCTTGATTTCTTCCAGTACTCTTTTTTTTTTTTTGTCCGTTTATTTTTATTAATTGGAGGCTAATTACTTTACATCATTGCAGTGGTTTTTGTCATACATTGAAATGAATTAGCCATGGATTTACATGTATTCCCCATCCCGGTCCCCCCTCCCACCTCCCTCTCCACCCGATCCCTCTGGGTCTTCCCAGTGCACCAGGCCCGAGCACTTGTCTCATGCACCCAACCTGGGCTGGTGATCTGTTTCACCCTAGATAATATACATGTTTCGATGCTGATCTCTTGAAACATCCCACCCTCGCCTTCTCCCAGAGTCCACAAGTCTGTTCTATACATCTGTGTCTCTTTTTCTATTTTGCATATAGGGTTATCATTACCATCTTTCTAAATTCCATATATATGTGTTAGTATACTGTAATGGTCTTTATCTTTCTGGCTTACTTCACTCTGTATAATGGGCTCCAGTTTCATCCATCTCATTAGAACTGATTCAAATGCATTCTTTTTAATGGCTGAGTAATATTCCATGGTGTATATGTACCACAGCTTCCTCATCCATTCGTCTGCTGATGGGCATCTAGGTTGCTTCCATGTCCTGGCTATTATAAACAGTGCTGTGATGAACATTGGGGTACACGTGTCTCTTTCAGATCTGGTTTCCTCAGTGTGTATGCCCAGAAGTGGGATTGCTGGGTCATATGGCAGTTCTATTTCCAGTTTTTTAAGAAATCTCCACACTGTTTTCCATAGCGGCTGTACTAGTTTGCATTCCCACCAACAGTGTAAGAGGGTTCCCTTTTCTCCACACACTCTCCAGCATTTATTGCTTGTAGACTTTTGGATAGCAGCCATCCTGACTGGCGTGTAATGGTACCTCATTGTGGTTTTGATTTGCATTTCTCTGATAATGAGTGATGTTGAGCATCTTTTCATGTGTTTTTGTGCCATCTGTATGTCTTCCTTGGAGAAATGTCTGTTGAGTTCTTTGGCCCATTTTTTGATTGGGTCATTTATTTTTCTGGAGTTGAGCTGGAGGAGTTGCTTGTATATTTTTGAGATTAATCCTTTGTCTGTTGCTTCATTTGCTATTATTTTCTCCCAATCTGAGGGCTGTCTTTTCACCTTGCTTATAGTTTCCTTTGTTGTGCAAAAGCTTTTAAGTTTCATTAGGTCCCATTTGTTTATTTTTGCTTTTATTTCTAAAATTCTGGGATGTGGGTCATAGAGGATCCTGCTGTGATTTATGTCGGAGAGTGTTTTGCCTATGTTCTCCTCTAGGAGTTTGATAGTTTCTGGCCTTACATTTAGATCTTTAATCCATTTTGAGTTTATTTTTGTGTATGGTGTTAGAAAGTGTTCTAGTTTCATTCTTTTACAGGTGGTTGACCAGTTTTCCCAGCACCACTTGTTAAAGAGGTTGTCTTTTTTCCATTGTATATCCTTGCCTCCTTAGTCGAAGATAAGGTGACCATAGGTTCGTGGATTTATCTCTGGGCTTTCTATTCTGTTCCATTGATCTATATTTCTGTCTTTGTGCCAGTACCATACTGTCTTGATGACTGTGGCTTTGTAGTAGAGTCTGAAGTCAGGCAGGTTGATTCCTCCAGTTCCATTCTTCTTTCTCAAGGTTACTTTGGCTATTCGAGGTTTTTTGTATTTCCATACAAATTGTGAAATTATTTGTTCTAGTTCTGTGAAAAATACCGTTGGTAGTTTGATAGGGATTGCATTGAATCTATAGATTGTTTTGGGTAGTATAGCCATTTTGACAATATTGATTCTTCCAATCCATGAACACGGTATATTTCTCCATCTGTTTGTGTCCTCTTTGATTTCTTTCATCAGTGTTTTATAGTTTTCTATGTATAGGTCTTTTGTTTCTTTAGGTAGATATACTCCTAAGTATTTTATTCTTTTTGTTGCCATGGTGAATGGTATTGTTTCCTTAATTTCTCTTTCTGTTTTCTCATTGTTAGTGTATAGGAATGCAAGAGATTTCTGTGTGTTAATTTTATATCCTGAAACTTTACTGTATTTGTTGATTAGCTCTAGTAATTTTCTGGTAGAGTCTTTAGGGTTTTCTAAGTAGAGGATCATGTCATCTGCAAACAGAGAGAGTTTCACTTCTTCTTTTCCTATCTGAATTCCTCTTACTTCTTTTTCTGCCCTGATTGCTGTGGCCAAAACTTCCAAAACTAATAACCAACAAATCATAGAAGAAATCAAAAAAGAAATCAAAATATGCATAGAAATGAATGAAAATGAAAACACAACAACCCAAAACCTATGGGACACTGTAAAAGCAGTGCTCAGGGGAAGATTCATAGCATTACAGGCCTACCTCAAGAAACAAGAAAAAAGTCAAATAAATAACCTAACTCTACACCTAAAGCAACTAGAGGAGGAAGAAATGAAGAACCCCAGGGTTAGTAGAAGGAAAGAAATCTTAAAAATTAGGGCAGAAATAAATGCAAAAGAAACTAAAGAGACCATAGCAAAAATCAACAAAGCTAAAAGCTGGTTTTTTGAAAAAATAAACAAAATTGACAAACCATTAGCAAGACTCATTAAGAAACAAAGGGAGAAGAACCAAATTAACAAAATTAGAAACGAAAATGGAGAGATCACAACAGACAACACTGAAATACAAAGGATCATAAGAGACTACTACCAGCAGCTCTATGCCAATAAAATGGACAACTTGGAAGAAATGGACAAGTTCTTAGAGAAGTATAACTTTCCAAAACTGAACCAGGAAGAAATAGAAGATCTTAACAAAACAATCACAAGCAAGGAAATCGAAACTGTAATCAGAAATCTTCCAGCAAACAAAAGCCCAGGACCAGATGGCTTCACAGCTGAATTCTACCAAAAATTTAGAGAAGAGCTAACACCTATCTTACTCAAACTCTTCCAGAAAATTGCAGAAGAAGGTAAACTTCCAAACTCATTCTATGAGGCCACCATCACCCTAATTCCAAAACCAGACAAAGATGCCACAAAAAAAGAAAACTACAGGCCAATATCACTGATAAACATAGATGCAAAAATCCTTAACAAAATTCTAGCAAACAGAATCCAACAACATATTAAAAAAATCATACATCATGACCAAGTGGGCTTTATCCCAGGAATGCAAGGATTCTTTAATATCCACAAATCAATCAATGTAATACACCACATTAACAAATTGAAAGATAAAAACCATATGATTATCTCAATAGATGCAGAAAAAGCCTTTGACAAAATTCAACATCCATTTATGATTAAAACTCTCCAGAAAGCAGGAATAGAAGAAACATACCTCAACATAATAAAAGCTATATATGACAAGCCCACAGCAAGCATCACCCTCAATGGTGAAAAATTGAAAGCATTTCCCCTGAAATCAGGAACAAGACAAGGGTGCCCACTCTCACCAGTACTCTTTTAGATCCGCCGTCTTTCTACTCTCTCTTAAGGACTCAGATGATGTAAATTCTAGGTCACTATGGCCCTTTATTTATTTATTTGTTTCTGTTATTCAGATCTGATAATTTTATTTTTTTGTCTTTCAGGTCACTGATTCTTTCCTCTGTCTCTTTCCTTGTGTTGTTGAGCTCATTCTTGGTCTTTTCATCAGTTCTAAAATTTCTATTTGATGTCTTTATTGAACTTTCTGCTTTTTTGTTGAGACTTTTTTTTTTCATTTGTTCCCTTTGCTTTTTCTTTTGTTTCAAGTATGTTTGTAGTTGTTCATTGCAGATTTTTATCATGGCTGCTTTAAAATCTCTTGTCAGATAATACCCATGTCATCTTAGTTTGGGCATTTATCGATGGTTTTTTTTTTATTAAGTTTGAAATCTTCCTGGTTCTTGGTATGATGGGTGCTTTTTAAAATTTTATTTTATTGATACCTAGAGATTTTCATATTATGTTATGAGATTCTGGATCTTATGTAAACTTCCTGCTTTAACTGAATTTCTCTTACTCTGTTCTGGCAGGGCAAGGGGGAATACTGCCTCCTACTGCTAGAGTAGACTAGCAGTCTACTCCCTCCTGGGAGTCTGTTCACACCCAAGAGTGGGCCTCCTTCTTATTGCTGGGTGAGAGTGCATGTTCTGGCTGCCCACAGTAGTTTTCATTTATACTGTGTATGGAAGCCTCTTTATCAGCTTATGGCGGTATGCAAGTCCCAGCTTCCTGATTGCCCTTCTCTGCTGCGGCTGCTGCTAAGTCGCTTCAGTCGTGTCCGACTCTGTGCGACCCTGTAGACGGCAGCCCACCAGGCTCCGCCGTCCCTGGGAGTCTCCAGGCAAGAGCACTGGAGTGGGTTGCCATTTCCTTCTCCAATGCATGAAAGTGAAAAGTGAAAGTGAAGTCGCTGAGTCGTGTCCAACTCTTAGCGCCCCCATGAACTGCAGCCTACCAGGCTCCTCTGTCCATGGGATTTTCCAGGTGAGAGTAGTGGAGTGGGGTGCCATCGCCTTCTCTGACCACTCCTTAATTGGGAGAGGAAAATTGGGCATGCCTCCCTGCAGCCTTGCAAAGCTAGCAGTCTGTGTTCCTCACCTGGCTTTGTTGATGGGCAGGAACACATCTTTTCTTTTTTCTGCTGTATTTGACTGAAATAAACTGGCTGTCCAGAATTTTGTCTTGCTCAACAGTAAGTATTTTTGTTGGGCTTTTTTGTGGCTATATCCATTGGCATTTTTGTGTTAGTAACTTGTTCAATTTCAAGTCTGGGGCATATAGGAAAAGGAGTAAACCCAAGGGACTCAATACTCTGTCCTCTGAGTCTTGAAGTCCTTAGCTAGTCTGCCTTTGCTACCCTACTTCTTAGAGTCTTCCTGTGTTTGTTTTATATATGATGTACAGGGCTTTTACTTGTTTTTAGGATGAGAGATATAGAAAATACATCTACTTCATCTTTCTTAGCAGTAGAAATAGCAGTTTCTTGTAAAATTAAACATAACCCTCTCTATTACCAAAGACCTGCCTCTTTGGTGACTTAATCCAGAGAAATGAAGACGTATTCACCCAGAAACTGTTTGTGTTCCAAACAGCTTTATTTGTAACAGCAAAGACTGGAAATGAGTCAAATATCCTTCATGATAAGACCACTGTGGTATATCCATGCAGTGGAATAGTACTCAGTAATGAAAAGGAGAAGTCTCTTGATACCTAAACTACTTGGATGGTTCTCAATAATGTTGATCTCAATAATGCTGAGAAAATGAAAAACAATTTAAAATAGTTATATACTGTGTATTTCTATTTATATAACATTCTCAATGTGAGAAAATTATACTGAATGAGATTTCACTAGTTGCCAAGGGTTAGAGTTGGGAGAAGGATGTAACTATTAAGGGTTAATACAGTAGAGTTTCTCTGTAGTGATGGAAAAGTTCTGTACCTTGATTGTGGCAATATTTACTCAAATTTATACTTCCAGTGAAATTTCATAGACTCACACACAGACATATAAATGAGTACATGTAAAAATTGGTAAAATCTAATTAAGATCTTCACCTGGGTGAATAATATTGTACTAATATCAGTTTCCTAATTTTGATAATGTGCTATGGTTATGTTCATCATATATTTATCTTCACTGGAGGAATCCGGGTGAAGGGCAAACAGGAACTCTATGTATTCTGCAACTTTTTGCAAGTTTTAACTGTTTCAAAATGAAAAGTTATTTTAAGCATAGCTAATAATAATGATAAAATTGTAATGTTTAGAAAGTTTTTAAAAGTTGAGAAGGTTAAATGTTTTCTGTGGTCTGTTGATTATTCTACATTTTCCATCCTCTATCTCTAAATCCTCTCTGCCCTGCTCTAGCTTATTGCCAAGAGGCTTACCTTTATTGACTGTATCACCTCCTCTTCCACATCTCTATCTTTTAGCAAGCTGTTAATTCTGTTCTTTCCCTTATCCCTAAGGCCTGGTGATAGAGATAGCTCTCTCTTATTTTTAGAACCTTTGTTAGTTCCCGTCATGTTGTTTGTATCATTAGATATAGCCCTTTTTAAAAATTCTTTTCAGTTACAACATTTGGGTGTGCCATCTACCCCTGCTAGGATCCTGATACATTTGGCAAAAAATAATAACAATAATAAATAGATAATGGAATGACAAATGATAGGCTGGACAAATATTTGTAACTCATGTGATAAAAAACTCCTTTCCCTGGCGTACAAGACTTCCTATAGAATGATATGATGAAAACTAACACCCAAAGAAAAATGGACAAAGGGTATGAATAAGCACGTCAGAGAGGAGACATTCCAAATGGCCAATAAGCTTGTGAAAATATGCTCCTGCATTAGTATTTAGAGAAATACAAATTAAAACAATAATGAAATACTATTTTCACACGTAAGATGGAGTCACACTCCCCTTTAGGACTTAAGAATTCTCTTTGCTACTGAGAGTTTATGTGACTGACAATTCTCATCTGATTACCTTTCTAAGAATTTTTCTCCATCAAATGGAGTATGTTGCCCAAGATTCTGCCCTTCTCCTGCAAGCAGTGATTCATGATGTGAGATACAAAGGTCCAATTCCTTGCTCCAAGGTGGACAACTTACAGTTGTAAAGGGCTCTTATCCAGGGATCTCAACCCACAGCGCAGCATGTGTGAACTTGTAGGGATGTATGAACTCTTGTAATGTGAAATGTTGCAATCTTTTTCGGAAAGCAATCTCACATAATCATTGAAAAAGAAATATGTATCTTTTGACTTAACCATTCTGATTTTCAGTGTTAGAAACAAGAAAACATAAATGACGTGTCAGTTCAGTTCAGTTGCTCAGTCATGTCTGACTCTTTGCAACCCCATGGACTGCAGCATACCAGGCCTCCCTGTCCATCGCCAACTCCCAGAGCTTGCTCAAACTCGTGTCCAGTGAGTTGGTGATTCCATCCAACCATCTCATCCTCTGTTGTCCCCTTCTCGTCCTGCCTTCAATCTTTTCCAGCATCAGGGTCTTTTCAAATGAGTCAGTTCTTCGCCTCAGATGGCCAAAATATTGGAGTTTCAGCTTCAGCACATTTGCAATTTTATTTGCTAGGATAACAGAAAGTAGCCTAATATCCATCAATAGATTAATGACCTACCATTAGAGATGGTCATCTATGCCCTGAGATGTGATGGTCCTAAGAAGAATGGACTAGATTTGTATCTGTGGCATGCACAAGATATCTGAATGTCAATGGCATAATGTTGTGTAACAATAAAAGATGAAAAGCAAGTTGTAGATGTATGTGTGTGTGTGTATGTGCCCTACTATAGCTCATTGAAGGTGAACAAATAACAGTGATTGTTAGAAAAATATGTTTTATTGGAGCTGCTCTTCAGTCAAAACAGACTTACATGGCCATGCTTGTTATTCATGGATGACCATTTTGATTGGCTGGGTGTTTATTCTGTTAGTCAGTGCCTGTGCTCTCCTGGTTGTTAATAATTTTTATTGTTGTCCCTCCTATAAATTTTTGCAGGCCTGCGTATATGGTTGGCTACAGAAACAACAAAATGAAAGATTCTCTAAGCCACATTTGGATTCAAATTATGCCACACATTTGGATGGGAAAGGAAGTATTCAATCCAGATATTGTATCTGTGTAAAAAATATAAACAAGTTAGACTTATAATAAAAGTTCTAATTCTGTCTGGTAAGATCACTGTAATATTCACTCCCTCTGCACTGTTAATAACATATGGAAGAAGAGAAAGAGCATACAGTTTATAATTGAATACTGGCAAAGCATTATTTCTCACTACTCCCACCTTGGACTTCTGGGGATACTGTAACATACATTTAGGACTGCCAAATCCTGAAGTTTAGGAAATACCATTGTAAAGCATAACATATACATCAGAGATGCCTTAGGAAGAGAAAGGCAATATTTTATTAAAAGCTTTGAACTAGTTGGTGGACTAATAAGCATATTTTTGCCTTAGTTGTAATGATTTATATTGCCTTTCTTCTAGAGATGCATTAGTACAATGAAAGAATATTTTGATTGGTTTTATAAATAAATAGGTGATTACTTAAAAAATAAGTGTATTCAGGTTAGAGTTTGTTCATTTGTGTTTGATATGATTTGACACTGCAGAAGGGCAAAGGATCTCATTATTACCCAGGTCTTTACAAGAAAGGGTCCCCAATGCATGACATGGCAATTTGTCACCTTTATTTGGATGGATTTAGACAAAGCTTGCACGGTTAGTGTTCAGTTCCTTTGACAGTACCTTTTAACATCCATCTTATTGTTCCATTTGTGGGTCATTGCAAAGCATTCATGACGACTTTGTGGTTTAGGGAGCAAGTGAGGCTGTTTTCTAATTTGTTGTAATTGCTTAACTTACTCAAATAGTTTAATTTACCTCTGAATATGTTCAGCAGCTTAGAAGAAAGGTGTTTGTTCAAACATGAAATCTTTATAATTAGAAAAAAATCATTATATGAGTTTGTGTTATATAAACCTTAGTGAACTTTCTCCTTGCCTAATCTAATTAATCTTTAAATGATAACATTGGTTTAGTTCTTTGTGGGGGAAGGGTGCAAGGAAAGATTATGCATGGAAGATTCAGACTTTTCTGAGACGTTAACATGCATTTTTTTATGTGAAAGACATTTTTTCCCTTAAATCTCTTCCTAAACATCATTTTGGCTTCTGCCTGAGGGAGTGGATTAGCTGTATCTCTCCTCACTCTCAAATTAACCACCTCCCTGCAAACTGCTACAGCCCCAGCGTGCTTTCAGGTTACCAAACCATGGGGGAGTACACAAAATGTTCTTTCTCTTTCCAACCTAATCTATCTTTGAAGTGCCGAGGAGAGAGAGTCTGGCAGCATGTAAATCTAAAATTCTGTTTTGCTTAAAAAAAGAAAAATGAAATTCTCACTCAGGCATTATTCCCTTCAAAACAGCAATCTTTTCCTGTCCTTTGTCTATCTCAGTGTCTTTGAGCCATCTCATTAGTGGGCTGGTATTCCTGACACAATGCCTTTTAGGAGTTGAATTTCTGGCTAACTCTATGCTGCATTTTTAGTGACAAAATAGCACACAGGGAAAATGAAAAATAACACCAGAGTCTTGAATAATGTTAGCTCAACTTTCGTGAGTTAATTACATTTCTTCTAAAAGGAAAAAAAAAAAAAACCCCAAAAAACTATTAGAACTTCAATTTCACATTATGTTGCTTTCACAAATACAATGGTTAATAGTATAGATATTGAGTCATTACTGAAAATGAATTTTTGTTGCCTAGAGTCTATAGGCAGGAAGAATAATATAAAAAATGAAGACTTTATATCCCTCCATGCCTATCCAATCCTTCCCACCCTAATTTAATGAAACTTTACTCTTTCTTGAAGAACTTACCTGCTAGATTTGGTTCAGCAGTCTGCCAGTATATAGATCCCTCTTCTTGTTTTTTTTTTCCTATCAGTTTCTAGGAAGGCTGAAATTGACTGGAAATGACAGTTTCTGCCTATGCTTAATCAATGAAAGTAAAATGAAGTTGGGCAAGTTTATTTTAAAGTGAACTTAGTATCTTTTATATGGTTAAATCTACCCAGGAGCTTAAACCTGAAATGCTAAGTGAACATTATAGACTGTGAAAGGTAAAACTACAAAGGAATTTGGACCCTAAACACCATGCTTAAGGAAAACTTTTCAAAAACCAGCCATAGACAATGCAAAATAAATCTCACAGTAAATGGTTAAAATGGAAAAAAGCAATCAGCTCCAATCACTGGAGCAACTGAAGTTTTGAGGTTCTTCTCTTCTGCTGGCGAAATTGCTACCACTTCAGAAAACTAGCGGTAGAAGTAAAGCTAAACATGCACCCACTTTCTGACTTGGCAGTTTTGTTCCTAGGTCTGCGTCCAATAGAAATGAATCCGTATGTTCATCAAAGGTTTTGCATGGGAATCTTCATAGGAACATTAGCAGTATTAGTCCCAAGGTGGAAGTAATCAAGTCAGTAGTATGAATGTGTTAGGGAAGCCCCATTAATTGTGGTAGCTTGTTGCAAATTAATAATATAGAAAAAAGAATGAGCCAACTGTCAATATATAGAGAGATATGGATGGATTTCACAAGGTCAATGTTGAATGAAAGAAATTGGACACCTATGAGTATATCTTGTATTATTCAATTTATATGAACTCTAAAAAGAGGGCAAATTAACCTACAGGGTTATAAGGTAGGGTGATAGTTCGCTTTATGGGGCAATAACAGGAAAGGAGCACCAGGTAACACTTTGGAGTTCCGATGGTGTTCAGTTTCTTGATCTGGGTGCTGGTTACCTAATGTTTGCAAATTTATGCATAAATATGTGTATCTTTTTTGTATGTATATGTATATGTGTGTGTATACTCCGATAAAAAAGATTAGAAAGGAAGAGTAAAGGAAAAAAACAGCTATCGAAATGAAGAGGATTGGGAGCATAAAAGTGTGTGTATTTTGGTTTTATCAACCATGAGAAAAGATCAAGAAAGATACATGAAGATACACGATTAAAACCTACCTGAGTCAAAGTTTTAATCTAAGTGGCCAAGGTTAATTGTTTGAATGGAATGCAAGACCATTATCACAGTGGGTCAAACTTTCCTGATCTTTAGAGTCGCTCAGGGAAACTTGTCAAGAATATTGACTCTACGTCCTTCTTTGGGAGATTCAAGTTTAAGGTGTTTGAGATGGGCCAGTTATCTTTTTTTTTAAAATTAATTTATTTTAGTTGGAGGCTAATTACTTTACAATATTGTATTGTACATGTGTCCCCCATGCTGATTCCCCCCTCCCACCTCCCTCCCCATTCCATCCCTCTGGGTCATCCCAGTGCACCAGCCCTGAGCACCCTGTCTCATGCATCGAACCTGGACTGGCAATCTGTTTCATATATGATAATATACATGTTTTAATGCCGTTCTCCCAAATCATCCCACCCTCGCCTTCTGCCACAGAGTCCAAAAGACTGTTCTATACATCTGTGTCTCTTTTGCTATCTCGCATACAGGGTTATCATTACCATCTTTCTAAATTCCATATATATGCATTAGTATATACTGTATTGGTGTTTTTCTTTCTAGCTTACTTCACTCTGTATAATAGGCTCCGGTTTCATCCACCTCATTAGAACTGATTCAAATGTATTCTTTTTAATGGTTGAGTAATATTCCACGGTGTATATGTACCACAGCTTTCTTATCCATTCGTCTGCTGATGGGCATCTAGGTTGCTTCCATGTCCTGGCTATTATAAACAGTGCTGTGATGAACACTGGGGTACACGTGTCTCTTTCAGATCTAGTTTCCTCAGTGTGTATGCCCAGCAATGGGATTGCTGGGTCGTATGGCAGTTCTATTTCCAGTTTTTTAAGGCATCTCCACACTGTTCTCCATGGCGGCTGTACTAGTTTGCATTCCCACCAGCAGTGTAGGAGGGTTCCCTTTTCTCCACACCCTCTCCAGCATTTATTGCTTGTAGACTTTTGGATAGCAGCCATTCTGACTGGCATGAAATGGTACCTCATTGTGGTTTTGATTTGCATTTCTCTGATAATGAGAGATGTTGAGCATCTTTATATTTTTTACTTTTATTCATTCTATGTTTCTTTTATTTTTTAATTCTTTAAAATTTTTTATACAATTTTTAAAGGTTAACTCCATTTACAGTTATTACAACACATTGGCTGTATATCCTGTGTTATACAATATATCCTTGTAGCCCTTCTTAGATTCAGTTGTTTGCACCTCTCACTGTCAACCACTGTCTTTCTTGCCTGCCCCCTTGCTGCCCACTGGTAATCACTAGATCATCTTCTATAAATGCAAGTCTGTTTCTTTTTTGTTATATTTACTAGTTTGTTGTATTTTTTCATTCTACATATAAGTAATATCATACAGTATTTTACTGTCTTTCTCTGTCTCATTTCACTTCGTGTAATATCGTTCAATCTATATTTTTGAAACATGACCTAGATAATTCTAATGGTTAGTCAAAAAGTGGAAAATGGAATTATGCAATTCCTTTTTTTTTTCTATAACAGCAAAAAACGTTGTAGCCTGATTTATTCCTGTTCCTCTTTCCTTCACCCTAGTCAGCCCACCTATCCCCAATTTCAATTTGAACAGCAATTCTCAAACTCTGCTTTAAGCACTTGTAAAGATGCAAATATCTTGGTCTCTCCTCAAAGATTCTGAATTGTTAAGTCTGAGGACAAGTATATGCATTTTTCATAAGCACCTTAGAAGGTGTTCAGATTAGAAAGCAGCTGGTTTCAATATGCTCTGAGGAACTAGGACCTGCAGGAAAAGAATACCCTGGCCAAAGAGATATATTTGGCTTAGTTTTCTCCTTTATGGCTGGGCTGGTTATCTAACATTGGTTATTATTAAGTCTTCAATAAATATTAAGGTTACGGAAGATAGGAAATGTCTCCGTTCCTTTTCTGGGGCAAATTTCACAGCATCTGTGAATGTATTGCTAGCCAAGGAGGATTAGCAGGTTGTAAGTCTGGATGATTGAAATTCCTTTTGCCACCGTTTATCATGTCATTGTTAGAAATTAGCCTGGAGGAACATCGCGTTTCTTATTATATTTACATCACTTTTAATAAAATGGTAATCTTTTTCCAGTCTTAAGGTTTATTGAGTATCTATTATGTGCTTTACTTCTGTAATATCATTTGGTTCCTGTCATTTCATGGGCTTTAATTGGAGGCTTAAGAGCAAAAAAGATTCATATTCCAAATGGTACAGAGCCCAAGTGATACAGAGCCTCTTTCATTTTTGATGTTTCAGTTTTCAGAATTAGGATATAGATAAGTGTTTATCTGCTCACAGCTCTATGATAGACTTTCTGTTAAAATCAAAAGGCAGAGACACTGTCAGAGATGGGCTTAGTTTATCTTAGTGTAGATTCACCAGCTCTTGCTAATTGCAATTGTCAGCTCTTTCTCCAATTAAAAAAGACCAAATTATTCAATCTCCTAGAAACTTTGCTTTCCTAACAGCTTGTCTTTATGCATTAAGTACTTGCAGTTATTCTAGGAGAAGGCACTTTATTATTTCAGGAATGTACAGATATATGAGAATGAAAAGGAAGTAAAAGACTATCATCATTCTAGTCAAATAATCAGTCATAGTAAATATTTGCTTAAACCAGTTTCTCAATGTTTGGGATGCCAGGCATCCTGATTTTGTTTTGCCACCTTTATTCTGTAGTTCCTGTTGGTACCTGCAAGTGCCTTGTAAAGAGGCTAATAAATGAGGAGCACCAGGGTGTGTTTATTTGTTCTGTTGTTTCCATTATTCTAATACAAACCAGCCAGATCTGAATTTCTATGAAAACAAGTAAAGTAGTGTGAACTTGTCTTAGAGATAAATTGGTGTCCATTCTGAAGGCATTTTGGCATCTAATTTAAATATTTACCCCTTGGAGTGAAAGTCTCAAATACTGTTGGCAAGAGAGTAAGTGAGTACAACCACTTAGGAAAGCTATTAGACTGTATCTATTAAAGCTAAACAGATCTCTGCCCTGTGGCCCAGAGATACTGCTCCTAGGCGTATGCTCAGTAGAAATATGTAAAATATTCATCAAAATACTGAGTAAGAACATTCATAGCAGCACAATCCATAATTGTCCCCAAATGGAGACTACTCTAAAGCCAAGCAATAGTGAGGGAGATAGATAAATTGAGTGAGAATAAACGGTCTCTAACTGTACACAGGGATATGGATGAATCTCACAGACAGTGTTGAAAAAACCATGTCTGATGCAAAAAGAGGATGTACTGTATGATTGCATTTATTCAAAGCTCAAAAATAGGCAAGACTGATTTCTGCTCTTAGAAATTAGGATAATGGTTAACCTTGGGATTTGTATAGTAACTGGAAGGGGGCATGAGAAAGGTTTGGAGGAGTAGTGATGTTCTGTCTTTTGATGCTGCTTGGAAGGGTGTTCAGTTTATGAAAATTCATTGAACTCTGTTACATTTATGACAAGCACCCTTTTTATGTGTATATTTTAAGCACCCAAATTTTTAAAGATATTTATAAGCATGAGGTTGATGTGAACTGAAATCAGTTTCCAATTTTTAATCCATTAGGTTTACATGTACCTATTTTAGAACATGCTGGCTTTGGAGAAAAGTAGAGAATAACATATATATATATATATATATATATATAAAGTGTATATCCGGAGGCATCATAAAATATCCCTTTTTCAGATAGTGTTTAATTTAGTGTGTGATTAGGAAGTGATACAGCCAGATGGAAATACATCAGGATTTGGTATCAAAAACGGATCTGAGTTCTGGCTCTGTTCTCGATAAGTTGAGTTCTTGAGCTAGGTCACATGACTCCTCAAGGCCTTACTTTCCTCATATGAAAAAGGGGTGTAATAATGCCTAATGTCTATTGTGAGTCCCTGGATTTATAAGAAAGAAAACAATAGTCACTCAGTTCTGCCCTTCTCTTTATGATGCTATGAACTGTAGCCTGCCAGGCTCCTGTGTCCATGGAAGTTTCCAGACAAGAATACTCAAGTGGGTAGCCATTCCCTTCTCCAGGGGATCTTCTTGACCAGGGATCAAGCCCCAGTCTCCTGCGTTGCAGGTGGATTCTTTACCATCTGAGCCACCAGCGGAACCCAAAGGAAATCATCAGCAAAGGAAAAGTCAACCTACTGGAATGGGGGAAAATCCTTACAAATCATATATCCAAAAGAGGGCTAATATCCAGACTATATAAGGTATCTCATACGACTCAATAGCAAAAAAAAAAAAAAAAAAGAAAAAAAGAAAAATCCATGTAACTCAATTTTAAAATAGTAAAAATACCAAAGAAGATATGCAGATGATGAGCAGGTATGCAAAAAAGTGCTTAGAAAGACTCATCATCAAGGGATTGCAAATCAAAACCATAACAAAATATCACCTCACACCTGTCAGAATGGCTATCTTTAATAAGACAAGAAACAACAAGTGTTGCAAGGATGTGGAGAAAAGGGAACAATTGAACACTGTTGGTGAGAATGTAAACTGGTATAGCAACTATGGAATACAGTATAGAGATTTCTTAAGAAATTAAAAATAGAAATATCATATGATCCAGCAGTCTCATTTCTGGATATATACCCAGTGGAAATGAAATCATTATCTTGAAGAGATATCTATATGCCCATGTTCTTAGCAGCATTAATAGTAGCCAAATATGAAACAATCTAAGTGTCTGTTAACAAGTGAATAAAGAAAATGGGATATTTTTCAGCCTTAAAAATGAAGTAAGTCCTGAAATTTGTGACAACATGATTGAACCTGGAGAGCATTTTGTTAAGTGAAATATGCCACACAGAAAAAGACAGATACTATATGGCATCATTTATATGTGGAATCTTAAAAAATATTCAGACTAATTAAAAAAAAGTAGAAAGGCAGTCATCAGGGGCTAAGGGTGGGAAAAATAGGGAGAAATTGATAAAGGGATACAAACTGCAATTATAAGGTGAATAATGTCTGAGGACCTAATATAGAACATGGTGACTGTAATTCATAGCACTGTATTATATAGTTGAAATTTTCTAAGAGAATAGAACTTGTGTTTTCACACACACACACACACACACACACACACACAAAAGTAAATATATGAAGTGATGACTTTGTTAATTAACTCAATGTGTGGCGCTTTCGCATTGTGTATGAATACCAAGTCATCAGGACATACAGTTCAAATATCTTATAATTGGCAATTTGTCAATTATACCTCAGTGCATCTGGAAAAAAAAATCAGAGCTGTGAGTCAGGCACTTTTCTCTACTACTCATTGTGGTATAGAATTAAGTTTAATCAACTATTTCTGCATTGAGGGGGATTTAATTTGTAACAGTTACCAGAGTACAGCCAGGCCTACAAAATCATGGTATCATTGCCCTTCTTCCTAGAGCTACAGAATTCATTCATTCACTTATTCATCACAATATTTATTTATTAATTAAACACATATTTGTTGAGTGCCAACTCATAGTCATTAAGAGACAGACATTCAATGGGAATTAATACAAATCTTTTTCTATTTTTTCCTGAAGTCTCTGTTTATGTTCTCATATTCACCTGAGAATCTGAGTGCAGTTTTTTTGGGGGGAAAAAAAAAACAGGCAAGACCTTTTGAGTTAAGGGTGTTATGGATAAAGAGTTGGATTAGGCCTCACCTCAGCACAAATAGTGATTTTTTTTTTTTAAGAATGCACCACACTATGCACTTTTTTCAGGTGTCTCTTCCAGAATGAAAGAATCCTGGATCCTAGAGAATTCTGATTGTTATGCTTCTGTCTTTGTGAGTGTTCCCCATTTCACAATGGAGTAGACTGATGAAAACATCCCTGAACAATTCTACTTACTGAGAAATTAGATCTTTACCCAATTGATCTGAGCAGTGTGCGGCTGGTAACTAAACCTACTCAGAGTCCATCTTTGCTGAGGCTCAGGGGATATTCTTGCCATGGGTATGCCATGGGTACCTGGGCTCAGCTGTTACTTATTTCCTTTAGAATTTAGTATTTCCTCCTTCAGTATTGGCCTTCTGAGTGCATCTAAGTAGCCTCAACCACGAAGGACTGACCTTTCACAAAATGCCTGATGTTTTCAGCGTCCCATTAGAGGTGTGATAAGTTGGTACTGGACAGGTGCCAGGGCCTGTGAGAACAAGAGATATTCCTGAGACTCTGTTTCTGCTCGCGTTACTCCTTGGGTGCAAAGGTCCACGTCCTGCCTGGACTTCCACGTGTCTTATGTTTTGGATTGACCCAGTTAGACTGTTCTCTGGTCTCATTCTGTTGAACCATTCTCTTCAGTTTTATTTCTAACCAAGCAATAGCATTTACCCTGCTTGTTAGAGTTGTGGAATGAAGGCTAAGCTCTGCAGGGACTAATGGGCAAGACAGACATGTGATCTGAACCTCGCCTTGGTCAAAGTGCCTCCTGCTTCAGTTCACTGTTCACTTGTCCAGTGCTGTTCAGATTAAGGCAGTGTTCTGCATTTGGGAAGTAACTAGTTAAATATATAAATTGTAAATTTATATATTTCAAAAATATATATATATATATATGTAATTTATGTATATGTAAAAATAGATATAATAAAATGCATTCCCTATTATATACAAGCACTCACATATTTTTGGTATCATGACGCCTTTCCACTTTAAAAAATGATTGAGCACCCCAAAGAGTTGCTTATTCTGTTATACATATAGCAGTGTTTACTGATTTAGAAGGGCTTCCATGGTGTCCCAGCAGGAAAGAATCCACCTTCAATGCAGCGGACTCAGGAGATGTAGGATCCTCCTAGGTTGGAAGGATCCCCTGGAAGAGGGCATGCAACCCACTCCAGTATTCTTGCCAGGAAAATCCCATGGGCAGAAGAGCCTGATGGGCTACAGTCCATGGGGTCACAAATAGTCGGACAAGACTGAAGTCACTGAGCATGGCATAGCACTGAGAAATTAAAGCATAATTTAAAAATATGTGTTAATTCCTTTGAAAAATAAAAAACCTGTTATATAAATAGCAAATCTAAAACCCACTAATATAAATATATTTAAATGAAATATAGTTATATTTTCTAAATAAAAAATGTAGTAAGACGAACGGCATCATTTTATGTTTTTGCAAAGACATTTCCATATCGTTGGAAGGACTAATGCTGAAGCTGAAACTTCAATACTTTGGCCACCTGATAAGAAGAACTGACTCATTGGAAAAGACCCTGATGCTGGGAAAGATTGAAGGTGGGAGGAGAAGGGGACAACAGAGGATGAGAGGGTTGGATGGCATCACTGACTTGATGGACATGAGTTTGAGTAAGCTCCGGGAGTTGGTGGACAGGGAAGTCTGGCGGGCTGCCGTCCGTGGGGTTGCAGGGTAGGATACGACTGAGTGACTGAACTGAACTGAATTTATATATCATCTGTGGCTTAATGAAGCCAGCTGGGTTCTCCTGTCTGTTTCAGCGTCAATTTGTTATGCTACCACACATCACATAGCCTCTGGAAAACTACACTGTACATTTTTGAAAAATGAGAATAAAAAGTCAAATAATTTCTTACTATGATTATGAAAATAGTTTTGACCTCATGGACTCCTTGAAAAAGCCTCAGGAAGGCCCAGATGTTTGTGGGCCACACTTGAGGAATGATGTAAGAAATTCATAATTCTATTTATTCCATGTCACATTTGATTTGATCAATTTAATTTCAGTGGATATTCATAGACTTAATAATCCTGGATCCAATAAGAAAATTTACTTTGGTGTATGTGTATGTGTATTTTACAAATACGTATTTTAGTTAAATACATATATATATATGTAGGTAAAAATTATGATTAGTATTTAAACTTTATTTGGAATAAGGAATATTTAAATGCAATTTTAATCAGAAAATGTTCTATTATGTAGGTCAGTGAACTTTATAAAAATAGGCATGTTATCGCCAAGATATAGTATAATTAGATTGCCTAGACAAATATTTATCTATTTATTAAAATGATACTTATAATTCTGTAAGTACATAGACCTTGTTGGAAGAGAATTCACTTCTATTAAAATGCCCATTTATATTACAGGCACCTAAATATGTAGCTGTCTTCATCATTAAATTGGAGAGCCTAGACTATAAGTGCTTTATTAAAAAATGAATTTTTCATGGGCATATGATGTTTTAGATAACAGGCTTCAGTACGAGGTATCAGTACACTGATTTCATAATTCAGATTCCTCATCCCCACAATCGGTATTTACGAAAGGGAAAAAGCATGCCATATTTGATCCTCAAGCTGGCATAGAGAGGATGTGCTGCTTGGGCAGAGGCTTCCAAACGTGCAGAATCAGGCCGGGTTTTTGCTGCGGTGCATCGGCCACCAGCAGCAGAGCTGCCAGTCTTCATGGGGGTTAAAGGCAGCAGCGGTGGGATGGACTAACCACAGCGCCCTGCTGCCGCCCGACAGTCTCCCTTGGATTCAAGGAAGCCCTTGTGAGAGGCCTTTTATGTGAGCCTGGTTCCCTTGCCAGAGTCTATTTTAATTTTTTTTTTTAAATCTTTGCTACTGGATTGAAAGTGTAACTGCCATTTCCAATATGCCTCAGAGCCACTAATGACAGAGTTGCTTTGGGGAGCCAGTTGATTAATTTAGACAATGCAAAACATGGAGGCCCCAACTCGAGAACACTCTGTAGGACTTTGCCTTATTTGGATATAATTAAAAGGCCCAGATTCAACCTAAATGTGACACTTTTCACTGACATCTGGACTTTCTGTTTGCAAACTCTGTAACATAAGGGCTCTCAGAGGTCAAGGGAGCAGGAGGCCACTCTATTTTTCATTCTTTTTCATATATAATAAAGATGAAGGCATACAAAAGCATGTTAAAATGGAATTATATTTTAAAGACTTATATTGAACAAATGAATACTTCTGGCTCTTATATAATGCAGTATAACTTATTGCAGGATTTATTTGAACGTATCTTTAGAGTTTGTTACTTAAACTTTGTAAACATATCCAGTAGTAGCCGTGAATTTGAATTGTATGGTAAGCACCATGTTCTTTTGATATAATTCAGAAATTCGAGTTGTCTTTGTGAATGACCTCATATGGTGATAAAATCCTAATTTTTAGGCTCTTTCAGAGCATGATCCTTGAATGATAGACTCTGTTGCTGTGTCTTAAAGGAGTGACACCTCTTCATCAGTAATCAGATACTATTTATGATAATGTTTTTAAACTTAAAGGCACTAGGTGACCACATCTTTGAGGAAATGACTCTTAAGGGGTAGGTAGATTTCCAAAATTTTTAAATATTTTATGTAAGTAACCTATTAATGCAATTTCCAAATGTGCAGCTTTTTAAAAATAGTGTGCTCACCCTTGAGGAAAGCTCTATTTAATATATAACTATATATGCATGGATAAGGAACTAATTTTATACTGGAGATTACCTTCAATGAACCCATAAAGCATGTACTTCCAAATTATAGCTTTTTTTTAACCTAAAAGTGATTAAAATAATAACTTTGTTTTAATCTAAACTTTGCAATTATAGTTTTAGAAATTAGGTTCAGGCTTCAGAACTATTAATATCTAAGGAGTAGCTTGGAATTAGAATTGGGGAAACCATCCCTTGACTTAGAACCACAGGACTGGAAAAGGAAGAAAAGGAATGAATGCCCATTCCCCCTAATTAGAGATGAGAACACTCAGGTCAAATGGCAGAACTGATTTCTCCAAGCGACTTGTTGAGGAGCCAGGTCTAAAATTCAGGATTTCTGAAGGACAACCTGATGTTTTTTCTATTCTATGATGGGCCACCTTCTTAAAATTTTACATATTCAGAAAATTCATGAAATTTGAAAGGCTCTTACAAAAGGGAAGATGATTATTCATATTCAGAAAAAGGAAAAAGATATATATTATGCCTATACCAGTAGCAGCTTTTCTATATAATTCTAAAAGTTGAGGGGGAAAAAACTAGTACAGGTTTAAATATGATATAAAAATATTAAATAATAGCTATTATAATTGCTTTAATTTCTAACTTTATGAGCTTTTTTCTGTAATTTGTCTTTGCACATCACATAATTTTTTAACAATCTAATGGTTGGATTTTTAAAAATTAAACTCTGATGCTTTACACAATTTGGAATATTCTGTTTATTCTTTCACTTAATTGCTAAAAATGTTTATAAAGAATTTTTCATTTATTTGGAGCAAATGAAAATATAAGAAATATTCACAGACAGGCAATTTGTTATGGAAATTATGTGTTTTTGGAAAAACGATTGTGTGTGTGTGTGTTTCATTTTTTAAATTGGAGACAGGAGTTTTGATGCTATATTTAATGTAGGGATCGATAACATTGTGATTTTTCTTCAGACAACTGCCTTTTAGATATGTGTTCTTTGTTAAAATGTCATTTTTTTCTCTAAAGATTTCTGTTGAGGCAAATGTTTACTTTGCATTTTAAGAAAAAGTAACTTAGGGAATCTCATCTCACCTTTTAGGTTGTTATGAAGTATAATTTCAACAACAGTGCATCTAATTATAAATACTTTTGTCTTTATTTAGCCAAGACTCTAAAAATATCACAGCCAAATATCAGGTATATGTAGTTACAAGCAGTTTGATTTAATTTTTGTGTGCAAGTATTGCTTCTGAATAAAATAGAAATGTTTATGTTAGATGAAGGTAAATTCACTGAAATTAGGTAGATTCGATTCTATATGGAAAATAGTTGACTTTTCTTCAGCTTTGCTAACTCACAGAGTTGGCATATAGCTCTGTTTTACAGGTTTTTCAGCTGTTTCTTCTAATAATTCCTTTTCTTCTTCCAGTCTACATGGTTTTCAGCTATTTCTTTTTAGAATCCTCTCATTTTTCTTGGAAGTACTTGTGAACGTTAGGGGTTGTATTTCTTTCAACTTCTAGCTGAAAGCTCTCATCCTCACTTTTTACCATTTCATCCTCTTTTAGTTCTGGTATCAGCCTATAGTTTTAAAGCCTCACCCTTTTTTTAAACTGGGCAGCAACTGTATCCAATTCTTTATTGTTTGTGTAACAGATGGCAGTGACATTTTATAATCAGGTTGAAAATTCATGTTTAATTATTGCTTTTTGAGCTTTTCATGTAAAAAACATTTCAATATTTGGTTAACACATTTTTCAGTTATCATATTGTATTTTTAACAGAACCCTAGTTTTTCTTGCACAGATATAGTTTGATTATAGTTAACTTTTTCTTTTTATATGAGGTATATGAAAAATTTGAGGGGAAACCCCACTTTAATGTGTTGCCATAATCAAGGATTTCAAAATCTACTTTGCATATCTTTGTATACTTGAATTAGTATTGAAGCTTGATAAAAAGATGAGATTTAAAGTACTCAACCTGTTAGGAATAAGTAGTTTTATTGTTGATTTAAGCTGGTAGATTGAAATATCTCAGAATGCTAAAGAGGCAGACCAGCAGGTTTCAGGTGATTAAAGAAAATCCCTCATCTTGGAGGAACTTGAAGGAACATGATGCTATTTAAATAGAATCTAATCAGGAAGAAGAAAAGCTTGGAAGTAAAAAGATGGAATGTTTCATGTCGTTATTTGCAAAGCAACTGAACAAAAGGTGAGCAAGATAATTAAGTGCCTTGCTGCTAAGTAGAATTTTTCAAAGTGGGTTGATTAGAGGTCTTTCTTTAAAAAAAAAAATTAAACATCTAAGTCTAGGAAATCTAGTTGAAACAGCTAACTCAGTTATAAAGGTGGAGACCAGTTTGGGAGAAAATCGACAGTATTGTATATATGGTGGCAGATGTTCACAATGATGAGTTTAATTGCTCAGCAAAATCCTGATCAGTTCTGAATAGTTTTAGCATTAATGATGTTTTCCTGTGTTTTAGGTTTTTGAAAAATGGAAATCCAAGCAGACTTAACATGTGATGGCACTAAATAGATTATTTTCCAGTACCTTGGTTACTCTTATTTTTCAATTAATCTGGATAAATAGGACTTGATTCTTTTATGTTTCCCTTTGCCTCAAAAAATCCCAAAAGCGAGTATTATCATTCTTATTATAAAATGTTATTTGTAACTGCCAGGCGAAAATGGGATGTCATTTCTTATATCTGCATTTTGTGTTTCAAGACATTTCTGATGATAACATGAGGAAACTGACATGTCCCAGATTGTGCTTTGTGAACACATGCTGGCAAAGCTCTGCCTTCTCTTGAAGGCAGGCCAGGTCAAAGCACTGATGGATGCATTATAGCTGAAAATGAAAACCAGGAAGTCATGACCTTAGGACCTACTTTTCTACAGAGGAAAGGAAGCTTGAAGCTAATAAGTTATGCCAGTCAAACACCTAGTGGGCATATGTTCTTTTGCAGTGTTCTTTTACTCTTTTTAACATTCTAATGACCTCAGGCTTACTTAGTAATGCATCCTTTGGGGGCAAACATCCAGCAGCAGATCACTTCATTTGTTATCACTGAATTTATTTATTTCAGTCAGTCATTGCAGAGCTTTGTCTCCAAGGACTTAATTTTAATAGTTAAACTGACCCTCAGTCACCCGGCAGTCCACTGTGAGTATAAAATGGAGCCCTACCATCTGCCGTTGAGCAGTTTCAAAGGCTGGTGTTGGGGCTGTCGTCTTGGACTGTTGTTGTTTAGTCGTTTCTGTCATGTCCGACTCTTTTGTGACCCCATGGACCCACCATGCAGCCCACCATGTAGCCCTCCTCCGTCCATGGGATTTCCCAGGCAGGAGTACTGGAGTGGGTTGCGTTTCCTTCTCCAGGGGATCTATCCCATCCAGGGATCGAACCTGCATCTTCTGCATTGGCAGGCAGATTCTTTACTGCTGAGTCACCAGGGAAGATCATTGTGATTTTGGACACTCGTTTGAAAATAAAAAATGATAACAGGCCTGGGCATTCTCAGCTGAAACAGATGATCTAAATACTTAAATTAGAGAAAAAATAATTTTTGGATTGTAGACCCTACTTAGTTACTAAAAACAGCCTTGGTCTTTAACTTGTGCCTTTTTTCAGCCAGTGTTCCTCAAATTTGCCTGTGCATAATTACCTGGGGGAACTTGAAATAATTCTTATGTCCCAGTCACACTCCCCTCCCAGACCAATCAAATCAGAATTTATATGGGTTTGGACTTGGGAGCACCATGATTTGGGCTTTATATTATTTTTACATTAATTAAGTGCATAAGACTGTCACCATGGTTTGATTTATACAGGCACTTTGGTCGACAGAGGATACGTTTTAATACGAGTGTTAGACATCTTTTATGCTCAATATCATGTATTTCTAACCCAGTTCTTTTTGCCTTATCTATTCCTGGTGTGGGTTTCCCTGGTGGCTGAGTGGTAAAGAATCCACCTGCCAATGCTTAGCAACTAATCAATAACAATATTCCTGCTGCATTAGATGAACAGAGATGTAGCCTGATGACCCTTCAGCTAGTCCGGTGTACTCACATGTGTGATTCAGCCTGTGATCAGAGTGGGATAGGAGCAAATGGTCCCCTGCTCCTCTCTCCTGTCTCAGACAGCCAGTTATGAATTGTGTCATACACATTTCCCGAGAGAGGGTCCTCAAGAAGTTGAGTCCCGGTTGCTCTCATTTGCCCCTGACTCAAGTGCACACCCTTGGATTGGCTTTCCTCTTTCTGTTTCATACCTCCTACCATCTCAATCTCCATTCTTGTTTCTAGGGAATCACTTCCCTCAAATAAACTGCCTGCATGCAAGACCTCATCTCAATCTGATTTTTAGTCCATCTAAGCTAAATCAGTCCAGATAGAGAAAATCATGGTAGACATATTTTAGTATGTGACCCCTTTTCTGTTGTGATTTTTGATCACACAATTTTTGTACTTAATATGTTGACTTATCAAACTATGATAGGAAACATTCTATTTCCAAATCTTCAATTCCAGACAATTCCAGATGAAACCTTTGTCCCTGCAGCATCAGTTTGTGGGCCTGATGCCATGGGGACTTTTCCTACCCTCATCGTATGCAGTGATTTGGTCTTGAGTTCTCTTCTTAGTGTCTCTCCTCCTAGCATTTTGCCCTGTATACTTGATCAGTGCCCACAACACTCATTCCTTCCAGACCATGCAGCAAATGTTTTACAGATTCAAACCACATAACTCAGTAGCATCAGCATAAGACTAAATGAAATGGGGAGATTTTGCAGAGAGCAAAATGATGCTGATGTGGTGTGATGCTATTTGTGTAATGGAAAGGCAAGCACTTTTTAGGCAGGGTCCTGGTGGGGTAACTGCATGTTTTGTTGCCCATAAATAAATACAGTTAACATATATTAAGAAGAACAGCACATCAGTCTTCTTCCCCCAGCACTGAGATAGATTTCCTTTTCCTCAGTTGAGGACCAGATGTGTGAGAACACATGTACTGCAACATGATGACGGCCCTCCTTGCTTTGAGGCATTCATATGGTGAGAGGAGTTGCAGCTCCCATGTCACTCTGACTCTGGGGCATACACGCCAAGTGAAATGGTGTCAGAATCGTCTGAACCCTTGATCATTTATCTCTGTCTGTCTCCTTTGGCTGCGTGCATGCAGTTGAGTACATGAAAGTTACAGGCATGGATGATGCGATTCCATCATCTGGGCTCATTTCGAGGTTCAGCACCTGAGGAACTGTGTGACTGTTAAAGATGATTCTGATGTGTTGTGCCACGTATCCTTGGCTTCTGTCTGATTTCAGGCGCAGATGCAGTAGGCACTTCTGAGCAAGCTCAGGTTCACCTCAGGCTAACACGAGCATGCCTGTGACCTCCCTGCCCATGTGCTTTTCTGTTGTCAGAGCTTCTTCACCCAAATATCAGTAGTAGGGCCGGAAGGAGGAGGATGTTAATGCTCCAGGGGAAGCCAGTAACCAGTGGGGTTGGGGACCCTGGGTAAACATTTCAGTCTCTCAGCATTTAGGTGGGCAACCCTGGGAGGCATGTGTAGTATTTGTGGGAGATTCCCAGGGCTCGAGCCCTGGGAAACCCACAGCAGTAACTTCAGCAATGAGTCCTTACACTGACCTCTCCTTTCTCCCTCTCTCATTGTTCATATAACCTCAATCCTGTTTCCTGGGGTCACCTCCCAAATAACCCATCTATGTCCAAGTCTTCAGCTCTGATTTCAGGAGGCTACAAACTACAATAGTGATGTTAGACCTGTTATGTAATCTGAGTCAATACTTATTTATCTATGAAATGGAAATATTAAGGTTTACCTGACAAGGTTGTTGAGAGGTCTGGATATAATTTATACAAAGAATTTATCCCTATTTGGGGTATACAACTCCCTTTAGAAACTTACAGGTAGATAGTAAAAAAACAGGCAAATGCAAATTTGAATACCTCCTCCTAACATACTTCTATAGCAAAGGCAGAAGATAGAACAAACCAGAGATGTTAGGTGCGTGAATATTTGCCATTTTTCCATTCTATCATCCTGAGACCATTACCACAAGATGGGATCAGCCTTTTCACAGTCCAGTCTTCGCCCATGTGTTACCTTGGATGAGGTGCCCTGTTGTCCTGTTTTATTTTTTCTGTCCTCTCACAGTTGTTTTCAGGATTTATGGGCTTCATTTTCTTATGTCACTTATCTCTAACCATTCTCATTGCATTTTATCCCAACCAATGAGGTCTTCAACTGAATATTTTTGCATTTAATAAACTCAAGTGGGCCCAAATTTTATACAAGTATCTCTTTTCCCAACATAGTTTGGTTTTGAAATTAATTCTTCCATGGTCCAAAGCATGATGAGCAGCTGAGCCTCCTTTAAGGTATGTTTGTTTTAGAAGCACAGTATTAAAACTTGAGCCATTTATTTGAAGTTAAAAATAGTAAGTATTGAGGGTGACAGATCTTTCCAAATTAGTGCATACTTTTCTACCTACATTCATAGAATAGATTAAGCCTAATGAAAAGTTGAAAAAAAATATTATTCAGGGTTATCATAAGTAGAAATCAGATGATCCTTTAGTTAATGAGAAGCCTTGACAAGAAGTTGTTGTTGATTCTATACTAGTTACTTAATAAATGCTTGTTGGATAAGTTATTGGATGATCAAATGAATGATTCTTCCCTGAGGTTTGTTTGAGCGGTAAGATTCTGTCCTTCTGTGATCAATGAGTCCTTTGAGGGCAAATCTTTCAACAAAATTGGCCTAACGTCCTCCAGAAACCTGGAGATGCCAGTCTCCTTGTCTTAGTAGCTAAGGACCATAATTTAATCTGTCAGGCAGGTTTTGTTGGAGTAGCTTCATTCTGACTGGGCTGAAGGGCCAGTTTGACTCTGAAGTTTGCATGTTCTGACCAGAACTGTTACATAGAAGGAACATTCTAGTTGGAAGGGGACCTAGCAGGCTTGTCTTGGAGCTAGGTATACATAAAAGTGTGCTGCTTTTTACTTGGCTGGTATGCTTTTTTTTTTTCAGGTAGTAGGATTTATGAAAATTATGGAGTGCGAACATCTTCCAAATGTATACGCTATGCGTTAGATATAGCCCCATCTCTGAAGAATTGAAACTAAGCCTTTTAGAGTCATGTTGTAAAGTGTCAGAGTAAATTCTGACTGAGGGTCTCAGAGGATATCATAGCAGGAATATGCAAGCCCTTCAGTCTTTGTTTGGGCTGCTATAACAAATTACCCTGGACTGTGGGGGCTTAGATAAGAAATATTTAAAACGTTTCACAGGGGGACATCCAAAACAAAGCATGAGCAGATCAGCTGTCTGTTGAGGGCCCACCCCTGGTTTGCAGATGAATGTCTTCTCATTGTTGGGCTTCCCAGATGGTGTTAGTGGTAAAGAACCCACCTGCCAATGTCCGTAGATATAAGACATGTGGGTTCAGTCCCTGGGTCAGGAAGATCCCCTGGAAGAGGACATGGAAAGCCACTCCAGTATTCTTGCCTGGAGCATCCCATGGACAGAGGAGCCTGACAGGCTGCGGTCCCTATGGTCACACAGAGTCGGACATGACAGAAGTGACTGCGTGCACATACTTCTTCTCACTGTATTCTCACATGGTAGAAAGCACAGAGAAAAGCATCCTCTCTCATGTGTTTTCTTGTAAGGGCACTAATTCTACTTACAAGAGCCCCACCCTCAAGATCTAATGAACTCTCCAAGGTCCCACATCTAAATACAATCGTACTGGGGACTAGACTTCAACATATGAATTTCAGAAGGATACAGAGCTAATATATGCATTACCTTTAGCCCATCATTCACAGAACATTTATTGCATACATTTGCTGAGATAATTATTGCCAAAAGTCAGTAAACAAGACAGTTATGGTTTCTGACCTCATGGTGCCTGCAGGAAACCTTTGATCTGAGAAGTGCTCCTATGCCACTGAGGAAGCCATCCTAAAGACTCTACACACCTTTCCATAGTAGAATAGTTATTTGGACACAGTTCTTCTAAGATATGGAATCTTGGTGGATTAAAATGTTTGTGTTTATGTTAAATTATTTTTAAAGAAAATACTGACCTTTAGGTATAGTATTTAAAGTGTGTAGATTTCTGTATAGGAAAACTCATGGTTTGGTTGCCAAAAGGGGACTATTTATTAATGAATCAAGAACCATCAGACAGCATGTATATTTTTCTCTTGCTAAGTAAAGATGTTCTCTGGACTTGTGATGAAGGGTGATGAGTTGCAACTTAGGTGGCAATGTAAGTGTGTGTGTTTTAAATGTTGATTCTGATGATGTGTCATTGCATATTTGAACAAACAGATCTTTTATATTTTTCTTAATCTTCTAGATACGTTGATTTATTCAGTAAAACCTTTCTTCGAGTTTCCTCATTCTAGGGTGCCTTGCAGACAGATGCAGAAGGATCCTTTCACACAGCACAACTTACACAGCTTCGTAAGCTGTAGAGCTTACACGGTCGTGTTCCGTCTGTGACTCACCTCTGTGCTACAGCAGAAAGTGTGGCGCTAAGGAATGAATCCTTCCTGCTGTAACAATGAAAAGTTAAAGTGCTAGTTTCAATACCAAGAGACTAAGGAAACTCCTTCTGTAGAATGCTGCTCAAGAAATGTCAGTTTTGCCTTCTCTGTAGCTAACTGGCTGGAATTGCAGATGGTGACTTTATCAAATTTCAAACCCTTATTTGGCATAGTTTTGCTCTGCACACTTGCTTTATTTTATATCCCCAAAATCTCTCCCCAGAAAAGTTAGTCAGCTATCCAGGGGGTGATCCTGTCTTTCTCTCAATGTTTTGATATGCTACATTTGTAGCGTACACACACACACACACACACACACACTTATATGTATATAAGTTTATTTCAGGAGATTTCTGTCACTGATCTGTCAGTTATAAATTCTGGTTTCAAATTATTTTAATTATTATGACCTTATAATATTTGGAGAAGCCCATATTGCTTCTTTATACCTTTTTTGGAAACCTCCTGGATTTCTACATAATAGATATTTTCTTCCATCTAAACTATAAATTATTTCAAGTTCTAAAAAATATTTTTCTATTTTTGCACCTTGTTTTATGTCTATGAATATGTTCTAATGTTTCCTAGTTGATAGTCTGTGTGAACTTGAATAGATTCTACTATTGAACTTGAATACTGTGAACTTGAATATATTCTTTTGTCTCTGCGTGCATGCGTGGTCAGTGACCAAGTCATATCCAACTGTTTGTGACCCCATAGACTGCAGTCTGCCAGGCTCTTCTGTCCATAGGATTCTCCAGGCAAGAATGCTGGAGTGGATTGCCATTTCCTCCTCCAGCTATTGCATGGGAATTGTGTAAATCTTAATTATGTTGAATTGGTTCATGGTGCTTTTCAGGTCTACTATGTCCATCTACTTTTCTATTTATTTATTCTGTTGATTTTTGCACACTTGATACTGAAACTCCAATTAAAATTCTTAATTTATCTACCTAAAAAAAGAATTGTAATATGTTCTGTATTTTCCAAGTCTCCTGTAAATGTGTTGTCATACTATCATAATTTAAAAAATAAAAAAGAAAGAAAAATATTCTTCTGGTGCTTGTAGTTGATTTTATAGCTTAATATAGGGAGGACAGGTTTTTTTTTTTATAATATCGATTTTTATTATCTACTAACTACATACATGTTTTCTTTTATCTGTATCTTTTTTAACTTCTATAGAATTTTATACTTTGCAGATCATTATGTTTATTTCTAAGTGTTTATTGATTTCTCTGCTATTGAAATTAGAATGTATATTAATTTTTAACTTGGTAAGTGTTATTAAATATCACATAATAATTTTCTCATATAGCTACTTTGGATTCCATTTTGTACTAAAAATTTAGTTAGTATTTTTATTTCCCTTGTTAGCTATCAAAATATTTTCTGCATGTTGTCAGAGTTTTGTCTTATTTTGCAATATCTGAATGATTTTATTATTAAATAAGTTAGGGCAGAGCTCCATTTTTGTATAGTATCACTAATAGTGGCATTCTTACCTAGACTCTGACATAAATGACAGTCCTTCTAATATTTCATCATTAAAAGGTTTTTTTTTTTTTAAGTTTCAAGAGGGTATCTTTTTTTCAGGTCAAGTTTTTAGAATTTCTCTATTATACAGCATGATTCTTCAAATTATAAATGGATTTTTGACTCATAAATATGGAATTGAATTTATATATGTATTTACACATATGACACATGGCACACATACCATTTAAATGAACTAACTTGAGGAATTTCATTAGTAAGTTTCATAATATTGAATCGTTGTATTTTCGAGATGATCCATACTTTATACTGATATGTTAATCTTTGGACATATTACTGTATTTTCACATGTTATTTTAAAATTAATGTATAATACACACACAGTAAAGTTCACTATATTTGATGTGTAATTCTGAGTTTTGAGAAGCAAGTGGACTGGCGTTGTCACCACCCATTCATGTATATTGCTTTGATTGCTCTAATTTATGATTTTACTTTCTAATTCTGTCAGGCAAATTAAGAACTTTTGCATCTTTTCATATGTTCTGGAACAGTAAATAACATAGTGATCATCTGCTTCTTAATACTTTTGCAGAAGAACCTGCTTCTTCCTAGGAGTAGATAATTTTCTCCTCATGGCTGTTTCAAGTTTCCAGATTTTCCAATTTTATGTATATTTTTAAAGAAAATAATCTGTTTTATTTAATTTTTTTGGAATTACTGGCAAAAAGTTTGACTATTATTTGCCTATGTTTGCTTTTATTTTAATTTAGTTTATACTTATGAACCCTTGTTAATTTAATTATATTTTCTTCTTTAACTTAATGCATCTTGCAATATATATTTTATATATCTTTTAAAAGGACAAGTTTTTGCTTTTGTAATTAGATATTCTTTGATTTTCTACTTCATTCTTTTCTGGGTTTGTATTTTTCTTTTCTTTCACTGATAATTTCTCCCAAATTTACTATTATTGTGGGGTTGTTTTTAACTGGATTTTTAGTTCTAGACTTTTTATTTTCTAACGTATATTTCAGTTACATTCTTTCCCCATTACATAGTAAGTGTCATAAAACATGAGTCTGTAGCACCTCATAAAAATATATTTTTACTTCATCTCAGAGCTTTAGATACGTATGGTTCATTTTGTCATTTATTTCTAAGTAAGTTGTAATGTTATTTTAAGTTTCTTTTTTAACCAGAAATTATTTAGACTTTAAAGAAAAAAAATCATGAGCAATTAAATTATTTTAGAAGTGGGAATATCTAATTTTATTGTTAATTTATAATTTTATTCCAATTCCTCAAGAAAAAGTTATCCTGTAGGCTTTTCTGTTTTTGTGTTGAAATTTTCTTTCCTAACAGATGATATTTTTTGTTTAAAAATAATTTACTTCTTGATTTATGGGATTATATTTCTGGGGTACATTATTTTACATGTATATGTAATGATAAATTCAAATTTGCTGTAATAAGTAAGTATTTGAATCCCTTAATTATTGTTATATACTTAAATGACCAATTTCTGAGAGAGATCAGTTATTCTTGTAAAATGGTCAGTGGCTCTTTGTTTCTATTATTGCCTTATAGATTTTGAAGCATGTTAGCATAAAGTCTCAATAAATGAAATATTATTTGACTCTAACTTTTGTCAAAATAAAATAGCTTTCTTGGTTTCATTTTATGCTTTTCACATAGAATTCTATTACATGTTATAGGATTCTCACCATTTATTCTTGCTTTTTATTATTCTCTTGTCTGTTATACTATTATATCTTCTAGTTAGAATCTTTCTGTAACCATTTAATTTATATGTGTAATTCTGCCCATTCTAAGAGTCTTTATTTTTTTATAACAGACTTTAAACCATTCACATTTATTATACTGGTAGAAGTATTTAGAATTATTGCTATGATTTTATTTTTTATTTTCTCTGTACTGCTCTTCACAGCTCTGGCTGTATTAGTTGTGGCTAGCCAGATGCCAGGTTAAGCTGAAAATTCAGGTAAAAATCTATTTTAAATTTACAGTGCCATGTTCTAACACGAACCAGCTGGAAAATTGTGCATCAGCATGCAGTTTACTGAATGTTACATAGTCTGTATGGCATAAATATCTGCAGCATTTTATAAAAATATGCTGCCCTCATATGCAGAGGTATATGACCTTTCCATCTGTGAGACATGTGCTTTGAGCTGCTTTTCATTTGTTGGTGAAGAGCTGTGTTGAGCCATGCATGTATTCATATGACAGCTTCTTGAGGTCAGGATTTAGAACTATGGATATTAGACAATTTTTCCTCTTTGCAGCCCTACGAAGAATTATGCTTTTAATATCATAATTTATCTCTCTTGATCACTTTTAAACTATTTTGACCACTTTTACATGACTATCCACACCATAATGCTTTTGATTATAAAAGGGGCACTACTAATAATTAATGCTGTGGAAACAGATATGGGTCATTTGGGACAAGATGGGATGTAAAGTCATTCTAATCCTACTAGCAAGAAGAAAAAAAAAATTGCAGATATGATATAAATGAAAATTTCTTCCCACAGCTTTCTGTCCATAAAATACTTACTAGACAGGTAGCAGGATGTTTAGTCTGGATTTGGAGCTTTGTGGAGTACCAGTGAATGAGAAAAGAGATTATGATGTAGTGCCATGACTTAGGTAGGACTCAGCTCCCAGCACACTCCACACATTTGAACTGTGAACACATCCTTCCTGAGGAAGACATAGGAATCCAAATTCACTCATTTTGCCCAATGTGCTAGAGGTCTGATTTCACTTTTGCATTTTTACTTCTTCTTTTTTTTATGAATTATGGTCATATTACTTTTTCTCCCTTATTTATATATTTTAATAGTTATTTTATCTTGAATGGCCCTGCTTATCCACTTGTATGTTGGCTGAACTTTATTTTATTTTGAATAGCTGGTGCCATTGAACTTCTTTCTGTGTTCTAAATTTAATGCATTTAATTAGTTTTCTCCCTCACTGCCTTCTTCTCCAAAAGAGTATAGGGTGGTTAACAGAATTCTTTAGTCTGGGGATTTAAGAGTCTCTAACTCAAATCATCATATATCAGCTCTCTTTGCTTTCTCCTTTTCTTCATAGTTTCCTTTTTATAAATTGCAGAGTATAGCTATATTGGCTCCTTGTAAGTATATTTCATAGGGAAAAAACCTTAAGATATTTCCAGAGATGCCTGTTTTAAAAGTGATTTCAGCAGCAGCTATGCTTAAATCTGGCCACCTCTAGTTCCAGGGCAATTTTCAAAACACCAAAAGCCAGTGATGAACTAGACATCACCACTCCATGTTTGCAAGAGAAGAACATTAACTTACTACAGTTTGATGTGTATAAGAAAATGTACAGCCTCATAAAGTTTGAAGAGGGCTTTTTATGTATTTAAGCTTCAGTATAATGCCTTTCTTAGGTTCTGGGAACAGGAGCAGTTATTGTCTTCAAAGTCTAGCTACTGTTACAACAGCCTTTTACTGCAATAGTCAAAACACATTTGGGTGTTAAAAGCCAACTATATACCAAGCAATATGCTGAGAGTCCAGGAAATACAGAAAAATATGAAATAATGTATGACCATGTAATTCCCGAATGAATGAGTATACATTTAAGTACTCTAGTATTTCCACAAATGGAGAGCTCAGTTCTTGGCAAAGAATTCAGATAGAATATGAAGGTAGCAAGAGATTGCTGAGCAGACAGAAAGAAGACATGCTGGATGGAAGAAACTAGATGTGAAAGGGCTTGGCAGATAGAAGTGTAGAGGGCATGACAGATACTCAGCTGTGTGTGTTGGAGAATCACTACAAATACATTTGAGTGGAAAAGGAGAACTCTGTTTGTTTGGAGTTTCTTTTAAACTAGGTGCAAAAAAAGAAAATCACATAATGTGGTAGATGAGAGAAAGCCTTGAAGGATATTTGAATGAAAAGAGACATGAGGCCTCTTTATTTCAAAAAGTTAAATACGGTGGTTAGGCTAAATTGGAAGAAGCAGCTCAGAAAGTAGAGACTCACAGTAGCTTATGATGTAGTTGTGGTGTTTTAGAAACTTTGGGGCATTTAACTCGGCCTGCTAAAAGAAGGGAAAATTAGAACAGAGGAAATGCATATTCTGAAGTGTCTCCCATATTTTAGACAGACTACTTTTATTGGCAAGCATAGGTATCACTTACTAGCAGTATCTACAGCAGCTCTGGACTTCCCTGCTAGCTCAGTGGTAAAGAATCCGCCTGCCAATGCAGGAGACGTGGGTTTGATCTTTGGATTTGGAAGATCCCTTGGAAAAAAAATGGCAACCCATTCCTGTATTCTTGCTTGGGAAATCCCATGGACAGAGGAGCTTGGTGGGCTACAGTCCATGGGGTCACAAAAGAGCTGGACACAGCAACAAGCATCTCTATATCAATTGTAATAACTAGCACAGTATTTTTTCTAATGTAACCAGTACAAAATAGAACATTTCTTTTTGTTTATAGTTTCTGTCTTTTTATTATTTTCTCATATTTAGAAAATTTAGTGCCCACAAGTTATTCCTTAAATTTTGGCCTTGCATAATCCTGAAACATTACTGGGATAGTTTGAGATTTAGGCAAATGGTAGATGTTTGTATAATCATTATTACTCAGTGAATTAATTATGATAAAATCTTAGGTCAAAATTTTATTTTGAAGACATAGAGTGTGTGAGTCATTTTTCTGTAAATCTTATAGAAACTAAGAGGTACATTTTGATATTATCCATAACTACATTTTTCTGAAATCATACCAGCTACTAAATATGTCAGTGATATCGTCCAAGAATAAAATATTAAAACTTTTAAATTGCTCTATAAATATATTTTTATTATAATCTTCACATATTGTTACTAGTTTTTTTGCTTGGTTAGAGGAAAATTTTGGCTAACTCTTTGTAAAAAGCAGTTGAATTAAAAATACAGATTGTGTATAATAATAAACTATATATGTGCAAGTAATGTTCTGATTTGTACTTTAATTGCTATTTATATGCAGTGTGAATTAAGAATAAAACAAGGTGAGGTGAGGGAGGGAAGAATGAATAAGGAAAATAATTAACAGACTCAGTAGTTTTGCATTATAGTTGCTTTAATTAACAGCTTTGTAGTGGCAAAACAAAATGTGATTTGGAAAAGCTAAGAATAACTAGAATCGTGGCAGCTTCTTTGGGAAGAAAGTTGCTTATGTTCTTAATATTTGTTTAATTTTTTTGATACACAGAAGAGAAATAAGTTATATGACATATTTGTGTTATAGAAGATATTTATATGATCAATTTCACCAATTTGTATGCATTGTTAATGCATTTATTCATTAATTCAAATAGATTTCAGAATATTATTAACATATTTATTTTTATCCTTCCAGAATTGTAGGTATATATAGTACTTACTGGGGCTTCCCTGGTGGTTTAGATGGTTAAGAATCCGCCTGCAATGAAGGAGATCCAGATTTGACTCGTGGCTTGGGAAGATCCCTTGGAGAAGGGAATGGCTACCCACTCCAGTATTCTTGCCTGGAGAATTTCATGGGCAGAGGAGTCTGGCATTCTACAGTCGATGGGGTAGAAAAAGAGTCAGGTGTGAATGTATGACTAACACTTTCTTTTTTTTTTAATATTTATTTTTAGTCGGTTGATGATTGCTTTACTATATTGGTTTGGTTTCTGTCATGCATCAACAGGAATTAACCATAGGTGTACATATGTCCCCTCCCCTTTGAGTCTCCCTCCCACCTCCTGCCCGTTCCTACCTGTCTAGGTTATTGCCGAGCCCCAGTCTGAATTCCGAGCCATACAGCAGATTCCCTTTGGCCATCTATTTGCATCTGTAAGTGTATGCACATCCTTGCTGCTCTCTGCCTTTATCTCACCCTCTCCCTCTTCTTCCCAGCCCTCGTCCCTATCCGTCCCTATCTGTTTCTGTGTGTGTCTCCATTTCTGCTCTGTAAACAGACTCCTTAGTACCAGCCTTCTAGATTCCATATATATGTGTCAATATACAATATCTGCTTTTCTCGTTCTGACTTACCTCACTCTGTGTAATAGGCTCTGACTTCATCCAGCTCCTTAGAACTGACTCAGATGTGCTCCTTTCTTATGGCTGAGTAGTATCCCATTGCACACACGTACCGCAGCTGCTTTATCCATTCATCTGTCAATGGATGTCTAGGTTGCTTCAATGTCCTGGCTATTGTAAATAGTGCTGCAGTGAACATTGGTGTACATGTGTCTTCTTTAGTTTTTGTTTCTGCAGGGCATATGCCTAGAAGTGGTATCGCTGGGTCATATGTTGGTTTTATTCCTAGCTTTTTAAGGAATCTTCATAGAGTCTTACATAGTGATTGTATCAATTAGCATTCCCACCAGCAGTGTAAGAGGATTCCCTTTTCTCCACATCCTCTCCAGCACTTATGTGTGGATTTTTTTTCACAAGTAAAGATGAAATAGTTAATCTTTCTTTCTTTAAAATAAATATTCATGTAATATATATTTATTAGAAAAAACAAAGAGAATTTAGCATTTCTACTATTATTTAGTACTATTATATTAACACTGTTATTAACTGAACGAAGTGGCAAAACTCTCACAAAGATATGAGCATGTAAGACTTAATTAAAGCTATTTCTGAGAACTGGTTTTCCTGAATGAGCTTTTTTTCCTTGTTAATTAGTTACCTTACCATATTTATGATTATAGTCTGTGGAAAATGGAGTTTTTGTCTTCTTTTGTTACTTTTGTTTTCGTTGTTATACTTCTACCTATTCTGGTGAACAAATAAATTAACCAAATTATTGTATGACTGTTTAGTACACTTTTAGAGGTAGCAGAGTATGAAGAAATTGGACTCTGAAGACCCAGTCTGGATTCCTTTGATCTTATTACACTGTTCCCAGTTTCTCTAAGATTCAGTTTTTCCATCTATACAATGGAGTGAAGAAACCTGCCTTATAGGATTGTTTGGAGAATCAAATGAGATGTGTTTATAAATGTGATTTGTAATTGGTAAAGTCCTACACATGTGCAACCTACTATCATTTGACCATCTCACTTTGAGAATTTCATCCACCATGTAAATTATTATGATTTGAGATTTGCTGTTCATTGTCATAGTTTTAAACCTTGGTTTACTGAAAATTTTCAAAATTCCTATTTGGTTTCAGAAATATGATTTGCAAAGGCAGTAAGTCTGAAGATCAATTTTTACAGACTTTTCTCTCTCAGGGGATGAAAATGATAAATTCTTGATGAAATTACATCATTATTGCTTACATACAGTGGATATATTTCCATTACTGTGTAAATAAATTACTATGTAAGCATATGGTTGAAACCAAGTAAGTTTTATATGAGAATAAAGGCAGTTTGTTGTTCTTGGCATTCCATTTCTTCAAAAGAGCCTTTCTTAATCTTTTAATTTCCAAATAGTGTTTTTGAAGAAATGTAGAGGGAGAGTGCTCAAAGAACGAAGTGACTTGGAAATGTTTATTTAAACCTCAAAAAACATGTGAAAAATATCAAGAAGCTTTGTCATCTTCAAATCTGGAATCATTTTGGAAGATCTACTTTGAAAATTAAGCTTCTAACACTAAGAAACTGCCTTACCCAACTATCTCGTTTCAAGGAAAATAGAGAAGGCAAGTTGGCTGAAATGAAATCTGGTTCATTATTCACTAGCCTTAGGGATAATCACATTTAGGGGCAAGGCTTTAATTAGCTCAATTGTTGCTTTTTACCACATGTGTGGCAAAATCCAATTGCCTCTTCTTTCATTTTCCTTTTTAAAAATATCTTCTAATATTGTTCCCAACTTATGTATTTCAGATTTGGCAATTCTAATAGCAACTATTATTCAGTTATATGTTATTTGATGACATAACAAATTCAAATTTTTATTATATTTAAAACTTGTACTTTGGAGTTATCTATTGAACATTACATTATACTCAGTTACCTTGTTGGTAACTGGCCATGTCCATATAAGACTGACTAAAATATACTCTTTTTATAAAAAGTCTCTGATATAAACAAATCTGTGCTTCTCTACCTTTGTTTGCTTGCTTCAGCCTCCAGTAAGGACTATGGTTGAAAGTTTATTTTAATTAGAGTTTAAAAGTGATGCACATTACAATCAAACATATGAACATTCCCAGAAGCATTTCTGCAGCAGTACATACATTTGCAGATTCAGTTAGCTTTATGATCATATTAAAAAATTCCTTGTGTTTAAAACCATCTTACTTCAGCAATGTATACTTTTCTCTTATACTTCTTCTGATATTTCTAGTCTAAAATGTAAAAAGTCACGTCTTCTTTATTTATCCTTACATTCATAGTAATCATTTTTTTCCCAGAGGTATTTATCTTTTTAGAATTTCAAATTGACTTTCAGTGTGACTATTCTAAAATTTCTATTATTTAAATAGAGTTAAACTACTAGGAAATTTAAGTCCTACAATCTATGACTTAAAAAAAAAATGCTAGTTGTAGCTTGGAATGTAATTTTATGAGTGATATGAATTTTTATGCCCAGGGCTTAAGTGTATTATGTTTATATTTTGAATTCTTAGTTCTTCAGGTTAATTTAACCAGTTCTCTGGAGAAACTAAATATATTAATGATTTACATATTAATTAAGTAATTTTCACTAGGAGTACTTACTAGGAAAATGATAGCTTCACCATGAAGCTTTTCTGATAAGTGCATATGAAGAACTGTAGTAAGGAAAGCTGTTTGAGGCTTAGGAAATGCCTTTTATGAAGGATTTTAAACTTCTTATTGCCCAACAATTCTTCATAGTGCTGCAACACAGGCCACACACTTTTGGCTAGATTCAAAAATGAATAATTACAGCATATAAATCATTGGTTTGACAGAATAAAATTTATCATACCATCATACATTTGAATTATATCTGTATTATAATCACAACAATAAGATACTTTATTGGCTTTGGATGTATATGCTTAAAAAGTTTAATACAAAGTATAGATATAAATGGGGATAGTTATATTGATAATATACATATTGATTAAGAGAATATGTTTGTGTTGAACTCCACATGGTAAGGGGTTTGTTCTGGGTGTGTCATGGTAAGGAGTTTACCAGCTAGGGGACAGGCATTTCCAAATATTATAAAACTGTGTGTTTAATATAATAATAAAAGTATGGAAAACGGAACTCTAGAAAGCGGAGGAAAGTGAAGGACAGGGGCAGAGGCTGGGATGGCAAAGGCTTCCAGAAGAGTTAACACTTAGGTTGAGCCCTCTTAAAATACATGATGTGCTATGTCCCCAGTTGCTTCAGTCGTGTCCTGCCCTTTGCGACCCTGTGGACCGTAGCCCGCCAGGCTCCTCTGTCCATGGAATTCTCCAGTCGAGAACACTGGAGTGGGCTGCTGTTTCCTCCTTCAGGGGATCTTCCCAACCCAAGGATGGAACCCAGGTCTCCAACTTTTCAGGCAGATTCTTTATCCCTGAGCCACAAGGGGAAGTCCAAAATACACGACAAATACTATTAAGACATTGAAGATAGGGATGGTGGGAAGAGAGGGAACTGGTAGAATATAGGAGAAGAATTATTGGAAGATGGTGCATTTGATTGGCGCTTTGGAGGGTAAGTAGAATTCTGACAAATGTAAATAGAGTAAATGACATCCAGATAATGAAATAGCAGCAGCAAAAATGTGGGAACAGGCCAGCATATTCTGTAATACTCCCATTTGACTGGATGTGAGCTGCATAGAAGAAGAAAAGGCTAGATAAATAGGTTGAGGCAGACCATAAGAAGCCTCAAATGCTAAACAGAGCTGCTTGGACTCCTGTCTCTTTCAGCAGCAGTGCCTAGGATGGCGTGGAAGGTGGAGGGATTGGAAGTAGAGGTATGTGCTATGTGTCAGGAGGTGGTTATTGAGCTCTAATAGTGAGGGGCAGATTAAAGACTTCAGTGGAGCAGACAGTGAGAGTAGTAATGGGAAGGTGGGGACAGATGCAAGGGACATGGTGGATGAGGAATTGACAAGAGTTGACGCTAGGGGAGGGGGACGGGTTTCAGGATGAGAGGGTTTCAGGATGAGCTGAATTTTGGCCCCTTGTGATGAGGAAGGTGTTACCAGTGACTGAGATAGCCATCAGTGCAGTTAGGGGTAGGGCTCTGAGTTGAATTTAGGTGTTGAAAGCACATTGAGGTTGACATTTTCAGCCATCACTGAGAATTAAGAGCCTGGTGAGTAGGAAAAACTCAGCTGATGAGTCTACCACACTGTCTGGATACTGCTGATATGATAAGAAATTAAGATTTTAAGGAACAAATGATTAAAGTTTTGAACATGTGACAAGACTGTCATCATCCATCCCAAACACTCCCATATCTTTGTCAAATCCCTTAATATTTCAATAGTGTACATTTCTCAGCTAAAAAGGAGGGAAATTTGTAGCAATTATATATCCATCTTCTAGAATCTGGGATTGTTTGGTCAGATATCTAAAATGGGAGACTGTGTACGTATATATATCTATTGTTATTATATTGAGAAAACTCCAAAAAGAAACAGAATACAGCTAGTATTTTAATTTTTTCAATTATACATTGTAAGATGTTCTAATTACAAAGATTTATAAAAAAAATTATTAGCTTTTAGTAGGTTTGTGCTCTGTGCCGGGCACAATTCTAAGTACCGTTCAAGTGTTAAATAATTTAATCCTTAGCACCAGGACTTTCCTGGTGGCTCAGACAGTAAAGAATCCACCTGCAATGTAGGGAACTCGGTTTGATCCCTGGGTCAGGGAGGGCCCCTGGAGAAGAGAATGGCTACCCCCTCCAGCATTCCTGCCTAGAAAATCCCATGGACAGTGGAGCCTGGCAGGCTACAGTCCATGGGATCACAAACAGTAGGGCACGTCTGAGTGACTAACACTTTTACTTTCAGCTTGAACTAACACCATAACATTTTATTATCTCTATTTTACAGAAAAACAAGGCTCAGAAAAATGAAAATATAGCATTTATAAAGCTGACACTCGGGCTTCAGAGCTAAGCTGCTAGTGAGCCATTAGTTCTTGCTGCCTTCACATTGAATAGACACCTGCTTCAGACCATGCTTCATTTTGTTATTTTATTTACATCAATGTGGCCTCCTGCATTGCCACATTGCAGAAGCTCTCTCTTTCTGAAGTTCCTGTGGTCCAGGTTCATTGCCTTTGCTTTCACACATACGTTTTTCTTCATCTTTAATGTGAGTCAGTTGAGGGCTGGTAGCGTGTAGGCAATGGCACCCCACTCCAGTCCTCTTGCCTGGAAAATCCCGTGGACGGAGGAGCCTGGTGGGCTGCAGTCCATGGGGTCGAAGAGTCGGTCATGACTGAGCGACTTCACTTTCACGTTTCACTCTCACGCATTGGAGAAGGAAATGGCAACCCACTCCAGTGTTCTTGCCTGGAGAATCCCAGGGACGGGGGAGCCTGGTGGGCTGCTGTCAGTGGGGTCGCACAGAGTCGGACACGACTGAAGCCACTTAGCAGCGGCAGCAGCAGCAGCGTGTATTATAAGGGAAGTATTGACAAAGCAGGTGAAAATGAACAGGCTTTGAGTCTAGTCCAAATGCTTGGCTTATAAGATCTGAGCATGCTGTCTCGTTAACTGTGTCACCTTCAGAAAGTTTCTTACCACCTTGAACTCTGTTTATTCATCTGTGAACACTGAGATGTAGAGAGTTAAGCAACAATATATGTGTGAAATGCCCCTGTAATGTAAAAATCAGTCCCCAGGTATGCTATTCGCTGAGCACAGCTGGCATGGTGTAAAGAATCCACAACATTTTTTAGGGACGCCCCAATATGTTTTAATTTCTTTTCAAATCAGAAGGGGAAAAAAATGAACTTTAATTTGAATAAAATGTTTAATGTGTATTAATATATTTATTTTTATGCTTTTTGTTCATCTGTTGAGATTATCATGTGTTGTTTGTTTTTTATTCTATTGCTATATTATATCAACTAGTTAAGATCTGGAAGAAAACCTTACTTTCCTGATCTAAATGCCTCTTGGTCAAGGCATATATTGGGCTGGCCAAAAACTTTATTTAGGTTTTCCAGTAAGATGTTACAGAAAAGTCCAAATGAGCTTTTTGGCCAGCCCAATAATTCTTTTTGTATGTTGCTGGATTCAGTTTGCTGTTTTTGTTATTGTAATAAAATATACATAACATATAATTCTGCATTTTAACCCTTTTCCAAGTTGATATTTTTTTATTTTTCTATTTTCAGCCTGTTTGTGTTCTTCCTGTGTGTCTCATGGTTTTGTATTTTTTCTTTTTCACTGAAGTATATCATTGATTTACAATGTGTCAGCTTCAGGTGTAGAGCAAAATGATTTAGTTATCTGTAATAATACATTCATTTTTATATGATGTGATTGAAAATGTAATTTTAAAAAGCTTTTAACTGAGCAAAATCGGCTTGGGTCCCCAAGAGTCATAACGTGTGCTCACTCAGTGGTGTCTGACTCTATGTCTCCCCATGGAATGTAATCCCATGTACAGTTCCTGGGTTTATCCCGGCAGGAATCCTGGAGTAGGTTGCCATTTCCTCCTCCAGGGCATCTTCCTGTCTTAGGGACTGAACCCTCGTCTCCTTGGCAGATGGATTCTTTACCACTGTGCCACGTGGGAGCCCCAAAGTCATAGCATAGTCCTGGCCATTTCTTCCTATTTTAGATTCCTTACAACTCTTCTAGTGTCTCAGCCATATGCTTTCCCCATACATTTTGGTTAATTGAGTCATTAGCCAGCTAGTTTCTATCTTAAGTAAGTTAAAATAAACTTAAAACTCACATTTACATTCCTTCATCTCCTTTCTAAGTAGTTCATTGTTTCCTTTTCTAGGCTACCTCTGTACTGTGTAAACTTCTCACCACATTTAAACTATTTATTTACATATCTGTCTTTCCTACTAGACCATCAAAACGTTTTGAGAACATGGACTGCATCTTATCCACTCTTGAATCCCCAATAACTAGCAGAGTACATGGCCCATAGAAAATTATTCATGAAAGTTTGGTGAAATAAATTGATTCTGTTTGTTACACTGATGTTGTACTGCCAGCCATAGTGCTAACTCCTGGTGGAGATGTGCTTTGTATCTAAGATTTCACCTGAAACTTTTGATACCGGAAATGAAAAATTGTCATCTATTCTGCAAGATGATGACTTTTCTATACTTTTCAGCACTACTGTCTACCATCCTAATTATTCCTTAAAAATTGAATTTAAATAAATTAGTTTGTCAAGACTTCTTCCCCTCCTTGCTAAATTAATTTAATTAACCAAGGGCCTATGAATATAGTCAAGGCCTTTTGATATCTCCATGTATGCATTTCCATGTTATAAATAGATCCCATGTCTCACTGATCTAATGAGGCTACAATGTGAGTGAGAAATGAGTCTTAATTTTTCAGGACCAAGGCAGACCAGCATTATCTAGTTATAGAACAGGAGAGAACGAATATCACCTCTAGGGTTTAAGCACCTATTTAAGTAGGCAGTGTTCTTTCTAATTTAACTTCAACTTTATTTATAAATAAATTACTAGGACATTTGTTGCTGATTACTTTGCACAATATAATAGTTTTATTTTTGTTAAAGAGACTGCCAAGTGCCACTTTGTTTTTCATTTTTATTTTTCCTACTCTCTGATTTATAATTTTCTCAGACTTGAAAAGTTTTTATATCTTTAATAGACTGTGGTATATAGAAGAGTGAGACACTAGAGAGGAAAGGAACTGTTTGCAATTTGGATGATTGTGGGTGATAGTACCAGTTATATCAGAGAACCTGGAGAAAAGGGTGATTTTTGTTCTTTCTCAAGTCTGGTCCTGCACAATAGCCTGAAATAGGCTTGACTCTTTGCTGAGATTATTTTCCATCCTTAATATCTCTTTGAAAGAAAAGTGGCTGGTTTTAGCTGTGGAAAACCAATGTTTGCTCATGTATAGAGAATGAAATTTCATAATTTTGGCATGGTCTAATACTTATAGTCTCATGCTTATTGGATTCTTCTAAAGTTGTTTAAATTCCTATTTATGAAGGAAGGATAATTGATAAGGAAAATGAGTAATTATTACCTTGTTGTGAAGTTTTACTGGATAATTTTTTTTTTCATTTTAGTAGTAACAATTGATAGTATCTACTATTAGCAGGACATTTTTCAGCTAACACAGTGCTTTCAGAGGCATTATTTCTTTTGATGCTTATAACCCCACAGGAGAGTATTATTATCATCAGTATTTTACAGATGAGGAGATTGAGCTACATGGACTTTAAGGACTTAGACAAGATTTCATGGTAACCAGTAGAATCAGGACCAAACTCTGGGTCTTAGTGAATTCTCTCATTATTTATGACTTCCTTGCTTCTAAGCCCTTTAAGTCAGTAAGATCTAACAACAGACCTCCTGGCATGTTTGGAAGGCAAGCTTTATTTGACCCTTCCCAGAATCACTTACCTTACATATCTTTTCCACCTCCATTTGCTACTTGAACTTAATTCACCCTTCTGTTCCCTCCAATTTGGGTGTTGTATGTGTTCTCTATGATATTTTGAATTTGACTTGAAACATTCACATTTATTTGTCAAATTAAGAGCTCAAACAATTACATACCAGCAGGAATCCAGAAGCCTGTAAGTCTAAAAAGAGGCATTCTACCGCATAACTGCCAGCGGAGAACTCCTACCATTGCTTCTGGCCGCCAGTTCTGCAGCTGAACCTTACTCCCTGTGGCCAAGCGCCTGATAGGTATACACCCTTCTTAGCTCACAGGATGCCTCTTGCTGCGTGCCTTGATTACAGCTCTTGTGGGCCACATTTCCAGGTCCAGGCACTATTCCCTCAAGCAGCATGGCCTTGTTGAGTTTGGAAGGGTTCCCTGTATATGCCTCCAGCCACCTCATCTCTCAGAAACATCCATATGTCCAAATCCAAGGCTCCAGTTGACGTGCTCCTTTTCCTCAAGTCAGTTTTATTTTAGTGACTTATCCTCCTTCCTGCCACAGACTTTTGGTGGGGTCTGTGGCAGAAAAGAGATCCTGATCCACCTTAACAGGTCTCTCAAACTTTGATTTTTAGGGAACAGGTAGGTTCTTTCTTCTAGAAGAATCAGGGGTCTCAACAGGTGGCATATTTGTTCATATTACACCCTCTCCCTTTTCCAAGGAAGAGGTTGCCTTCATGCCTCATGTTCACAGGACTAAGAAGACACCTTCAAGGCTAGGAAAAGGTCTCTAACTCTATCTGTGGAAAGGTTGGTGTAATCTTAAAATAAACTGCCTTGGGCAGAGCTGGTTCCTTCTCAGGGCTGAAGGAGAACCTGTTTCGGGCCTTCTGATAGCCGTGGGAGCTTCTCTTGCTGCTAGGTGGTGCTCTCCCGAGAGCAGCACGCGGTCCTCCCTCTGTACATGCCAGCCTGTGTGTCCAACTGCCCCATTTACGTAAGGACATCTGTCCTATTGGATCAGGACCCTCTCTAATGATATCATTGTACCCTGTCATCTGCAAAGGCACCATTTCCAAATTGTATTCACAGGTACTGAGGGTTAGGCCTTCAGCGTCTTTTTTGGGACACAAAATTCAATCCAGAGGAGGAGGAAAGCCCAGAAAGTAAATTAGGTTTCCTAACACTTAGTACCATGGGATTTGTACTGTGTTCTGAAATCTCTTATAATTTTTTTCAGTAACTATTAAAATGTTTATTCAGGAATGTACTTAGTTGTCATAGATTTAATGGCTTCTGATTTTTCTACAAAATATGTTTTAAAAAAATTTTTCTTTTAAAGAATTTTCAACTGAATCTTGACTTATTGCCTTACTATTTTATAGTCAGTTTTCTAAGAATTACTTCTAAGTTTCTTTGAAATACATTTGTTAAGAAAAGATTTTTAAGCTTTAAAGAGAAGCAAATGGGGATCAATACCTGTAGGCAATATAGCGTACCCCTATTTATAATCTTAGGTTTGTGTGTGTTTTGTCTATTCATATTACCAGGGATAATAGAATGAAACATTTATTCACTGTTGCTTGATTTTCCTTGTAAGTTCACAGAGATACCTCATGAGGATGTAATCTTAGAGATATCAAATAGAATGGGTACTTCTTACTGTTTACAAATATGACCTAAAATAATATTGAGATGCTTCCTAAATTTAAACAAATGAATTTAACAATCATTATCTTTTCTTTATCCATGTAAGTAAAATAAAACAATAGTTAAAAGTAAATAAAATATATGTATAAAACAGTAGTTAGAAAAAAGTTCAGTTCAGTACAGTTCAGTCCCTCAGTTGTATCTGACTCATGGAAACCCCATGGACCACAGGATGCCAGGCCTCCCTGTCCATCACCAACTCCCGGAGCTTACTCAAACTCATGTCCATCAAGCTGGTGATGCCATCCAACCATCTCATCCTCTGTTATCCCCTTCTCCTCCTGCCTTCAATCTTGCCCAGTGTCAGGGTCTTTTCCAGTGAGTCAGTTCTTCGCACCAGGTAGCCAAAGTACTGGAGATTCAGCTTCAGCATCAGTCCTTCCAATGAATATCAGGACTGATTTCCTTTAGGATGAACTGGTTGGATCTCCTTGCAGTCCAAGGGACTCTCAAGAGTCTTTCCAACACCACAGTTCAAAAGCATCAATTCTTCGGCGGTCAGCTTTCTTTATAGTCCAACTCTCACGACAGTACATGACTATTAGAAAAACCATAGATTTGACTAGATGGATCTTTGTTGACAAAGTAAGGTCTCTGCTTTTTAATATGCTGTCTAGGTTGGTCATAGCTTTTCTTCCAAGGAGCAAGCATCTTTTAATTTCATGGCTGCAGTCACCATCTGCAATGATTTGGAGCCCAAGGAAATAAAGTCTCTCACTGTATCCATTATTTCCCCATCTATTTGCCATGAAGTGATGGGACCAGATGCCATGATCTTAGTTTTCTGAATGTTGAGTTTTAAGCCATCTTTTTCACTCTCCTCTTTCACTTTCATCAAGAGGCTCTTTAGTTCTTAATTTTTAGCCATTTGAGTGGTGTCATGTGAGTATCTGAGGTTATTGATATTTGTCCCGGCAATCTTGATTCCAGCTTGTGCTTCATTCAACCTGGCATTTCTCATAATGTACTCTGCATATAAATTGAATAAGCAAGGTGACAATATACAGCCATGATGTACTCCTTCCCTGATTTGGAACCAGTCTCTTGTTCCATGTCCAGTTCTAACTGTTGTTTCTTGACCTGAATACAGATTTCTCAAGAAGCAGGTCAGTTGGTCTAGTATTTCCATCTCTTGAAGAATTTTGCAAGTTTATTGTGATCTACACAGTCAAAGGCTCTGGCATAGTCAATAAAGCAGAAGTAGATGTTTTTCTGGAACACTCTTGCTTTTTAGATGATCCAAAGGACATTGGCTATTTGATCTCTGGTTCCTCTGCCTTTTCTAAGTCCAGTTTGAACATCTAGAATTTAACGATTCATGTACTGTTAAAGCCTGGCTTGGAGAATTTTGAGCATTACTTTGCTAGCGTGTGAGATGAGTGCAATTGTGCAGTAGTGTGAACATTCTTTGGCATTGCTTTCTTAGGGATTGGAATGAAAACAGACCTTTTCCAGTCCCATGGCCACTGCCACTGCTGAGTTTTCCAATTTCCTGTCATATTGAGTGCAGCACTTTCACAGTGTAATCTTTTAGGATTTGAAATAGTTCAATTGGAATTCCATCACCTCTACTAGCTTCATTCATAGTGATGCTTCCTACAGCCCACTTGATTTTGCATTCCAGTATGTCTGGCTCTAGGTGAGTGATCACACCATCATGGTTATCTGGGTCATGAAGATCTTTTTTGTATAGTTCTGTGTATTCGTGCCACCTCTTCTTAAAATCTTCTGCTTCAAAAGGATAGGACACTGAAAGATGAACTCCCCAAGTCAGTAGGTGCCCAATATTCTACTGGAAAAGAGTGAAGAAATAACGCCAGAAAGATTGAAGAGATGGAACCAAAGCAAACCCAACACCCAATTGTGTATGTGACTGGTGATGGAAGTAAAGTCTGATGCTATAAAGAACAGTGTTGCATAGTAGCCTGGAATGTTAGGTCCATGAATAAAGGCAAATTGAAAGTGGTTAAACAGGAGGTGGCAAGATTGAACATCAACATCTTAGGAATCAGTGAGCTAAAATGGAAGGGAATGGGTGCATTGAACTCAGTTCAGTTCAGTTCAGTTCAGTCACTCAGTCGTGTCTGACTCTTTGCAACCCCATGACCACAGCATGCCAGGCCTCCATGGTCCATCACCAACTCCTGGAGTTTACCCAAACCCATGTCCATTGTGTCAGTGATGCCATCCAACCATCTCATCCTCTGTCGTCCCCTTCTCCTCCTGCCCTCAATCTTTCCCAGCATCAGGGTTTTTTCAAATCAGTCACCTCTCCCCATTAGGTGGTCAAAGTATTGGAGTTTCAGCTTCAACATCCAATGAACAGTCCCTTCAATGAACCCCAGGACTGATCTCCTTTAGGATGGACTGGTTGGATCTCCTTGCAGTCCAAGGGACTCTCAAGAGTTTTCTCCAACATCACAGTTCAAAAGCATCAATTCTTCAGCGGTCAGCTTTCTTTATAGTCCAATTCTCACATCCATACATGACCACTGGAAAAACCATAGCCTTGACTAGACGGACCTTTGTTGGCAAAGTATTGTCTCTGCTTTTTAATATGCTGTCTAGATTGGTCATAACTTTCCTTCCGAGGAGCAAGTGTCTTTTAATTTCGTGGCTACAATCACCATCTGCAGTGATTTTGGAGCCAGGAAAAATAAAGTCAGCCACTGTTTCCCCATCTATTTCCCATGAAGTGATGGGACCAGATGCCGTGATCTTAGTTTTCTGAATGTTGAGCTTTAAGCCAACTTTTTCACTCTCCTCTTTAATTGTCATTAAAACTAAAGAGGAGGCTCTTTAGTTCTTCCTCACTTTCTTCCATAAGGGTGGCATTATCTGCATATCTGAGGTTATTGATATTTCTCCCGGCAATCTTGATTCCAGCTTGTGCTTCCTCCAGCCCAGAGTTTCTCGTGATGTACACTGCATATAAGTTAAATAAGCAAGGTGACAATATACAGCCTTGACGTACTCCTTTTCCTATTTGGAACCAGTCTGTTGTTCCATGTCCAGTTCTAACTGTTGCTTCCTGACCTGCATACAGGTTTCTCAAGAGGCAGGTCAGGTGGTCTGGTATTCCCATTTCTTTCAGAATTTTCCAAGTTTATTGTGATCCACACAGTCAAAACCTTTGGCTTTTAACTCAGATGTGCATTATATATACTACTGTGGGCAAGAATCCCTTAGAGGAAATGGAGTAGCCTTCATAGTCAGCAAAAGAGTCCAAAATGCAGTACTTGAATGCAATCTCAGAAATGACAGAATGGTCTCTGTTCATTTCTAAGACAAACCATTCCATATCACAGTGATCCAAGTCTGTGCTCCAAACAGTATGCTGAAGAAGCTGAAGTTGAATGGTTCTATGAAGACCTACAAGACCTTCTAGAACTAACACCCCAAAAAAGATGTCCTTTTCATTATAGGGGACTGGAATGTAAAACAAGAAGTCAAGAACTACCTGGAGTAACAGGCAAATTTGGCCTTGAAATACAAAACAGAACAAGACTAAAGCTAATAGAGATTTGCCAGGAGAACACACTGGTCATAGCAAACCCTCTTCCAGCAACACAATAGAAGACTCCACACATTAATATCACCAGATGGTCAATACCGAAATCAGATTGATTATATTCTTTGCAGCCAAAGATGGAGAGGCTCTATATAGTCAGCAAAAACAAGACTGGTAGGTAGTTGACTGCGGCTCAGATCAAGAACTCCTTATTGCCAAATTCAGACTTAAATTGAAGAAAGTAGGGAAAACCACTAGACAATTTAGGTATGACCTAAATCAAACCCCTTACGATTGTAAGTGGAAGTGACAAATCGATTCAAGGGATTATCTCTGATAGACAGAGTGACTGAAGAACTATGGACAGAAGACATTCGTGACATTGTACAGGAGGCAGTGATCAAGACCATCCCCAAGAAAAAGAAATGCAAAAAGGCAAAATGGTTGTCTGAGGAAAACTTAAAAATAGCTGAGAAAAGAAGAGAAGCAAAAGCCAAAGGGGAAAAGGAAATATACACCCATTTGAATGCAGAGTTGAAAAGAATAGCAAGGAGAGATAAGAAAGCCTGCCTCAGTGATCAATGAAACGACATAGAGGAAAAAGGTCTTTGGAGTAAGGCAAATAAATATGATATAGTATCAACTTATTGTTACATGAGTAGCCCTGGGTAAGTAACCTAACTTCCAAGCCTCGATTTTCTCATGTCCAAAATTTGGATAATAATTTCGTTTTCCTAATAAAACTTGTGGAATAGCTATTTTAAAATCATGTGTAGCATGCTTACAGCAGTGCCAGAGCAGTGAGCCTAAAATAAACATCAACTGTACTGTCAATATACCAATTAAATTAATCAGTTTCACTGAAATTATACTTACTTTTTTACTCTGTTAAAACACGGAGCCGAAGAGCAAGGGCTGCTGTGACTCTGTGCCTAGAGCAATACTAGAGGTATAGTTGGCAATGAATTGTTACTGTTGTATGTCAGAGAGTGTAACTATGGTCCTGTTTTTTAGATAGTTCTTTCTGTAAAACTAATAGTTCTAGTTGAGTTAGAACCCACCCTGAGTCATAATATTAAAAACATTAAAAACATTTATCTCATCATTTGGCTGCTGATTTTTATTGTTAGACACCCTTTCCTGTGCTTTTATTCTCAAAATTTTTTGTCATTTTAGTTTGTTAATTAGAGAAACTGCATTTCTTATTGTTACATACTTTTATTCTTTAAGTGGTTGTTTATTAAAAAAAGTTGTAAAAACAAAAAAAAAGTTATACAAAGAAATCTCCATTATATAAGTAATACATTTTCGCTGTGTGGATAAATAGATAGGTGTGCCCACACACACATACACATGCATCAGGCCACCTGTAGTCTCACTCTCCATGCAGAATCAATGTTTGCAGTTTGAAAGAGGATGCCTTAGTATTATCTCTGACTCTCCCAACGTCTTCTGGTCGGTTACATTTCATCTGCATTGATATCTGCTCTACCTGGCCAACTCTTTTGGTTGTAGCAACATACAGGAAAGAACCTAGACAGCAGGAGGAGCCAATCGTGGTTTTATATTCGTTTCGCAGACCCAGTGCCCTTTCATACTGAGATGGCTGCCCATAGGACTGCTGAGGTAGCAGACATTCATTGGCATTTATTTTCATTGCCTAATATTGTCAACTGAAAAGACACAAACTCTGAGACACCTGTTTTCCAGACGAGAGAGATGGTCACCCAAGTTCACCCCATGTGAATTTACCCTCTACTTACTGCCTGCCCATTCTCTCCAGCTCTTTTCCCATCTGTCTTTCAAAGTGAAGCTAATGGCAGTTTATTTCATTACATATGTTTCTCATTTTACTATTGAAGACTGAAAGTCCTTACTCTGCAATTCTGAAATTTCATTTTCATACCCCAAATGTTCTAAGAATGAAAATATTTCCCTAATTAATATGAAGCTTTTACAGTTATTATTTATGATACTCAATGTGAATATTCAAATGTCAGACTACCAAAGTATAAATGCACTTGATTACAGAATATTGCCCCAGATTCCTCTCAAGGTGGTATGTAGCCTGTGTTATCTGCACTAGATTACCTCTCTAAAATCCAAGAAAGTCTGAATTATAAACACAACTGGCCCTAGAGGTCTTGAATTGAGTCTTCAGCCTGTGTTAGCACGTAGAGGGGGCTGAGGACCGGTGTAATGAAGGGAAGGGCTGAAGAGGATGGGTTCATTTCAACTGCACCAGCATTCTGCGAACTTCAGGTCTGTACTCCACCCTGCTCTTACGATAATGGAGGTGTAAACTGTTTGCAGTCCCCTCCCTCTTTATTTTGTCCATTTCTTACCGTGTTTTGCCAACTGAGACATGTTTCCTGAATTCCTACACATAATCCTTTTTATTTCTACTAATGACACAATACATTTCCTTCCTCAAATAAAATATAGATTTCCTTTGCAATCAATACCATACAACGGTTAGGCTAGAATGATCCTTTGCTAGAACTATTTTATGTATGATACCTATTTATGGGGACAGTAAATCAATAAATCCATGTCATAGTTTTATCTCTGAGTTCAGAGGATTCCCCCAAGGAATAGCAAAAGATCACACTTCAAGGCTATGGAAAGAAGAGAATAAAGCACAGAAGCAGAAGACAAAGAAACAAAGGAAGTTCTTTTCCATGGCAGACAGTCGAATTATTTTTAGTTGTTGTTGTTAACATTATTTGGAAAATACCTACCAATGATATATCATGTTTTTTCCCTATAACACTGTGAGGACTTTGTATTGTTTCCCCCTTGGCATCCATAAATATCAGAGTAATGGCGTTTTGCTAGTTACTGAGTAAAGGAACTAAAAAAAGCATTTCTCATTCCAAGTTTTTCCTACAATGCCAGGTGTGAAAATTCAGGTACAAGTGAGGACTGCAAAGCAGGTTTTCTCAGTCTCAGCACTATTAGTGTTTTTGGTTGGGGAAATCTTTGTTGTCCAGGGCTGTCCTGGACACTGCAGAAAGTTAGCAGCTTTCCTAGTCTGTACCCACTAGATAACCAGTGGCACTCCCTCTCCCCCCAGTTGTGACAAGGAAAGTTATCTCTACATATAGCTAAAAATGCCCTGAAGGCAAAGTCATTCCTGCCTCCCCAACTGAGAACCACCTTCTGTGAGGTAACTCATGTGTTTTAGAGGTTTCTGTAGGGAGAGGTAGTGCTGCCACTGTGATAGCTTTATAGCTGAGGGTGGGGTTAATCCCCGGCCACATGTTTTTCTGAATTTTACTTTGCATCTTTTTCATTTTGCTGTATTTGTTGGTCAGTGATGCTGAGCCAAGACTTTTGCTGGGTGCTGGGATAGTAGTGATTAAGAGAGCAAGGTCCCTGATCTCATGGGGTGTGCCTTATGAAAGGGGGTGGGGTGGGCGAGTGACAAGTGTAATTAATTAGTGCATGCATGTGAGCTTGCTCAGTCGTGTCCAACTCTTCATGACCCCATGGACTGTAGCCCACCAGGCTCCTCTGTCCATGGGATTTCCCAGGCAAGGATACTGGAGTGGGTTGCCATTTCCTTCTCCAAGGGGTCTTCTCCTCTATCCGCAGGCAGATTCCTCACAACTAGCACCATCATCAGCAACCAAGTGTATGAATAATATAATTTCAAACAGTCAAATATGCTATAAATAAAGTAAAATAGATAATTGGGCAGCATGGTTGGAGGACAGTTGATTGCTACTTTAGACAGGAATCAGAGGTTTCTCTAACCTCTGAACGGATAAAAAGAAAGATCTAAGTGAGGTGTGTGATAGAAAGTGTGAATAACTTAGTTGTGCTCAATGGCAGTGAGAAGACCGATGTGGCCGGGACTGAGAATTTGCCGAGTGGTGCTCTATGAAGTTGCAGTTAGGGAAGGTCTGTGTGCCACAAAAATCAGCAGTTTGATTTCACTGTGATTGCAGTGGGCCACCATTAGAGGCTTTTAAGCAGACGAACTAAGATCATGGTATGCGGTCTCATCACTTCTTGGCAAAAAAGATGGGGAAACAGTGGAAACTGGCTGACTTTATTTTGGGGGGCTCCAAAATCACTGCAAATGGTGATTGCCACCATGAAATTAAAAGATGCTTGCTCCTTGGAAGGAGAGTTATGACCAACCTAGACAGCATATTAAAAAGCAGAGACATTACTTTTCCAACAAAGGTCCGTCTAGTCAAGGCTATGGTTTTTCCAGTGGTCATGTATGGATGTGAGAGTTGGACTGTAAAGAAAGCTGTCCGCTGAAGAATTGATGCTTTTGAACTGTGGTATTGGAGAAGACTCTTGAGAGTCCCTTGGACTGCAAGGAGATCCAACCAGTCCATCCTAAAGGAGATCAGTCCTGGGTGTTCATTGGAAGGACTGATGTTGAAGTTGAAACTCCAGTACTTTGGCCACCTGAAGAGCTGACTCATTTGAAAAGACCCTGATGCTGGGAAAGATTGAGGGCAGGAGGAGAAGGGGACGACAGAGGATGAGATGGTTGGATGGCATCACCAACTCGATGGACATGAGTTTGGGTGGAATCCGGGAGTTGGTGATGGACAGGGAGACCTGGCGTGCTGCAGTTCATTGGGTTGCAGAGTCGGACAAGACTGAGTGACTGAACTGAACTGAACTGAAGCAGAGGAACAGGAGAGTTAGTATGTTCTCACTTAAGGCTTTAAAAAGATCATTTGGGGGACAAAAGTGAAAGTAGGTGAATTGCATTAACAACCTTTTCAAGAAATGAGTGATGGTGGTGGTTTTATTTAGAGTTGTACATTAAAAACAGAAATTGGAAGATTCAAAATGTATTGCTGCTGCTGCTGCTAAGTCGCTTCAGTCGTGTCTGACTATGCGACCCCGTAGACAGCAGCCCACCAGGCTTCTCCCTCCTATTAAAGAGGCTGAACTGCTAATAGTTGCTGTTGTATTGATGAGATAACAAGGTGATTCCTGAGTTTGAAGCCTCAACAATTAGGAAGATGATACTGCCATTTACTGAGATAGGGAATCCTTTTGGGGGAACCGGTTGGTTTAAGATGCTGCAGGCTCTTGGGGGAGTCCTTAAAGGTCACCTCTCTCCCCTCTTGTGACTTTTTGCTTTGTGATTACTCATGAAGTGAGAGTATCCACCTCTTTTAGATGATCTTTCATGAACCTCCAACTTTGAATCCAGTGAATCCTAATTTTTGAAATACCAAATACTATAAAGTATTGTTGTTGTTGTTGTTTTCCTTATGCAAAAGTGCTTATGTAGATGAAGATTACACAGATGACCAATTCTTGTAAATCATCATGTGTTCAGAACTGCGGTTCCAGAGAGATGGTGGATTTATATGGAAACAGGCATCCTCATGTTGCAGCATCTGCCTTTGATCTTTGACTCATGAAGGTCTGGGATCACGCACCGTGGAAGAGAATGAAGCTTCTCTTCCTCCACTGGAGAGAGAATTCCAAGGATCCATGTTTTAATATATGGAATTTACCCAGAAAAAAAAAGAAAGAAACTTAACATTTTTCTAGTAAATTACTAAGAGGTTTCTTTTCCTTTCTCCTTGTATTTCCTAAAGTTAGCCTAAAGCCTGTGTATACTGAAGGGTCTTATAGCTCTCTTGTCCTTAAATTTTGGGCAGCAATAAGCAGACATTTTTTGTAACCAAATCCAAATGTGCTTTAAATTGAGAAAATCTCATCTGGCAAACAAATGAACAATAGCAACAACAAAATGAAATTAATAGGATGCGTTATTTACTTTGGAAAGAGGTTTCTTGTACAATATCTTTAAGAAATGAACAGCATTAAAGGATTTAAAGTATAATTTTATAAACAACTTCTCTGAAATTCATTTATTTCATCTGGACCTTCTATAATGTCCTCAGTCGCTCAGTTATGTCCAGCTCTGCCACCCCGAGTACTATCACCCGCCAGGCTCCTCAGTCCTTGGTAATTCTCCAGGCAAGAGTACTGGAGTGGGTTTCCACACCCTCCTCCAGGGGATCTTCCCAATCCAGGGATGGAACCCAGGTCTCCCACATTGCAGGCGGATTCTTTACCTTCTGTGCCACCAGGGAAGCCTGATACCGTATTGGATCTAAATGTCTCTCATTAATGCATAGGTAAAATGGCCATGGAGATTTTTTACTTCCATTTCCAAGAAAATACAATATAGTCTTTAGTTTTATTTTTCTTGATGAATAAAGTATTTGTTATTGTTCAGTTCCTCCTACAGTTTATTATAATATGAGTTCTTCTGGCAATTTTCCATTTCTACCTGGGGTTTCTTTTTTACTCACAGAGGAGTTTATTTCTCAGGTTGGTAATAGTGTTGGAATAAATTCATAAATAGTTATTCTTTGAATGCTGAGTAGAAATGTCTTTTATTCCTGAATAAATACAGAATTTATTTGTTGTAGACATTATATTTGGGTGGCAGTACACAGTTTCTTTTTCCTGTTATGTATTTTAAGTGATACTGAAGATAGAGAATGACAGATTTTAATCAGTTAGATCTGGTATGGGTTGAGGTTTTTGTTCTGTGTGTGTGTTTTGCAAGGTAATACATGTGAAAACAGATAATAAAATAAAAGCAAATAATAAAATAGTTGGATTCAAATGAAGATGCTTTGAAATGATACAAACATGCAAATATGTTATTTTTATTAGTAGTAGTAGTCTTTGTGATCATCAAGGTATGCAAGATACTGTTGTTGGTATGGTTTCTAGTTCAGGCGTTAGACCAAAAAAAGCCAAAGTATAGTTGATTTTGTAGTAAAGACTCATTTCATAAGCGTTTTTGAGAAGTAGTTTTTAGGAGTTTCATAGAAGTCTTTGGTGGGACTGCATTTCTTGTAGACTTACATTCTTCGGATACCAGTCTTTAGAGTTGTTCATATGGTGGTTAAGATTGTGTCTTATGGTGCCAAACTGCCTGGTTTCAAACCCCAGCCAAATTTCTTAATCACTGTAAGAGCTTAGACAAATTTTATAGCCATTTTGTACTTATATTTCCTTATATGTAAATGATGATAAATAAACAGTACCTAGTTTTGAGGTTTAAATGAACAATATTAGTCAAACATTAGAAGAATGTCTAGCATATAGTAAAAGACAAATGTTTGCAATTATTATTTCTTGAACAAGCCTGATAAAAATTCAGGTTTACAGGTTATCAAACTGCATTAGTCCTGTTTGGAGTCTTCTTTTTCATGTGCAGAGATTGGTAATAACCTGTTTTTGTTTCGGTCATGATTTACCTAATGATTACATCTCATATAAAAGAAAAACAAACAAAAAGCAACAACAAGGCTTGGGCCTTCAGGGGGACAAACAAAGCAGCATCTCAAACCTGTGCTCTATACAAGGTCCTGGTCCAGGATCCTCTGTCATCTGCACCCAGGACTCTGACCTGTGATGACATAGGGCCTTGCTTCTTCATTCTTAGTAAATCTGAGTAGCATTCTTATCTTAAATTCAGCCTTAAGCTGTAGGGAAATCAGAAAATTTGAAAGTATAGTGTTATGGCTGAAATACTAAACTTTTTAAAAAATGTATGCTTTAGTTTGTTTAGCTGTCTAGTATTTTCTCTGTTCTCAAATTAGCTACGTCTAAAAATGTGTGATTTTAAATTACATACTGCATTATGCAGGTTACTCATCTAACATTTAAAATGTAAACAATGCCAATGTTTCTAAAAGGCAAGAGGTAGGAGATTATTATATGTGAAAGGAAGTAGAATTATGGTCTTTTAAAATTCTAGCTTGCCTTGGATTTTTCAGTTTTAATCAAATTGGCATTTAAAATCACTGGGCTCACAGTTCTGTTAAGAACTGTGTGTTGTTTGTAGAGATTTTTAGGTGCAAATTATCTAGCCAGATGTTTAAACACTAAAGGGAAATCAGTTAAATACAATTAACATAGTCCTCATTTATCAAGTAGTTAATTCTCAGCAGTAGACCACAAGCTTTTTATCCCCATTTATAGATAGATAGACAATATAAAAGGAAAGATCTAGAAACTTGATTTTGAAACTGTATGAACCTTGCAAAATTAGGAAACATTCTATTCATTATAGGTGGCTTCCCACATTTTGGTTATTGATTGCTTTCGACTTTTCTGATGATTCAAGACTTTAATGAATATTGGAATAAGTGTTAGATTGCATTGTAATTTCCCACCAAGTAAATCATATGCATTGATTATGGGCCTATGAAAATATCTGAGAGTGGAGTCAGGGTGGGGTTGCATAGAATATACACACACACAAAATATAAAGATTATATTGCATAATATTGCTTTATTTCAGTTGCCTAATTGTAGCTCAACTCAACTTACCTATAAGGCTGTATTAATGTGGACATTTTAATATGTTTAATATGCTATGAAGTGGGTGATCCTAAACTAATCATGCTGGGAGTGAAATAGTTCTTTTTATTTTATTTTATTTTATTTTTTTCCATTTATTTTTATTAGTTGGAGGCAAATTACTTTACATCATTGCAGTGCTTTTTGTCATACATTGAAATGTAGTTCTGATTATTGTGAATTTTTAAATGTTCTTTATAATTAGTTAGAAGAAAGTATATAAGTAATATAAAAGTGCAGAAGTTTTGGGTTTGCAAAACAAAGAAAAAATTACAGCTTAATAAAAAATGTGTGCACTGTGTACCCTATTATATGGGCTTCCTATGTAGCACTAGTTGTAAGAGAAAACTCTCCTACTAGTGCAGGAGATGTATGAGATGTGAGTTCAATCCCTGGATCATGAAGACCCCCTGGAGAAGGGCATCACAACCCACTCCAGTGTTCTTGCCTGAAGAATCCCATGGACAGAGGAGCCTAGAGGGCTACAGTCCATAAGGTTGCAAAGGGTCAGAAATGACTGAAGCGACTTAGAAATCACCCTATTATATATCTATATCATTTCTATATATCCCTATCTATTTGTATTTCCCATTTTATTTTTAGTTTTGTACTTCATTTCTTATATGCATTTACAAGGCTATTGTAAATATTCTGAGTTGTTATATATGTTCTGGGTTCTTATATCTTCCTGAGGAAGACCTTCAAAATATTTTGAGTTTTATAAGTCTTATTGGAAATATAGGGAGTTACTTTCAAATATTAATTTTGAGCCTAACATTTTAAAAAGTATTAAAAACAGTGACATAGTAGAAATTATATTAAAAATCAGGGGTTTATGTTCAAGCCAAATTCCGAAAGGATGTAAGTTTAAACTTGGTTATTGTAGCTTCCTCTTGCTCTATCATTTGAGATCTGGGGTACATCTATGCTTTGAAAATACAAGTATGAAGCCATGAGAATAAGTTATCATCCATATGGCTTTAAACCATGCTCTAAGCTTAACAGAGATTTATGGACATCTTTTTCTGTTATTTTATTTCACTGTGATGGACTGATTTATTTGGGGCAGGGAAAGGCTTCTGTTTCTATCATTAATGTTGTTGTTGTTGAGCCGCCCAGTCATGTCTGACTCTTTTGCAACCCCATGGACTGTAGCCTGCCAGACCCCCTCTGTCCATGGGATTTCCTAGGTGAGAATACTGAAGTGGGTTGCTGTTTCCTTCTCCAGGGGATTATCCTGACCCAGGGATCGAACCTGCATCTCCTGCTTGGCAGGCGGATTCTTTAGCATTGAGCCACCTGGAAAGCATTTGTTAATGTATACAAGGAGAAACAGAAGGTAACAGGAAGGACCGGATGGGGGCTAAAAAGGACTTGGCCAGCAAGGATGAGAACAATTGAGAGTGATACAGCAACTTAAGGATACAATTATTTATTTAACAGCTGTTTTCCAGTATGTTAGTTAACTTGGGAAATAGGCGAAGGTTGATAACAAAAGGAGTGGTGTTAAGGAAACAAAGAAAATACAGTGGAAAGAGGACACCCCACTATTTTTGTCTTGCTCCCATGGTTTCCATTATTTCGTTTCCCTTTTTTGCTTGTTGCTACTTTCTGGACGTGAAGGAGGGAGTGTCTTTAAATTATTTGTGTGGGTGCTCAGTCATTAAGTCGTTATCTGACTCTTTGTAACCCCATGCAGTATAGCCCGCCAGGCTGCTCTGTTCCTGGGATTTTCCCAGCAAGACTGTTGGAGTGGTTTGCCATTTTCCCTTTCAGGGGGTCTTCCCATCCTAAGGATTGAACCCACGTCTCCTGCATCTCCTGCATTGGCAGGCAGATTCTTACCTCTGAGCCTCCTAAGGCCCTAAACCACCTGGGGAGCTCTAGACAGTTAATTAACCCAGTAGAACAATAGCTTTAAGAAACTACAAAAAGGTATTCCATTTTCTACAACACAATTAAATAAGAATCAATTTTAGTCATAGGTTGCAGAGCGCTAAACAATTTATTTATCTAGCTTATTTTCACCCCATCTGCCTATGTAGACACATCCTTATTCTTAGCCTCCCTTAAAAAAATGAAATTAGGTTTTCTTCTTATTCTAATAGAGTCAAAGGACAATCCAGATGTCAGAAGTTTCCACTATTGAGTACTCCCAATTTTCAGGTGGTAAAACATTTATATAAAGCTATAATACTCAACGTAAATTAGTTTGCATTTAACTTTGTCTCTGCAAGTGATACAGAATAGCAGAGCAATGAAAAGTCACATACTCGGAGCCTGGGTGTGGGGGGTTGAATTCTAACTCCACACTGAACCAACCAGACCTTGGACAAATGGCTTCTCTCTTCTTTGCCTTAATTTCTTTGTCTATGCAATGATAATACTTATAACATTGTCTTCTTATGTTGTTATGAAGATTAAACTAGTTAATTTAAGCTAAGTACATAGAACAGTACTTAGAACACATAAGCTCTTCATAATTCCATGGCTCTCAACTTTGTGACACATTCGAATCACCTAATGAGCTTGTGGCCGAGGCCACACACTGAATCTATTAAATCTGAGTCTTTGGAGGTGGGTACCAGAAGTGAGAGTCATGCAAACTCTTTGGGTGACGCTAATGAGCAGACAAAGCTGAGAACCACTACTACAAATGTGGGCTGTAATTATCCTGCTGACTGAATGATAAACTTCCTGAGGGCAGGGAGAACACTGCTTTTATTAACATACTCCTCAGAGCCGCTCTCTCAGTGTCTTATTTGTAACTAACGCTCATTAAATACGAATCAATTAAGGAAAACATGTTGATGATTCTTTAGATGTGTAAAGACGTTGCAGCACCACAGAGGTGCTGATTTTAAGCCTTAATTATTTATTCCCTCATTTATTCACTTATACATGCTTCACAGTTCTGAGTCTTGATTTACTAGGCTAACTGCTGCAGGAATACACAATTTGAAAATCCAGTCCCTGTTCTGAAGAGTTTATAGCCTAGTGTGTGATGGGGAACATGAATAAACACAAACATGACATTAATAGTAGGAAAACTGACCATGTTTAAGTGCCCTGTTGCAATTCAGATTCCCTAACAGACTGCCTATAAGATGGAGCATGCTGCCCATTTGTTTCAAAGTGCTTTTGGGATCAACAACCCCGCCTGAATGATGAGAGGATGGGAGCGGCATGGAGAAGCATGATTGGGCAGGGAGAAAAAATTACATTTCACTGTATTCCCAACAGAGTGTCCAGACAACCCCACAAAGAGCCCTTCAGAACTGTCTCAAGTTGGGCTGCAAGTGTGAATGACCAGAGTTCTTGGTTTCATTAATCAACAGAAATTAATAAGAGGCCAGACAAGAAATTCAGGCAAAGCCTTATTGGGAGCTGCGGGGAATGAGAACAATTCACAGGTTCCCTTGCTCTCTCCCTTAGTTGGAGGCAAGCTGCTTCCTTATTGGGGGTTAGGCCAGAGGGGTGGCTTGGGTGGTCTGCTCACCTCCTTGGTGGTGCTAAATGCAGGGATGCATGGATCAACCTGATTTTGCTCCTCACTCCTCAGAAGTGGCAGTTGGATTTTTGGTCTTTTTGTATCTGTTGTCTATAATTCGCCCCAACTCTACATGCACCCAATTCTATTTAGTCTCTTATAGTTTCCTTGTATGTTGCTCAAGGAGACGTTTGTCCAGGTGCAAGTACCACAGCCAAGAGTCTCAGGTCCCAGGGTTCAGGGCCCACCTGTCTCAAAAGGGCTGTTTTTGTTTTTCCGTGTTGATCAGTACTTGGATACAGGGGCTGGAAGACGTGACGTTGGTAAAACACATTTCTTTAGCTGAAGCCATCCCCAAATAGACCTGACAGCTCAGGGTGTCTTCTGGTAGTTTTCCCAACCGACAGGGGCATACATCCTTCATTCCTAATGGGGAATTTGGGTAGAGTGTTATAGTATCACCATATGCAATACAAGAGATTAATTCTAACAAACAAAAAGACTACTCTGACTCAGAGAAGAGAGAAGTCACATTTACTTAAGGGGAGAGAGAAGAACCAAAGGTGAAGTGAGAGACTGCTTTCTGAAATAGATAGTTAGTATTTCAAGAGGCTGGGATGAGGTGCACAGGTAACATCAGAGTTACAGGTGGGGAAATCCACAGTTATCAGTTTGTTCAGAAGGTGGTGTCTAGAAGCCCAGGATAAACAGTGGGAGCTTAATTTGCTTGCCATTCAGGAGCGGGGAGAAGAGTGGACCAGTGTGCTTCAGCAAGATCAATCAGGCAGTGATATGTCGGTGCACGAAGGGGCAGAGCTTGAAGCCAGGCTTATTGGGGAGCAAGCCAATGAACCTGTACCTCTAGGACCTACCTAAGGCGGGGGTACCTGTGACAGCAGGCAGAGAATGGCAAATGACTGATTGGATCTAGGAGACAGTGGAGAGATGAGACCAACAGGCTTGATAGCTGACTGAACTCAAGATGGTGTGGGTGGTTAGCTGGTCGGGGATGGCTCCAGTGAGGAAAGGCATCATGATGGAGAAGCAGCCTCAGAAAGGGCAGTGACTCTGACCCATTGTTAGGACTGAAGAGACAAATGTGGCCAAGGTTTTGCATTGGGCATTAGGAGAACATGAAAGCACGTTGTTCAGGTTGACTTGCATCCTTGATTCTTGTGTTACTGTCTGAGGATTTCCTGACAACATCAGGCCATTTTGTCCTGGTGACTCAGGGAAAGCTCATCAGTGGTCTGAGCCCAGTCGGGTCAGAGCGCTGTCCTAACTGGTGCTTGGTAAAGCTGTGAAATACCTGGTATTTGTTCCCAGAATGCCAGCCTTCTCTTTTAAACTCTCAGAGTATTTATCCTCCCTCCATATTCCCCATTTTCTGCTACAACTGGTCAGTTATACCACAGTGTTGGTTGCTCTAAGTATCTATTATCTACTCTGGAAGAATCTATAGTGGCAGATTTAGACTCTGGGTCTTTAAAAACACATTTCATTCAGCACATGGTATTATTTTAAGCAAGAGGAGCCTCTGAAAATTATGTTAAGTGTAAGGTCACCCTCAATGATTTAATTTTGAGGACCAGTATTTTCAGGATTTGAACAGAATGGAAAATTAAGCCATGCTTGGAGCTTCTTAACCTTGGAACCTGCAAGCTTCTAAATGCTGACTTATGGGGGACTAAACTGGGGGGCACAGTATGCCTTAACATAGTTATAATTTCTCTCCCCCACAGAAATGAAATGGGTGGACTGATCTTCTGGTAATTTTTTTATTATGAAAGAACTTTTCCTACTTTATCTTAATGTCTATGGTGTTTCATTTAAGAAGAGCTTAACTGAACCCTATATCGAAATGAACTGTGTTGTAGTAGCATTAGTTCCCAGTTTATTGCTCTGTGAAGGCACAGAATGCTACATAATCTCCCTTCCATCCTGAACTCTTTTAAGAAAGTCGTTGAGGTACAGGCACTTGAGAATCTCTCTCTCTCTCTTTAAATTACGAATTTTTTATTGGAGAATAATTGCTTTATAATATTGTGTTGGCCTCTGACATATAGCAACATGAATCAGCCATGGTTATTTTCTTGCTTTGCAAAGAAATTCCAGTTTAGCGTTTACCTGGTTATGGTCCCCACATATTTCTCGAAGGAAGATAAGTCAAGCTTGTTGGGAAGTTCCTGGTCATATATTGTCCAGTCTCATTACCTGAACGAGTTTGTTTGACATTGTCGGTGTGAACACTCACGTGGCTGTGATTAGAGCTGGTGTCGGTTTGCTTGCTAACTCACTCTTCTTGCCTCTCTGTCTCTGTCTCTGTCTCTCTTTCTTCCCTAACTTGAAGATTCACTGCAATTCTTTGAAATGATGTGTATTTTGTCCTAAGTCATTAGTGTGTATTTCCAAGTGGCCAATCTTTCCTCCTTTGTTGGTTAATGTTTACAAGAAATCTCTTGGAATAATGACTCACCGTGATGATATATCACTTGCTTGCCTCCAGTATCAGCGATGAGCTTATGTTTGAGACTTTACCCTTCCCTCTCTGTCATTAAAACAAATTCTGTTCTCAGACTGGTGAATATGATTCTGCACCTGATCTATGGAGAAACATAAAGCATTCTCTATCTTTTAGCAAAGATAGATGCTTGCTACACTCCTCTGCTTTTCTGCAAGGATTGTTCTTTAATCTAAAGACTAAGAAACCAAAGGCAAGACCCATTTAGATTACTTCAAGATGCGTAGTAGTACTTATATTAGAAGTCACATTAAAGGATAATAAATAACAAGTCTTTTTACTAAGAAGTTTTCCATTTAAAGAACTAGGTCACACAACTACTCTCTTATCAATTTTTATGTCTAGTAAATTAAAAGAAAGTCTACTTTCTTTGCTTAGTAACAGAGTCAAGATTCTGTGAGACTCTGCTGAATTTGAATTCTACCTGTTACTGAAACTCTGCGTCCCTATAGATGACATTCAGGAGAGGAGAGCCTTTTCCAAGTGACTTCAGTCAGAGCCTCACAATAATGAAGGGAAGAGGGAGCTCTGTGGTGCCTATTTGTGCAGGTGGTGAACTGTACCCAACTAGGATTCAGAGTCTTGGAGCTGACGGGAACCATGAAGGGAAGTGTCTCCAATGCCCCTTATTTTAGATAAAGAAGAATGTCCTCCTGACTAAAGTGATAAGGGGAACTAACAGTCTGAGTAGTGATTTAACCAAGGTCACTAGAAGGCATCTGCAGTCCACCCCTCAGCTGCCACCCCTGTGACTGTTTTCTTCACCAGTTTATCCCAAGTCCCTAAAACAATGCCTACTACTTAGAAGGTCCTGTGGGTGAACAGATGAGCAAGAGCCAAGGGGAATACGGAATAACAGCTGCCTTCCTTATAAGACAGCATTACTTCATCCAGTTTTATTTTATTATTTTTTTTTATTCTTTTTCAAAGCATTTTCCCACTTCAGTTATTGCAGACTATTGAGCAGAGTTCCCTGTGCTATTCAGTAGGTCCTTGTTGGGTATCTATTTTAAATACAGCAGTGTGGACATGTCAGTCCCAAACTCCCAGACTCTGCCCCCCTCCCACCTTCTTCCCCTGATCACCATCATTTGTTTTTGTTTTGTTTCATTTGAGTCAGTAAAGTAGGATGTTCTAGCATGTAAGTTCTGGAGCCAGATTGCCTATATTGAAATTCCTGCTGTGTGATCTTCAACTAGTTACTTACTTCACTAAGCCGCAGTTTTCCTGTAAGGTAGATAATAATGGACCATATCTCATAAGATTGTTGTGAGGATTGAATGAGTTTAATTATGTAACGGGATTAAAATAAGAACCAGTTTATGGCCAGGGCTCTGTGTCTGTTAGCTGTTACGTTAGGAGCGGGGGCAGTCAGTGGCATGTGGCGTAACCCCCGGGGTTCCTCCTATGGAGGTATCTGGCATCTGACAGGTCCTTCTCAATGAGGGCAGAATTGTGGGCGCTCAGGGTGGGCCCCTGAAGACCGGCATCTTTGCTTCTCTCTCCTCACATTCCATATCAGTCACCAGATTTCTGCCACCACAGCTGCTATGCTGAAATCTCATAACCAGTGTGACTATACTCAGATGGTAAAGAACTGAGCATTTGAAATTGAGGCAGTGAGATGCAGGAAATCTGATGGGCCTTAATCCTACCCAAACCTGGTATTGATACTGGCTCAGAGACTCCTTAGCTGCCTGTCCTGGCAAAATTATTCAAACTCTTGTAACTTTAGCTTCTTCATCTATAAGTGGGATAAAAAAAGTATCTCTTGTATGCTGTAAAAGATTAAATATGACAGTATGTACATTTAAAGTGCCAGGTGCACCATAGGGATATAATGAAGGCTTGATTTTATTACTTATTATCACAATAAGAAAACCTAAGGCCCAAGATATTGGCAAGAAAAACAATGCCCATTACTATGTAAAGATGCCACGACTTCATTTGCTTGCTGCTTCAGAAAGTGACAAGATAGACAGGTTTCTAGATAGCAAGTACCATGAAAGTATTTTATCTCAGAAGCAAATAGCTTTATTCTTGGAACTTTGAGTCTCATCTTTGAGCTGCTTGTTAAAATGATTCTATGACTTGTGGGACATCTCCAATGCTAAAATCTCACTCCAACCAGTGTGTTTTTAGAAGGATTTCAGTGTTAAAAAAAAGAGAGAGAGAGAGAGGAGGAAAGGAAGGAAGGAGAGAAAAGACTATTTTCCATATAATGGAAATTGGATCTTGTTGATAAGCCTTTCATTTGACTTTAGTGAGATAAATCTGGGTGTCATCAAAGATGAGGTACTATCAGAACTATTCACAATAGCCTGAAATAGCAAACAACCCGAGAGCCTCAGGACTGACATCAACAACAAGAAAAAGACTATTTCCTGTTTCTACTACAGTTCGCCACTGCTTGCACAGGGACACCGCCACACCTCATCCGTACTGGGGATGCAGGCCCACACAAACTCCCTATGTGAAGCGTGCCAGGAGGGGACAGAGGAGACAGCAACAATGTGGTTGGCTCTTAACACATCTTTGGCCAAAGGATCTAGCCCTGGCATTTATCATGTTGAGGCAGGAAGTAGGCTGGAACAGGAATGAGCCAAATATTTGATGACAGTCATTATTGCAATTCTTATGTATTCTGCTCCTCCTCCTCAACACACATGGTGGGACTGCACCTCTCTGCCCACTCCAATTAGCCACAGTTATGTAATTTGCCTCAGTCAGTGAAGCGTGAATGAGGATAATGTGTCACTTCCAGGTTGAAACTTCAGGATCCAGGGTGCAGTTGTAACATTCCTTCTTTTCAGGGTGACTCAGACGCTTAGGGCTCTATCAGTCTGGATCTCCGAATGAAGGGGAAAATGGAGAACCGCCACCCCCTCCATCAACCTAAGTTGGGCATGTTGTTCCAGCATAGTGCATTTGTGCTATGTCACTGAGATATAAAAATCGTTTGTTACTTTAACATATCCTATTCTAACTGATTCAGATAGGGAACATATTAGGATAAATTTTCAAAAGTTAAAAAAAAATTGTTTCCTTTTGCTCATGTAGATTTATACATCATTAAATTTAAAGAGCTTGGGTAATTTTTTACAGTCAGAGAGAGAAAAAAAAGATTACCTAAAAACCTCAGATTGGTTCTCTTGACTAGTAGTTGTGGTACTCGTGTTAGTGGGTAGTCACGCTTGGGAGCAAGGAGCAAGGAGACCGTATTAGTTACAGCTGTAGGCTGGTGTGGCAACTCCTTCTCTACTGGGAACAGAACATCCTTCAGTGGCCCGTCATAAAAACATCTGACCTAAGGGCAGTGCTATTGGAGACCACGCTATTTTTGTAACATGCTATTCTTTTTCTCTGATTTAAATGAATTCACTATGTATTTAGATGTTTTAAAGGGAAGATTCTCAATTTCTTACTTTTGTGCTATAGAAATCAGTGAACACGAGAGAGTACCACTAGCGAGTGGAGACAAGTCTTGTAGTCCAAGCAGATGGTTTGTGGATCTCAAGAATTTCCACATTCTCTGCTACTCCTGAAAATGAGAGAGACAGTGCTGTGAATTCAGGTACAGATCCTACCACTGATTCATTATGTGCCCTTGGGCAAGGTACTTAATCGTTTTGGATCTCAGTTTCCTCATCTTTAAAATGAGGGTAATAATACTGGCATAGGTCATAGGGATGTTGTGTGGATAAACTAATTAATGATTGTAAAATGCTTTGAAAGTGCAAAGCGTTGTATAATTGTTAGGTGTTATTATTAAGAAGTATTATTAGTGTGTTGTGTTTAATTTTTATGAGGGCTTCTCTCTGCTTTGAAGTTAGCATCCACGTGGATTGTGGGGTAGGGATAAGTTTACAGATGTTCTGCTCTCGTCCCTCTTTTGCCTGTAGAAAGTAGCTAGGGTAATCATCATTATGAAGAGTATCTCTTCAAGATAAAAAGATAGGAAATGATCTTTCTTTTTAAAAAAAATGGAAATTGCTCTAACTTTAAAAGTATCAATGAATTCTTTAAAACCTCACACAGCCCTGTGTTTCAATAGTGTCTAACAATGTGCAGAATTTGAAACTTCAGGCATTTTCTGCTTTAGCATAAGATAGGAAATGTTCTTGCTTAGATAACTTTAAATCAGCTGAACCAGCTTTTTCTAATTTTCCCACAGTGTTTGCTTCAAGGATGAAAACGAGTGAGGTATCCTACAGAGGAGAGAAATTCTAATCTGTGGATGTGTTTTGCATTTTCAAAAAGTAAAACAAACAAACAAAAAAAAAACAGTTCCAATTAATTTTCATCTGCTTTATAGACTCTCTTGGGAAATGTGTTTCTAGGTACATTAAAAACAAGCTGTTCTTTTGAAGGTCAACTATATACCATGTTTATAGATGACTACACGGTACAGCTAAATAACACTGGCTTTGAGGCGAAAAGTCCGAGGTCAGGCCTTGGGAAGATGTGCTTTTAGTTGTGTATGTTTTGACAAAGTAATTTAGTATCTGTCTCCATTTCTTTAAATAGGTGTGTGTGTAAAATAGTTTCTGCTGAACTCAGGGGGCTCTGGAAAGAATGAAAGCAGGTAGAACTCTTTGAGAAGTGTTTACAGAACAAACTGAGCTATTCAGATTGTATTATTAATTATTTAACATTTTATTTTACATTTCATTTGTTCTTGAGTTATCAAGCCCCTAAATATATTTCGGTGGGTAATAAAGATACTAACTTTGACTGTGTGGATCACAACAAACTGTGGAATATTCTTAATGAGATGGGAACACCAGACCATATTACATGCCTCCTGAGAAATCTGTATGCAGGACAGGAAGCAACAGTTACAACAGGACATGGAACAATGGACTGGTTCCAAATTGGGAAAGGAGGACATCAAGGCTGTATATTGTCACCCTGCTTATTTAACTTATATGTAGAGTATATCATGCAATATGCCAGGCTGGATGAATCACATGCTGGAATAAAGATTGCTGGGAGAAATATCACACCTAGATATGCCGATAATACCACTTTGATGGCAGAAAGCAAAAAAGAGCTAAAGAGGCTCTTGATGAGGGTGAAAGAGGAGGGTGAAAAAGCTGGCTTAAAATTCAGTATTCAGAATACTAAGATCATGGCATCTGATCCTATCACTTCATTGCAAATAGATAGGTAAAATGTGGAAACTATCAGATTTCATTTTTTGGGGGGGCTCCAAAGTCAATGCGGATGGTGACAAAAGCCATAAAATTAAAACATGCTTGCTCCTTAGAAGAATAGCTATGACAAACCTAGACACCGTATTAAAAAGCAGAGACATCATTTTGCTGACAAGGTCCATATAGTCAAAGCTATAGTTTTTCCAGTAGTCATGTATGAATGTGAGAGTTGGACCATACAGAAGGCTGAACGTGGAAGAATTGATGCTTTTGAACTGTGGTGTTGGAGAAGATTCTTGAAAGTCCCTTGGACAGCAAGGAGATCAAACCAATCAATCCTAAAGGAAATCAGCCCTGAGTATTATTCATTGGAAGGACTGGTGCTGAAGCTGAAGCTCCAATACTTTGACCACCTGATTCGAAGAGCAGACCACTGGAAAAGACTCTGATGCTGGGAAGGACTGAGGGCAAGAGGAGAAGGGGTGACAGGGGATGAAAAGGTTGGATGGCATCACCGACTCAATGGACACAAGTTTGAGCAAACTCAGGGAGATGGTAAAGGACAGGAAAGCCTGGTGTGCTGCAGTTCATGGAGTTACAAAGTATTGGACATGACATCAACTGAACAGAACAACAAAGATATTAAAATCTCAACTAGTTCCTTTGAAACTTTCTTGTGTCCATGTCTTTAGTCTAATCCTATAGCATGATGAGAAAGAGGTTGATAAGCACTTTCTGAGAAATTGTACAGTAAGCAGGTCAAAGTGATGTCAGCCATTTGAATGGGCAGTTTTGCCATTAGCTTTGCTACTATTACATTAAAAAAAAACCAAAAAACCTCTATGTGCACACCTGTACACCATTACATTTTAAAATTACTAGAAGCTGTGAATAGGGAAGTCTGGCCTGCTGCAGGATTGCAGAGTTGGACATGACTGAGTGACTGAACAACAACATGATTAACTAAATCTTTGCAAGAAGGGCAAATCCTGCAGTCCATCTATTTCCTTTCCTAAAAATGGTGACTTCATGAAGTGGCTTCCCTGGTGGCTCAGATAGTAAGGAATCTGCCTGCAATATGGGAGACCTGGGTTTGATCCTGGGCTGGGGAAATCCCCTGGAGAAGGAACTTTCAACCCACTTCCGTATTCTTGCCTGGAGAATCCCATGGACGGAGGAGCCTGGTGGGCTACAGTCAATGACATTGCAAAGACTCAGACATGAAGGAGCAAATAACACAGATGAAGTGACAGCCAACATACCAGAGCTGTCAAAGATGTCACAGATATCAAAGAAGAGAGAAATGGAGAATTTTAAAGATTTATCTCATTATTTCTAGGCCCATTGGCATACTGCCTAGAGTAGATGCCCTGATGTGCCACTCAGCTCCCCATTTCAGAACTGAGACACCCATCCCCTGTTATTGGGAGTGTTATATGCTGATGACTCAAGCTAAACTTCTCTATCAGTTGTTGTTGTTCAGTTGCTAAGTCTTGTCCAACTTTGAGACCCCATGGACTGAAGAGAAATGTTTTTCTGGAGCTTGCTTGCTTTCTCCACAATCCAGTGAATGTTGGCAATTTGATCTGTGGTTCCTCTGCCTTTTCTAAACCCAGCTTGTACATTTGGAAGTTCTCAGTTCACATATTACTGAAGCCTACCTTGAAGGATTCTGAGCATAACCTTAAATACCGTGTGAAATGAATGCAATTGTACAGTAGTTCTTTGAAATTGTTCTTCTTTGGGATTAGAATGAAAACTGTCCTTTTCCAGCCCTTTGGCCATTACTGAGTTTCCCAAATTTGTTGACTTATTGAGTGAAGCACTTTCACAGCATCATCTTTTAGGATTTGAGATAGCTCAGCTGGAATTCTGTCACCTCCCCTAGCTTTGTTGACAGTAATACTTCCTAAGGTCCACTTGACCTCATGCCCCAGGATGTCTGGCTCTAGGTGCGTGACCACACCATTATGCTTATCCAGGTCATTATGACCTTTCTTGTATAGTTTTTCTGTGTATTCTTGCCACCTTTTCTTAATCTCTTCTGCTTCTGTTAGGTCCATACCATTTCTGTACTTTATTGTGCCCATCTTTGCATGCAGTGTTCCCTTGGTATCTCTGATTTTTTGGAGGAGATCTCTAGTCTTTCCCATTCTATTGTTTTCCTCTATTTCTTTGCATTATTCACTTAGGAAGGCCTTATTATGTTTCCTTGCCCTTCTCTGGAACTCGGCATTCGGTTGGGTATATCTTTCCCCTTCTCCCTTGCCTTTCACTTCTCTTCTTTCCTCAGCTATTTGCAAAGCCTCCTCAGACCACCACTTTGCCTTCTTGCATTTCTTTTTCTTGGGGATAGTTTTGATCACTACCTCCTGTACAATGTTCTGGACCTCTTTCCATAGTTCTTCAAGCACTCTGTCTACCAGATTTAATCCCTTGAATTTATTTGTCACTTCCACTGTAGAATCATAAGGGATTTGATCCAGGTCATACCTGAATGGCTTAACGGTTTTCCCTACTTTCTTCAATTTAAGTCTGATTTTTGCAATAAGGAGCTCATGATCTGAATCACAGTCAGCTCCAGGTCTTTTTGTTTCTATATAAAACATCGCCATCTATGGCTTCAAAGAACATAATCAGTCTGATTTTGATATTGATCATCTGGTGATATCCATGTGTAGAATCATCTCTTAGATTGTTGGGTAAGGGTGTTTGCTATGACCAGCATGTTCTCTTGGCAAAACTTTGTTATCCTTTTGGACTTGATGTCTATTGGAGGATAGAGAAGCCTGGCATGCTCCTGTTCATGGGGTTGCAAAGAGTCAGACAGGACTTAGTGACTGATCAATGACAACAGCCTCCTCCAGAGGTTATTCCTACCTCCTGGGCCTAGCTCGGTTCAGTGGCTATTAATTTAGACAGTATAAACCACACCTCCTTGCCTTGATGGGAAATCACTCTGGAGGACTCTCCCAGTACCAGAGCTTCCTGTAGGATTGGCTGAGGCCTGTTTTACAACTGAATTGTAATTTTGTTTCTTTATTCAACCAATTTCCAGGTCATGAAACTAAGATCTAGGATCAATTTCCAAAATAACATGGCCAAGGACGTGCTAGGTATGCTGTAGTCAGAAGTCCAAAGAGCTATAGACCCCAGCTAACATGTCCTGACCAGAACTAAGGGAGTATATGGGAAATTGGATCTGGAGGATGCTGGTTCTAAGTGACTGGAACATAAAGTTGGATAAGGGAAAGTTAATTAACATGGGAAAGCTCTCCCATAATATGAAATTTAATAGCCTGTCAGTAACTTTGGGAGATGATGTTAAAATATTGCTGGGATGGGTCTTAGAAGCTTGGAGACAGTGATGGCCTATAGAATGAAAAATAGAATTGCTTTGGTAGACAGTGGAGGAAAGAAACTGCCTTGGTAGATTGGATATACATAAGGCTGGAAACCCAACCAGATGGTCATATTCTGCAGGAAGACCTAGAGGGTGTTCCCTTTACCAAAGTGATAATGGAATCAATAGTGAGAGGAACACCATTATCTCTGAGGAGCTCACTGGTACCTATTCTCTGTTGGCCAAGGCTGACAGAAAAGATGCTGTTACAGAACTGGACTTTCTGACAGTGAAGTGAACGATGATGGGCCTAAGTCTGGCCTCTATGAAAACCAAATAAACCCTGGTGAATTACAGAGGTCTACCACAAACTCAGTTAAGCTCCAAGTATATGGTTTGCAGCTATTGATCTGGCAAATACATTCTTTCCCATCCCTATCAGGGTAGATGAACAGAAGCACTTTGCATTCACTTGGGTGAGATGACAGTAAAAATTTAAATCTCTCTGTCTTTCCATGGAAGTGGCCTGGACTGTCTGGATATTTTACTGAATATCACATTGGCCTATTACTTGTTGACACTGTGTTTGTCAGATGGATCTGGAATATGTGGCAAGCCTTAGTAAGGCATGTGTAAGGCCGAGGGCAGGAGATAACCCTTGTGGAAATTCAGAGGCCCTCTGGGCCAGTCAAGTTTTTAGGTGTCTGAGATATACTGAGACATCTATACCACCCACATATTTTTTTCAAGAATGAGACATTCATTCCCTCAGTTGCTATAAGTGTTGATTACTGATTATTTAAAACTGATTATCTCAATAGGAATCGGGAGTAACTCTCTTTCCAAGGTCATGACCTATACTCATGAGTGTATACTGCAACTAATGACTGGTTGATGAAGGGGCACAAAAGCCCAACCCCATTGCCTTGATGGAGGCCAATTTTGCAGAGCTATCCTGGATTCGACATGCTGGTAGGATTAGCTGAGGTTTCTGTTGCAACCACACTGCAGTTCAACTTCCCTTCTGTTCAGTTCTGCTTTTCTCACTTCTTTATATACAAAGTTCCTGAGATAACCTCTCAGTAAATGTGCTGTACACAAATATCTGCCTCAGAATCTGTGTTGAGGGGAGCAGAACTTAGGACCTTATCCTCAACATCAAAATGCAATTTAATTTAAAAATACTTAAATTTTGTATTTTTGTTTATTATTTTTATTATTTATTTATTTTAGTTGATAAAGTTTCACTTTTAGCTCATATGCAGCATTCCTGGGCATTCTCCTTACACTTTTTTTGATTCTTAAGACTGGTGTCTTTTTTTTTTATTCTGATTTTTATTTATTTATTTTGTTTTTTATTCTTTTTTAAAAATTTATTTATTTTAATTGGAGGCTAATTACTTTACAATATTGTGGCAGTTTTTGCCATACAATGACATGAATCAGCCACAGGTGTACATGTGTCCCACCATCCTGAAAACCCCTCCCACCTCCCTCCTTACCCCATCCATCTGAGTTGTCCCAGAGCACCAGCTTTGAGTGCCCTGCTTCATGCAAGACTGGTGTCTTTTATTCATTCTATTTGATTTAACATTTTAAAAGTGCCTGATATGTAATAGGCACTGTGCCAAGCATTCTGGATTTAATGGCAAATAATGCCTGACCAAATGGTTGAATGGGAGAAGTAGTTAAATTAACAGATAATTAAATATACTATGATTCATAGAGCATGCTGAGGGAGCCCAGACATAGGACATTGAGTTTAGATTGTTGAGCAGTTAACAGAGAAATCTGTAAGGTTTTCTGAAAAAGTGTCTCATCTGAGCCTTCAGGATAAGTAAAAATTATGTGGATAAAGAAATTAACATGTTCAAAGAGTGGGAGCAGTGAGAGGAAAGTAGAGAACAGGTTTCGAAGTTAGAAAGCACTTCCACAGAGCCAGACGTGGTAGACATTGTGGTACAGAGAACTGACGCATTCACTGAATTGCTCCCGACAGAGGGGAATACGGTCAGATTTTAATTTTGGAGTTATTATTCTAGTCTTGCAGAAGTATAGAGGATAAAATAGAGGTGGGTCCAGTTAGGAGCTCCTTGCAGCAATATAGCTAAAAAATGATGGCTTCAACTACCATAGTGACAGAAAAGATGGAGAAAATAATGGATTCCTGAGATAGAAAGTCAAATCAATAAAAGATTCTGATGGATTGATATGGGAAGTTAAAGGAGTTAAAAGTGGACCTTAGCATCTATCTGCTTTGAGAAGGTAGAAGCATCACTTAATGAAATAAGTGGTGGAGGTGGGGGCAATTGTGGTATATGTGAATGTGTTTATATGTGTTGGGTAGAATGCAGAAAAGCTGAGATATGATGACTCTTATTTTGATACTTCTTCCAAGAAACTTTTCATCCAAAGATATCCAGAGATATTTCCATCCAAAGGTAAATGGATGTGTGAACAGAGAGATCTGGGCTTTGGAGGTCACTCATGTTGATAGACAACCTGGGATAATCTCATCTAAGGAGCAAATGTAGAGTAGGCAGGAAATGAAGCTGAAATTGTTTTCAGCAAAGATAGTGAGAAAAGCTGTCTATGTTTGTCATCCTCTCTGTCGGAATTTTAAGTTATAGAAACTATTTAGTATGGTCTTTTAGCCAGGATCAGTGATCCAAGCTTTCTTAATCTTTCCTCATAGTTCTAACAGTAAAGTTCTTTGGAACTATGACCAAGTTTGCTCTTTTTCCAGTTTGTTGTATAGACTAGAACTAGATACATTATATTTATTGTTATTGTATTTGACAATACCAGCATTTAGAAGCCTTCCTAGGATGGCATGTGCTTCACTTACCCGGGAAAACAGGAACACACTTGTGACTTCTGTAAAGTAGGTGACCCAAAGCAGTTCTTGCATGTGGATTAAAGAAAGCAATGCAGATCTTGGACAAAGCAGCATGAGATGACTTGTGTTTAGGATGTCATTGGTTCATGCGTGTGAGATCATTTGAGTAGGAAATGTTTTTAATTATTTTGACCCCTTAAAGAATGTTTCTCTCTCTCTACTAAATGAACCAGAATTTAAGTGAAAGTTAGAAAGTCCCTCAAATTAATTCAGAACAACACATAGCCTTTTGATTTGTGAGAATTAAGTGTTATACTTCATTACTTAAAAGCAGAAATTTATTTAAACCTTAAAAGCAGATGACACACAATTATCTTTAACAATGGGATAATTTTAATGCATTGCAATCTTTGTTTATTAATTATTTAGGGAGATGTTAAGTGATTTTTAAAACTCTTTTTACCTGAAATGATTATGTAATTCGTGTGTAGAGTATTTCAGCCACGTTCAATGAATATGAAGCTGTAGGAAAGGTGCCTTTTCTAAATCTGGAGTGACTGATTTCAACCTTTCCCCCAACCCCTACTCTCTAAGTCTTCAGAAAGGGTAATGAGTGCACAGATGCTGGAAAGTGTCCTGCTATAGAGATGTGCTATTCGTTAGTCTGGAGTCTGGATGTTCTTCCTCTAGCCAAGCCCTTTTTTTCCCTATCCTAAAGAACCCTTAGTCCATCTTTTTATTTCCTGGCTGATCTTAACATTTATAACGTTTAACTTTAAAACGCTAATGTTTGTTCTTATTTTTTCTGTCTCAAAGAGACACATACAAAGCAATCAGTGCAGCAGCTTCTCATCATTTCTACTGTGTGCCCAGCTCTGTGTTTATTAACCCTTTTAAGACTCACAGTAATCCTCTTAGTTGTTACTGTTATTATGCTCCCTTATTAGATGAGAAGATGGAGTCATGGGAAGGTTTAGTAACTTGTTTGAGATCTTGTGCTAGAAAGTGGCGGGACTAGGACTGAAGTCTTGGCACTGGGGCTCCAGAGCGCATCCTCTTTAACTATCATGTTGTCCTGACTTTCAACACTGTGAGCTTTAAAACGACATGAGATACTTGGTGTGCTGAAGAATGTAACTGGGAGATTTGGGCAAGAATGAAGGGGGGAAAAGAACTATTCTTTGCAGGTGGCTAAGATTAAAAGAGCCCAAGAGCATCTCACTGGTTTCTAAAATTTAGGCTTTAGGAGAAGTGAAAAAAAATTTTTGTTGTTGTTGTTGTTTCTTATTTATTTGCTTTGGTTTTTTGTTTGTTCATTTAAACTTGTTACACAGTAGAGGAAGATAATTTTGAATAACTGAACTTCTTTGAGGCATTAAAAAGTAGATCCCTAAAAAAAAAAAAAAAAAAAAAAAAAAAAAAAAAAAAAAGTAGATCCCTGAGACTCAAAGATCAAATGGAAGAATGCTAAAGTTAGTAATTGTTTACTAAAAATTCATGTAACTCTTTAGGCCTTCTAAACAACGTAAATCATATATGCAGATTATCTCTAATTATAGTGTTTTTCTCTCTAGATTATTGAACTCTTACACAATAGGATTTTAGTTAGTTCTTACTAGCCTGCATGCCTAGGATTTAAGTAAAAATATGCCCATTGTCAAGCACATAAGCTCATTTATATATTTGTAAGTATTTCAAGAATAATCGCAAAATTTAAATCTAATCAAGTCTTGTTATCTACATTGGGAAGAGTAGCACAGTGTCTAATCTCAATGAAGTATGTTTAGGACAACCTTTCATAGGAGATAATTCACAGATCTTTAATTGAATCCTATGATTTAAAACACTTTCCCTGATCTATAGATTGTTTTTTTTTTTGTTTTTGTTTTTTACATTTCCCGGCTTAATAAGAATGTAATTCACTTATGGAATCACTTTTGTGTTTCGTCGGACTTCTAGTGTACCAACAGCTGTGATTTGTCCATTACTTACTAAGCCAGTTTGGGATTATCAGCACATTTCAACTGCCTTCTTTTAAAGTTTATTATTGGTATTTTTAAAAAATACATGGGATTCATCATGAACTTTCACACCATTGACTCTTCTCTGTATCTTTACAACTTGAACACACATGCTACTAGAATGGGCTGGCCAAGTGGCAACTTAGATAATGACCATCTGAAGAGGCAAACATTTTGGTTGCTTCTAACAAATTTTAAACGTAGCATGCAATTTGTAATGTATTGGAATGGCATTTAAATTTCCAGACTGTCTTTTCCTTGAGATTCAAAAGTCTTTTCAACAGCTTTTCATTTAAAATGAAGTGTTTTAGACATAGGGAACACTGGTTGCAATGTTAGTCTGAGTGAAGCTCAGAGAGCAAGGTGAAGGGACCATGTTGGATCATGAATAATGTTACTTCTTTCCATTCAGGGTGGCCATTCAAAATCTGACTGAACAAGGGAGAATTCTGACCAAAATAGTCCTTAATTATCTCTTAATATAGTTAGGATTTTATTTAAACACTATGTATCCTAGAGTCAGGATTAAAAGGTAGGAGTTATTAAGAAATTAAGAAACTTGCAATATGAAAGCTTGCTTTATTCATACTCCTCTTTGATTATATGGTGGGATAGGTAAAAAACAAATTTTCTAAATAGAGCACATATGGAAACATAAGAAATGGTCAACTGTATGTATGGTTTTTGTGGGGAAAGGTTTTTCTGAAGTAGCCCTGTTCTGTTCTCTTGAGTATGTAAGGGTAAGTGTCTGTCCCACAAAGTCCCTTTCCTACATCTGTGGCTTTTGCATTTGTTGTTTTTATATTACACATATTGCAGTTGATGGTATCTCAGAACTATTTTGCTGCTGTTGATTCATGATATCCCTTATTTAGCCTGGAAAGTAAGAAGGCAATAGGTAGAAAAAGTTGTTAGTGTCTGATGCAGAGATGTTTCTTTAAAAGTGTAGTATACACAGTTAAATAATTTGGGAGATTTACTTTTGAAGCAGAGTTTCTCTAACTCTAAACAACTCTGACAAAAATGGTCTCTTAAGAGACTATTATAAATAAAGTAAGAAAAATATTTTCAGAAAATAAATCTCAAACTTCTTTGATTTTTTTGTTAATCATTTCATTAATTTACTAATCATTGTTTCACTGATTATTGATCATTATTTTGATTGTTGCCATGTGAACATATATTGAGATTTTCATTTACATGATAGAAATCACAAATTTGTAAGTGTGTTAGGTTCCCATGACTTCTGTAACAAATTACCAAAAACTTAGTGTTTTAAAATAATAGAAATTTATTCTCTTATAGGCATATAAGCCCAGAGACTCTTCTAATGCAAGTCGTTAAGACTGAGACTTCATAACAGCCTCCAAATTGGCCACACCATGTCCAATTTCCCCCTATTCCATTCTGTCTTGCACCCACCAGGTTAATATTCCTAAACCTTGGCCATCTAATTTTCCTGCACAGTTGTGTGGTTTAAGCTTCTGATTTCATACGAGCTTAGGTGTCAACTCAGCCTAGCCCTGATCTACTTTTTCAGCTTTATTTCTGATGTCTTCCTTACATCATCCTTGGGTTGTAGGTAAACTGCTCTGCTCAAAGCTCCCTGAAAATGCCATTTTATTTCCCCATCTCCAACTGTTTACCTACTCTTTCCCTTTCTAGACATGCCTTTTCCCACTTTGCCTTTTAAGTCTGCTCACCTTTCAAGACTCCTCTGAAGTGTGGCCCGAAATATGGCTTTGCCCTCACACTCCTTAGTGATGTCTGTAAGCTTCTAGCTTGAGTTGCATTATCGATAAGGAAGTCATCCTTTTGGGGGATGACTGCTTAATGGATATGGATTATGTCCTGCCCTTTGTTATAATTCTTTATAGTGTTTTGCAGAGAGGAGTCATTTAACGACTCTCTTAAGTGAACTTTTTAAAGCCCACAACTTGAGATGAAATTTGCCATTTCCATGCTGCCGTATTTCTCTTTACTCTAGTGTATTGCTCTGATCACATACTGTTCATGAAATCTGTGACTCTTTACAAATTTTAAATGAACACATTTGTTTTTATCATTGATGTTCTTTCTCTTGAAAATAAATTCATTATACTTCTCTTAGATATCTATGTTAAATGGAGACCAGCATGGGTAATTTTTTTTACAAGTTAAGAAAATTTATATAGTACATGTTCATTAAAATTCAAACAATAAAAAACAAAGTGAAAGTGAACATTATTAATGTATACATTGATTTAATCAGCAAATTGAACATTTTAGTGTAAGTTTCGGAGAAGTTTTTTTCTTATACACATAAAAATATATAAAAATTTAAATTCCTGTTCCAAATATTTACTTTGTGACAGGCTAGGCTTTGCTTGGGTACCTAAAGATACTGGGGTACTTATTCTATGTGTTTCTCATCCTGAGACCCAAGATCCAGAAGCAGCCCCAGTCTGGGATGTGACAGAGCACAGGAAAGAGAGGGATGGAGGGAGAGAAACTGAGCTTCTGTTGCATTGTGGCAAATATCATGTCTTCTCATGGTCTAATGGTTTAAAACATGCCTTGTGATGATTTTCCATGCTTGACATTTGACCACAGTGTTGGTTCTCCTATTTGTTATGCCCCACGCCCAAGTAGGGATGCAAATTTATTTTCATCTATGGTTCCATCAGCAGAATTGTTCAGAGAATTTGAGCAAAGCCAGATTTCATGAGAGGGCTTTTTATAACATGCCTCTCAGGCTACACATATTGTGGGCCACGGGGTGATCACAGAGTCTGTAGGAAGGCCTCTGGTTTTCAGCATTGAAGGCTTTTTGTTTTCAAGATATCCAAAATAGACATAACATGTAGAAGTATATGCCCTCAACCTAGTCTCTCTTTAGTCTGAAAATATGTGCTTGCCTGAGACTAACAGCTCTGGACAGGAAGCTGTGTCCTTGAGGCTTTCATCCTGGAGAATAAGCGGTTTCAACTAAGGCCACCCTGCAGACTCAACCTGCTTTACCTCCTGGTCTATGGGGAAAGTTTGTCCCCTAGTCTTGTCTCCCAGGCAGAATGCTGGAGTTAATATTCTGGCCAACAATCCTCTGACTGCAAAGTTCAGCAAGGATAGGAGATGAAGATGCATCTTTGCAGAGCTATGTCATTGACTGGTCGGAAAACAAAACAAAACAACTATAGGAAAATCCTAAAGAGAGTGTTAAAATGCAAATATCTCAGTTGTACAATCACCATGTAGTTATTCCTGTGTTTTTTTCGGGATCAGGCAGCAGCACAGTCTCCCTGGCATTGCAGTAGCATTACCACCCTGTGCTTATTGCTTTTACAGTTTATCACTTCATTATCCCCACTACATTTATCCAACTTGTTGTTGTCTAGACCAGGGGTTGATTCATCTACAAAGCAAAGGTCCAGGAGATGTCACTAAAATGTTCCTTTTCCAACCTTCCAAAAGCAGAAGCTGTTTGGTCATGCTTATAGTAGATAAAGCTCACTGATGCTGAATTCTTGGTGCTAGAATGTTCCATTATAATAGTGTTCAGAAATGAGAGAGCCTGCTTTGAGAAGAAATGTAAAAAATGCTAACATAAAATTATTAATTGTCCTGACAGTTTTCATTAATGGATTATAAGAATTACTTTCTGACTGATGGATTTATCATTAAAACAGATATAGGGATTTTTTTTAAATTTTTTAAAATTTTTTCCATATATTTTTATTAGTTGGAGGCTAATTACTTTACAGTATTGTAGTGGTTTTTGCCATACATTGACATGAATCAGCCATGGATTTACATGTGTTCCCCATCCCCGCTCCCTCTCCATCCCATCCCTCTGGGTCTTCCCAGTGCACCAGCCCTGAACACTTGTCTCATTTATCCAACCTGGACTGGTGATCTGTTTCACCATTGATAGTATACTTGTTTCAATGCTATTCTCTCAGAACATCCTACCCCTGCCTTCTCCCACAGACTCCAAAAGTCTGTTCTGTACATCTGTGTCTTTTTTTCTGTTTTGCATATAGGATTATTGTTACCATCTTTTTAAATTCCATATATATGTGTTAGTGTACTGTAATGGTATTTATCTTTCTGGCTTACTTCACTCTGTATAATGGGCTCCAGTTTCATCCATCCCATCAGAACTGATTGAAATGAATTCTTCTTAATGGCTGAGTAATATTCCATGGTGTATATGTACCACAGCTTCCTTATCCATTCGTCTGCTGATGGGCATCTAGGTTGCTTCCATGTCCTGGCTATGATAAACAAGTGCTGAGATGAACACTGAGGTGCATGTGTCTCTTTCAGTTCTGGTTTTCTCAGTGTGTATGCCCAGGAGTGGGATTGCTGGGTCATATGGCAGTTCTATTTCCAGTTTTTTAAGAAATCTCCACACTGTTTTCCATAGTGGCTGTACTAGTTTGCATTCCCACCAACAGTGTAAGAGGGTTCCCTTTTCTCCACACCCTCTCCAGCATTTATTGCTTGTAGACTTTTGGATAGCAGCCATCCTGACTGGCGTGTAATGGTACCTCATTGAGGTTTTGATTTGCATTTCTCTGACAATGAGCGATATTGAGCATCTTTTCATGCATTTGTTAGCCATCTGTATGTCTTCTTTGGAGAAATGTCTGTTTAGATCTTTGGCCCCATTTTTTTTTGGCCCATTTTTTGATTGAGTCATTTATTTTTCTGGAATTGAGCTGCAGAAGTTGCTTGTATATTTTTGAGATTAATCCTTTGTCTGTTTCTTCATTTGCTATTGTTTTCTCCCATTCTGAAGGCTGTCTCTTCACCTTGCTTATAGTTTCCTTTGTTGTGCAAAAGCTTTTAAGTTTCATTAGGTCCCATTTGTTTATTTTTGCTTTTATTTCCAATATTCTGGGAGGAGTGTCATAGAAGACCTTGCTGTGATTTTTGTCGGAGAGTGTTTTGCTTATGTTCTCCTCTAGGAGTTTTATAGTTTCTGGCCTTACATTTAGATCTTTAATCCATTTTGAGTTTATTTTTGTGTGTGGTGTTGGAAAGTGTTCTAGTTTCATTCTTTTACAAGTGGTTGACCAGTTTTTCCACCACCACTTGTTAAAGAGGTTGTCTTTTTTCCATTGTATATTCTTGCCTCCTTTGTCGAAGATAAGGTGTCCATAGATACGTAGATTTGTCTCTGGGCTTTCTATTTTGTTCCATTGATCTATATTTCTGTCTTTGTGCCAGTACCAAACTGTCTTGATGACTGTGGCTTTGTAGTAGAGCCTGAAGTCAGGCAGGTTGATTCCTCCAGTTCCATTCTTCTTTCTCAAGATTACTTTGGCTATTCGAGGTTTTTTGTATTTCCATACAAATTGTGAAATTATTTGTTCTAGTTCTGTGAAAAATACCGTTGGTAGCTTGATAGGGATTGCATTGAATCTATAGATTGCTTTGGATAGTATAGCCATGTTGACAATATTGATTCTTCCAATCCATGAACACGGTATATTTCTCCATCTGGTTGTATCCTCTGTGATTTCTTTCATCAGTGTTTTATAGTTTTCTATGTATAGGTCTTTTGTTTCTTTAGGTAAATATACTTCTAAGTCAGACGGGGGATTTATTTCAACCTTTTGATAAATCTTTTGTTTTGATCAATAGTATAGTACATACAGAATTCCCTTCTTACATTGTAGGCTTAATTTAAGTTGAAGTCTTGAAATGGCAATTATCAGACATATGATGAATGCTAACCATTGAGTGAAGCATCCTTTGAAAAATCAAGAAGATAAAAGCAAAATCAAGAGTATAAAATTAATTCTCATGTAATATTAGAATAAAAAATATAAGGATGTGATGACAAATGGTAATAAATGCTGAGTTTCCCTAATGATGCAGGACACACTGGACAGAATACACAATTTTAAGAAAGTTTTTATAAACTATCTTTTTCTAATGTTCAATGAAAAAAATAGAATTTGATTTATTTTTGTTTTGCTTTACTGCCTCTATTAATTTTTAAATACTGTGCAGTTTGTTTTCAAGGTTTATTTATCTTCGTGTTTACTTGATGTAATTCTATTTCTTATTATAATACACAGACTAGTCAGCTACAAGAACAAGAATTCTGTTAAAATGTCATATTAATGTGTTAGTGAATGGAAAAGGAGTTTAATTCTGATTTATTTTTCATGATAGACTTTATTTCACAAGTTCCTCTTAACCAGAAATATTTGGGAATAATATTGACATGGTGGATAGATGCTCTCTGTCATTTTGTCTGTAAAACTGGGATGAAACAAATCTAAACAGATTCCTATTCATCCTCCATTACAGTTTTTAGAGAATATAATTACTATTATCTGAAACTATGCATAGTTCTCCCCACTTCACCCCTAATATTCCCCCATTCCCTATCCCCAAGCACAGCCCCAAAACTTCCAACCTCTCCAATTCTCCAACTACCACCCCTAAAGTAGTAAAACCAAAATATGCTCAAAGCCTTATTGTCTAAAGCTAAGTAGTAGATAGTTTGGAAGTGAGTGGGGCTTAAAGATGAAATAAAGAGAGAATGGATATAAAGGAGTATGTTTCTCCTATGGAATTTCATTAATCTGGAACTTACGAAGGGTTAGAAGATTAATTTTTTTTCTCTCTTCTTCTCTCTCCTTTCTTTAACTGAGAGTCACTGTAGCATTTACACTTAGACAACTGCATCCCTTTCTGGGGCTCACGAGGAAACACCTGCAGTATTGAGACAAGTGAGGCCAGAGTGATCCTGGAAAACCAAGTGGGAGTCCTGTAGAAGAGAGAAAAGGATGCACAGAGACTTTGTTTTAATCCATTACCAGGGTGACTGGATGCCCAACCTTGTTATTATTCATGAGGTATGCAGCTGTGCTCAGATGTTTCTGTATGTTGTATATTTTTGTAAGAAAATAGAAACAAAATGTTGTAGAACATCTTCAGGCTCTTGTTCTTTATATCTGCAAGCATTTTCTGAGCACATGCTGTGTAAGGGACTGTGGCCTCTGTCAGAGATTCAAAAATCAATAAAATATGGTTCCCTATTTGGGGAAGCAGGTCAAAAGCAGATCAATTACAGGCAAGGATAAGGAAACCTAGGGGAAGAAAACACTAATGCTGATGGAATCTCCTTACATAAAGTTACAGAATAACAGTGATTAAAACACATATGAAGACTAGAATTAGAGAGTACCAATAGTCAAGATAAATAATAATGATGGTAGAAAAACTACTGCAATGTTTTAAAGTAATTAGCCTCCAACTAATAAAAATAAATGAAAACAAAAAACAATAGAATCATTGAATAGAATCATTGAGATGGTTTTCCATCTTCACAAATAAGATGTGTCAATATAACACACTTATGAAATGAAAAACTGGAGAATGCCATCAAGAGGAGAAAGGACTTGAGAAGCCAGGGTGGGAGGAGAGGAAAGCTCTGAAATGTTTCCAAGGGATGCTCTTAGAGCTGCCTTTCTCTACGTGCTTTGAGGATTAGTTTGCCTTGACTTATGTATTTCTAAATTTCAGCTTTGCAGGTATACCTTGACTTCTCCAGCTTTAAGAAAAACATTTTCCACTCCGGAGTGGACATTATAATCACTTTTTAGTCAATCATCTAGATGTACAAGTCCTAGTCAAGTTGGTAATCTTACCAGGGTCGTTGATTTGTTATCATTAAACTGCCTAATTGGTAGTTATGTTGAAAAGAAGATTGTGAAATATTAAAGTGAAGACCAGAGGGAAACATTACATCTGAGACGTGTAAGTTGTCACCTTGCTTGGTGTCTCTGTTCTCCAGCACCCTGAAGGCCTAGTCATGTCTTCTGTGTAGTTTTACATGTGTAGAGTTTTTCTTCAATACCATCTTCCAATTCCCTATTGTTCACATTGTACTGGAGCAATAATCTTTGTCACTTTTGAATCGGTGTCCAGGTGGCTGCTGTCACATTACATCCATTAGATGTTCCTCACACCCACGGAGGTGACGCTCAGTTTTCTGACAATGTGATTTTTTGTTCAAGTTTTGTCTCTTCCATGGAAGAGAAATTTGCTGTCGTCTTTGACAGCTGGACAAGGAGAGATTGCAATCTCATTTTCCTCTCAGTATTTTCTACCTTGCCGACATCATGAATAAGCAACATTTTAGACAGTTGACTTCTAAAAACCATCCTGAAAGGATGGTTTCCTGTCAAGCTCCTGTCAGGATTTTGGAAGTCAGAGAACAACTTCTTTTCAATTGTGATTTTCTCTAATTTTGTTCTTGAGGTCTGAATTATGATTTTTTTTCCTTTCTGAAGTTTAATTTTTCCATAACCTAAAGCTGGGAAGAAAAGGAAGCTTAATTCCTTCTTGTGTTTAGTTTGATATAGAGAGAATCCTCTGTGTCAGTGGTACTTCGATACTAATGGGATCCACTAGTGGAAATCTATGTTATCATCTCTTTTATTCATAGTTTAAATGACTATTGTTACATTTAAAATTTAATTCTGTCTTTCACAAGTCAATGTATAGATGACTTTACATTGACCATTTTCAGGGTATCTGTGATTTTTAAAAACCCCATTGCATTTCATACACACAGACATAGCGTAACACTGAAAGAAATGGAAAAGGTAACACTATCCCTGTCATGCAGTTCTTTTCAACCTTCTTTCTCCTCAGTCCTTAGACTTATTAAGAGGAAAGGAGGAAAAGAAATTGGGAACTAAATTAGATGTTTCAGAATTGATCTCAAAGAATGAAATGGAAGTCTTTTAAACACACCTGAAATCTTTTCCTGCTGCTTTCTTCCTGACTTCAAAGCTACAACTTCCCATGGTCACTCTGGGTTACACTTCTACAGTATTGTTTCTACAGAGGGGACTCAGCATAGTTGTTGAAAATATGGTCTTAGAAGCCTGGCCCCAAAACCTGATCCTGCCAGAATTTGTGTAACTCTGAGCAAGTTCCTCACCCTCTCATTCCCCTAGTTTTCGCATCTGTATAATGGAGATACTAAAAAGGAATGTTCACACTTTTGAGCTATAGTTAGAATTTAATGAGTGAATCTATGTAAGGTGCTTAGGTCAGCAGCACAGAGCAGGCATTATGTGTGTGATAAAGAGATACATACATACTTAGTGTATGAAGTGAAAAGTGATGGTGAAATTTGCTCAGTCGTGTCTGACTCTTTGTGACCCTATGGACTATACAGTCCATGGAATTCTCCAGGCCAGAATACCGGAGTGGGTAGCCTTTCCCTTCTCCAGGGGATCTTCCCAACCCAGGAATCGAACCCAGGTCTCCCGCATGCAGGCGGATACTTTACCAGCTGAGCCATAAGGGAAGCCCACTCAACGTATATCCAGCCTCATATTTTGGTCCAGGGCCACTGGACATCTTATCCACCAGTGATAGCACAGGTTTAACCTTGGCAGTGGCATGTTTGCTCACTTGTTTCCAAACAAATCCCCTGGGTCTCCTGACTAATGTGGAGGAATTAATAAGGGTAAGCTGTTTGCATTTAAGCAGAGTCTAAAGTATCTCTTCCCTCCTTCTTTTTCCCCTTGTGAGTAAACTTAAAATTCTTCCTAGTAGATCAAATTCATCTCTTAAAGGAATTAGCACATCATTAAGATCCAGGTACCTTCTCTTTGAATTCAATTCACTCATTCCATGCCCAGTTTTAGGTATTGTAATCAATCCTTTCCTGCTCTAAAATGTTTATTATTGTTTATCCAGTTATCTTAGAAGGTTCTCGTGGAGTTAATTCCTGTGGCTAGGGAAATTCCTTTAATCAGTTGTCTTACAATGACCTGTGGCCAGGCAGGACTGTTGTTTCTCTTCAGCCATAATCTGGATGCACTTACATAGCTCAGTGGGGATTTCTCCATCATTTTTTCCCCTTCAGAAGCTGATTACAGCATAGCTACCATTCAATAAAAAATCTAAAGGCTTGTCTAATTCTCTGGCAGTTCATAGCCCTTTAGCCAACTATAGATGTACACCCTTAAAAGTAGTAGCATTTACTGAACTATCACTCAAATTCCTCCTCCATCCAAGTTCTTAACCTTCAGGATTGCTTCAGTATTAGCAATGACACAACAGCACACAAAGTACCGCACAGTATTCTAGTGGGGAACACCAACTTTTATAACCTCGGACTAGGACATCGTCTTTATCACTCCTAAGTAAGGGGACCACCAATAGGATTGTAAGTAGTTCTTCTTGTCACCCCGTCCCTCTCCATTCTCTCCTGTTAGGCTCTAATAGGAGCTTCTTAATACTTTTTTGTGTGTGTATGTTTTTGACCTCTTGGTACCTGTTTGCTACCCTTAAGGAACTTAGAGTCTAGTGGGAGAGGTGGTGGCAGGGTCAGAGTGTCCAGAAGGGGCAGGGATATCACATCCCCCTAATATATATCAGCTTTCCAAGTGCACCCCACAGGGGTTGTAATATTAAGAAATGAGACAGGCAGGGACCTGGGACCCTTTGCTACAATGCTTGTACCTGGACAAACTTCTCAAGAAACAAAATACAAAGAAACCCTCAGTTCAGTTCAGTTCAGTCGCTCAGTCGTGTCCGACTCTTTGCGACCCCATGAATCGCAGCACGCCAGGCCTCCCTGTCCATCACCAACCCCTGGAATTTACTCAAACTCATGTCCATTGAGTTGGTGATGCCATCTAGCTATCTCATCCTCTGTTGTCCCCTGCTCCTAATCCCTCCCAGCATCAGGGTCTTTTCCAATGAGTCAACTTCTTGCATGAGGTGGCCAAAGTATTGGAGTTTCAGCTTCAGCATCAGAAACCCCAAGGGACTAAAAATAACTGCCTGGATGCAGAGTTGGGGCAAATTCTGGACAAAAGATACAAAAAGACCAAAAAAACCCAACTGCCACTTCTGAAAAGCTGGGAACAAAAGTAAAGTGTCAGGAGCAAAACCAGGGTATTGCACATAACCCATGCACTCAGTACCACCTTAGAGGTGGGCAAACCACTTAAGCCACCCCTCTGGCCCAAGACCTGGATTGACCCCTACCCTCACCCCATATAAGGAACAAGCTCACCCACCCCCACTTCAGGGAGCAAGCTAGCAAGGAAATGTTTCTTGTTCTTGTTCACCCTGGTGCAGCAGGGGCCTCACAAAAGCCCTGCCTGAATTTCTTGTCTGGCTTCTGATCAATTTTTATTGATTGAGGAGACCAAGAACTCTGGCTGGTATCAGACTGAGTGAAATTTTAGGTTAAATATGAATTAAGTACTCCTTATAAAACATAAATATTTTTGCTGTTACATGATAGAAAATCCAAATAAAATTTGCATGTTTTCTATGGAAATACAACATAACATCCCTTAGCTCTGCTTTCAAAATACCATCGCTGCCCACTGCATGTCCCCTTCCACCTGTTCTCCTATATAGAATCTTGGTGCCTTCCTTGGGCTAAATAAAAAGTAAATGGATAAATTTAATGACAGTCTTCAGAAATCATCATTAAGTCAGTGCTATAAACTTGGAGGCTGAGTGACTGGGTGACTATTACAGAGTGATCATTCGGGCACGTTGTGAACCTGGAGCCCTTATAAAATTCAGAACTCATACCATTGCAGGTTTATGTGGCAACACACACCTGGTATTTTTGTTCACAAGTGCAAGTGGTACTGTTACTTCGTGAAAATCCTTTAAAAGTATGACATTTAGTCCATTTGTAATTAGGCCGTCTTGATGAACTTTGGGAGCAGTTGCAAAATTAAATTTTACAAGTAAAGTGAGGTATTGAAATATTTCATCTTACTTTATAATGTATCATTTCATAAGTTGCTCTTCCTGAAAGGAAATGAAAAAAAGAAAAGAAACATGAATTTAGTGGTGTTGATGACATAGTTTAGACTGGTTTTCTCTTGTTCAGACAGTAATGCCCGTGTGCTGATTGCTCACATGCTGATTGACGAATGGGGGGCTGGTGCTGAGAAATACGTGGCCCCTCTGGTGACTCTGGGTCCCTTTTTCGCAGCGATAGCCTCAGCTTCTGCTGTGATGGCTGACATTTGGTGATCTTCAAATATTTGGTGAATGAATGTATGAGTGAGTGAATGAACAGACTGATGGATGTCTAGATGTGTGAATGAGTGGAATTAAATAAACAAGCACACTAAGCTTCCGTTCCTCCCCTGGGACATGGGAATAATACCTATTGGATTGGATTATTGTGAGAACTAAAAGCAATAATGAACAGTCATCCCTCTGTATCCTGGGTGATTGGTTCAGGACCCCCTCAGTTACCAAAATCTACAGATGTTCAAGTCCCTTACATAAATGGTGTTATATTTGCAAGTAACCTACACACATCCTCTTGTATACTTTCAATTTTCTCTGGCTTACTCTAAGTACCTAATACAGTGTAAATGCTATATTAGGAGTTACTGGCATGTGGCAAATTCAAGTTTTGCTTTTTGGAACTTTCTGGAATTTTTTTTTTAATATTTTTTAATCTGTGGTTAATTGAGGCTGCAAGTGCAGAATACTTGTTTACAAATGGCTGATTGTATATAAAGTATTTAGCAAATTTCATGTAAGCACTTAATAAATTATGGCTTTAATAAAATATAAAATTCTGATTATTTTAAATAACTGTATTTTTGCCAGCCATTAAAATTGTGCTCCTGTGAGTCTAAGAAACAGAGGTGAATTTGGATTGTAGTTTTGTATTCTTTGTGCCTAGTAAATGATGTTTCATCATGAGGAGAGGGCCTTCTTTTCATGACTAAGAGCCTGCCTGACACAGCTGCTTGACAACTGTTAGTAGCAATGGAAAAATCTGAGTCTGTTATCTAGAAAGCATGATCAATAAATGTGCGTGCTGATCTTCAAAAGCCCATTTCAAAGCTCTTTTACTACTTTGTAGTGGTTTAGTTGCTTTTTCTTAGTAACTCATTAAAATAAAAAAAATTGTATCCCTCATCATAATAGAGTTTTCAAAAATTATTTATAATTTAGTATTCTAATAATGTTTTATATGTGCAGATTATTATATGATAATTTTTCTTCTGAAATCTTACCCTGGGGTAGATTAATATTTCCTCATTATTACAGTTTTCAAAATTCTCTAGATAAATATCTTTGAGTCAGATTCCCATTTTACTTAAGTTTATCAAATATGCAATGAATGCACTATATTTAAAATTAATGCTTGTATGACAAAACGTGAGGCTGTACATAGTCCATATATGTAACACAATCTTATTTCTATCTTGTCACTTCACTTTTGCCTACAGAGGCAGAATTGTATCACTCTTGTTTTCACATATCAAATATTGGGTTGGCCAAAAATTTTATTTGGGTTTTTCCATCACATTTTATAGAAAATATTGAGCAAATGTTTCGGCTAGCCCAATATAGTAGTAATACCAGATACCATTTGTATTTGTGTGAGCGCAGGATGGGTGGCCAAAAGCAAATGACGACAAGATGAAATAAACAAGCCCAGGATAGAGGCAGGTAGTAGCAAAGTCATAGAAAGGACATGCAGAGGAAAAAGGCCAACAGGATGACATAGAGATTCTCATGGCAATTTTACATTCATGTACTGAGCAATATACACAAAGAGAAATACATTATTTTCACAGGGAAAATGATTATTTTAGAATTGCTTCTTGTCAATGATAAATTTGTTGTGAAGTTGATCTTTGCAAAAGAGCTTTCTTTCTTTTTTACTGATTTGTTCAGTCACTCAGTCTTGTTCAACTCTGCGACCCCATGGACTGAAGCATGCCAGGCTTCCCTGTCCTTCACCATCTCCCGAAGTTTGCTCAAAACTGATGTCCACTGAGTCGGTGATGCCATCCAACCATCTCATCCTCTGTCGTCCCCTTCTCCTCCTGCCTTCCGTCTTGCTCAGCATCAGTGTCTTTTCCAATGAGTCAGCTCTTCACATGAGGTGGCCAAAGTACTGGAGTTTCAGCTTCAGCATCAGTCCTTTCAGTGAACACCCAGGGCTGATCTCCTTTAGGATGGACTGGCTGGATCTCCTTGCAGTCCAAGGGACTCTCAAGAGTCTTCTCCAACATCACAGTTCAAAAGCATCAATTCTTCAGCGCTCAGCCTTCTTTATGGTCCAACTCTCATCTGTACACGCATATAGGAAAAACCATAACTTGGACTATACAGACCTTTGTTGGCAAAGTAATGTCTCTGCTGTTTAATACACTGTCTATGTTTGTCATAGCTTTTCTTCTAAGGAGCAGCATCTTTTAATTTCATGACTGCATTCACCATCCTCAGTAATTTTGGAGCCCAAGAAAATAAAGTCCATCACTGTTTCCATTTTTTCTCCATCTATTTGCCATGAAGTGATGAGACTGGATTCCATGATCTTTTTTTTTAATTAATTAGTTTTTTATTGAAGGATAATTGCTTTACAGAATTTTGCTGTTTTCTGTCAAACCTCAACATGAATCAGCCATAGGTATACATATGCCCCCTCCCTTTTGAACCTCACTCCCATCTCCCTCCCCATCCCCCCCGCCCCAGGTTGATACAGGACCCCTGTTTGAGTTTCCTGAGCCTACAGCAAATTCCTATTGGCTTTCTATTTTACATATGGTGATGTAAAGTTTCCATGTTACTCTTTCCATTTGAACCTTGAGTTTTAAGCCAGGTTTTTCACTCTCCTCTTTCACCTTCATCAAGAGACTCTAGCTCCTCCTCACTTTCTATGCTTAGAGTGCTATTATCTGTATATTTGAGGTTGTTGATATTTCTCCTGCAATCTTGATTCCAACTTGGGATTCATCCAGCCTGGCATTTCTTATGATGTACTCTGCATATAAGTTAAATAAGCAGAGTGGCAATATACAGCCTTGTCATATTCCTTTCCTAATTTGGAACCAGTCTGTTGTTCTAGATGAGGTTCTAACTGTTGCTTCTTGACCTGCATTCAGGTTTCTCAGGAGACAGGTAAATTGGTCTGGTATTCCCATCATTTTAAGAATTGTCCACAGTTTTTTGTGATCCATACAATCAAAGGCTTTCTTGTAGTCAATGAAGCAGAAGTAGATGGAATTCCCTTGCTTTTCTAGGATCTAGTGGATGCTGGGGCAATTTGATCTCTGGTTCTCCTGCCTCTTTGAAACCCAGCTTGTACATTTGAAAGTTCTCGGCTCATGTACTTCGAAAGCCTAGCTTAAAAGATTTTGGGCGCAACCTTGTTAGCATGTGAAATGAGCACAATTGTATGGTAGTTTGAACGTTCTTTGTTATTGTCCTTCCTTGTGATGGGACTGAAAGCTGTCTTTTTACAATTCTGTGATCACTGCTGAGTTTTTGCTGTAATAATGAGTGAAGCACTTTAATAGTATCATCTTTTAGAATTTGAAATAGCTCAGCTGGAATTCCATCACCTCCACTAGATCTGTTGATAGTAACGCTTCCTAAGGCCCATTTGACTTTACACTCCAGGATGTTCAGCTCCAGGTGAGTGGCCACATCATCATAGTTGTCTGGGTTATTAAGACCTTTTTTTTAATAGTCCTTCTGTGTATTCTTACCACCTCTTTTTAATCTCTTTTGCTTCTGTTAGGTCCTTACCACTTCTGTTCTTTATTGTGCTCATCCTTGCATGAAGTATTCCCTTGATATCTCCAGTCTTCTTGAAGAGATCACTAGTCTTTCCTATTCTGTTGTTTTCCTCTGTTGCTTTGTATTGTTTGTTTAAGAAGTCCTTCTTATCCATCTTTGCTTTTCTTTGGAACTTTGCATTCAGTTGGGTATATCTTTCCCTTTCTCCTTTGCCTTTAACATTCTTCTTTCCTCTGCTACTTGTAAAGCATCCTCAGACAACCACTTTGCCTTCTTTATTTGCTTTTTCTTTGGGATGGTTTTGGTCACTGCTTCCTGTAGAATATTATGAACTTCCATCCATAATTCTTCAGGCATTCTGTCTACCAGATTTAATTCCTTGAATTTATTTTTCACCTCCATTGTATAATCATAAGGGATTTGATCTAGGTCATAATCAAATGGCCTAGTGGTTTCCCCTTATTTCTTCAATTTAAGTCTGAATTTTTCAATAAGGAGCTCATGATCTGAGCCACAGTTAGCTCCAGGCCTTGTTTCTGCTAACTATATAGTGCATTTCCATCTTTGGCTACAAAGAACATAATCAATCTGATTTTGGTATTGACCATCTGGTCCATGTGTAGAGTTGTCTCTTGAGTTGTTGAATAAGGGTGTTTGCTATGATCAACACATTCTCTTAATAAAATTCTTTTATTCTTTGCCTTGCTTCATTTTGTATTCCAAGGCCAAACATGCCTGTTATTCCAGATGTCTTTTGACTTCCTTTTGCATTCCAATCCTCTGTAATGAAAAGGACACATTTTTTTGGTGTTAGTTCTAGAAGGTGTTGTAGGTCTTCATAGAACTGGTCAACTTCAGCTTCTTCCTCATCAATAGTTGGGTCATAGAATTGATTACTGTGATGTTGAACAGTTTGCCTTGGAAACAAACCAAGATCATTCTGTCATTTTTGAGTTTGCACCCAAGTGCTGCATTTTGGACTCTTTTTTGACTGTGAAGGCTACTCCATTTCTTTTAAAGGATTCTTGCCCACAGTAATAGATATGATGACCATCAGAATTAAATTCACCCATTCCCTTCCATTTTAGTTCACTGATGTTGATGTTTAATCTTGCCATCTCCTGCTCGACCACATCCAGTTTACCTTGATCTTGATTCATGGGCTTAACATTCCAGGTTCTTATGCAATACTGTTGTTTACAGCATCAGACTTTCACCAGCAGACACATCCACAACTGAGCATCATTTCTCTTTGGCCAAGCTGCTTCATTCTTTCTGGAGCTGTTAGTAATTGCCCTCTGCTCTTCCTTAGTAGCGTATCAGAGACTTTCTGACCTGGGGGCGGGGGTTGGGGGGGGGGGTCCTCCTCTTCCAGTGCTGTATCTTTTTGCCTTTTCATACTGTTTGTTAGGTGCTCCTGGCAAGAATACTGGAGTAGGGTTTTCATTTCCTCCTCCAGCAATGATAAATAGTTTTATTTTAAAATAAGATCCTACTTTTTGAATTTTTTTTCCTTTCAGTGTTATTTTATCAATTTAAAAATTTCCTTCATTGTAACATTAAATAGAACTATAAAGCTCTTTGAAAAATAAACTCTATTCTCTAGGTACAACTTTTTCTTTTTCAGTCAATGAGTGTTAAACGTATTAGTTATGCCTACAGAATGTAAATGACATGAGTTTAACATGAATCTGTTGCATTTGTCACTGTAGCTGAATGAATGAATACCTTCTAGTCAGTTTTACAATTTTCTAATACTTCGTTTTTCCTCCCACAACTTTTCATGCAGTGTAAACTTTTTTTTATATCTAGTTTTCAAGAGTAAATTGTTGAGAACTTAGAATTGCTTCTGAAGAGTAAAAAGAATATTCCTAAAGTCATACGATGGCTTCCTTTCCCCAAGTTAATTTGATTTGGGTATGTTCAATTTGTAATCTTTTAAAAACTTTTAAATTCTATGAAAATACATCTGTAATACCTTTGACATCCAATTAATAGCATTATTTGAGTATGGTGTTTCTATATATAAGGTTTCAAGAGCCTTGCTCATCATGTCGCACATTTGTTTCCAGGAGAGAAATTCTGACAGTGAATTTTATACTTGTGTTAGTGTGAACATGCTGTTAGTATTGGTTGCATTTGAAGGATCCTTTCAAAAATAGGTAATGTTCAAAATGATTTTAACTAGAACATGAAACAGACAGTAAGAGCAGAGAGATCCTATTCTCTCTGTAATTTATTTTAATGCCATCACACAGGGAATTCAAGACAGATAAAACTTCTCCATTTACAGAAACCAAATGTGCAGAAATGGATTATCATTATTTCAGTTGAATTGATAATATATACTCTCTGGCACATTTTTTATTAGAAATTGCTTGAAAAAAATTATATATTGTATACAAAGTAAATATATGATGATAGCCTTAAGATCTCTCTCAATGTTAATTTTCCCCTGATGAATTACAATGCAATTTTCTAGCTCACTAATTTCACTAAAGAAAGTAATGACTAGAGCAAAAGTCTAATCAGCTGCCAATCAGGATCCCTTGAAGCACAGAGTGTCAAAAATTGAAGCAATTCTTACAACTCATAAAAGCACTTATGTTCCATGATATGTCATAAAACCTGATAATGAAGCTACCTTTTTTCTCAACTTCTTTCCCAAACAAACAGCTTTCACTTTTAACCAAAACTTTTATTAATATTCAAGTCTGTTAATATACTATTATTATATTATCCATTACAGTACCATTATATTACCCAGTTATTGCAAGATAAATTATTATATATAAATGTCAGTTACAGAGCTCAGTGGATTCACATTGAAAATTGTAATGGTGGGATTTTTCTTCCACAGGAAAAAAGTTAGTTTTTTTTTGATAGAGTAGATTTTTGATTTTATGTTGTAAAAACAAGGCAGCATACTACACTTTCACCCTCTGAGTCATTTATATTGTCATGAAGCCTTATTCCTCCCATAGTGGTACATGGTTTCATGATGAGTAATCATACTTAAAATCGTTAATTCATTTACCAGTTTAGAACGTAGTTACTTTCCTGTCTTGCTTAAAACAAATCTTTGGAGGTACTGTGTAATCACATTTCTTCACTGTGTCATCATCCTTTCTATTAAAACATAGCCATTACATGTGTATTTATGTGTTTTTTCATCTGTCTTCATACACATAAATATGTGTCGGTTTTGTTGTTAGTTGAGAGGTGGGAAACATTTTCACACGTCTGAGTATTTGCTGCCAACCTTCTTAATAATCTTTTTACTCAAGTTTGTAGCATGCTGGCATACCCCATGTGTGATCTCAATAAAGCAATCAGTCTTTCCTCAATTCTTTGAGAAATTTATTTGTGTAAAAAGGACATACTACCCAATCCCTGATGTTTCTGGAGCTGAGAATTAAGGATTCAGATGAAGTTACCCAGTTTGTTGAATTGTTTGAATTTTTGTTTCAGCACCTGATCCTTTCCCTTCCTTTTTGAGGGAGGTAAGATATCTGAGTGAACTTTAGTAGTTATGTTTATGGGCCCACATGTAGAAGTTTGTCCATTATCTTGAAAGTGGTGTGATGATGAATGGAACAGTGTTCATCTGAGTAAAAATAGTAACTAAGCTGGTACCATTTATAAAATCTATGAACATATTTCAGTGCACTGGAAGGGTGAAGTGATTGTCATGCCAGATGAAACCTTTCCCCAGGTCTGAGGGGACATCATTCCAAAGGGTGGTGGTCATCATTCAGCCACCAGAATTCCTGTTAATTTTTTTTTTCCTCTTTGTCCTGGGATTTGCTGTTTTCAGGACTACCTCCCTATTACTCTTCACTCACGGGGCACGATATCTTATTTTCCTCACTGAATCAGAAAAACCAAGTCCACCCCTTTCCCCAAAGAACTGCCATTACATCCTGGCTTGGTAGGATAAAAATGATTTTCACTTGACTAAGAATTTTTAGAGGCATCCCAAGGTTTGTGTATCGTTGCCACCATAGTGACTGTTTAGAGTGATAATAGCCAATATTTATGTGACATTAAACATGGATAGAGTGATAGTACCAGGAAAGGTTAGAGCTCATAGTCTCCGAAGTATGGATTTTCATTGGAAATAAAGGATACTTAAAGATCAGTATGGTTTCTGTATGCAGAACGACTGATCGTACAGTAGAATAGTTCCTTACTCTACATAAATGCAAAATGAATATTATAATCAAATTAGGTTATTCGTAAAATTTACAAAATGCTTTTTATAGAACTTTCTAACTCAGAATACCCATTTGACATGTAAAATCTGATTTACTTTCAATACACTTTTCCGAAAATCCATTAAATTAAAAACATTTTACAAATTCAACCACACTCAATGTAAAAATGAAATTAGAGCAAGAAAAGTCAGAATATTTAGGTAACAGACGCAAGCAGTCTAATGTGGATCTTCCTATGTCTCTTTCTGTTCATTAAAAGAAAAAAAAGTATGTATATATATATAAATCTCTCACACACAGAAGGTATTTGTTTTGTTTTTATAAAAATGAAGTCAGATAATATGTATTATTACTCTACAATATAGTTCATTCACCTAGAAGTATGTAATGAACATTCATTTGGGTCCTGATAAAGATCCAATTCATCTTTTTAATAACTATATAATATTCTATGGTCTGTGCCATTATATAGTCAACCAAGAATTTCTTCGTTAAATAAGATAAGCATCACCTATGCCAATTAGTCTCCTATTTCTAGAGATTTAAGCTCTTGTCTCTCATCTGGGAAAATAGAGAAGGAAAAAGACGGGGGTCCACAGTTTCTCCTCAGAGCACTGTTTTTGATGGGTCCCTGAGGCCATCACTGAAATGAATGTGTTTTCTCAGGAGTAGACAGCAGAACCGGAAGCCTATGTGTGTTTATGAATGCCAGATGTCCAATCTTCTCCACTTAACATTTAAGGCCCTCCATACCTAAGGCTCCCACCTCCCTGCCCATTTTTGTTAAAGGCATGTTTACATCTTAGAATGTGGATAAAAAGAAAAGAAATAGCAGTTTGTGTTCCAGGATACATCCCACCATTTTCCTGTTATGCACTCAGCTAGCATTGCCAAGAAGCATGGGCCATCTGGTAGGAGGAAATATTCTTAAAGATTGTGGCAGGTTGGACTAGTGGAACTGGTTTCCAAGAAGGCATTGTCCGTTTTGTCAGTTGTACATCAAAAATGATATCTATAAGGTCTACTCTCATGGGCAGGGATGTGTAAGTAGTAACAATGGAAAGCTTCAGAGTAGAACATCTTCACTGCTTGGGGCAAGGTTCTCCTGGATTAAGCCATGACCACAGCCACAGTATGGAGAGTAAGAAAGATCTATCCCCTAAAGAGCCTGCGAGGAACATTTAAGATCTTAGCTCAGTGAGTCAAGCTTCAGAGCATGACTGCAGTTCACTCAAGGACATGGGCTGCTAACAGAGAGCTAGAGCTGGAGCTTGGTCATGGGGGACTGCACACATATATTGGGGGCTAGCATTCAGCTGTAGCTCTGTTAGTACACAGACTACCACCCCCCCACCCCCACCCCTGTCAACCAAGGTTTGCCCTGGGTACAACTAGTGTCAAATTCAGGGCACAGAAGCTAATGCCGGTAACCCTTTGTTAGAATTCCACGTCTAGTGCACACCCAGGTTTGGTTCTCACTGAGTCACGGGCTGGGTGGGGCTGGGCTCACAGGATGAATATCCTCAGCTCTTCCTCTGGATCCAAGGAGGGCATGCATAGACTGATAATGACTTGTTTTTGCAGTGCTCCTGCACATTGAAGGCTTGAGTTGAGCCAATAACTTCCTTCTCAGAAAAGTCAAATCCATACGCTCAGAAGGAAGAGGAGGTAGAGGGAGGCATCTTGTCACCTTCTTAAAGTGCCTAGACTTAACACATCCTTTTATTGACATGAGGAGGTTTGTTCTGGGCATTTCAATAGCTGAGATGTCTAAGAATCTGTGCCTCCCCATGCTGGTTGCTACTAAACTTTGGTGGGCAAGTCTTGCTGCTTGGAAGAGAATGAGCTGGTCATGTCTGCAACTTACTGAGAAGTCCGAAGTATAGCAAGTCTAAGCATCTTATCATGGAAACATGTCCTGATCTGACTTTTAGCCATGAAACACTTGGTTATCATCATTGACTTCCTATTTCCTTCAAGTTGAATGGTTGATATCATTCTATCTTGATCTATTACCTTACTCCATACTGGAAAAACAGCATCAGGAATTGCCCCCTGCCCTGTTCTTTTTTTTTTTTTTTTTTAAAGCTTTGGACTTTTAATTAATTTATTTTTTAAAAATTTATTGGAGTATAGTTGCTTTACAATGTTGTGTTAGTTTCAGTCATGCAGCAAAGTGAGTCAATTATAGTGTATAGTGAGTGATACAGTATATGTATAGTAATATAGTGTATGTATCCATTCTTTTTCAGATTATCATTCTTTTTCAGATTCTTTTACCATATAGGTTATTACTTAGTAGAGTCCCCTGTAACCTTTAGGCTTTTGAAAAATGATGATGGAGAACAGAATTTATGGCGGAGTTCTTAGTGGTTCTTAGTCATGAGGAGGTTAGAGTTTCACTGCTAAAACATAGTAATTGTTTGTGGGTTGAAAAATAAAATGGAATTAACTTTTTCTGTCCTTTGGTCGTTATGGTAGGCTGACAGCAAACAGCTAGCTGTTCTTCTGTGGCTACATAATCCCTATGGAGTTTCTTTTGTCTTTTTATGCTACTTCCCCACCAAATGATGAGATGTTTTTTGAAGGATAGACAGAAACTGATTCCAATAAATCAAAAAATTAGTTGTTAATAAACTTTAACACCATGTACCATAGTACAGACTTTAGTATAGTTGCCAGAAGCAGTTCTGAGTGAAACACTGAAATGACAAGTGAGTTTATGTAATTTCGTCTATGAAAAGCATTCAGAGACAAAACCACCAGGGTAGGTAAGGTACAAACAGTATTGCCAGACTGAGAGCTGAAAATTATGAAGTGTGGAAACAAGAGATCAGTGGAACAGAAGATATAAGAATATCCAGAGCCACTTGGTAGAACATGGGCCTATAGGATGTCAAGAGGGGTTATGTCCAATGTGGGGTTCTGTGATCAGGTAAGTTTGAGAAATACTGAATTAAATGTCATTAAATAGATGTCTTTCCTGTAGGTTTACTCTACTAGTGTGCACTATTAATCTCCAGGACAGGGACCATGTATGCTGTGTTTACCAAACTTGTATGGTTTGAAGATTCCATTTAGGACAGTGTTGTTATAGGAGGGTGAAATGCCTAAGAGAAAAGACATAGGAAAGGCGTTCCCCGTGCCGAGAGGACTGGTTTACAGTCTTCCAGAGAGGCAATTGGAACCTCCACAGAACTAGCAATAACCCAACCCTGCTTTCATTACACATGAGAAAAGTACCAGAACAAGAAAGGAGAAGGCCAGAGGAGGACAGGACAGGGCTGCCTATCTTGACTTTGACTGGACTGTGTTTTCCAGATCATTGGTGATCAAAGCTGAAATCAACTTACCCGAGAATATACAGGATTAACAAGTGATGGGAGAGAAGCCTGTGTGGGAAGGACATAGGAGAGGAAGGTAGAGGCTGGAATCCCTGGTTTGTTTGATTACAAATCTCAGTCCTGAACCATGCGGCTACACTGTAGCAAATTCAAGGAATGAAGGTGGCCTAATACTATCAGGAAGCCCAGGTGTAAGATGACCACATCGCCGCGGGCCTGATTCTGCATCAGGATGTGTGCCTCTCCAGATCTTCCCACCTCACTTGTCTTTGATTCCAGCCACAGATGTGGTGACCAGTTCATAGCTCCAACCTGCCTAATGCATGTCCAACCCACAGTACCTGACGAAATCCAATCCCCGCCCTGGGTTTATGTATTGATGCTATTGATGCTTCTTGGGGAACTCAGAGCCTATGGCTCAGTTATTTAGCAGAATCTGTTTCTCACTTATACATAGATAATTATGAATTCATAAGTATATCCCTATGTAGAGCTTCTGATGGGGGCCTAGTCAGGTGATAAACAGCAGAAATTTAAAAACTCCTAAAAACTGTCTGATCACTAGATACCAAGTCAGGAACACAGAGATACCCAACCAGGGTGGGTTACCTCATCAGTATTTTTGAAACATGCTTGTCTTGAATTTTATTTTCCTGCCATTGGCTTATTTTCATTATTTTTCATAAATGTTTAGACAGTTAACTGTAAGGGATCTTTGTTCAGACATTTCTCTCCTAACTTAAATTATTTGTGTGTTTAAACCTATAAATAGTAATATTAACTTTAATAATATTAACTTTACATTTTGAGGAATTTCAGTAGAAAATAACTTTGCCATCATATTTTATCTTGTATATCACATCATTTATTTTTCAAACTATGAGGTAGCTGTCACATTTGTAGCTACCATTCAAACACAGTCCCTTATTCTGCTAAAATTCTATTTGTTTCCTTTCTAATTTCCTTCCCTTTTTAATATTGGGTACAACTGTGTCATATTATTTGACCATTGCAATTAACAACAAAACAGAAACAAAAAACTTGAAAAGTTAAAAAACATCACCCCTAGAACCACTTCCACCAATCTTTCCTATACAAAGCTCAAAAATAGTTAACATTTCAGCAAATAGATGAGCCTTAGGTGATATATAATATGGACCTGGGCTCACTCAGACCACCATATTGGAGAAATTCCAAGGCTGGAGACCTTCTGGCAAAATGTCTACATGATTATCAACATACAACAGAGGGTGATGGCCTGGCCTTGGTCTATTTTCTTGTCCTTGGCAGGGTCCTCGTTGTTGCTTTCAGCCTTCCAGTCCTTTCCCTCAGTTCCAGTAGCTCTTTATTTTGCCACTGGGAAGGAATAAGGCCTTCAATAATACTATCTCTCTCACACTTGGGGCTTCCTGGAATGTTACAATGGACCCTGTTTCATTCCTTGTCACTATACCAGTATGGTCAGGACTAAGGTTTAGAGTCAGACAGCCCCAGATTTCCCATCTCTACTTCATCATTTATTAGTGAAAACTAAGATCATAGCATCCAGTCTCATCACTTCATGGCAAATAGATGGGGAAACAATGGAAACAGAGAATTTATTTTTGGGGGCTCCAAAATTACTGCAGATGATGACTGCAGCCATGAACTTAAAAGACGCTTGCTCCTTGGAAGAAAACTATGACCAAACTAGACAGCATATTAAACAGCAGAGACATTACCTTACCAACAAAGGTCCATCTAGTCAAGGCTACAGTTTTTCCAGTGGTCATGTATGGATGTGAGAGTTGGACTATAAAGAAAGCTGAGCGTCGAAGAATTGGTGCTTTTGAACTATGGTGTTGGAGAAAACTCTTGAGAGTCCCTTGGGCTGCAAGGAGATCCAACAAGTCCATCCTAAAGGAAATCAGTCCTGAATGTTCCTTGGAAGGACTGATGCTGAAGCTGAAACTCCAATTCTTTGGCCATCTGAAGCGAAGAACTGACTCATTGGAAAAGACCCTGACGCTGGGTGAGATTGAAGGTGGGAGGAGAAGGGATGAGATGGTTGGATGATATCACCTACTCAACGGGCATGAGTTTGAGTAAGCTCCAGGAGATGGTGATGGACAGGGAAGCCTGGCGTGGTGCAGTCCATGGTGTCGCAAAGAGTCAGACATGACTGAGCAACTGAACTGAATCTGGGGCAACAAAGGATGAGGTGGCTGAATGGCATCATTGACTCAATGGACAGGAGTCTGAGCAAACTCTGGGAGCTAGTAGAGGACATGGGAGCCTGCCGTGCTGCAGTCTGTGGGGTCACACAGAGTCGGACGTGCCTGAGTGACGAAACAGCAACCTTTGGCAAGCTGCTTAATGTCTCTGCCCGTCAGTCTCCACATGTGAAGTGGAGGTCTTACTCACATCACAAGATCGCTGTGAAGTTGGGATGATATCGTGTGCTGTAGACTACTAGGGCCCTGCCCTTGTACCTGGGCCCTCGTTTATGCGTCCCACACTCTACCTACTGAGAACGCTTTCTGTTCTTTGCCTGCCTTCTGACTTGGCTCATTCAGAAGGCAAACTGGAAGTCTCTAGAAGTGGCACCTCCAGAAGCAGCCTCTCGTTTGGACCACCTCTGAGGCGTGTGCTATACTTTCCCAGAGCTCCCTGGCAGGACTTAGTTCTGCGGCCCATAGAAGTTAATTGCTTGTTATTACCTCCTTCCTCTTCCTTCTGTTTCATTTTTCCTTCACTTACTGGCTTTCCTGGGATCTTCTTTCATATAAATTACTTGCACTTAAATCCTTGTCTCAGTGTCTACTTCTGAAAGAACTCAAAATGAGATGTGCAAAGCTCTGTGCATTGTGTCAGGCACATAATGAATGGTACTAGTTATTGATTCCAGAAAGCATTGAGATATATAAAAAGAAATCAAGGAGCTATGTTTTTGAAAATCAGCCTTGTGGCCATCACAGCCACTACTCTGATTTTTGACCCTTTCTCTTGTTGTTGTTTGTTGTTTTTTAAATCAGTACTTGAACATTTGTTTTGTATTTAAACAGCAGAAGCATGTTCAGTAGGCAAATTTGGGCAATGACTTTGCTTGCACTGATTTTTCTGCCTTTTAACATCAAAATTTCTGACACTGATTTTGGTCTGGCAGTTCATCTGAAGAATAATCATGGCAGAATTTTAAATGTGTAGGTAAGTAAAATTGTATTGAAATCACATGGCATTGTAGAAAAGCAAGAGCTGTTTCACCAAAAGGGCTCCATTTTCCTGTTCAGTGGATGCTGAACGTTGATAGCATGTTATGATAAATTAACTATGATACTCTTGGAGGCCAAGTGTCTCAGAAAAAAAGCAATAGTAACATCTTAGGCAAAATGGAAAGCATTAGATTCACACCTGAAACTCATTAATTTGGACCAAGGGTTACATTTCACAGAAAGCAATTACTGGGATGGATTGAGTTCTTTCATACATAGTGGGTTTTTATTTTTTTAGTTATAAGACTCTGTTGAATGTTTTCTCTGGCCATGGCTGCACTCAGCAATGTCCAGAACTGGTGGCCATCGAGTACTTCAGTGTTTCTTTCTTTTCAGATTGACAGGGAATAGTTAACTATTTATTACATCCTTAAAAAGTTATGTTAGAAGAACGGATGCCTGTCTTTTTCATCTCTTCTTAAAGAGTGTAGCTCATTGTCAATTGAATAACAGTCTGAGAAATGCACTAATTACCTCTCTAATGCAAACTTATGTGTAAGTCATAATTGGGTCCTGCGTGTATGTGTTTTGAGAGTGTGTTTATGTGTGTGGATGACTGTGTTTTGCTTTTGCAGACGTTCAGTTGTTAACAGAACATCTATTTACACAAAATTCTTTAGTGATGAATAACTTAATGAAGATAAAATCATACTTGGGTGGCTCTGGGTGCTAAAACTTACCTGTCTCTTCTCAAATGTCATTCTTTACAGGTTCCAGTAACATTGTCACTAAATTATAAAAGAATGGGGATTTAGTTTCTTTTTTCTTTGAGTCTGCTTTTATCTTTACACATATTTCAATATTCCTTCTCTTTGCCTCTTCCTTTTCCTAAAGAAGAAACATTTTTATGTGTTAACTTTCAGGGTTGTATGTAAATGCAGCTCGTATTATTGTTGATAAATTAACATAATAATCAAGTAGAAATTAAGTTCCTGTGATTAATCAATACAACTCTATTGACCAGCTTTCATTCAAAATTGTTGTTGCTGTTGACCATTTTTGTTATAATGAGTAAATTAGTTTTCTGTGACATGATAAAGGCTGTCCCAAATCCCAGAGGTCTATAATAGCATTTTATTTTCTGTGAGGCCATTTGCCACTGCTACTTGATACACAGGGGCTGATTCTCAATCCCTGGAGAAAGAGATGAAGGAACTTTAGGATCACCTGCCTCCTTCTATTAATGAGTAAATCAAAGCCCAGAAAGTTTGTAACTTTCCCAGAATCACAGAACTAAGTCAGGGGCAAGACTTGAAGCAAACCCTACTGCTCCCATAGCCTGTTTCTCTTTAATCTAGTTTCTGTACTGGATGTCTTTTGGCATGTCTGCAGGAATTAGCCCATGCCTTCCCTCATCACCTCTGATGTGGTTGTATCTTGGATGTCATGGAATATTGAGGGACTTAAGAGATCTTCATACCTCTGTCGCATTTATATTTCAGAGAAGGAAACTGAGTCCAGAGTGTTGGGATGGCAAAGAAATTCATGGAGGTGATTTATGATCCATTCCATCCATTCAGACTTGATTTCAAAGCATAAGCTGGGCTGTCTCTGCATCCAAGCCTAAGAGAACTTGTGACACCACATACAACAGCTATTCATTTCCATCTGGCACAGACAGAAGTGTCCTAGGTCATTTACACATTTCCCTTTCTCTTTGATACAGGTTGGCTGGTTTATTTACATATCACTGCTGAAATAGGCAATGCATGTTGGCTGAACCATAGCTTATGGAGAAAAGCTATTCATGTTTTATTATAATGCATTCAGCAACCCTTTGCTAGCATTATGATTAAAATATGTGGCTCAGGGTTGTTCCTGGGGAAATGCCAGGCAGGGAATTTGGCTTCAGCCCAGGGACTCTTCTGCTGATGTGAGAGCAGTGTCATTATTGTGGGGGTTATATTGCTGTACCCAGTTTGTTTCCTGGTGCTCTTGGAAGATAATTTTGGACTTTTCATCATGAAAACTGCTGTGTCTGTATTTTATTGGGGTGGGGGCAGTGTTTTCTCTCTGCTTTCTTAGGTTTCTTAGTTTCTTAGACCATAAATGAGAGTTAAGATGTACATCAATGTCTACCATATTATAAACCACTACATACAATACCTGTTGTAACTTGAATGTAATACAACACACTCACATACAACAGAGATCCATGTATTCTCACAATAGGGGTAATGCATTCTGGTCTTGCCATAGTGTTATTTTCTTACATCTGTGGTTTATTTTGCGTTTTTCAATTCATTATTATTATGGATTTAAAAATTTATGTACAACATAGCATTTACATAATTTTAAATGTTAATTCAAAATCATTTAAAAATATAACCCCGTAAGTTATGATGCTTCATTCAGTGATTCAAGTTAGCATCCATTTTTAAGTGTGTTATTACTTATTCATTAATTGAAGCCATTTAATTTTATATTTGGCTCTGGGCAATTGTGGCTTATTTGGTGCTTGTTATAGCCACTTCAGACAAGTAAATAAAATCAGATGAAAAACCTCAGTGACAGCTGGAAATAAACCAGTGGTTTGTGTTTGTTTTTGGCGAGTGAACTGTGCGGGGCTGGGCAGGGAGAGACAGCAGCCAGCACTGTTGACGCAGTGTGAGGACAGATTCCCTGTCTCTGGGGTTCGGGCTTCTATTTACTAAGGGTTTTCTTTGTCCAAGAAAAGTGCCACATGTGTGGCTGGGCAAGAACATAAAACAATTAAATGATTATCACAAAGGTGATAGTACATGTCTACATGTCTTTCTGGCTTAGTGGTGATAAGAAAACCTTAAACAGAAAGACATAAGACAATGTCAAATGATATGAAAAGGCTCTTTGAAAGGCTTATTCTTGTTGTTATTTTTAATTTTCCCTCACTAGCATTTAGTTTAAGTACATGATAATTCTAGGGAATTGCCAGTTTTTATCAGACCACCCAGGAAAGAACAATGCTTTGCCAAAAAGTAAAGCCGTTGGCTTGTAGTAACTTGCTTATGACTGCTAAACCACACTTGTTTTGGTAAGTAAATGCCTTCTAAAATATCTGTGGGGTTTAATGCTGGATTTCTTTCTTTCCTCTTCCAAGGGAGTTTGGACACATTAGTTTTAAAAAGACTGTTAAATACCTGATAATTTCAATAACATATTTGTGGTGACTGTATTACAGTTTAACCTTTAAAAATGAATTAGCTATTTGTATAGTGTTCTTTCAGTAAACAATTTCACTTCTAGGATGATATAGAGGGGAGATGATTAAGGTTTGGAATTCTTATTGTAAGACTATTAAAATTTAATTATGTCTGATTATCTAATTATAATTTTGCTAACTGGTAACATTCTTGCTTAATAATTGTTTTTTTCTTCCAAATTATACTCACTTTGTAGAAATCAATTTAAACCATAGCATATGAAGCCCTTAAAATTGTTTTTTGACAGGTATCTTGATCTCACAAACTTAAACCATCTTAATACTTCTTAGAATAAAACCAGAAATGGAGGAAGAATTTTTAAAAAAAAAAAACAACTGTCTCTAAATCTTGTTTCTCCTTTCAGCAGAGGACCTGTACTCTTAAAACTAGGGATCAGAGCTTGTATTCTACTGTTTATCTCTTAATTGAGGAATTAGGCACAGTCTAAACTCAGTATTATTTATTTTTCCATTAAAAAGGGGATGGCATATTTGGTCTAGTTTCTTCAAATCTGTTTGTTCAGAATATTTTAAAACAGTGGTTCTCAAGCTTTACCATGATTAGAATCATCTGAAGGGCTTGTGAAATTCCAGATTCCCGGATCCCACCTCCAGAATTTCTGATAGGTCTGGGTGACCCCCTTGTTTGAATTTCTAAGAAGTTCCCAAGTGATACTATTGTTGCTGGTCCCTTGGATTACACTTTGAGAACCAATGACTTAAATCAAACAACTTATTCCATAGGAGAATGGTGAAGGGATATAATACACATTAAGAAAGTTTATTTCTGGGTTACAGGAGTATGAGTAATTTGGTTTTTCCATATTTTCTACATGGTAAAAATAATATATATATGATAATAAAGAGACTTTTTAGAAGAATATTGCAACTAGTAACTCATTAATCTATATTCACATTCCCCTTCAGAATGGAAAACGTGGCAATGTAGGTGTTTCTATCTTACCTCGCAGGCAGACATTCCCTTCCGTGTCTTCTGGGGTGGATAGCAATCACCAAAAAATTGCTTGGTTCCCATTAGAATGTGGTTCCAGTTGTGCTAGAATTTAGTACAAGGAATGCTAGCTCCCCAGAGGTTAGCAAAGCTCATTGAATATATTCCCTTTATTTTTTCTTCTCAAAGCCCATTCCCTTCCCCCTACCCCACATTACAACCCCAAAAGTTCTAGTTACAATAGCGTTCTGACCTATACACTATTGGGGAAAAGGGTCTGGTGGGCAAATGATGGGTACCAGGATGCGCAGAAATTGAGAAATTCTGTTCTGCCTTTTGGGACTGTATATACTGTATATACTTCTGACTGGAGAAGGCAATGGCACCCCACTCCAGTACTCTTGCCTGGAAAATCCCATGGACGGAGGAGCCTGGTGGGCTGCAGTCCATGGGGTTGCTAAGAGTCAGACGTGACTGAGCGACTTCACTTTCACTTTTCACTTTCATACATTGGAGAAGGAAATGGCAACACACGCCAGTGTGCATGCCTGGAGAATCTCAGGGACGGGGGAGCCTGGTGGGCTGCCGTCTATGGGGTCGCACAGAGTCGGACACGACTGAAGCGGCTTAGCAGCAAGCAGCAGCATACTTTTGACAAACTTGCCTTACTTCAGGAGTAAGGTTTTTTTTTGTCTCTTAGAAGAAATCAAACAAAATTATGTAAAGCAAAATAAAATATGCTATCACATAAAAAAATGCCATCACAATTTCAACCATTTCTTGTCATGTTTCTCTTTTAATAACCTTCTCCTAGACACTTTCATTTTATATTTTTATCTCAGATTTTTAAAAATGAGCTACTGATAAATATAACACCCTTTAAAAAGTTCTAAAATCTTCATTTATGACTCTTAGAGGCATGTAAGGGGAGGGAGCTTGGTTAGAGAGAATAAAGGTTATAACCTGCCCCGTCTGTGGAGACAGTGATTTTAATTACATTTAATTCCCATTCACTCTGTATGTTACTTGATCCACTTATTGGTTTAAAAGCATATTGATAAATACAGCAGTGGCTTAACCTCTTGCCCTTCCACCCGTCTAGAATTGCATCCAGGCTTAAGTGAGTTTGCCACATTTAGATGTCATACTTTGTTACTGATGAGAAAGTATTGAGACCCCTGCTAGACAGTTGAGTCTGTGTTTTTTCTTTTTAGAGAAACGTCCATATTCCATTATCAAGATAAATAAATAACTTGTTGCTAAAGGTTTTTAAGATGTTGGCTTATAGTCAAACTGTAATTAATAGTTTGAAAAATAGTGTATCCATTCTTCTCCCTATTCTCCTTCAAAACTGCTTTAAACTGTGTCAGTAAATATTTTCCTCGGGATATTTACCTTAATCAAAATGTGTACTCTATCTGACACTGCTTGGCACATATATGTAATATTATACAGTTGAGGTTGGGCCCACAACTTTAAATACCTATTTTTAAAATACATTTTTCTTCATAAACCAGAATACAGTAGAAATGTAAAACATTTACATATTTTATGAACAAATGTGTGAATTCAAGCAAAGAGAGCAGATTGATAATCTTAGTCCTTTCAAAAACATATTTCCCTTTCTTTTCTGGATTTTAGTAATTTGTTTCCAAGTGATTTGGAAATACCTACTTTTACTGGTCAGTGCTGTCTATATGAGAGTGTGCCAAATCTGGTGGCAAAGAAGTTTAAAAATAGCATAAAAAATAATTAATTGTGAAGAGCACTTATTCTAATAAGAAATAATTTTCCATAAATCACTCAACTCCATGTAGGGTTAAGATACACTTATGCTGAATTGGATTCTGACTTAGAAAGTGACAAGGGACATTGTTGGAGCAGTTGACACAATATAGGAAATATCAATTTCTTGACATGGATGGTTGTAAGGTGTTTATGATGGGAGTGTCCTTGCTTTGGGGAAATACAGACTGCAGCATTTAGAAGTGATAGGGCATCAGGTCTGCATATTGTAGTAAGTTAGGTAAATGTAATAAGTTATTTAAAAATAATATACAAGATATAGTTATGTATTAATTGCTGCAGTGTTTCTCACATTCTTTTTGCTCTGGCATGTAGTTTCATTCTGTATGTCATAGCATTCAATTTTATAATTAAACAGTTTGTACAAACTCTTGGTCATATACCATTTTGGGTAGAAAATTAATTTTGGCTATGAATAAAGAAAACACTAGAAAAATCATCTTCTCGCCTACCACTTTGTGTTTTATGACCATTAACAAGACTGATGAATGTGTATTTTCACCAATGGATTCACTTTTCATTTGCCATAACTCTTCTGGGTTTCTCTTTCTATAATTTAGATTATAATTTCAAGATCTGGTGAAGGCACTTTATTGTATGTAGCATTGCCCTTTTTTTCACTGTTGGGCAATAAATTTTTACTTTCTAAATTCTCTTTGTTGTTAAGGGTGAGAATTAGATACTTATTGGTTTGACAAAAATCACAGTAAAATAAAAAGGGAGACAATAAATTTTCTCACATGTGCATCAAATACCAGGGTTCTGGCTGGTAAATCAGGAAGAGCACAGAAAGATACAACTGGAGTCCTTTCTAGTTCCACTGTTACAGCCAAAATCCTGACATTCAGGCATATTTACAAGACCCATGTTTCAGGAAGCCCTTATGTGCTTTGAGTAGGCTGAAAAGAATGTGAAATAATTTTACATGGTAACTTTCAGAAGGCTGGATGAGGAAAATGGCATCCTTCTTGAATAAGAAAATAACCCTTGCTTGTATAATAACCACTGCTTTCTTTCCTTATGGTTGGTGGTGGATTCATTGCTAAGTTGTTTCCAAGTCTTGTTTCCCCATGGGCTGGAGCCTGCCAGGTTCTTCTGTCCATGGGATTTCCTAGGCAAGGATACTGGAGTGGTTGCCATTCCCTTTCCAGGGGTTAGGTATGTAATAACATTGCAAAGGCTTCCCTGGTAAAGAATGGTAGAGACGGTAAAGAATCTGCCAAAATGGGAGACCCGGGTTCGATTCCTGGATTGGAAAGATCCCGTGAAGAAGAGAATATTTAGCCACTCCAGCATTTTTGCCTGGAGAATTCCATGGGCAGAAGAGCTTGGCGGGCTACAAAAGTTTGGCGGGTCATAAAGAGTAGTTCGCAACTGAGCAACTAACACCAACATTGCAAGATTTACTTTGAAATTCTTGTAGAGTGTTATCAACACAGGTAGGTTTTGAGGGTAAGATTTGCCTCACTGTTGTATAGAGTTGTAGCACTTGCCAGATGCTTCATCCTGATTTGGGACTTAGGTCCCCTCTTGGCCTTCGAGATTCATCCGTAAACCAATATCAGTGGAAGAACAGCCCTGATATTAGATAAAGTGATGAAGCTAATGGTAATTAAAATGTCCACCCGTCATTTAATGAGTGTCTACCACAGTTTAGGTGTCTTATGTTATTTTTTTCTTGAACTTTTTGTTTATATTGGAGTATAGCTAATTAAGAACACTGTCTTAGTTTCAGGTAGACAGCAAAGGACTCAGCCATACATATACATTCGCCGGCAAACCCCAACTCCCATCCAAGCTACCACATAACATTGAGCAGAGTTACTTTGGTTATCCATTTTTTCTCTAGCAGTGTGTACATGTCCATCCCAAACTCCCTAAACTATCCCTTCTCTCTATTCTTCCCTCCACCTTACATTCTTGATCGAAACAAATCTTTAACAATGCCCTTAAAAATAAGGATTATTATTTCTATTTGACAAAGAAGAGGCTCAAAAGGGCTAAGCAGCTCACCCAACATCACAAATAGTAGTGATGGACCAGAAGTTTGTCCATCCTGTCTAACTGTGGAACCTGCCCAAAGTCAGAGGGGTAACAAATGGATATTGGCCCAGCTGAGAGATGTTACATAAAGAGAGCATTTGGGTTTCAACTGGTTGGCAGATTTCACTGAGTGCAACAGAGAGGAGAAGCACTGACAAATCCTCTGATACGAGGGCAAATGACTATCTTAATTGTGACGCACAATTCTGATGCCATTTTGCTAAAGGCTGTGCTTCTTTAGATTTCTATCTACGATGCTAAGTGGTACCTGGCACATAGTAGGTGCCTGTGAAGTCCTCATCAAATAATAAAAGTGAATAAATGAGGTAACAAAAGAATAACTTATATAATAGCACCTCACTAATCTTAGTGATCAGAATTAAGGAGTTGAAAAGTTGGGAGGGGGTCAACGGTTAAGATTTCAAGATAACTTTAATTTTTTAAAAAACTGCATTATGGGTGAAAGGGCCCAAGCAGGAGGTAGAAAGGTTTAAAAACTGCAGAAGAATTTTTTAAAAGGATGCTTAAGCCTTGACCTAATGAATTACATTTTAAGCATTTCTTTAATAAAGGAATAGACATATACAAGTGATGATTTATCTTCTTTCTTCTTTACACTTTCCAAATTGGTACTATTTTTTGCTTTCTCTGTAGTCGGAAATATCTAGTTCTGAACAGATATTATGCCTGCTGATTTTATATTACTTAAGTCTCATGTTCTTTTCTTTAATTGTCAAGCCATTCTTACCTAATTTCAATCATAATGGAATCATTTCCATGCTCCTAAATTAGTTTGTTGGAGTTTTTACCTCCAAGCCATCTTTCCTAGCATAATTAACTTACATAAGTACATCCTTTGAGTTTTGTTTTCTCCCACAGTTGTAGGGCCTGGTCATCAAATTCTCCCAGGCACTTTTTTCTTCTCATTCAAAACCACTCATATGTATGTTTTCCCTGATTATGAGGTATCATGCACTTTATATGAATTTGGAAGCATCATTTTTTTCTGCCTTCTGGGAAGAAACTTTTTTTTTTCATTAGTTGCAATATTCATTTTCAACAGAAACTATCAAGATTGCCATTAAACTATTTGCTAAAAGGAGATATATTTTCTTAAATGTCGTTTATTGAAAACCTAGATTCTTTTCCTGCAGGACCAGAATTAAAGCAGACCATGAACACAGTCCGTAAAGTGTGGTTCCATGGCTGTACTAATATCTTAGCTTTCTGCTTTCCATGGAGTATTGAAAACCAAATATTAACTAATATGATAAAGTGAAGCAATGATGCCCTAAACTGTGTTCACACTAATTTCTGGTTTCACAAAACTTGCAACAGGTTAAGTCCACAAACAATAGCTTTCTCCAGATGCTAGGATGTGTATGGATTCTTTATTACCTAGCAAATAAATACTGAAGCATAAACATAGTAAGTATTTTCTCTAAACAGATCATATTTCTGAATTAATTTCTGAAAACATTCTTAATAGGCCAATTTATGAAAAGTTGGGGGACTTCCAATGTCACATGGCTCCTATGCAGCAAAGCAAATTGCCCTCCCATTCCTCATTTACCTTACATAGGACTGAGTCATTGAAGAATATTTTCAAGCAACATCTTGTATTTCCAGAATTTATTACATTTTTAAATTTAGTTATATTTAAAATACTTTAAAAATATTTTTTAAACAAACCACTCCACACAAGTAATACAGTCAAGTCCAAACACTACATAATTTACACCTTTACCATTTGATTTCTGAGTCTTCTTTCTCAACATTTCGGTTCCTGAGATTTCATGTGGTATACCTGATGCTAATTACTCAAGTGTCGTGCAGGTGGCAGAGATAAAACGTTTTCTTAGAGGGCTCTTCAAAAATGGTAGCTTCAGAGGCAGGATTGCTCTTGTTTCATCCTGACAGGGGTAGCAGACTTAATAGGTTCCCTGGAGCTTTTCAATCACATTATAACTCTTTCTGTGATGGTCAGTTTTGTGTCCACATTATGTGACCCGACTTTCAACTTGTTTGAACTGCTGTCAAGCTGCTCAGGAGTTGAAAGCTACTGGATAGTTGTTTTCCAATAAGAAAAACAACAATCCCACACGAAAACCTCTGACAAGGTTCAGAACTGTGCTCTTTCAAGCCAACCTGAGTCAGGCTGATACCTGGACAACATCTTCACCAGCTGGAAGTAACAGTGGCTGGAATGCCTTCTCATCACGGAAATCTGCGTGGCTTTGCTCTAAGGTGACTGTTCTCTTTCTGTTGCCGTCCTTCATTCGCTGAGGTTGAAACTGTTAGCATGGCGCTCCTTTCTCAGCTAGCTTGTGGTGCTTTTTGGCACTCCTGCAAAAGTACGGTGTCTCCTAAGTGTTCTCCCAAGACCCAGTGTGTGGTGTTTAAATTAAGGAAGCTCAGACAAGTCTGAAAGGAACCGCATCCAGCCTTTCCGATCCACTGATTAAAATTCTCGCCAAGTGTTACATTATGCACAGCTTCCTTATTTTGGCTGTAAATTTCATTGCATATTTTTCCAGGATGAGAAAGTTTGTACTTTTTATTTCATAAGCCCACATAATAAACACAGCTTTCTTCAAAGCCGTCTGAGGTGTTGGATGCGTGTGCTGTGTTAAATATAGGGCCCCTTTGTGGAGGAAAGCACACGTGGCCCGTTTTAACTTCTCCCACAAGCATCTTAGATGGGGTAAAATGGTTCCGCTGGGGGAAAAGAAAATAGACATTTCGATGAGCTGCAGGATTATCCCAGCCATGGCTTTTATCCTCTCTGAAGTCTCTTTACTGTGAACTTGAAGAATGAACAAAATCTGCTTTATCGACACAGAGAAACCTATTTACTCTTCCCACACAGCCCCCACCACTTATTCTGCTCTGTATTTTTTATTTTTAATGAGTGAGTTATGAAGCAGAAGTTCTTACCAAAAGACCCTTCTCTAGCAGAAAGAAGCTGTAGCATTTTCTTCACGTTCAGCTGCCTATCTGGGGAGATTCCCTCAGTGTGTCCACCAAAGAACAAATATATCTAGAAGGAGTTTACCTAGAAGAGTCTTTGGGCCTGATGACTGGGCCTGGACTTGAAAAGGGGGTAAAAATGGAAAGTTTTGCTCCATTGACTTCTGGAAGTGTATTTTCCCTTGGTAGCAGCCTTGCTGGAGGAGGGCATCTTTGAGAATCTGCAGGCAGGGGTACTCAATTGACTTCCAAATAACCTAGGCCTGGGATATGGGGCTGAATGTCCACTGCAGGTCTAATTAGCACCAGGACCTGCCTATAGACTTCTGGGGCAAATTACTGCTTTCATTTCCCAAAGAGAGAATTACAAAATTCTTTTTTCCTAAATAGAAACATTCCCTGGCCAAAAACAAAAGAAAAAAAAAACAAATTTTGATTTGAATCTATTTGTTTAGAAATATTTTAGATGAGTACATGAAAATACAACTTTAGTTATAGAAATCACATAATGACACTCTTCATTCTGTTCTCTTATCAGTTTAGGTTAAATATTGTTTTTTAGTGCAAAAATTTAATTTACCGTAGGATGCTCTTTGAGAATTTCTTAGTAAGATATTTCTATGAGAGTTTAGAATTTTTAAGACAAAGTCTTTGTCCATGTAAGTACATACACTGATTTTTTTAATTTACTGAAAAGGAATTAGGAAATTTTGTCAAATTAATGAACTACTGTGAGCTCCATTGGGAAGATTTTTCCCATTTTAAAGGTGTCAAGTTATGAAATACTGGGAAAAATAGCCTTTTGCTAAAAGAGATCTGGCGTGCTGCAGTCCGTGGGGTCGCAAAGAGTCGGACGCAACTGAGCAGTCGGACACAACTGAGCAATTGAACTGAACTGAACTGAAGTCATTAGTAAGTGAAGTCTAACTTTTTTTTAAACAGAAAAAAAAATGCCATTAAGAAAGTATAATTTTATTGCCTGGCATAATTAGCAAAATATTTCTTGGATCTAAGTTTTTTCTCACCATATGATTGTCCCTCAGAGTTCCTCCTGAAAATAAATAATGGGAGAAAAGAAAGCGGGTGTTTGGATTAGGGCAGTAAATGCCATCTTTATGTGTGCAATTTGGAGAAAAGGGCTGCCTTCCGGGACCTACAGATACCTTGGGTCATTAGTCCTTTTAAAAAGATGGAAAGAAAGTGAGTGGCAAAGTGTTTATCAAAACAAAGATTCTCTCTTGTGTGTCAGGAGAGATTTTATGTTTCTGGAAATACATACATGCAGACAGCCTGTTGTCATTTACCCTTACACATCTAGTTGAAAGTTCAGAGATTTCTTTTTCTCTCACGCAGATTTTTAATCCTTTTTCATCTCCCCTAAACCCATTAGTTTTTCCTGGAACAGATGGGAGTATGGGCCATAAAATGACATATTACTTCTCTGTAGGAAGAAAATGAGGAGAAGAGATTCTATAACACGATTGAAGTTTAAAAGCTAAATTCCTTTGGGAAAGATTACCTTTCTCCATGGCTCTCATTTTCTGATAAAACAAATGAGGTTGTCTCCAAGGCACCTGTTAACATTGACCTTACCTCACCATCCCTACTTCTGAACTTATGTCCCCAGCTACTGGGGAGTTTCTGATGGAAGAGGAAGTATTTAAATGTACTCACTTCTTATCTCTTGGAAAGAGAGAGGTCTCCTTACCTCTGCATTTCTGCTTGGCCTACTAAGGCTTCTCCAGAAACAAGGGCACAATCTATGTCTTTAAAACAGGCAAAGCCACTCTCTGGAAGCAGACCTATTATAGCTGCTCTAAGAATGCAGTTATTATTTCTTCTTTACTTAAGATCAAACTTTCCATTAATGCTTAGACTCTATTAACATCAAATTTAAAGATTATTTTGAGGAATTATCGTTTCAAGTAGGTCCTGCCTTTTCATATTTCCTTGAGAAGGGTCTTTGTTTGAGTGAAGCAATGAGGATGCCCTTGAATAAAAACTGAGTTGCATATGTTTTCTTATCAAGGAACTCGCCAAATTAAAAAAGAAAAAAAAGGTGTTACTGAGCTGTTGAGACACCAGCTAGTATATTTTTGCCTGAAAATCCCTGTCGTCTCTGGTGGCAGATTTAGCTTCATTCAGAGTGTCTCTGTGGAATTCCAGAGAAATATGACCCTCATTCTCTTTTCCAGGTCCTTTAGTAGCATCTACCTTAAGTAAATCCAGCCTTATTGCTGATGGAAATATCTCTCCTTGGTGAGAACTGATATCCCTCCCTGGTGAGAACTGATGAACTATAAGCCATCCTGAGGTCACACGGCTGCCAGACTGGCACATTCTACATTCTTCCCACTGTCTTTCCTTCTTTAGGGATCTGGTCAGTACTGCCCTCACGCCTCCAATGAACTTTTGGGAGTTTTGCCAACTGTGTTGTTACCTTTCCAATGTTTTGTCAACTCAGAATTTTCCAGTAGTTCATACTTATCTGAGGGTCAAAGAGCAGGTCCTCATCCAGAGGGAACAGCCTTCAACTGTTAGTAAATTAAAATACATACCCACAACATTTAAATAAAGCACTAGTTACAGAAGCCCCATTCCCCACCCCAGATACTAGCTGACATATGCATTAGCAAAAATTGTTTTCTCTCCTCAAATGAGAAGTCGTTTAGGACTAACATGACATCTCCACAGATGCGATCAGAGATTCAGGAACATACCAGCCCTTCTTTCTACCATAGCGCAATATAGTCTTAATGCTCATGCTCACTAGACAGCTACAGAAGTCCGACCTGGTTTTAATTTCATATAGGCAGGTGAAAGAACGAGAAAGTCAGAGATCATCATCATCATCGTAACAGTATAAAGAAACCTGTGAGAGTAAGCCCTCTGTAATGAGCTTTCCTAGAAGCCCACAAAATGGTTTCTCCTTCCATCTAAGTTGATCACACATACCTTTTTCATCTTTGAAAGAGCTGATGGTAAATTATGGATTTCATTTGGTCATATAGCCACCCCAGTCAATATAGAGATTTTGTTAGTGGGGAAAATGAAAACGGATATAATGTGTAGGCAACCAGAAATGCATGTCAAAATGATATTTTCTTGATCAAGAAAAAATTTTTAAGTGATAGCAAAGGTCTTCAAATAATTTGTTTACCATGAAATTAGCATTGACTAAATATCTTTATCATAATCTGAGTAAGATTTTAATCAACTGGACCTTCTTACTCTTCTAACTAATGAAGATGACACAAAACTCATTCGTTTATATTTTTTCAAAGAAAAATTGGGAGAGCTATTGTAACTATTTCTGAGAAATATTCTCTTATCCTCACTTGGGGATTCAAGTTCAACAACAGAAACAAAAGTCACTGTTTCTTGGGTATCTGCAGTTAGTTATGTCTTAGATTCTAGGGAGTTAAAAAAATGTCTTCTGATTTTTAAAGATCAGTTCCTAAGAACTGAAGAGATGAAGACAGGTGTAGACCCATAGCTGATAACTGCTCCAAGTTCCTGGGCTGAGAAATGTGTAACTGTTTATTCTATTACATCTGTCATTTTCTCCTGGGATCACAGCCCACGTCTCATCATCAAATTGACCAGAAAGATCAGGGGGTTCATAACGGAAGCTAATTTTTATGTCAGCCCAAGGCTGCTTCACATCCCTGCATTCCTCCTGTCTGTGAAACTTCACCATGTAGATCTTCTTGTCCACCTTGTATTTTCCCACAGACACCTCTCCTCCCTGAAGGGAACACTGATGTTGTTCAGTACCTGACTCATAAGTCTTTCATGCAGGCCACAGGTGACCTCCAGTGGAATCAGCTTTTCACTTGATTACCTCAGTTCTATGGTTTTTGTTCCCCTTGAGTTTAGGGCAGCTCTTTAATCTTTTTCCTTTGTTTCTTCCTTTCAGTGTGGATTAATGTTTTGTATTTTTCCTGATGATAAAAGCTAAGTATATCATTTAACTCTTTCTGTGTAGCAAACATCCTCCAAACTTCAGTGGCTTAGAACAACAGCTGTTCGTGTAACTCCTGATTCTGTTGGGTTCACCACAAGCTGGAAGGTTCTTCTCCCCTTAGCTGAGTTCACTCATGGGACTATAGTCAGTTGCCAGGGAAGTTGAGGGCTGGCCAGTCTAGTTTGTTTCTATTCCAGGTGGTTCCTTATCTATCAACAGTCTGGCCTGGAAAATAAACCAGGCTCCAAGTGAGCAACCTAGAGTCAAGGAGTGTTGAAATAGATTCCATCTCTTATAAATGCATATCAAAACTACAGTGAGGTTTTACCTCACACCAGTCAGAATGGCCACCATCAAAAAAAATAAATAAATAAATAAAATCTACAAACAATAAATGCTAGAGAGGGTGAGGAGAAAAAGGAACCCTCTTGCACTGTTGGTGGGAATGCAAATTGATACAGCCACTATGGAGAACAGTATGCTGATTCCTTAAAAAACTAGGAATAAAGCTACCATGTAACTCAACAATCCCACTACTGGGTGAACACCCTGGAGAAATCATAAGTGGAAAAGACACATGCATCCCAGTTTCACTGCAACACTATTTACAGTAGCTAAGACACAGAAACAACCTAGATGTACTTTGACAGATGAATGGATAAAGAAATTAAGGGAATTTAATTTCATATACATAAGGGAATATTACTCAGTCATAAAAAGGAATTCATCTGAGTGAGTTCTAGTGAGGTGGATGAACATAGAGCTTATTATACAGAGTGAAGTAAGTCAGAAAGAGAAAGACAAATATCGCATGTTGATGCATATGTATGGAGCCTGGAAAGACGGTACTGATGAAGCTATCTGCAGGGCAGCAGTGCAGACCCAGACACAGAGGACAGACTGTGGGCAGAGCGGGGGAAGGGGAGGATGGGGAGAGTGGTGTGGAAGCATGTATATTACCGTATGTAAAATCAGACAGCTGGTGGGAATTTGCTATATGATACAGGGAGCTCAAATTCAACGTTCTGTGACAACCTAGAGGGTGGGGATGAGGGGGGAGGCGGGAAGGAGGTTCAGGATGGAGGGGACGCACATTTACCTGTGGCTGACTCATGTTGACATATGGCAGAAACTGACATGTTGTTGTAAAGCAATCATCCTCCAATTAAAAATAAGTGATTAAAAAAATAGATTCCATGTCTTGATGGGAGAAGCTGTAGAGTCACGCTGCCAAGGACATGGATATCAAATGGGACGAGTTGCTGTGTTTCTCTGTGCATCAGTTGCTGTGGTAGAAAGATCTGTTACGCTTAGATTCCTTAAGCACTTATGCAAGCTAAGCTAAGCACTGTACAAATGTTACCTCATTCAATTCTCCTAAGACCCCCTACACGGTAGGTACTAATACCATACCCCTTATATAGATACAGGAAATCTACGTGATAGAAACTGGCAGTTTGGTTCTGGAGCACTCAGAATCCCCATCTCTAACCTTTGTTGACTCCAGTTTTTTAAATCGTGTACCTATTTCATTACTATATGTATATGTGCATTTACTTATAAATTATATACAAGTACTACTGTCAATCTATATGTTAAATATTAGTAAATTTGAACTTCATTCTTGCCTATGTAGATAAAAATTATAACTATCAATAGAAGTTTGAATATGTTTTTCCATTCTCTGTATGGATATCTTGTGACCTTACTGTGGAGACCATGCTAGGACCTCTTCATGTGCAAGGCATTTCATGATTATCGTATCTGTCTTTCTGAAGCCGTATTTAAGCAAAATCCTACTTGGTACTGGATTTCAGTTCTAGATTAGGTTAATATTGTTGACTTTAAGTGCAAATTGTTATTCAGTGAACACTCAGATTATTCACCATAAACCAAACTACTTAGCCCTCTCTGGAGCTTTGTTAAGAAAGCACCATAGTGTGGAGGAATGCTTCTCCAAGTTCTCAGCTGATTGTGTGCATCTTTATTATCTGTGGAAAATATTAAATGGGGATTCTAGGTCTCACTGAGACAGTGACCTGGAGAGACAGATTCCTTGGATTTGGGGTCAGGTCTGGAAATCTACATTTTTCTCAGGCTGCCCAGGTGATACTGACTACACTTTGAGAGATGTAAAACTTGAATTCATATCTGCCACAGGGGGATGATTCTGGATGTCTGTTTTTACACTTATTGTATTATTTCAGCTTTTATAAAATTAGTAAAGTAAGTAAAAAAGTCCCAGCCCAACTGGCAGAATTGTTTCAATGATTAAACTTGTAGTAATTTTGTCAAAGGTCTTTAAAATGCAACACTGTAGAATGTAAAATGCTCCCCGAAGTTTTGCTAATATGTTAAAAGACATATTCTCCATGCTAATAAAATATTCTGTATATTGTTAACTACATTTTATTTTAGTGAAAATAAAAAGCTCTGCGCCTTTCTGTTCTAGTCACTTGGTTCCCAAGGAAAGGGACTGTGGTTTATACTTCTTTGCATGAATGAGAGTACAAGAGAGTAGGCATTGAGAACACACTTTTAATAATAGGCAAAAATGGGCTCCAACCCTAGCTCCTACAAATCTTGCACTAATTCTTTAACTTCTGCTTCTTTATTTGCTTATTAGTCATTCTAGCTAGTAAATCCTACCTTTAAAATGTTTATGCTGATAAAATGTAGTAGCATAACCAACATTTATTGCCAACTTCCTACATGCCAGGTCTTATTCAAAGTGCTTGTCACGTAATAACTAATTTACTTACAAAACTCTTGTGATGCTGAATAGAGTTCCTGTGAGGGTCCCCGATTTACAGATGAGGAACTCAAAACCTAGGGAGCCAAACGGTGGCACTGGAACTGAAGCCTGTGCCTCCAGAGTTGTCCTGCTTCCACTCAGCAAAGCTGCCTCTCATAAGGTGAAAGCTTCTAAGTCTCTTAGCACCCTGGAAGGCACTTGGTAAATCCTCCAAAGACGAGACATATTATTATCATTATTGGATCCCCTCACAGCTTCTTGAAGAATGCTTTGTGCAAGGTGGTTTAATAAATTTATGTTGATTTGATTTAGAAAGAGCTCTGTTGTATCCTCTTGAGCTTCTAAGGGATATAGTCAATGAGAGAGAGCCTCTTATTTTTCAGGCTAATATGATTTGTGTGGCAGCTTTTAGATTAAGTTATCTTTTATTTACAGAAGAAGATTAAATAAATATGTACAGGTCTAAGAACTTCAGAATCCCCTTGCTAAAAACGGTTTAGAAACTTGTCTTTGTAAGACAAGGGAGAGACCTCACTGGACCAATTTCTGAAATAACTGGATTTCACTAAATGGTGCTTTTAGTATTTTTTGTTAAACATATATTTAGAGCTCTCTCCTGGTTCTTTCTTTCTTTTCTTTTTTTTGCTGGCTCTTGTGTTCAGTGGTCCACAGTATCTGATGGATTCCTGTTCAGTAGTTTATGGCTTGCTTTTTCCTCTCATATCTTCAGCATGAATTTGTCCATTTGTTTTTAAACTAGGGAGCTTTTGCTGAGGAATGCCATAGAGGCAGCTTGGAATCCATGAGTAAAAAATCCTAGGTCAGAAAAATTGATGTGATTTTATGTCCCGTATCTTATGTACTTATTTTAGCTATTTAAATAGTGGAATAAGACTATCCTATAAAACATTCCCAAACTCTAAACACCAAGGTAAAAGGACAAAAGTGAAAAACAGTTCCCTGAAGCACGGCTGAAACTCATCTTTCTACCCCTTAGGTGGTCTAATTCTCCAGGCTATAGTGTAAGAAAACTTAGTTACGACAGCCTAATTAGTAGGCTTAGGTCCCCTGAATTCAGCCTTTGTTAGGTAGCTGGAGGAAATAAGAGGGGAATCAAGGGCCCTTGCCATAGTTAACCATCTGCCTGCAAGCATTCTGGCCCGGCTGTCAGGACGTAAATGATAGGTGTGTTCTTACAGCAGGAAACCTGGCCTTCGGAGAAGGCTGCAGGCAGGCTTCTCATGGTCCTGATGAAGACCAGCCCTGTCGGTGACCTCAGTGTTCACCCCATTCCCACCTGACCACACCTCCGGCAGTTTTTAGGCCATCCTCAGCCTTTACCTTCCATTAGTCTGGTTTTGATCACAAAGTACGAGGATCAAGAACTTGAATGGGACAGGCTGACTTTGGTTCACTGGGTCCTGAGAGCCTAGCGTGATGATGGAGTCATTCTGGGATTCAAACATTGTCCATTTAGTTGCTATGCTGTTTTCTGGGGCTTTGGAGTCTTGCCCCTGCATCCTGCCCGCAGATAACGGGAGATTAGATGGAGGAGATGTGCAGGGATTTTAGGGATTGGATATAGAATTAGTTACATCACCTTTACTCATATTCCTTTATACAGAACACAGGCTCCTGACCACACAGAACTGGAAGGGTGACTTGAAAGTACCATCTAGCTATATGCCCAAGAAGAGAAATAAATGGGTTTTGGTAAACCTATTTATGGAGAGCAGTTTTCTTTTTTTCCTATAGGATACATATTTGGTAAAATATGAGACAAAGGTAGTCCTATCTCTCTGGAAAATTATGTTCAACTTTTAGACTTCTGATCTTGGAATTTTTTAGTTGGAATTAGGTTTAGACATTTGGATTGGGACTGAATATCTTCTGTGTAAGCCTGGATGTTGACTGTTGGCTGTCCATCCCCCTAACCTTGGGGTGCGGGGTACGGGAGATGGGGAGAGTACTACTATGTTGAATCTCACATCGGCCACGATTGAGCTCACTGCCTTTTCAAGCTGACCGTAAGTGAAACTAAAAGAGCACCTCTTCCAGCAGCCTGCCCCATACCTGAAAGAAGTAGATGAATTTTCAGATTCTATGAATTTTTAACACTTCTAATGTAGTAGCTCATCACTAGATTTGTGTCTACAACCTTGTTGCTGTACATTTAACTTTACTTTTCAAATGTCTGATTCTTTGCCTTTAAAGTAGCCTTACTATTTCTTCAGTATTATTAAATTAAAAAATAAGTTACACTGCTTTTTCTCTCAAATTTAATTGCATTTAATTCAATAGTATTAAATACCTACAAAATGTCAGTTACTGAGATAGCTGGGGATAGACTGCTTTTCTCTCTCAAATTTAATTGCATTTAATTCAATTGTATTAAATACCTACAAAATGTCAGTTATTGAGATAGCTGGTGATATACAAATGAAAAGGTCACCTTCTGTGCCCTCAAGTTGCTGATAGACCAAGCAACAAGGCACACATTCTGCTATGTGTAATGTGGAATTACCATATAAAGCAGAGTATCGTGGGAACATAAAGGGACACTACTTTGTCCTGTAAATATTGTCTATGATTCTTAGAGGAGAAAACATTTGGACTCGGAGTTGAAAAATAAGAGAGACCTTGTTTGGCAGAAAAGAAAATGGGAGGGGTATATAGATATCCTTGGTAGAGAGTACTTTGCAAAGAAATCATAATGTGTTTAAGGACTGATGAGGATTTAGATGTGGCCAGACCAAACATATGAAGAGGAAGAATGCGATGATCTGAGGTGGGGAGGGTAAATCGGAACCACATTTGTGAAGGGTCTAAAAGGTCATAATTTGGAATTAAGGGTCTTGTAATGTAAGATATGCGGAATAGCAAATGTTACTTTGCATGTATGCTAAGTTGCTTCAGTTGTGTCCTGCTCTTTGTGACCCTGTGGACTATGGCCTGCCAGTCTCCTCTGTCCATGGGATTCTCCAGGCAAGAATACTGAAGTGGTTTGCCATGCCCTCCTCCAGGGGATCTTCTCAACCCAGGGATCGAACCCATCTCTTATGTCTCCTGCATTGGCAGGTGGGTTCTTTACCACTAGTACCACCTGGGAATCCCCAAATCTTACTTTAATAGGGAACAACTAATATTGTTGTTGTTCAGTCTCTTAATTGTGTCTGACTGTTTGCAACCCCATGGACTGCAGAACGCCAGGCTTCCCTGTCCTTCACCATCTCCTGGAGTTTGCTCAAACTAATGTCCGTTGAGTCGGTGATGCCATCCAACTATCTCATCCTCTGTCATCCCCTTCTCTTTCTGCCTTTAATCTTTCCCAGCATCAGGGTCGTTTCTAGTGAGTCAGCTCTTTGCATCAGGTGGCCAAAGTATTGGAGCTTCAGCTTTAGCATCAGTCCTTTTAATGAATATTCAGGATTGATTTCCTTTAGGATTGATTGGTTTGATCTCCTTGTAGGCGAAGGGACTCTCAATAGTCTTCTCCAATATCACAGTTCGAAAGCATCATCTTTGGCACTCAGCCTTCTTTATGGTCCGGCTCTCACATCTGTACGTGACTACTGGGAAAACCATAGCTTTAACTACACAGACCTTTGTTGGCAAAGTAATGTTTCTCCTTTTTAATATGCTGTCTAGGTTGGTTATAGCTTTTCTTCCAAGGAGCAAGTATCCTTTACTTTCTTGGTTGCAGTCACTGTCTGCAATGATTTTGGAGCACGAGAAAATAAAGTCTGTCACTTTTCCCACTGTTTCACCATCTGTTTGCCATGAAGTGAAGGGACTGGATGTCTTGATCTTCTTTTTCTGAATGTTGAGTTTTAAGTCAGCTTTTTCACGCTCTTCTTTCACCTTCACAAAAAGACTGTTTAGTTCCTTTTCACTTTCTATCATAAGGGTGGTGTCATCTGCATATCTGAGGTTATTGATATTTCTCCCAGCAATCTTGATTCCAGTTTGTGCTTCATCCAGCCCAGCATTTCACATGATGTACTCTGCATATAAGTTAAATAAGCAGGGTAACAATATACAACCTTGACGTAATTCTTTTCCAATTTGGAACCAGTCTGTTGTTCCATGTCCACCTGCATACACGTTTCTCAGGAGGCAGGTACGGTGGTCTGGTATTCCCATATCTTTAAGAATTTTCCACAGTTTGTTTTGATCCATACAGCCAAAGGCTTGAGCACGGTAAACGAAGCAGAAGTAGATGTCTTTCTGGAATCCCCTTGCTTTTTCTATGATCCAATGGATGTTGGAAATTTGATCTCTGGATCCTCTTCCTTTTCTAAATCCAGCTTGTACATCTGGAAAGTCTCAGTTCATGTACTGCTAAAGCATAGCTTGAAGGGTTTTGAGCTTTACCTTGTTAGTATGTGCAATGAGTGCAGTTGTGTTTGAAGATTCTTTGGCATTGCCCCTCTTTGGTCTTGAAATGAAAAATGACCTTTTCCAGTCCTGTGGCCACTGCTGAGTTTTCCAAATTTGCTGGCATATCAAGGGCAGCAATTTCATTGCATTGTCTTTTAGGATTTAAAATAGCTCAGCTTAATTCCATCACCTCCGCTAGCTTTGTTCATAGGGATGCTTCCTAAGGCCCACTTGACTTTGCACTCCAGGATATTACCACTGTCTTGTTCTCTCATACGTGTTTTTTTTTCCCCAAAGGGCTGGAAATATAGCTCTCAAGTAATATGAGGTCATATTTTAATGGATCAAAAACATATATACTTCCAGCTTCTGATAATGACAGAATAACTTGTATCAGACTAGCCATCCCACTAACAGTATATACAGATTTTTGGCAAAATAAAAAAGCAATGACAAAAAGTACTTACTGGTAGTGGAGAGCAACTAAAAGCAGTCAATTCTCTGAAAGAAAAAACCACACTGAGCGAAATCTACATTTAAATGGCTTTGACCTAGAGGGCTCCCTCTACCCCACCTGGCAAATGGTTGTTGGAGCTGAAACTGAAAGCAGGATGTCTATTGGCTTTAGGAATCATAGAGCTGACTGTGGGGTTGTCAGAATGACTAGGAATTCAGATTAGGGTCCCAGAACAGGGATAGTCTATCTGAATCTATAATGAACCACTGAATCTATTAATGAGTACCTGTAATCTTTGGTTGAGCTTTGAGCTACGCTTCCGCAGGGAAATACTCCATGGAGTCCAGGAAGGAAACCAAAGCTGGAAGGCTGAGGGCACTGAATAGAGCATTCATCATCTTCTGAGTATAAGGATATCGAGTTTAGAATTTTAATTCCCCCCAGGTTAGAGGGAATTGCCAAACACCTTGGAATTTCCACTAAAACCCCTGAAGATTCATGCTTTAAGAATAAAGACTATATGCTAGGACTAAGAGAAAAATGAAACAGACCAACCTTAACAAAGCCTAGAGCTCAGTTTCCCTGTTACCTGGCAGTTAACTACCTGCTGGGATAAATTTAAGTACCATTTGGAGAAAGAAAATAAAATCTAAAGCCTCTCCAACATATTCACAGTATTCATATGCCATCAGTAATTCCTTGACATGCAAAGAAATAAGAAAATGTGACCAAGAGTCATATGAAAATCAGCCAATATAAACAAATTAATAGCTGACCTAGATATTGAAATTGGCAGACAGGGACTTCAAAATTACTATGTGAAATCTGTTAATTCATTTTCCTTGGTGGCTAAGATGGTGAAGAATCTGCCTGCAGTGCAGGAGACCCAGGTTCCATGCTTGGGTCAGGAAGATCCCCTGCATAGAGGACTGGCTACCCATTCCAGTGTTCTTGCCTGTAGGATTGCATGGACAGAGGAGCCTGGCGGGCTGCAGTTGGACACGGCTGAGTGAATGACACACAAAACATGGCAATAGGTTAAAATGTGAGAAGTTTCAGGAGTGATATGAAAACTATAAAAAAATGAAAATCATAAGGGCTGAAAAAACAAAATATCTAAAAATTTTTTTTTAATTCTGTGGAACAAATTGTACATTTAACACAACTTGGTAATAAAAAGACAATAAAAATTAGCAGAAGACATGGACAGACACTTCAAAAAAGAATATTTGTAAATGGCCAGTAAGAACTTGACAAGATACTTAGCACCGTTAATTACCAGGGGAATTAAAACTGAAATCACGAGATACCTCTTTATGTCTGTTAAGATTGCTAAAATTGAAAAGGCTGAAAACACCAAATACTGCCAAAGTTTGAACTCTCCTACATTGCTGGGGGTATATGGAAACTGGTATAATCACTCGGGAAAATTATATATTAACTCTTTATAAAGTAAAACATATACTAGGTCAGCAGTTTTATTCACAGGTATTTGGCCAATGGAAAGAAAAACATATAGCCACAAAACAAAGATTTATTCATTATAGCTAAAAATATAAATACTCTAATGCCCACTCACAGATAAATGGATAAAAAAATGTTATATTCAACAATGGGATATTACTCAGGAATGAAAAGGAATGAAATGTTAATACCTGCAACAACACAGATGAATCTAAAAAACATACTGAGTGAAGGAAGCTAGCCCCCTCCACCATCTCTTATATGAAGTTTGAGATTATATAACAAAACTTAGCTTAGGTGACTGAAGTTGGAACATGAGGTCCCTCTGGGTGGCAAGAGGGGAATTCGATGGAAAAGATACAGGAAAACTTTTCTAAGCTGTATTGGCATTATTACTCCATAAGTGTATATACATTTTTAAAACTCATCAAAACTGCACTTCAGATCTGTGCCTTTGATTGCATGTTGCATGTACATTGTAATTCATAGAATTGATGAGAATTAAAAGTAACATAACATGGTGTTTCAATATGCCACATGCAAGAACTGAGGTCAGGCTGCCTGGTTTCAAGTTTCAAAGGCAGTGAACAGTAGCAGTTAATAGCATGGTTGCTCCATCAGACAGAACTGGAGTTTTGAATCACATTGCCAGTATTTTGTGATTTTGTGAACGTAGGCAACTTACTAGCCTCCTTTAATCTCCCATTAAATGGAGATTATAAAATTGATATGTACTTTATGAGTGTCCTTAGTATAGTGCCTGGCATGTGGATGCACTCAATACATTTAAGCTGTAGTAATTATTATTAAATAGCTCTTGGGCTAGACTTTCATTTCCCTAATGCAGTCATGAATGCTGGTATAACCCTGAAGATTTTGCGAATTAGATATTTACAAACTGCATTTTCTGCAATCTAAATAATGCAGCAGTATTTAACAGCATATGATTAAGTACACTATCAAATCCTATTTTAGTTATCCATTTCAAACTAAGTAACTAATGATCTCTTTGCCAAGAAAAAAATATTCACATAGTCACTTTAAAATATTTTTCTTGATGCTCTTATAAAAAAATTTAAACATAGAAAAATTCGAACCTAATTTTTTCTTAATAGTTTCACCTTCTGTTTCACATTCCATGATCACTGTTGATATTTTGGTATATATCTTTCTAGTACATGTGTACTATGCATGTAAATGTGGGTGTGTATGTATGTGTGTTTGTATTACCTTTGTAAACAAAATTGTGACTATACATAAAAAATAGATAAAATATATATGTTTAAAAAATAGACACAATATGTTGTATATGTATCACATATTGTATGTATTTTTTAAACCTGGCATTTCATTTAGAAATCTTTTCATATTTAAGACTGACTACTTTGCCAGTCTAGTCAAGGCTGTGGTTTTTCCAGTGGTCATGTATGGATGTGAGAGTTGGACTGTGCAGAAAGCTGAGTGCCGAAGAATTGATGCTTTTGAACTGTGGTGTTGGAGAAGACTCTTGAGAGTCCCTTGGACTGCAAGGAGACCCAACCAGTCCATCCTAAAGGAGATCAGTCCTGTGTGTTCATTGGAAGGACTGATGCTGAAGCTGAAACTCCAGTACTTTGGCCACCTCATGCGAAGAGTTGACTCATTGGAAAAGACCCTGATGCTGGGAGGGATTGGGGGCAGGAGGAGAAGGGGGCAACAGAGGATGAGATGGTTGGATGGCATCACCGACTCGATGGACATGTGTTTGAATGAACTCTGGGAGTTTGTGATGGACAGGGAGACCTGGCGTGCTGTGATTCATGGGGTTGCAAAGAGTCAGACACAACTGAGTGACTGAACTGAACTGAACTGTTCTTTTTAACAACTATATAATAGTTCACAAAGTAAAACTGCTATGTGAAAGAGTGAACAAAACTTATGAGCTTTTTTTTTTTTAAGAGAAAAATTATATATGTAAGTGTGTGTGAATAATCAGCAAAAGAGCAACAAATATCGGACTGCTGAAGAATTCTCTAGGTGGGAGGGTAAATGTTGCTGCTGCTAAGTCGCTTCAGTCGTGTCCGACTCCCAGCGACCCCATAGACAGCAGCCCACCAGGGTCCCCCGTCCCTGGGATTCTCCAGGCAAGAGAAGTGGGTTGCCATTGCCTTCTCCAGGGAGGGTAAATAGTAGTATTCTTCTTGCTTCTCTATATTTTTCTTTTTTTATATAAGAATAATAGTTATTTTAAAATTTACACAAAACTTCCACCTAAGGAGCTGAAGATAATATTAGTTACTAGCGTTAACGGGGCATATAATGTTATATTATTCAAATTCCATGCGTAACTCTGTTAGATACAGCCATTCATGACACTGATTTCTAAGGAAACTGGGGCTTGAGCAGCATATGGCTGGTAAAGGTAGAGTATGGATTTGAACTAGGTTTTCTGAAGCACTGTAGCATAGCGTTCATTTTGCTGTCAGGGTCTTTGAGGTTCAGTTTTATTCTCAGATTTTCCAGGTCTGCAAACAGTGATGTAGAAAGCCCAGATGAGCTTGTTTCCCTAAGAGCCTTGTTCAGCCAAAGCATGTTTCCTTTTCAATCAGTGGTAGCAAAAGCCACTTGGTCATTTAGACAAGTTACATGCCCCTCAGTGAAAAATTTCCCATTCAATATCTAGTTTCCTCTCACAATAATGATAATGGTAGACAATGATCGGTTACATGGTGTGGAGGACTATGAACTACTGCACTTGTGTGCTCAGTAGCTCGGCCGTATCCAACTCTTTGTGACCCCAAGACTGTAGCCCTCCAGGCTCCCTTGGAAATGGGATTTTCCAGGCAAGAATACTGGAGTGGGTTGCCATTTCCTTCTTTAGGTATTATCGGACCACTAAAGTCTGGTCTGTTTTCACAGCCCAGATTACTATTACTCTCTCTCTCTCTCTTAACCCTTCGTTTCAGTCTTGCATTTCCTTTCTGGGTGAGGAACTCACTCACTCACAACTAGATTATTTGCATTTGGTCTTAGACCCCTACCTATGCGCTTGCCCCTAATCTAGTCAAACGAAGCTTTAATTTCCAGTGGCATCAGATGTGGCATCAGATGTGTGTTTTCAGAAAGTAGCTCTCGTTGTGAAGGGCCGTGATGAAGCGGGGGAGGTGAGATTCAGAGAGCTGGTGAGACCCAGGCCTGGGCAGGAGCATAGCCTCTTCGGTGAGCAGAGCTCGAGCAGGAGCTTGCGGAGGGTCTCCTTTCCATGTCAAGACAGTGAGGGGCGCCCTTCTAGGCTCTTTTCCAGACGCGATCCACTCTTGCCCACCATCTAGCCTCTAGATAGCCCACGGATACCTCTGTACCTGTGCCGTGCGGTTGAGAAGGGAAGGAACTTAGAGGTCTGGGTCTTTCTTCCACAGCTTTACTGTCTCAGTTCTGCCACAATGGCAAATGTTCCCAAGTACCTTTTTTTCACTTGCTTCTTGACCTTTTTTCTTCTATAACCTGTGGTTTACTGGAGGCAACACTTAACCACCTTGGAGACAGAATCAGTAGCATTTCTCCCCAATCCTGTGTTTAGGTGACATGGAGTTGATAGCTTGAAATGGACATGGTGGGAGTATTTACCCAATTGAAGCTGGAACAGACCACAAATCCAGGCTGCACTACCTGCTAAGGATCCTGGTGTTTAACGTTAAACTGCTTCTGCCGACCACACAAACTGGAGACAGAGAGAGAACTGGAGAGAGGAGAAAATGGTGTTTAAGGGGCTGAACACCATGGGTTTCCTTCCCCAGGGCTGTGGTGATTTCTAAGTGGAAAAACGAGTTCCTTGGCTATCCCTGTCCCAGGTTGTGCCTTTATTTCCAAAAGAGCAAACAGGGGCTAACTTTTCTCTCTCTCCTGCAGTGGATGGCTGTATTCACAGGGCAGCTGGGCCCTGTCTGCTTGCTGAGTGTCGGAACCTGAACGGCTGTGACACTGGACATGCAAAGATCACGTGTGGCTATGACCTGCCTGCAAAATGTGAGTTCAGCTCTTTTGAGTACTGTTTCTAAATCAGATGAGCACTCTTGTTTTATTCCTCAGGTGGGTAACTGGAGGAGGAAATGGTAGTGGCGGTGTTTAATTAAATGTGCTTGTATTGAGATTTTGTACATGGTAATGAAATGTGTTTTTTTAGTACATCTCCAAATATATATATGTATATATATATGTTTAATTGTAGATGATTTTTGTTCAGATCCTCAACAAGGTGTCTCTGAAACAGAAAAATAAAAATAGGAGCAAAATATACCTTACAGTATTTAAATGCTGTGGAGTGACAGCTTCTAGAAATGATGCCAATTTCTTATTCCTTGTTCAGGTTTCTTGATTGTGGATGTGTTTAGAGCAAAGGAGATCAAAGTGATGTATTGTGTTTTCAGCTGCCATGGAAAGGCTGATTGGCAATTACAGCCAAGGCATCTGTCACGCTTGGCTTTCAGGAAAAGCCAATGGAATGTGGTTGTCAGAGTGAGAATGTATTTGCTCTTTAGAATGTGGAATGGTCAAAATTTCCATTATATTTGAATGGAGAGAGGTATTGCATTTGATTGACCTTGTTGCTTAGTCGTTTAGCCAACTGTGTAGGGTGATGTGGAATAAAAAATGCTGAAAGAGAAGCTGGTTAAAGGCACAGATTTTTTTGTATCACATAATCTTCGGGGCTTGGGGTGGAGGTAGAGGGTTTCATTGTACCATTAAGCTGTGCACTGGTCTGGAAATTGGGAAACCAATTGGTTGTTTATTCCATTCACCTGCTTTTTAAGAGAACCTGGTGAATGCTTTTTTTGTGGGGGGCAAAAGTGAAGTTGATTTCTTTTTTCTGTTTTAATCGTGGAGAATATGTGACGAAAAAGTTATAACACAACCTTTGGACTCTATAGACTAGTTATAGGAATGAATTTGTCATGGGTGTGTGTGAATGGTGAGATCAAGTGTGTTATATTCTTAAGACTGAAGTATAAATTTGAGGATTTTTAGTGAGTAGTAATATATTAAAATGGTATTCTTTGTAGAAATTACAATACTGCATTCTGGATTCCTCACATGTATTGCTAGTGAAACTACGTCTGCTACATACTGTTTAATTTTTCCTTTAATGGCTTCTCCTTTTCCCTTTCTTGTTAGTGTTTTTATCTTGTGTGAAAGAGTCAAATCATGGGCCAACGGCCCTCACTCCTGCTTGGAAAGTATATTTATGTCAGATAAGTCCTCTGTGTGCAGTGGTGTTGAGAGCACTCCCTCTTACTCAGAGGCCCTGAGTATTAAAGGAGATTTCCCTTTCCAGGATGACAGGATTCCCTATTTACCAATATTGGTCATTCTTCCTTCTTACCACCATACTACCTTCATGATATAGTCGACCGATTCCACCCTGAGGATAAGCAGATTATTGATGATTGTCAGACTGGTGACTGGTGTCCTTAAACCAATGAATAACTGTAGTCTCCTATTGATTCAGTACTTTCTTTCTTATAAGTTAAAGCACAAATCAAAAGTTCTTCAGCCCTGAGATTTCTGAAGACAGCCTCAGAATCATTAACTATGACCAGATTAAATGGTGACTCTGTTGTATGGATAGACACCATGATCATTTTGTTTCATGTGCTTGCTCCTGTCTGAAATCCCTCTCTCTGAGCTTCCTTGATTGTCATTCAGCTCAGTTCAGGGTTGTTGAAGGCTTCTAAACACCAGACACTGAGGTACAAAGATCAATGTATACCTGTGCTTGAGGAATTCCGTGACTGAGATTCCTGGGCACTCCAGGACAAGTACATCTTTGTAGAACAAGGAATCTAGCTGTGGAAAAGTCAATCACCAGAAGTCAGTATGGAATCTTTGTGAGCTGAGATACTGAATCAGATGACACACCAGCCCAGAGGGCACATCTAGGGGGAAAAAAATCATCCTGCAGCGTAGAAGTTCCCAGACTAGAATGGCAGAACCACCTCAAGAACGTCACAAATATGGGGTATTTGTGAATAGATCTTGGTGTTTCTCTATGTTTAATGAGATTAATTATCTACATTAAAAACATAAAAACTATGAAAATAATAAAAAATGAGTAATAACAGCTTAGACTTTGCACACTAGTCTGTAGTGCATCACGGTACTTTCACCAGCCCTTGTGTTTTAAATTATATTTTATAAACACTGTGTGTGTTCATTTTCCCTTTCCCTATCCCTGAGAGATGTTTTTCTTTCTCATCAATTTGGTTCATCCATTTCAGAGTCATTAACAATTCACAGATGTGCTTTTGTAGCGAAAGAATGAAAAGGGAGCTCATTACATACTGTTTGGGTCATTTTTCCCTTCCATATTTAATAATTCCATGACAGTTTGACAGCAGAGTCTAGTTCCTATCTGTCCTCTGTGACAGCGGTTTTATCATTTAAGGTACTAAAGCCAGTCATCCAGTCACCAGTGATAATATCTTCGTGCATCAGCAATTTGTTTGCAAAATGCTGTTGTCTGGGTTACGGACAAACTTGGTAATTTTGGACTGGTCTTTGCTTCCTTCATGCTTGCTAAATTAATCTATTCATAAGTGCTTGTATTTGAATTAATTATACTTAGAGTCTGTATTCTGTGATCTATCATAATCGGTAGAATGATAAGCCTCAAAGATTTAGCATTTCTTCACTGCTTGGATATTTTGAATGATTTGTTGTTGTAGAATGGCCAGTCATTCTTATCAAAAGTCATCTTATGAGTGGAAAGAAGATTGGTCAGTGTTTTAAGGAATTGACTTAGAGTGTGGACTAAGGACTGTTCATATGATTTGACCTTTTGATACATTCTCTTTTATAATATTAGGTTTTTTTGGATTCATAATAAAATTTAGATTTCTATAGGTTTTTATTGTCAGCCAGTTGGACATTTCTGTTCATGCTGTCGTCATTCTTTGAGAGGGTCAGCTTCATGTAGCCAAGGCTTGTCCATCTCAATTTCAATCCCGGGATCAATATCTAGCATATGTGCCAAATTAACATGAACGAATGAATGGTTTCAAACATTTTCACCTGACGAAACAAAGAGGTTTTTGCCTGTTGCTTCTACTTCTAATTCTTGCCCTCCCGCAGTCCATTCTGCCCAGTCTTTGTCGATGAATATTCCTAAATTCAAAGTCCCCGTGATTGTCTGCAGGCTCCAGGTGACGGGACCCTCCTTACTGTCTTCTGTCCTCCTGCTCACTCACCCAGCCTGCTTTGCTGGATCTTTAATGCCTTTTCATTAGCATCCCGTCCACCTGGGACTCCGTTCTTCCAGATATATGCATGGTTTTTGCCCTCACCTAATTCAAATCCTTGCTCAAACCTCACCTCAGGTATCACCCTAACTAACCTATTTTTAATTACTTCTCTACTTTACTTATAATTGTCTATCTGTAGCATTTAACCTTCAAATACACTGTCTCATTTACTTATTTAGTTTCTTGTCTGTCTCCCCAGATTGGAATGAGGACAGTAGTTTTTCTGCATCTTTTTCATTTATTGTTGTGTCCATACAGAAAAAATGTATGACACCTAATAGGGGCTCAAGAACTATTTCTGAATGAATGAATACAATCTAACTCTGTGCTGTGCTTAGTCACTCAGTCATGTCCAGCTCTTTGTGACCCTTTGGAGTGTAGCCCACCAGGCTCCTCCATCCACGGGGTTTCTCCAGGCAAGAACACTGGAGTGGGTTGCAATGCCTCCTCCAAAATCTAACTCTGCTGCTCTCCAGATCCTTCCGTGGGATTTTTCTCAAACACTGATTTGTTAACCTGATTATCTTTGGCCTTCCGTGATTTACTCTCCTATCTTGAGCTGCTTATGACCTTTTACATGAGCTGAATTGCTCAAGATAGCTTGTCTGTACGTGGCACATGGGGTCTATATTGGAGAGTTTCTAGAGAGTTCTGTGTTCCTTTCTACTTATCTTCCAAACTCAGCTCAAATATCACTTCTGCCGTGAAGCAACTCAACTAAAATACCTTCTATTTCCTCAAAATCCAGAAGACTGCATGTTAACATGCTGAGAGCACATTTCACTTGCTATTATTATTGTTATTTATGCAAACCTTCCATCTTTCTAGAAGTCTCTTGTGTATAATGGATACTAGAGAAATATCTGTCAAATGAATTGATTGTTAAAGGTAGCAGATTGGTTGATAACTGCTGGTAGGAAAAGGAAAGTCGTTCAGTCGTGTCTGACTCTTTGCGATCCCATGGTCTATAGCCTGCCAGGTCCTCTGTCCATGCTCTGGGGAAGAGTACTGGGGTGGGTTGCCATTCGCTTCTCCAGTGGATCTTCCCGACCCATGGGTCAAACCCGGGTCTCCTGCACTGCAGATGGATTCTTGACCAACTGAGCTACTAGGGAAGCCCCAATTGCTGGTACGGGGGATGTAAATGTGTACTAATGTTTCTAAGAAATCATGAAATCAGTGTTAGTTATATATTTTTAAAATCATATTTTACCATATACCTAATTCCAAAGTCTTTTACCTAAGAAATTTAGTTTTTTTTTTTTTTTAATTATAGTTGATTTATAATGTTAATTTCAGGTGTATAGCAAAGTGATTCAGTTATTCAGTTTTATATATATATATACTTATATATATATTTTATTATATATATATGTATACATACATATATATATATTCTTTTTCTGTTCTTTTCCATTATAGGGTATTATAAGATACTGAATATAATTCCCGTGCTGTACAGTAAGCCCTTGACACTTGTCCATTTTGTATACAGTAGTATGTATCTGTTAATCCCAAACTCCTAGCTTATCACTCCCCCACCCGACCACCATTTCCCCTTTGCTAGCCACAAGTTTGTTTTCTATGTCTGTGAGTCTGTTTCTAGTTTGCAGAGAAGTTCATTTCTGTTATTTTAAGAAATTTACACTTAATGGACCTTCTTCTAAAGGTGAACAAATAAAAATAAAGAAGTCACATCAACTTTATTTGATGATTTTCAACATAGGTCACATGTCTATTTTATTTCTTGAGAGTGTGCCACTTTTAGGCCTTGGGGCTGAATAATCATCAAAGATAAATGGGAAAAAATGTTAAATTTGTGTATATAAAATGGTGGACTCTGTTTTTTTAAAAAAATTCTTCTATTTAATCTTTGTACAACATCAAAGGGTACTATTAGCATCCAAGTCAGTGCTTTTCATTAATCATTTGATGGGAAACTCTTGGGCAAGAGACCACAGCATAACATGTGTGAACATCATGGAGTGGTGGGAATCAGCATCCCTATTTTATTCCCAGGTGCAGTAATAATCAGATGATCATAGCTTAAAAAAGGTACTGTTGATAATAATTAGTACTTCTCTTGTGCCCTTCATCAAGAAATCACAGTGCTTTGAGACATTAGCTCAGTAGTCCGTTGGAAATTTTTATGAGGAACTGACTGCAATTTTTTGACATCGTAATCTTTTCTTCCAACACACAGAAATTTGGGTACAGAGAGTTTAAATCTGTTGCTCCCAATAAGAAACCAGGTTCATATTCCAGACACGGCAGTGACCAAGTCAGTATTCCTGAACTAGGGAGCGATTCTGTGGCCAGTGAGGGCCAGGCCTGCTGCTTGTTTTTGTAAATAGAGATTTTGTCGGAACGCAGACGTGCCGTGTGTTTACATAATGTCTATGGCTGCTTTCATGTGACGGAGCTGAGCAGTTGAGACCAGGATTTTACAGCCACAAAGCCTGAAACATTACTGTCTGACCCTTTGCTGGAAAAGTTTGCCAACAACTAGTCTATGGTAATACTTACTTTTTATAAAGGAGGAAGCTGAGATTGAGAGGGATTAACTGTTTACTGAATTTCATTGAATGCGTGTGACTTACTCAGATCACTGTTGATAAAAATGAGATTAAAATACCTGCCATCTCTTCCTTGGGACAGTCCCTGCTTCTGTTGGTTCAACAGAACCTCATTTTGGGAGGATGATCTGAAGCCTTTAAGTCTTTCAAATTATAAGACTACTTTGGGAGAAACAATGCTTGGTAGGGAGGTGGAGCGGGGGGTGGAGAAATAAGTCATTTTTCTCAGCAGGGCCAGAACTGGAGAGTGAATAAACCAAATGTCTGAAGGGAAAGTTAAGTCAAACCACCAGAGTATCAGGCGATACACCCTTCTTCCTTCCTCCTTGAGTTGTGTTAGTCAGTGCGCTGAGCGGGAGCCCGCGGTCCTGAGGACGCTCGCTTCCTAGGGGTGGCTCACAAATGGCTCTGAGTCAGTCCTCTGCAAAACGCGACCTGATTTCAGCCGCCTGGCTCCCTCGGCAGGTGTCTGATTGTGGCGGCGGGGACAGGGCTTGCTGCTGAGCGTGTGCCGGCCGGGCTGTGATGGAGTTCTGAGAGCCCTCATGAGCCCCTTCTGAAACGAAATGCCTTACGCTCCACAGAGAGAAAAATGGCTTTTGAAGAACATGAAATCATCTTCCTTCCTGAAAAGAGAGATGAGGTTTTTTTTTTTTTTTTTCCTCCTCGAATCAACCCTGATTGGCTCATTTTCCTTAAGTGCTTTAGGAGTTTAATTTCTATCTGAGTCGATTTCTTTCTACTTACCACCTCTTTCATTTGTATTAAGTGGATTTTGTATAGCTTATCTCCTTTGTGGTCTTCATGATGAATATGTACGCGAGAAGGACAGAAGGTTTTCAGAATGGGTTCCGTGGAGAAACAGCAGCAGCACCTCCTGGGAACCGGTTGGAGATGCAAACTCTGGTGTCCCACCCCAGATGTACTGAACCAGAGACTCTGTTTTTGAAGAAGCTCTCACACGTTCTAGGTGAGAACCATCACCTAGACAGTGGTGCCATTCAGGGCAGAACCCTTGCCTTTTGATTGCTCACCCAGCACCCAACACAGGCTTCCTTTTGGGTCACAGATTCGAGTTTTCTTTGACGAGAACTCTGACATGCTCTACACTGCTCTGTGGCATTTTCACACTTAGTGATGGTATCTGTATTTAATTGTTTCCTTGTTTATAACCAGTCTTATCAAACAGGATAACAGTTTAAGGAGAACAGAAGTCGTATCAGTCTCATTCACCTCTAGAATCCTGAGCATCTGATATAATAAATGCCCAGTTCAGAGCTGGAGGCTTTCAATACATGTTTACTGGAGGAATTAACGAAAGCATTTTCTTTGTCATTGTCGTAGCTGCGCTGCCATAAGCTGACTAAAAGTACCCTCTGGATAAACCTATTTGATTCCAGAAATCTGCAGAGCTAGAACCACTGCCTCTTGCAGCATATCTGTTACCCTGTCATCAGGCATGCTGCTTGCTCAAAGACTATCTAGCAGAGCAAAAAAAGCACATTTTTTTTTTTTTTTGCTTAATTTGCCCACATGGTGCACATAGAATCTACACTTAGATTATGTTTTTTTTCTCTTTATTTGATTTGATCCATTTTGGTAACATCCCCTAGTGGTTTTGTGATGAAATATTTAAAATTCTAATAGTAAATAGTATCTTTTAAAATGTCTACAGTTGGGGAGTAACTCTGTATTTACATCGTTGCATTACTGGCTGAGTGTAGAGTAGCTGCCTGTACTTGGCTTGCGCTAGTTGACATCTTAGCAGGCTTTCAGAGGACATCATCTATACCTTCTTTTTCCTATGTGATCGATAGGAAATAACAGTGTAAATCAATTCCGAGTGATAATGTAAATGGGCTCTTGAAGGCAATTCCCGCTGTGAAATGAGTAGTTAGCGGCGACAGTGGCATTAACCGCAGGGGGGGTAATCAGCCTTTGGATGTGTTTAATCAGAGTTATCAGCTAAGATTAAAAAGAGAGCTGCTGTTGTGCAGGGATCATCATTTTCAGGATTTAAAAGATGAATAGTTGAAGGTGTTCTCATAAATTAAAACCATCAGAATTGCTTTGAGTAATTTAGGATGCTTTGAGGTCAGGTACAAGCAAACAGGAAAGGTTAATCTCAGAGTCACAGTACTTAATGGGCAGGAACATCAGAATACATTTGTTGAAATAAGTAGCAGATCCTGAGTTAAATGAAGATTTTCCTCAGTGCTAAAATGTTTCTTGAGCTAACATATACTAGCATATATGATTTGAATACGAAGTGGGTAAACTTATTAAATATCCTTGCAATTAATTACTAATCCCAAAGATTAAATATTAGACCACTTTGTGGCTTGAATAGAGGTGTTTCTAGATGAAAATATTGGTGAGACCAAACTCTGCACTATGGAATAAAAGATTGGTTCTAGGTCAAGAACATTAGTCATTAAGGTAGAGGTCCGAGAAGTCTTGAATGCAGGATATTCTAATTCTTGGGTCAAACCTTCTGAGCCTGAGTTTCCTCATCCATGATTAGCTGGGAATGGGACAGTCTACATCAGGCAAGGGTGTTAAGGAGTAGACACAGAACCACTTTTTAATAATGTAAGACTATAGATATATAAATTATGTGTGTGTGTGCGTGCTCTGTGTCTGATGCTTTGAGACCTCCATAGACTGTAGCCTGCCAGCTCCTCTTTCCATGGGATTCTCCAGGCAAGACTACTGGAGTGGGTTGCATAAGGCTCTATTATTACTCGTAAACCATCCCGTACCTAATTTGTTTATTCAACCAATGTTTACTGCCGCTTCCTCTGAGCTTGAGTACTCTTTTAGCATATAGAAAAACTACAGTGAAGAAGACCGCCAAGATCTTTCCCTCTTCCATCTTAGGTTCCAGCAGAGAGAAGAAGAAAATAAATACATTCACATACAAGCAGAGCCTCTCAGATGATGGTAAGGGCGATGAGGAAAATAAAAAGTTCCATAAGAATGGACAGTGGAGGGAGGGAGCTACTTTTCCCATGGTGGTCAGGGAAAGCCTCCTGGAGGAGGTGGTACCTAAACTGACTACTCTCTGGAGAGAAAGTCATTGCCACCAGATTGAAAGAGATTTACCACTGGGTTAGGAAAAATCACTTTGCCCAAACTGTGGAACGAGATAGCCCATGAATTTGTTGGTACTTCTTCTTTGCTGCAAGTATTCTATTTCAGTTCTGATGTAGGTACAACTTTAATTTAAGTCTAGTTTTTGGAGGTAATAGAGGTAATGCCACTACTGTGGAGCTGAGGAATTTAAAAGCTCACCGAATCCTAACTAATTTTACAGTGAAAGAACCTGAGCCTCCTAAAGATTATTTCTTCTAGGGTCCTCTGTTAAGGAACAGAAGCAACAAGAATCTGGGATCTTGACTCACAGTATAACCCTCTAGAAAGAACACTAAAATATACTGCCTCTCCTAGTCTCTTTGATCATACTAACTGCCTTATAGGAGCATTGTGAAAAGTTGATTAACTATTAAGTGAGATGATATACATAGACATACTTTTGAAATATTGATTTCTTATGGCACTTTATTGTTAATAGTAATTTAGATGGATGCATGCATGCTCAGTCATGTCTGACTCTCTGCAAACTCATGGACTGTGGCCCACCAGGCTTCTCTGTCCGTGGGATTTTCCTGGCAAGAATACTGGAGTACGTTGCCATGCCCTCCTCTAGGAGATCTTCCTGACCCAGGGATCGAATCTGCATCTCCTGCATTGCAGGTTAATGCCTTACTGCTGAGTCACCAGGGAAGCCCTGTTATTTAGATAAGCTCTATGTAAATTATGGCACTCTGAGTTCTGCTAGTAAAGTTTACAACAATAATCCACTTGGACATAGGCAGCAGTGTTTGAGAAAATGTGGAAATCACAGATAGTCATTAAGAGAAATCCTGTACTATCCTCAAGACTCAGACATTTTCTCCAGATTCTTTCTAGTATCTCATCCTTATAGAAACTCTTCCTAAGTCAATTTCAGAAACTTCAGATGGCCCTGCATTGATTGGAAAGATATGTCCACAAGTTCTTTGGTACTTCTTCTCACTTTGTGTGTGGACTGGACTTAATGACACCCTTCTAGTGAATGGAATGTGTCAGAATACTGGGAATTTCTTAGATTAGGTCACAGAAAGACTGTGGTTTCCGTCTTTCTTGCCCTCCCTTGCTTTCTGTACCTTCTCTCTCTCTCAAATCACTCTGTGTTAGTTTCCCAGGGATGCCATGACAAATCGCCACAGACTTGATGGCTTAAAACAGTGATTTATTCTGTCACTTCTGGAGGCCACAGGTTCAGAAATCAAGGTAAAGACTAGGGGAACATCCCTCTTTGCTTCTTCCAGCTCCTGGTTATGGCAACACTGGGGTTATGTTGCTATAACATATGCATATGCTTCTGTTTGTCCTCTTTTTCCTCTAAGGATGTTTATCATTGGATTTAGGTCAGTCCTAATACAGAATAATCTCTAAGTCTTGAGGTCTCTAACTTGGTTATCTCTGCGAAGACCCAAATAACTTTATATCCACTGGTTTCAAGACTCAGAACATGGACATTATCTCTTTGGGGTTGCCATTTTACCCACTGTACATTCTCTTGGTAAAGTCACGTCACGAGGTGGCCTTGAGAAGAGGAACGTGAGCCACCCTGTTGTGAGAGACTCAGACAGCCTCTGTAGAGGCCGTCGCAGCGGGGAACCGACGCCTGTCTGTGAGTGAACGTGAAGGTGGGTCATCTGAGGTCAGCAGCCGTAGAAGTGAGCTTGGGCGTACACCCTCTGGCCTCACTGAAACCTTCAGTGAGAGACTCAGACAAGCCTCTGTAGAGGCCGTCGCAGCGGGGAACCGACGCCTGTCTGTGAGTGAGCGTGAAGGTGGGTCATCTGAGGTCAGCAGCCGTAGAAGTGCGCGTGGGCGTGCACCCTCTGGCCTCACTGAAACCTTCAGATCTCCCTGGCTGGTAGTTTGACTGTAGCATCATGAAAGACCCTGAGCCGGAATCACACAGTTAAGCCGCTCTTAAATTCCTAATCTAGAGGAATTGAGATAATAACTTTGTTATTTTTAAGTTTGGGCTATTTGTCACACAACAATAGCTAACTGATTCAGGAACTAGGGCCACGAACTACTGCTTCCTAGCAGGGTGAGGTTCCTACCAACACAGTGGATGGGGTCATTTTCTCAATACCCAAGCTACCAGGCTGAAGGACAGGCCTAAATGCAAGATAAAAGCAAAATAGAATTTGGGGCTAAAGTTAAACTTGCATTTTAAATAAAAAAATGCAAGCATACCTCTTCATGATATCTTCTGTAGACAGCATACTAGATTGGAAAAATGGTTGTGAATGGAAACATCTGTCCTTTTCATACTAATAAAGAACAGAACATGAAACCCAACTTAGTAAGGAAGCATTGGGAGGAAAATTATACAATTTGGTATTAATATTTACTTGATATGCTTTAGGTGTTTTTTAGCCTTTGTAGTTAGCAGTTGTGTGTGTGTGTGTGTATATATATATATATGAAAGAGGAGAGTGAAAAAGTTGGCTTAAAACTCAACATTCAAAAAGCTAAGATCATGGCATCTGGCCCTATCACTTCATGGCAAAAAAATGGGGAAACAATGGAAACAGTGTGAGATTTTATTTTCTTGGGCTCCAAAATCACTGCAGATGGTGACTGCAGCCATGAAATCACAAGACTCTTGCTCAGTGAAGAAAAGCTATAACAACCTAGACAGCATATTAAAACGCAGGGACATTACTTTGCCGACAAAGGTCCATCTAGTCAAAGCTGTGGTTTTTCCAGGAGTCATGTATGGATGTGATATTTGAACTATAAAGAAAGTTGAGCACCAAAGAATTGATGCTCTTGAACTGTGGTGTTGACAAAATACTCTTGAGAGTCCCTTGGATTGCAAGGAGATCCAACCAGTCAATCCTAAAGGAAATCAGTTCTGAATATTAATCAGAAGGACTGATGCTGAAGCCCTAATACTCTGGCCACCTGATGTGAAGAACTGATTCATTGGAAAAGACTTTGATGCTGGGCAAGATTGAAGGTGGGAGGAGAAGGGTATGACAGAGGATGAGATGGCTGGATGGCATCACTGGAGTTGGTGATGGACAGGGAAGCCTGGTGTGCTGCAGTCCATGGGGTTACAAAGAGTCGGACATGACTGAGCTACTGAACTGAATATTGATATATATTAAAGTGATAGGAATTACCATTTTCGTTTTGAGAAGAAAAATTAATTCTGTTTTTGTCCTGTGTTGATGCTGTTAACTGAATGAGGCAGAGGTGACTCGCTAGGTACCTTTGTGGCAGGGCCCTTCCAAATCTGTTTGCTGGACTCGGTGGTATGATTTCCATTAGCGCCTTCTTTTTTCAGAACCACCTCGAGTTTGCTCTGTTTCTAATCACCCACTCTTTGTGAAATCCCTGTAATTTCCTAAGGGGTTCTGAAGCTTTCCTTTCCTTACCTGTGACATTTTGAGGTAAGATTTATTCCCCATCTGTGTTTGTTCTGCTTAGTGAAGATCATCAGAGACAACCTTAACTGTGTTTTTACAAATTCTCTTTCAAACTGTGTGTTTTGTACTTAGAGCTCAGTTACCCCTTTGAAGGTGTGTGGGAGACAAAGGGCTATCTTAGAAATCCTTTCTCTTTACACACTCAGTTTTTGTTTTCTTTCATTGTGGCACATGATACCAAACTATTGTCTTTCCTAACATGGCCAGGTGATTTTGTTCCTGTTTTAATGTTACTCTTCTACTTGCATGTGTCACATACACATATGTACATGTACACACACATACAGGGCTTCTCTGCTGGCTCAGGTGGTCAAGAATCTGCCTGCAATGCAGAGTTTGATTCCTGGGTTGGGAAGATCCCCTGGAAGAGGGTATAGCTAGCTACTCCAATATTCTTGCCTGAAGAATTCCACGGACAGAGGAGCCTGGCAGGCTATGGTCCATGGGGTAGCAAAGAGTCAGACATGACTGACTGACTTAACACTTCCACTTAAAAAAAATACACACACATGTACATGTTATTTTTCATGTACTCCATTAGAAGTATAGTCTTATGCTGAACATGAATTTCCTTCTGCATTATGTGTTTTATATTAACTCAGGGCTTTTTTCAGTTTGTGTAGCTCTTTGGAAAAGTCTTCTGGGAGGGTTTGAGGATGGTTTGGTGGGACTAGGTAGAGGACTTTAGGGATGCCCTGGGATAAGTACACCTTGCATCTATCAGTCTGTCTGGTACATATTAAGTAGTAATAAGTGTGTCCAACCAACCAAACACTGGTTGGTCCCTAAAATATGTGCCAGGTGCTTGGCTCATCTTTTGGAAAAGGGAGATATGCAAAACAGACAAGGACCTTGCCCTCCTGGAATTGAATTGATCTGAAATGAACACGTGACTTGCCTAAGATCACACAAGTTTAAGTGATAAAACCTTGCCAGGGGTCCAAATTGTCCATTTTTCTGTCTATGATCCTTTCATCTTTTTCATGGGGATTTTATTTGGGGCCTCATACAGTGGAAGACTATCTGGCGGTGTTAGCCTTCTTGCCTCATGCCATTTTGGGGTTTCCTATGCAGAGACCAGTGGAAATGGTCAGTGGATTCTGACTCACTTGTACCTTGGGGGTGGGGAGGAGGACATGGCACACAATTCTCTGTCTGTTACTGTAAATGACTCTGGAAAACCTTTTTTCTAACTTGGCATCAGGGGTGCAGGCCTTTCTTAACTTAGGTCCAGTGTAACAGCTGCCTGGCATTTTCTAGTGACACAGAGCATATTCCCATAATCCCTATGAAAGAGTTTGATGTTTCACCTTACGTAAGAGTAAGGCAGACAGTGATTTGTAAACACTTTTTTTCAGTGGCTGTGATTTGATATCCACACATTTTAGGAAAAAAATCTTTTGGATCTCTAGTCCCTCAGTCACAGTGTCAAACATGCATTATTATATTACACAATGTAGAGACCAATTAAACAGACAGATGTGTTACCTGTCTATGGTTTCGTCCTATTCCTTTTCTTTAGAAGCACCTTTTGAAAACAAGATTGACACCTGTCTATTGAAGCATCTGTACCAAGGTTTGTTTCCCACACATAAGACACACGGGTGACTTTCAGGAGTTCCGGCCTGGCCTCTGACGTTATGGCCTTTCTGATCTTTTGTTTACTTTTCCCTTAGTCTTTTGTAATTCCCTGTCAAATTTTTGTTGAACTCTTTGATTGATTGATTTGTGGTGTAATTCATTTTAAAGGTAGAATTTGGAGCTTCCTGAAATCAGAATCAACCCATGAGAAGTATTTAAATGGATGCCCTTACTGTCCAGATCTTTCTTTCTATTGATATTCTCATCCCATTCAATGGTTAAGAGCACGGACTTTGAAGCCTAGCATTCTCAGCTCAAATTCAGGCTCTGGATTTGGGCCAGTTGTGACTCCTCTTTGGGCCTCTTTGGCCCTGGACATGGGAATGAGCATAGCCCCGCTCTCACAGGAGAGCTGAGGGTGACGGGTCAGCATCCGCTGCACTCAGAGCTGGTAAGCGCTGAAGCTGAGCTGTTTTCCCCTGAGGTCATCCTGCCCTCCTTATCTGAAATGTCACCCCATCACTCTCTCTTCTCTCGCTCTGCTTTACTTGATGTCATGGCCCTTATCTTCATCTGAGGTTATTTTATGCCTTATTCGTTTGTTTTTTGAATGTTTGTCTCTTCCACTAGAATGTAATCTTCACGAGAGGAGGGACTTTGTTCACCACTGTACCTCCTGGTCCTCAGAAGTCTTTGAAACCATCTGTGAATGAACAACTGTATGAACACCAGAAATTTTAAGCTTAATGACTTATAATTATTAGCACAGTCACTGAAAACTAGGCTAAGGAAACAGTTTCGTGCTCTACTGACTTGACTCTTCTAGGATCTTGGCTAATAGTTAAAAGTAAGCCAGGAAAATAGCATTAACATATTGGGAGGTCATGCCTATACTTGACTTTTGGTATGACTACCAAGAATGTGCTATACTTGTACTGTGCCCCCTCCTCTATTTTTCAAAATTGTAGTTTAAGTAGTAGTCAGGATGAAATAAGGCAGAGAGGAAGAGGTTTAAAGAACCTCACCTGCGAGTCGTGTCCTAACTGGCCTGACGAAAAGCCAATGGATTGATTGATTGATTTCCCACTGATTTAGTCTGGGTTCAGAGATGATTTCCAAGCTCAATTTATTTTTTAATCTCACTAAAGTAAAGTGATAAATTTTTGGGTTTGACATGTGATATGATCATGTTTCTGACTGAGACCGCTAGCCCCAGCACTTAAAACTTGCATGTAAATGTGTTCAAAGGGGAAATACCCATGTGTGTTTCCTCTGTGTTCAAACCTTCAGACTTTACAGTGAATAATAAAGCTTTACAGCTTGTTTTTTTTGCAAATAGGATGCTGGGGAGTTGCAGCAACAAGAGAAATCTATTTGCTATTTTGTGTCCAAGTTATCTGTGCCATCTACCCCTTAATTGACCTCCAGAGCTAATTGTTGGTTGGGGTAGAGAAGGTAGGGAAGGAAGCATGATTATCAGTGGTGAGAGGATATTCAGTTCACATAAATAGAAATTTATTTTATCATAAGAAAGGTAATTACCTTACCACTGGGCAATAGAGCGCAATTCACTGTTAACCCCAATTTTGCCAGGTGAGTGAAGGCATAACCCACACCATCATGCCTCTAGGACTTCTGACATAAAGTTTTAAAAATACAGTCACAGCGTTTTGCTTAGGAAGCACCTCTGCTTTCAGCAGTTGTAATAGTAATGGTCCTGAGACCACAGCATGGGATAGAGAATAAATGAAAGTTAGGTGCTTAGGGGAAGAGAGAAAAAAAAAAATACAGTTGTTATATAGATTGTTTAAATACATGGTTTAAATATTCCAACTCTTGCAATCCTATCAACCCCTACGTTTGTATATTCTCTAATGGGAATCACAGTGCTGTGGCTTCATATCAAGTTCCAGTAACTTCTCCACCCTCTGACCATTTTACACACTCAATGTTCATAAGTCTTGGGGCCCCAAGCAAAATGTTGAGATGGGGGCCCTGGCTTTCCTGTTGTTCTTTATTTTGACTTATTTGCCTGACTATTGCTTATGTCGTTTCAGGTCTGATTTCTCATTGCAATCTTTGCCTTCTGCCTTTTTAAATCCCTCCAAACTGAAGTACTTAGGTCAGATTTGTGGAGTGTGTGTGATTGGTCATGTCCAGCTCTTTGTGACTCAGTAGACTGTAGCCTGCCAGGCTCCTCTGTCCATGGGTCGCCATGTCCTCTTCCAAGGGCCGCTCCTGACTCGGGGACTGAACCCACCTCTCTCGTGCCTCCTGCTCTGGCATGTGGACTCTTTACCACTGCGCCACCCGGGGGCCCTTTAATGCTGGAGAGCCAGTAGCCGGTCCCTGTGGTCCTCCCTCCTCCCGCGGTGCATTATTAAGCCCTTTGTTTCAGCCCCATCAATGTCCGTTTTTTATTCATCCCATTTTTAATAGCCGTTAAAGATTTCCAGTCTACTGGCCTGAGTCCTTGACTCTCGTCTTTTTCCTCTTTGTTTTTCCACCATCAATGTTTGCTATATTTATTTCTTAACTGTTTGAAAATTTCCACCCTGATACAATTCCCTTGAGCCTCTCTTCTGCCTTTCTGTATTCTCTTGTTAATTAATCTAATATTTTTATTAGCATATGTATGACCCATAAGAGGAAGCTGAGACAGCAAATTCAATAAGGCTTCTCGAACTGTTGCTTAATTTTGTAATAGTTAAAAATACATGGGGTGTCTGTGCAAAAATCCCCGATAACCACAGCATTTACCATGACCTGAGTCATGGGCATAAGGCATATTCATTGGGTGAATATCCCAGTTAATCATAAAGCCGGTTTCACATGACTAGTATGTGAAACATACGAACTGCTTCCTCTGAGTGTTACACTTGGCATTTTTAGGGGGAGCTAGACAGTCCCTCTTCTCAAAATAAACAGACCTTACAATAGATTTTACTCAATCTACCATGCTGGCTGTTCCCTTGGGAATAACCTGATGTGTATCTGGATTCTCTGTAGCCTTCTATGATTGTTCCCTAGTGAGTCCTATATCAACCCAAATCTATTCTTCTGTCCTGCGACATTCAAAATCAAAGACAGTGCCCCTAAACTAGTCACTCTCATAAAATATTTTAGTAAAAGTTCTTCAAGAAGCTGATGATATAGATCCACAAAACTCCTTCGCAGTGTACCCTCTGGTTTTAGTAATTTCTTGACTACCTTATGCTGACTACCTTCTTGATGACCAGAGGTACCTTCTGTTGTCTTGGTGTAGCTTTTCTCTTTTGAGGCTGTTTTATGGTCAAAACTCAGACTGACCAAAATCTAAGAGTGATCTAGCATCAAGGCCCCACCCAGCACTTTCTTTTTAAGCTACTGCAGATAATAATACACAAGGAATTGTATGTAAGAATGGTTAGAATTGTTCTCAGTATCTTTCATTTCCTTATGCATACAATGGGGGCTTTCCTGGTGGCTCAGCGGTAAAGAATCTGCCTGCTAATACAAGAAATGTGGGTTAGATCCCTGGGTCAGGAAGATCCCCTGGAGTAGGAAATGGCAACTCACTGGAGTATTCTTGCCTGGAGAATCCCATGGACAGAGGAGCCTGGCGGGCCATGGGGTTGCAGAGAGTCAGACACAACCTAATCACTAAACAACATGCATTCAATGAGCCAACTTGGGAATCAGATCTACCATTCCTAAATCCCACTGGTAGTTTTAACTTTAATAACTGGCCATGGATTCATAGCATGTGAGTAGGGAGCCATTCAGGGATAAAAGATTCTTCATTTTATCTTTTATCTTTTCTCTTTCAAACCATGAGTTTCTATGAGCCAGGGCGGGCCTGGTAAATCCCCACTTCTGCCACTTTTGACACCAACACTGAACTGGTTTTACTCACAACATTCCTGAACCAAATTTGTGCACAAATGTGTGTGTGTGTGTGCGTGTTGTCACACCAATGCTGTGAGTCTTTGGGTACCCACTGGATGTTCTACGATTCAGTTCACTTCTGATACCATGTACCTGAAGTTGGTGTTGATGCCAAAAATTAAGAGTTCAGTCCCGCAAGACTGCCCTGCCCCCCGTCCCAGCCAAAGTCCCAGCTTGTCACCAGTGCTTCTCGCTGACCAACCAGCTCTGATTTGAGGGTTCCTGTCACCCTTCTGCAATGGCTCAGTGGTAAAGAATCTGCCTGCAATCTTGGAGACACAGGAGACGCAGGTCCGACCCCTGAGCCGGGAAGATCCCCTAGAGGAGGAAATGTGAACTCACTCCAGTATCCTTGCCTGGGGAGCCCATGGACAGAGGAGCCTGGTGGGCTTTAACGGAAAGGGTTGTGAAGAGTCCGACAGGGCTGAGGGAGTGAGCACAGCCCCCTTCCTCAGGCTTGGCAGTCTGCTAGAGTAACCCGTACCTACTGCTGGTGGTTTATTATAAAGGCTGCAGCTTGGGCCTAGTCAGTGGGAGAAGTGTAGCAGGGGGATCCAGGAATGCGTGTGGCTCCTCATGCTCTCAGGGCACACCACCTCCCAGGCCCGACGTGGCCAGCCTGGAAGCAGTCCCAGCCTGGTGGTGCAGGGGTTCATTATGTAGGCATGACTGATTAAGTCATTGGCCATTGGTGATTAACTCCTTTTCCAGCCCCTCTCACCTCCATGAAGGTCCAGAGGGTGAGGCTGAAAGTTCTGAAGCTTTAATTCCATGGTTCTTTGGTGACCAGCCTCCATCATGAACCATCTATGGGTCACCTTATTAGCATAAACTCAGATGTGGTTAAACGGGGCTTGTTATGAGTATTAAAAGATGCTCTTGTCACCTCTATCTCTTGGGAAAATCCAGAGGCTTTAGAAGCTCTGTGTCAGGAACCTGGGGGAAAGATAAATATACATATGGATGTACACACACACATGTGTGTATGTGTATATGTATACATACATACATACATATACATACATATGTAATATGTTATAGATATATATCTTCCTGCATTAATGGTAGTCAGACTCACAATTTGACGTATATTTGTGCAGAAATATTCTTAAGCACATAGACTAAAATTTTTTATCCTCATACTTATAAGCAAACTAATTTCTTTCCCACAGGTATCCAGTTTCACCACAAAACTTTAAATTGAGAAGTTAGAGTTAACTTCTTATATTAAAAGAACATTATGAGTATTCTTTGAGAGAAGAGGTTTAACCATGACTTTTGTGTGCGTGTAATATATATATAGTCATATACTGTTTGGAGAAGGAAATGGCACCTCACTCCAGTACTCTTGCCTGGAAAATCCCATGGATGGAGGAGCCGGTAGGCTACAGTCCACGGACGGGGTCGAGAAGAGTCAGACATGACTGAGAGACATCACTTTCCCTTATCACTTTCAAGCATTGGAGAAGGAAATGGCAACCCACTCCAGTGTTCTTGCCTGGAGAATCCCAGGGGCAGCGGAGCCTGATGGGCTGCCATCTATGGGGTCCCACAGAGTCAGACACAACTGAAGTGACTTAGCAGCAGTAGCATATACTGTTTGAAAAAAATTTATTTTTAGCATCTTATAGTCATGTAAGGATCCTAGATGCTATTTTTAAGGCAGGTGCCATGTAGGATTAATTTACATGACTATTATAAACTGAATTTTATAGAATTATTTCAAACTTTTAAATAATAGACCTTTCAGATTATAATTGAATATCTAGCATAAGGTAAAACGAAGTTCCATTTGTGAAGCTAAGTATCACTCAGCTATTCAGTTATTCTTGGAAATAGATGTTTAAGCTTGTTCTCTTACAGTGAGACCATATGTGTTCATTTATTTTTCTGGGATAGATGTGCCAGATAGCCAAAACTTTTGCTTGGTACCTTGGAGGGGAGAAGGGGTCTGTGAAATGGGCACCTATTTTGTGCCATTCTAGTCACATATTTGAAGAAGGAAATGGCAACCCACTCCAGTATCCTTGCCTAGAGAATCCCATTGACAGAGGAGCCTGGTGGGCTACAGTCTCTGGGGTCACAAAGAGTAGGACATGACTGAGTGACTTAATACACATTTACCTGTTATAAAAATACATTTAAATAGGAGAACTAAGTTGCTTACAGTAATAAGATACATTTCTCTCAGTGAATGCTGGCACTTTTTGATATATGCTGATCTGGGCTCTGACACAGTGGTCATCTAGGTACCAAACATAGAAATTTAACTTTCAAAACAGAAGTGGGCACCACTAGAGCTATGGGACTGAGCTAGGTCGTAAAATCAATCTTCCTCTTCCTCTTTGGAGAAAAAGCTTGTCCTTGTTGGCCTGGAGTTCACTGTCTCAAACCCTAGAGTGGATTTTCCAGTGAACAAAACTAGATTCTGTACGTGGTGAAGATATGAGGCCCAGGCTCATCTCACATCCCTTCTGTGAGATGTCGTAAGGCCTCTAGTTTAAAAGATGAGCAGTAAATGTACTGTAACACCAATGTTAAAAATGTACAAAATATCGGTAGAAAGCAAGGCACTAGTTGTACCTTTTCAATGGACAAAACGAAAAGTACACAAGCGATGATTTCTTTACCCATAGAACACTTAGATTTTTCTTTTGCCTTTTGTCTTTCTGTATATCATTGATGTCTACATATATTTGTAGATACTTTCCACCTGTGACTTTCTGTTAATTCAATTATATGGCTTACATGATTATTCACTTTCCTTTATCTTTCTTCTATCTTGACTAGTCTAAATTGAAAGCTTTTAAAGGTTTTGTATGTTTTCCATATCAGTCCTGAACATCCATAAGTCTAAAAAATTATGTTGGACTCCTTTGATAACTGTCCTTTAAATTTGCCTCACAGGTGATGCCCCTTGATTGAAAAGACCTCTTGGTAATCCAGTGATTAAATCCTTCTAGTTGAAGCCCAAGAGAGCTGTTTTGTACTGAATTGCAGAGCTCAGTAAATGGCATTATAATGAGGTTTTAACTTACCAGTTACATGAATGAGTGGGAACTTTGCAATTCATTAGTATTTTATGTGGTAAATAAAGCAAGGTTTGTTGCTGCAGATGGGAGCCAGTTCACTCTTCTCTTCTTATGATAAATTATTATATCTATGTATTAATGGTGCTTTAAAGACAGAAATGCCTTTGTGAAGAGAATCTAAGTTGGACTAAGAAAACAACGTGATCACTTCTCTATGTCATTGAGCTCGGCCTGTGTGACAGATTCTGATCTAGATACTCCTACCATATCACCTCATTTTTATCTTCAAAACAACCCTGGGTGGTGGGGTCTTCTAAATCCCTGTTTTGTCTGTGAGGAAATCGGCAACAGAGAAGTTAAACTGCCTTCCCGAGAGCCCACAGCTAGTAAGAGAAGAGTGAGGATTCAGACCGTCCTTCTCCATGGCTCTGCAATTGAAAACAAGATTTTATCTCATCCTTAGGCATAAACATCTGTTTGATATATGAATTAATTTCATTAACATCGTTTCTTTTTGATTTCTTTCCCATTTTTTATGAAAGTTGATGATGACATTTAGAAAGCTTCATTTTTTTAACTCAAAAATGTTTAAACTCAGAGAAGTACTGAGAAAAGTAAGACTCATGCATCACCATGAATTCTAAAAATATTAACATTTTAATGTCTTTACTTCCAGTTTTTTTCTTGAGTAAAAGAATAAAACGTGTTTTGACAATGTTGTTCTCCTCAATTCCATCCCTTCCTTTCCTCCTTCCCATTCCTTGCCCAAGAGCAACCACTCTTAAAAGAGTGAGATATAAAACTTTCTAGAATATGTTTTTATATTTCTTCCACAGATGTAGAAGTACAGATTTCCCTTGCTATCCCAAAATACATTCCTATGAAACTTTTATATGCCAAAATGGTGTAAAGAAGCAAGTACTTTTTTTTTTAATTTGGTAAAAGTTAAAATTCTCTTAAGATTTTTTCTTGTTAGTAAAAACAAGTACTAATGTAGGTCTTTCATAAAAGCAAAGTGGCATAAAGTGAACTTTCAGAAAGCAAGGGATAGCTGCATCCATAAATCATATACACTATGGTTTTGTGTGTTTAAATGCATGAATAAGGCCTCTTGTTGTATGGACCATACTGTTTCTTAAGCCTTTTTATCCAGCATTCTGTTTTTGAAACCTCTCCATAGTAGTTTTGTTAGCTGTAGTTCATTATCAGCTGCTGTATTTGACTCTTCTCTTCTAGATGTGCCATATTTTATGTGTTCATTTTCCTATCAGTGGTGATTAGGTTGTCTCCAACCTAGTTATAAACCATGCTGAAATGAACACTTGTCAGTATATATTGCCGCACATACACGTGCCTCCTGAGGTGAGCTTGCTGGTTGGGAGGGGCTGTGCTGGAACCCCAGCAAGATGGGCATAGAACACCATCAATTGGGAAGGGGGCATTTCAGTACCGCATCTAAGAGTTCAAGGAAAGAACCAGCAAAAGCGCTCACCGTGGTTATGAGACGACTAGCAATACATTTGACTGCTAAGAGATCATCTGTGTCCAGGCTTCGCGAAGACCCTACACACAAATGTTAGTCTTCTGTGAGGTTTAAGAGCGAGAACTCTAATAGGCAGGAGACCTGGATTTTCTCCCCAGCGGTGCTCAAACCTAGATTTGTGCCATAAAACCATACCTTAAGGTACTCTGAATATCATTTTTCTCATTTGAAGATGAGCAAGTTTTTGTGGTAGTTTTTTTTTTTTTTTTCTGAAGCTTTCTTCCATACCTGAGTTAAAGCCAGGGCAAATTTTCTTTCCTGTTAACACCCTTACCCCCACCCCAGCTCCAACACTGAACTGAGCGGTTGACAGGCCTCAGCCTCTGTTGCCCCTGGAGTGCCCTTCTAACCCAGAGCGCCAGGCGTTAGGTCCTGCGGGTCCCTCGCTTTATTGTTCTTTTCCCTGCTGTGCAAACACTCCTGCTCTCTACTTGTGGGCAGGGCAGCTTTGAGCCCTGTGACCCTCAGATTGGATTTTCAAGGGGCCTCAGCCTCTAGCCAACCCCCTCATGGTATCTGACTTGATGACAGCACAATGTCCCCTTCCTGTCTCACTTCTCCGCCTCTGACCATTGTCATCTAAGCTTCTTATCTCCGGAGTCTCCTTTCTGGGGAAACCCAAACAAAGAAACTCACTGATTCAAGTCGTGCCTGACCCTCTACCTTTAGCCCCGTTCCACACACTTCACAAGTTCTTCCTGACCTACTTGGGCTCATGCTCACAGAGCTGTCCTGGACCCTTGTGGCATTTGCCTTTTGAACCAGTTAATGCAAGGCTGCGTGTGATTACCCGGGCTCTTGCTTTTTGCATTCCTCCTCCCAATCAGAAGATGAATTGTCAGAAGTCAAGAGTTCTTTTTCATGTTGCTTTGTTTTCATTTTTAGTGGGCCTCAGTGACTGATATGTAACTAGGGCAGAATATATGCAAGTCTTCACTGAATGATAAAGTAATAGGTCCATCCCCCCAGGGCTGATTTGTGGACGACAGCCATCTCTTCTCTCTTCTTGGATTTCTTTGCCTTTTAATTAACTTCCCATTAGGCTTGTGGCTCTTGATCACAGTCACCTGCGAGCCTGACAGACAGAAGGTTACTGACTAGGCCATCATTTAGTCTTAGGGATGATGGAAGGGAAAAGCTTTCTCTGGTCCCACTTTCAGGATATTTCAGGTACATTGGCAGAAATAACTGAGAATAAAAAGGTATTGGGACATAGTTATTAGAATTTTAAAATTTTTATCAAATGCCTTTAATTCTAAGTTTATCCATAACTTTATTTTTAATGTTATTATCAGGATTATATGAAGTAAAAAAAAAACAAGCTATCAAACTCAAACATTAATGATTCTAAATGTTTCCCTTTCAAATATTTTTGCTACCTTTTCTCTCTCCCTCCCTCCTTCCTTCCTTTCTTCATTTCTTTCTTTCCACAGTCAGCCTTATTGAAAAAAAATTTTTAATTAAATGACTTAAAAATTCTTTATTTCCATTAAATACCTCATATGGTTAATAATTGGTAGAAGAATTCAAGCGAATGAAACTGACAGCTTTCAGTTTTGTTTGGCAAATGAGTGTTGACTTTCAACTTTATGCTTTGACTACAGTCTTTACTTTCTTTGTGGAGTGAGAACAGAGCCTATGGCCTCTCCCCTCCAAAGTCTTCAGTACATCAAGGTATTTACTTATTACCTGAGTTTAAAAATCAAAAACATTTTTTTCCCCCTCAAAGAGTTACTTTCCATTTGTCATTTATTTGAACCTGCTTAGCGAGTATTGGTTTTGTAAAATATATTACAAAAAACATACATCTCAAATTCAGTTCCTTTCAAACTGCGTGCAGCCTGGTTGGGCAGAGGAGGCCTCTCCTTTCTCTGGTTTTTATTCCTCCTGAATTGACTTTATCATCAGTCCTCCAGTTGTCTTCAGAGTTCACCACAGATTTTCTCGTCTTGTTGGCAGAAAGCAGGCAGCGCTGAGACTGCAGGGCACAATTGCTGAAAGGGTCCTCTTTGAATTCAGCACTCATTCTAATTTTAACTTATTTGGTACTGCTGTGGAAAAGCTGTTTGCCTGAAATAAGGCACATAGATAAATGATATCCTGAGTATAGAGTTCATAAAATAGGATGCAGAAATCTGGGAGCTAACATTTAGACCCAAGGCACTAATTTTGTTTTCTTAACTTTTCCTCTTTCACTTTTATTCTCCCTTTTCTCCATAATGATCATATCGATAAGGTTGGCAGGGATGAAAGAACAGGATAGGATACAAGATTTGATAAATTTGTTTACGCCTCTCTGTTTGAAACGCGTGGCATTGTAGAATCCAGCGAAGTTCAAATCATCTTCTAAAAGAGTGAGGTGTGGACTGGGTGGAAGGTGCTGCCTGGCCTTTGTGGAATCCAGAGGTCTGAAGGAAGAGCAGAGAGAGCAGACGACCCTGCTCAAGGAGACCCAGAGCTACAGCGCTGGCTATTTCCCTGAGGTCTGCTGAATTGAACGAAGTCATGCTGGGTATAAATATGAAGCAAAATAGAATTCTTAATTTTTTCACATAGGTATTACATCTTAACATTTCCATAGACCAGTTTGAAGTTTTCTTTCTGAAGGTAGAGAAGATGTAATACTATGTCCGGCCTCCCTGGCAAACAAGAAACAGTGGCTGTCTTGATTTTTGTCATAGCTTTCAATGCTGACCTTAGGACATTACTGAGCTCTGAGCTTCAGTATCCTCATCTGTAAGATAGACAAAGTGGATTGCTCTAAGGATGAAATGAGATAACATATCCAACAGTTACCATAGTACCTGACACTCAATAAATAAGCACAATCAGTGTAAGCTAGTAATGGCATTTCAGTCATTTTCAAGTTTATTGTGACATTTATCCTGCCTGGCAGCCTTGTAGTGCGTTGTGTAATAGGGGCAGGCAAACTTTTCTGTAAAGGGCCAGATAGAAAGTCTGTTTAACTTTCTAGTCTATACAGTTTCTGTTGTAACTACTCAGCAGTGCTACTGCAGTGTGAAAGAAGCCAAAGACAGTGTGAATGAGCCGATATGTCTGTATCCAGCAAAACTTTATTTACAGAAACAGGTGGCGAACAGATTTGGCCTGGGGACTATGGTTTACTGATTCCTGACAACTCTCTACTTGGTATTATCTGTATTTTAAAAATAAGAAGATGGAAGCTTATTGTTAGGAGAAGGCCCATATCCTCATTGCTGATTAGTTATATTTGTTGTTTTTCAGTCGCTAAGTCATGTCTGACTCTTTGCAACCCCATGGACAGCAGCACGCCAGGCTCTCTTGTCCTCCGTTGTCTCTCGTAGTTTGCTCAGATTCATGTCCACTGAGCTGGCGATCTATTTAACCATCTCATCCTCCACTGCCCCCTTCTCCTTTTGTCTTCAATCTTTCCCAGCATTGGGATCATTTCCAATGAGTTGGCTCTTTGCATCAGGTGGCCAAAGTATTGGAGCTTCAGCTTCAGCAATAGTTCTTCCATGAATATTCAGGACTGATTTCCTTTAGGATTGACTGGTTGGATCTCCTTGCGGTCCGAGAGACTCTCAAGAGTCATCTACAGCACCATGGTTTGAAAGCATCAGTTCTTTGGCATTCAGCTTTCTTTATGGACCAGCTTTCACATCCGTACATGACTACTGGAGAATACATAGCTTTGGCTTTACAGAACTTTGTTGACAAGGTGATGTCTTGGCTTTTTAATACACTATCTAGGTTTGTCATAGCTTCCCTTCCAAGGAGTAAGTGTCTTTTAATTCCATGGCTGCAGTCACCATCTGCAGTGATTTTGGAGCCCAGGGAAAGAAAATTTGTCACTGCTTCCACTTTTTCCCATGCTATTTGCCATGAAGTGATGGTACCAGATGCCATGATCATAGTTTTTTGAATGTTGAGTTTTAAACCAGATTTTTCACTTTGCTCTTTCACCCTCATCAAGAGGCTCTTTAGTTCCTCTTCACTTTCTGCCATTACAGCGATATCATCTGCTTGTCTGAGGTTATTGGTGTTTCGCCCAGCAAGCTTGATTCCAACTTCTGATTCCCCCAGCCTGGCATTTTGCATAGTGTACTCTGAGTAGAAGTTAAATAAGCCGGGTGACAATATACAGCCTTGATGTGCTCCTTCCGTAACTTCAAACCAGTCAGTTGCTCCATGTTCCATTCTGCTGCTTCTTGACCCACATGTAAGTTACTTAAGAGACAGGTAAGATGGTCTGGTATCCCCAGCTCTTTAAGAATTTTCTAGTTTGTTGTGATCCACACAAAGGCTTTAGCAGTTATATATGGCACAGTTATACCTACTATTATCTAACTTTTATTTCAGGACTCTATGCAGAGCAGTTTATGATTGCCATTTCTTACCTAGTGATATTCTGCCTTGTCTGAGAAACAGATTTATTTGCACTATTGGCTGGAGCATGGAGATCCTGTGGGCAGTCTGCTTTTACTGTGTATTAGGACCAAGACATCAACTTTAAACATCAAGGCAGCCTTCTTGCTAGCATGCAAATCCTCATTGACACTCGCAAAGGCTGATGCCTTCTCAGTCTTACAGTGAGGGTTAGAAGTGTAGCTCCTCAAAGCAGTTTTAATACTTCTCTCTATTTTCAGTAACACTAACAATGTATTTTTGTAGCCAAAAATGTATTCTTGGATTCTGCATCTTTAATTAAATGGCTCATTTGGGAAGCATGGGTCGAAATATTGGTGGTGGGGGGGCCTGTAACACAGAGTAAGTTCTTGCTTTAGAGTTTTGTTGGTTCTAAAAAGACACATCGCTAGAAAGGCACATGCACTCTACGGCTTGAGCAAAGTCTTGTATTGGTGCTTCCAGGATTTACATTCACACATGCACTCACAACACTCACGTTCCATTTCTCTCTCCCTCTCTCTCTGTGTCTCTGTCTGTGTGTTTTTTTTTCTCTCTCTCACACACATACACACAGACACACTTATACATGAATTAAAGAGGGTGTTTGCTGTTTACAAGTAGACATTGTGCACCAGACTCTCAGACAGTACTTCATAGAGGTTGCCTCAAGCTGTTATTCTGATCCAGTTTATATTGTATTTAGTTTCAAATTTAGTAGACTTGGTACCAATTTCTCAGTCTACCACAAATTAGAAGCAGCAAATAGGATAATGGGTTTTAAACATATCTCCTAGTTGATAAGCTATATTTATTTTCATTTATATATTTTGTCATGCCAGATACAATTGGAAATAGTTATTTACTCAACTGAGTGATACTGAATGTAATGTAAAGAGACTTAACATAGGACAAATCTAGGGACAGCAGCAGTCAGAAGACAATTCACAATTTGCAAGCTCCCTTGATACCTATGAAAATGAGGAAGTAAAAAAGGTCCTGAATGTAAAAAAGGCCTAACCAGAGACTTCATTTATGTTTACTTGACTGAAATGGATACCACAATCAACAGGAAAACATAGCATGTGCTTAGGGCTGGTGTGGTTAGGGCTGATGATTAAAGTCCTGCCCATCTGAAGATGTGCTCCCATTTTATCTGCTCAGTCTTGGGCTGGTGACAAGCAATAAATACTCAATAAACCCCTTTAACTGAATTTTCAAAATATGAAGTGTCAAGTTTTAAATAGCATTTATATATAAAAAAAGTCAACATGTTCATGGTAAGGGTGCAGTAAATATTTGGATTTTAATTTCATCTTGTATAATGGGAAATAAGCATGTGGTTCATTGCTGTATATGCAGAATTCCTGAAATAGTCATTGCTTCAATAAATACTCATAGAAGAGTAATCGAGTTTCAGGTTTTTACATGTTACTGACTGAATCTTCCTTGGGGAAAATTTAAAAGTTAAGATGCCTTTTAACATGATTCAGGAAATGCAAGCATCCTGGTTTGACCCTCATTTCTGCCTCTTTGGGATACTTACTCCTTATTGCTATCCTGTATTTTGTTTGTTGTTTTGTCCATATCATGCACCTTATTATAGTTTTACTTGTTTAATTTTTTCTTACTACCTTTATCTACTCATTCATTAGTTCTCACGATATTTTTAAATCTTTCTAAACAGACAAATGCAGTTGAGCTCAGTCCACACTTTTGCTCACTTTCTACCTCCACATTCAGGTGTGCGATCGTTTCTCCAGGTAGAGTCCTGATAAGGACCAAGAGAGGGCCCTCCTCTTCTGAGGACTCACATTGTCTCTGCTGGTCAGCTTTTGCCTTCTGTCTGAGTGGATTCCATGGTACCTTCTCCCAACTGGAGAGGCTTTCGTACCAAGCATGTTGGAGTTAAAATTGAGAGAGAACATGCAATCTTTTTTATCTTTCCTAAATTATACCCAACTTTACTGCCAGGTTGTAAATTCAGGCTGAGACTTCTTTGTACTCTAAGGATTGAGGGAGTTGCTCAGATTTCTCTGGAGTGGGTCACAAGTATTCCTTCTGGAGTTTTGTTCAAAATATGCAACCATTTTGATTTATCGGAGTCCTTTGCTAAAGCATAATTACAACTCTCAGACAATCCTTTTGAAGTCAATTTCAGCTTTTTTTTTTTTCTCATATTTACAGAAAAGAGGAATAAATCATGTCTCCATCTGTATTCTGCAGTTCTTCAGGAGTAATTTTCAGTGTTGTTGAAGACTTTAGAAGCACCCAAGTTAATCATTATATCACATAAGTTTTGCAAAAGCAGGATGTATAAACTATTAGCTGTGTTTAGGAAAGTCATTTTTCTTGAAGCATTGAAGGATGTTATTAATCCTAAAGACTAGGTGATAGTTTGTATATTGCCAAATACTTTTAAAAAACGTAGTTGGCATCTCTGTTACAAATGGGGTTCATATTCATCACCAGGTTTCTTCATTTCCTTTTCAGATTTGACCTGGTGTTGGTCTCTGTAGTCAGTGGATTAATGGGGGCTGTGCATTAGTCCACACCCCTTGGCTCGTTCCATATCTCTCCCAACTGCTCTCCTCTCGCAAGTGTTTCCACTTGACTTACAGAAATAGTTGTATTGTTCTTTGCCCAAATCCCTAGCATTCCCCAGAGAGCTGTTCTAGCTTTCTGTAGAGCACTTGCAGTTTATCTCTGTAAGGGAATAGTTTTGACTTTGGCGCTCGCTCTATTTATTTTCCATTCTAATAGGAGTCACTCTGGAGCTAGCTAAGCCACTGTTAGTCAGCTTCTTAAGTCCTGTCCAGACCACTTCCATCTGTAGGAAACACACAGTTTTTCATGTCAGAAGTTTAATGAAACTAGAGAAGAGAATTCTTTAAAATAACAATGATAATGAAAGACTCTAACAGATTCAGGGAAATTTCACATATATCTTTTCAAAGTGGGGTTGAGTTGGCTAAAATGTTGAGGGTTTTATTTTTTTTATTATGCCCCCAGGTTAGAGTCACAGAAGTTAGTCAAACGTATATCTCTTTTGGTTGGAAATGCACATTTATTTCATTCCTACACTTCTATTTAGGAGAATTATTTTAATAAGGGAAATTATATGGCTGCATGCCAGTGATACATAAAATTAGTATGTATTATTAAAAATAAACTGAGAAGCACAGCAGCAAAAGTGGACTGTATTCTAGGGTCTGGGTAATCAGCCACTTAGCAGTGTTTGCTTTATCTCTTGTGACACTAATGTTCACATCTGAAAAGTGATAAACAGATATTGATAATTGCAGCTGGCTGGCATTCTTTGTTTCTCATGTCACCTGATAGGCATTGACTGCCCTGCATACCACCATTTCTTAAGTGACCAGTCATTTTTGAGACATTTAGAGAAGCTAACATCAAATGAAACCAATCTTGTTTTGATTATTTTACCACATCTCAAGTGTACAGAGGTCACAGATAAACTTTGTGTGATGGCTTCAGACTTTGCTCTGATTCAGAAAGATTTTAATGAGAAAGGCCAGCCTTTCTTGTTTCTTGGGCATTCAGAGACTCTTTTTGTGAGTCTGAATTGTCAGTATCTCCTAATCTCTCAACTGCTTTTTTTTCCCTCTTGATTTCTAATCTTACTCGGTTAGAATGGAGGGAAGAGAATACAATAGGGGGATTAATGGCTCAGTATAGAAATGTTTGCTTATTGGACAATAGAAAAGGGAATTTGGGAGACGTTCTTACCCTTCCTGTTTACATTCAATAATGTAACCAGTATATTGAAAAGGCTGTCAATTGTGGTTTTATTTTTCCAATTGTGTATTTCCAAAGTCTTATTGTTAGGTGTTCATCAAATAAAGAAAGAGAAAGAGGAAAACAGAAAAAAGGATAAAAAGATGATAGACTTGAGAAGTTGACAGTCATAAAATGAGACTAGATCAGATATGTTTCTAAGTGCTCTCTTAGACTTCTATCGTATCTTTACACATAGCTGGATGGTTGGGACTATTTCTACCTTTCAATTAAAGATACAGAATCTTAGAGAATGAGAAGTGGGAACTCCTAGAACAGAAGTAATCTAGCCAGGATTTTCATTTAGATTATTTGTTACTCCAAAACCTCTTTTTCTTCATTGGTGAAACCAGTTTTGTGAGATTCAGGGTTGATGCTACTTTGGAAAGTTTGCCACATCTGTTGTATGACTTTTGCAAATCTGATTGAATAGATTATGTGGAGAACTCCAAAACCCTTCCCTACTGACATGGGTAAAAGAAAAGCATATCCGAGAGCAAATTTCAAGCAGTGTTTATTCACTGAAGACCTACAGGTGTTCAAAGCAGTGTGCACGTGCTGAGAAAAGCCCAGAGAAATGCATGACACGGTCCTTTCCACCACGGCCTTATTAGCTAGATGAAGAGCAAGAATATACACATATGAAACACTAGCACAAAACTATTATTAAATAGTGATTTTATAGAGCAAAATAAGGCATGATTAATTACCAGATAACAAGAATTGCATGTGGGAAAAGTTGAGAGCTCTGTATTAGACTGCAGTGGTCTAGGATTTTTTAATAGAGAACAAGGACAATGTTTAAGCTAGATGGGGAAGGAAGGGCAGAGTTTACAAAGTGAGGACACAGCAGGGAGGTTAATTCAGGCCTGAACACAAGCATAGAGAAAAGCAGGACTGCATGAGGCAGAGGTATTCAAGTGGGTTGAAGGATTCAGAAACAGGGAGTTAAGTAAACTACTTTGGACAGAGTGAGGCTTTGGTCAGATAGGGAGTAGAGATGTGACTGGAAAGTTGGTTGAGATCACGCTTTCAGTTGCCAGTGTGGACTGAGCCTGTGGCTATGAGTTCCCGTAGACATCAGCAGGAAAATTACAGAGTCCAAATCAGATTTGTGCTTTTAGATGACTGTTTAGGCAGCAGAGTGCGGCAGAGAGTGTGAATGTCTACAAGTCACGAGTGTGGCAACCTGCTTGGCTGTAGTGTGCTGGGAGGTGTGGGGGACAGGGGGATGGAGAGACCAAGAAGCAACTCCCCAAGTATGCGTCTCACCTCTGCTTCTCAGGTTGCTGCCTGCAAGAGCCGCCAGCTCATCCACCCATCTGGTCATTTCCCCCCAGTGTAGCCGGAGTGATCTTTACAATAAATAAACTATTCCTGCAGAAAGTCTCAACATGGCCTGTAAAGATATTGTTATATTCATCCCTGTCTCCTGACCCTAAAACATGGCCTGCAAAATGTGGCCTGCACCTTCTTTCTGGTCTTATCTTCCACCTTGGTCACTCTTTTTTTCTTGAGGCATGTTGGTTTAAAAAAAAAAAAATAGCGCCATTTCCTTAGTCTTCATCATGCTCCCCTGCAGTGTGGGTCCTCAGTGCACGCTGTCTCCTCTTCCTGGAACGCTGTTCTTTCTCCCCATTGTCTTGGCAACTGCTGCTTATCCTCTAGTCAACACAAATTTCTTTTAAGACCTCCTTGACCAGGTCAGATACTGTATCAAAGCATCTCATAGCCACATGCATCTCTCTCCATTGTAGTTTTTATCACAACTGTAATTTCTACATTCGTCTGATTAGTTATTGTTGCTTTCCCCCCAGGGGCACAGTCTGGTTTTGCTCTCCATATAGGTGCAGAATCTAGCATATGCGTAGCCCACAGTAGAGGCAATAAATACAGCGTGCCAGGGGCTGGGGGCCGGAGGACCTGTGGTTAAGGTCGAAGATGAACCGAAGTTTTCTGTATTTGATGGCTTCATTTCTTGGAAATGTTACTCATTTTAAAATACCTTTGGCATCGATAGTCAGTGATAGAATTGTATTCCCAAATCACAGACTGATGGTCTTAGTGCTCTAGCTAAAGTGATACTTTTTAGCCTGCCTCAAATCCTTTCAGCCTAGACATTGGCAAATGTCCTTTTGGGGATGTAAAGCTGCCACTGAGTTGGAGAAAACCTCTGGAGAAAAAGTCTGCTCTCCTCCAGATTGTTCCATCTGCTCAGACGTGGTCCACCTTTCTGAGCCGCGGATGAACCGAAACAGACTAGGATTGCTAGTTTTTGCAAATTTTTAAGTAAGGCTCAGGGTCTGTGAGCCAAAGGGAACTATTTTTGTTGTAACTTTTAAGTTAAACATAAATAGAGGGTGAGAAAACACAGAAATTAGACAGCTTGGGATTCACGTAAAGACAATCCAGCTGCAACTGCATTATTCAAGATCTTTTTTGCAACTGGAACAGAAAAATGGTAATTAACCAATCAGGATGAAATGTCAATTTGAGAGGAAGGTAATGTGAAACTTTCATAAATCATCCAAACACCAAGAAATCTGTTACATTCTGATTTCCAACCTGCTCTGTTGCTAGGAAAACTCACTCTCATAGCTCTCTGAACATTACATATTCATGCAATTATAATTATTTCTGAAAGATGGACTCTGGTGGTAGGAGGGCTTTTTCTTTCAGTCTGCCTCGAGTTTTTCCAAAGGAATACAGCCACATAATAAGAGTCAAGCTCTTTTGGAATTATTTTTGCTTTACTGTATCAAAATTTCATGATCTAAATAGAAGACCTTTTTTTTTTTTACATGAGATAGCCATTGTTTGGGGACATTTCTCTGTAGTGTTCGCTAAATTAAAGCTCATCTTTTTAAACCCAGTCTTTATTTTGTTTTTTTCAATAGTTCTCGGGCAGAATGAAAGACCTTGCTTCATTACCCTTGCGAGGTGGAGCAGAACTGGTAGGATGATCACAGGGGAGTGAGCTGGCTTCAGAGTTCCTTAAAAATACCATTTCCATTTCACTGGGAGATGGACCCCATACTGTGCTCCAGCCAATTCTCAATTCTTTCTGCTATTGGTTCAGAGGGTCCAGCTTTTGTGGGGAGGGATTATTTGTTTCTTTAAAATCCACCGTGGTTCTTTCCCCTCGCGCCTTTTCCTCTTTCTTTTGTGGACTAGCACAATACCATGTTAGTGATTCTTTGGATTTCTGACTTGCAGAAAAGCCACCTATACTTGGAAAAATGTAGTTAAATTTAATACTGCAGCCGGAGGTGAAATAGAAGTGAAGATGGCTTAACTTGTGAAGTGGGTTAAAAAAAATGTGTAATTGAAACAGTATGATGTTGATGAGGCAGTGTGTGAGGCTGTCAGGAGACATTATAATATGTTAATGAAAGACACTAGCTTCCCAGTTCTGCTGTATGCAAATGCTCCATGATTTTTGGTGGGAGAAAAGAACCTGGCATATTAATTAGCTTTGTTTTTAGAGATTCAATTAAGGCCTTTTAATTTCTGCTTTCTGAACAAAATTTGCAGTGTATCCTTAAACCACTTTTAGTCTTGAGTGTTAACTGACAACCTTAGGACATGAAAACTCTTAATTTGTTTTTAAAATTTAAAGCACACCCCCCCCCCCCCAAATAAAAAAACAGCAGTATTTGAGTATGGAGCTAAATAAGCACTGACTCCAAAAATTCTCATTTTATGTAAGCTAAACTGCATATGAAGCCTTCTAGTTTACTATACTGAATCAGAATAGTTAATTTAATAAAACTACTATAAAACTTTAAAGAGGGAAAGATTATACTATATATATTCTGTATTTGGAATTTTGTAATTGTTTGCAAATTTGACATGTTTGTGCCATCATTAGCACATTATCCAGGATCTATGTCTGACTGTCAGTCTCTCCTTTTGTCCTAAGGGCTGTGTATGTGGTTGTGAAACTGGATGTGGGTAATAAGAAGAAATATTAAGAATTTCTAAATATCCCTTTAAAAAACTGAGGTGTTAGATTTTAAAGTAAAAGCATTCATTTAAAATCCTTATAAAATGCTATACTTTTTCTTTATATTTTAACCTCCAATTTATTAGCAGATTGCTCTATTAAATACCTTTCATGTGGTTCCAGACACCCTAAAGGGGTAGCTATTCATTAACTGAGGAGTACCTTGTCTTTTGAAGAGTGAAGATTAAATTTTCATTTCCATCCAGATTTAAGATGACCAACAAGGGGATTAGGAAGTGGGGCTTTGGGGAGGTGAGAAAAGATCAGAGACAGGTAGCAGAACTGACCCTTGGTTACTGGGATATTGAGAGATGATTTTCAGTTATTTGCCTGGGTTCTTGAAAACCCAGGCAGTAGACTTGAGGAGGTGTCTTCACGACCTCTGATCCTCTGGAAAAGACTGTGGACTTAGCAGAAGTTAGCCGTAGCCAGGGGAGAAAGGGGAGTGGTGTTCCAAGGCAGGAGGAGTAATCATTCTCGTCAAACACAGTCCAAGATGATGCCTTTCAAAACAATACCTACATGTATGCACGTATAAGACATGTGTGTGAATGTATACACGTGTGGGTATATTAGTATGATGACGTGACGTGAAGATGCAGTATTAGAGGAAACAGTGGTGTAGGTGGTTCGGACGGTGATGGTAAGGCTGTGAGGCAGACAGAAGCTGGGTAGACAGCAGCTGTCTTTCCGCCTTCCCTTCATCCGGTGCTGCAGAAGCTCCGACACTCACAATGCAGCTTGTTCCCAGAAGCCCAACGTGGCTATGCCTTTTGGCTGATGGAAGGAGCTGAATAGGTAGCTTCCAATCTTACCATTCAGAGTCTGGTTTCTTATCCAAAACAAATCATGGTTTCTTAGAGGGGAAACCTTGTTTAGGAGTTTAAGTTACCTGGGAATCAGATCAGCCTAAAACAGTCTTCCTTGATACTTGAGTTTCAAAGAAATGGTTACTATAGAGAAACAAAATTTTATTGCTTGGAAACTTTTCCAGAAAATAGTGGGATAGGTAGTACAATCCCCTAGTAAGGACATGTTCTCATCACAGAAAAAGAAAGTTCAGCTCTAATGTGGGGTTCTTTCATACAGATTTATTGATTTTGTCATGTAATTTAAAAATATATACATAATGAGGAAATGATAGCCTCTGGTCTAGAATTCTTATGCATTTTATACTTTAAAAAAGTATAGGAATCAAAGTATTATTACATATTTAAAAAGCACCCTATCTTACTTCTGACCCCTTGAAAATCTTGTTTCACAATTCTCTTTTGTCTCCTAAGATCTTCCCATAGTCTTAAGTTTAAGAATTTCTGAATTCCCACTTAATGAATTTAGTCATATAATCTATCTTCTCATTATATTTCTCTTAAGACTAAGGCAAAGATAATAGGAATGGAAATTTGGCAATTGTGGGTGGGGGGCTGACCTACTAAGACTCATAATTTTTCAGAATATCATACTCACTACAGAACATTGATAATTCATAAGTGATACATTTAAATGAATTATCTTAAGATATGTATCTTTTAAAAAAACAGAAGACTGCTATGATACTTACCAAATCCTCAAAGTGCTGTGGGCCTAAGAAAAAGAAAGGGAAGATCTGAATTGTATAGCTGTCAGTTAAAAATGTTGTTCAGTCACTCAGTCATGTCCGACTCTTTGGGATCCCATGGACTGCAGCACGCCAGGCTTCCCAGTCCTTCACTCTCTCCCGGAGTTTGCTCAGACTCATGTCCATTGAGTTGGTGATGCCATCCTACCATCTCATCCTCTGTCGTCCTCTTCTCTTCCTGCCTTCCATCTTTCCCAGCATCAGGGTCTTTTTTACAATGAGTCAGTTCTTTGCATCAGGTGACCAAAGTATTGGAGCTTCAGCTTCAGCATCAGCCCTTCCAATGAATATTCAGGGTTCATTTCCTTTAGGAGGGACTGGTTGGATCTCCTTGCTGTCCAAGTGTCTCTCAAGAGTCTTTTCCAGTACCACAGTTTGAAAGCTTCAGTTCTTTGGTGCTCAGCCTTTTTCTATTGTCCAGCTCTCATATCCATACATGACTGCTGGAAAAACTGTAGTTTGACTATATGGACCTTTGTCGGCAAAGTAATGTCTCTGCTTTTTAATACGCTATCTAGGTTTGTCATAGCCTTCTTCCAAGGAGTAAGAGTCTTTTAATTTCATCAGCTGAAAGTAGTACTAATTTGAGGCCTATGCCTTACAATTCTTTAAAGATAGTAACTCTGCCCCAAACATACACACAATCCATAGGAAGTCCCACTAGAGCCTTGTACCTTCAGGATGGAGAGAAAAAGACACAGAGAAATAAACTTGGTGAGTGGGAGAGGGTAGTGCTAGAAGAAGAAGAGTTCGGCAGCTGTGTCCTTCTCCTGTCTGTAATTTGACCTCTTTTCTTCCTGCAGAAAGATTCCTTGTATGGTATGATTTACAGAACATTTTTAAAAAATGCTTATCTTTAATCAGAGGTTAATTGCCTTACAATATTGTGTTGATTTCTGCCATATATCAACAGGAATCAACCATAGGCATACATATGCCCTCCCCAACCCCCAAACTCCCTCCCACCTCCCACCCCACCGACCCCTCTAGGTGGTCACAGAGCACTAGGTTTGAGCTCCCTGCATCATACAGCATGTTCCCACCAGCTACCTATTTTGCATATGGTAATATACATATTTCAGGGCTACTTGCTCTATTGGTCCCACCTTCTTCCCCTACTGTGTCCACAAGTGTGTTCTCTATATCTGTGTCTCCATTGCTGCCCTTCAAATAGGTTCATCAGTACCATCTTTCTAGATTCCATACATATGAGTTAATTTATGGTATTTTTTTCTCTTTCTGACTTTTTCTTCCTGACTCTGTATAATAAGCTCTAGGTTCATCTACCTCATTAGAACTGACTCAAATGTGTTCTCTTTTTATGGCTGAGTAATACTGCATTGTATATATGTACCACAACTTCTTTATCCATTCATCTATCGATGGATATCTAGGTTGCTTCCGTGTGTTAGCTATTGTCAATAGTCCTGCAGTGAACATTAGGGTACTTGTGTCTTTTTCAACTATAGTTTCTACAGAGTATATGCATAGTAGTGGGATTCAGGAAACTTTCTTGAAGGGTAATTACATATAGTACAAATTGCAGGATCTTGTGCTAAAAAACTCCCCTTTGTCGATATTTTTGATCAAATATAGTGAAGCATATACAATGGTAATAATAATCTGATATTTGCCAATCTTTGGCCATGGTAAAAATCCAAAGTTGATATGCTATAATATATACCTAATTGATCTTCACACTAAGTTACAGTACCTTTAATCAGTCCAATTTATATGTCATATGTAGTTATGCTTTGAGTAAACAAGTACTTTTAAGTTTAAAGAAATGGGTAAATTAAAAATATATATATATATTTCATCTTCCTAAGTCCTTGGCAGAGTTGGCTTGGAAAAGGTCTTCAAACAGTCAGGGAATTGAACACTTCATCATGAGTAATTTGTTGTTTTGGTTGATACAGTTTTCATATCATAGTCATTTCCTTTTTTTAGTTAGCATTTTACCCTAAAGGCAGTAGATTTATGGATTTTTTTTTTAGCCTGACTCATCTCCCAGCTTCCAGGCAACTTCTTTTACCCACATCTACAAATTGCTGGCTGCATCTGCATACACACATAGTGAATTGATAAATATTAGATGAAAGATGTGTTGAAGTAAATTGGAAGTTAAGACTCATAGCATCAATTTACATTTAGACCAATCTAGAAGATGAGTTTAAAATGAAAGTAAATCTTTCAATTCTATAAAGAGTGTCTTTTGGGACTAGTACAACTAATCTGGACTTAAATAGGAGAAATAATTGTCTATTGTCTATTATTTTACTGTCTGGATTACCCCCAAACTCCTGTGAGTGATCACATTAAATGTTTGTACTAAATAGAGCTCCCAAATCGCCCTACTTCACTAGGTTGCTTCCATATTCAGACTGTTCTGGTGGCTTTTCATGCCCTTAAAATGAAGTTGAAATTCCTAAGTCTGCCATTCAAGACTCTCCTAAATTTAGATCAAAGTTACCTTGCTAACTTCATAAATTATTAGGCCACTTCAGATAATTTCAACCAAGGTAAGACTTGCTTCTTCCTCCCTGACTATCTTTCATTCACTTGCCTAACCTTCTAATGTCCTTTTCCCTGGGTCTCTCCTCCTCTTAAGGGTTAGTATGTTAGAATATAACCTTCAGTCCGTGATGCACTAGAATTCTAAACTGGGGTCTTCCTCTTTTTAGCTAGGAAGCTGTGCAAAAACCACCATTCCCTCCAGGGCTTAGGTCCTAACTTGCACAGATGTATTAATCAGCTTCTGGCACAATAATTCCCTGTAACAACACAGAAACTCAGTGGCATAAAAGAAATGTTTATTTCTTATGTATCTGTGGGTTGACTTGGCTCAGGCCAGGTTCTAGGCCCAGTTTAGAATTTCTCCATAGGCATCTCATTCATTAGGAGATCAGCGGGATGCAGGATTTTTTTTTTTTTCCCCTCATGGGAATGGTAGAAAGTCCAACTATCCAATTTTGTAAATACAATTCAAGTTCTTGCTTTGTTCATTTTGGCCTAAGGAAGTCTCATTGTTGGGTTGTTGTTGTTGAGTTGCTAAGTCATGTCTGACTCTTTGTGATCCCATGAACTGCAGCATATCAGGCTCCCTTGTCCTCCACTATCTCCTGGAGTTTGCTCAAACTCATGTCCATAGAGTCGGTGATGCCATCCAACCATCTCGTCCTCTGTTGCCCCCTTCTCCTGTTGCCCTCAATCTTTGCCAGCATCAGGGTCTTCCAATGAGGTGACTCTTTGCATTAGGTGACCAAGGTATTGGAGCTTGAGCTTCAGCACCAGTCCTTCCAGTGAATATTCAATGTTGATTTCCTTTAGGATTTACTGGTTTGATTTCCTTGCTGTCCAAGGGACTCAAGACTCTTCTCCAGTACCATAATTCAAAAGCATCAGTTCTTCAGTGCTCAGCCTTCTTTCTGGTCCAGCTCTCACATCTGTACATGACTGCTGGAAAAAACACAGCTTTGACTATATGGACCTTTGTGAGTGGGGGAATGTAATTCATCCCTTAGGAGATGAATTATAGTGTCATTGGGCAAAAGGTACAGCTAAAAGGGTGTGTGTGTGTGCGCACATGTGCAAGCATGCATGTCAGTTGTTTCTGACTCTTTGTGGCTCATGATCTCTAGCTGGTCAGACTCCTCTGTCCATGGGATAAAAGGGTGAAGGTAGAGAAGGGAATAGTAATGAAAAGTTGTACTGCCACAATGGTTTTATTGAGGAGTTAATTCAGATCATCAAGATTAGGTTTCTAGCAAAGCATGTGGCACAAAGTCACTCAACACATTTGACTTTCTCTCTGTACTTTACTCACGCTCACCTGTTCAAACCCTCTTTCTTCCTTTAGTCTCAGTATGGAAGTCATATTTCCCAGTAAGTCTTTCTTGCTTTCACCTATAGTTAAAATTAACTACTTCCTGATCCATGCTTAAAGCATTGCCTATAATAATGCACTTAAGACCTTTATCTCTTTTCCAAAATTGGGTTTAATTAAGCGGATTGTAAAGCTCTTGCAGATAGTGTTTTCTCTCTGGGGCTTTCTGTGCTATTCACATAGTAGGTATTCAGTGCAGGTTTGTTGGACATAAATTTATAAACAATGTGTTTTCTTAAAACACTTTTCTTAAACTTTGTGTTTTATGTTGGAATATAGCCAATTAACAATGTTGTATATCCATTCTCCCCCAAACTCCTCTCCCATCCAGGCTGCCACTTAACATTGAGCAGAGTTCCATGTGCTATACAGTAGGTCCTTGTTGATTATCCATTTTAAATACAGTAGTGGGTACATGTCCATTCCACATTCCCTAACTACCCCTTTTGTTTTTATTGGCTCTTTAATTAAAACCTATTCAGAGTAGCCAAGTCCTGTACCTTCTAATCAATCCTGCTGCTCCTGCTGCTAAGTCGCTTCAGTTGTGTCTGACTCTGTGCAACCCCATAGATGGCAGCCCACCAGGCTCCCCCGTCCCTGGGATTCTCCAGGCAAGAACATTGGAGTGGGTTTCCTTTTCCTTCTCCAATGCATGAAAGCAAAAAGTGAAAGTGAAGTAGCTCAGTCATGTCCGACTCTTCGCGACCCCATGGATGGCAGCCTACCAGGCTCCTCCGTCCATGGGATTTTCCAGGCAAGACTACTGTAGTGGGTTGCCATTGCCTTCTCCCTAATCAATCCTAAATTTTCTTAAATGCTCAAGTAGAGCCTAGTTGACATTTAAGAAGCTGGATTGGTTCCCAAATCTAGTGAAACAAACAAAGCCAATAAAATTCTTTTAAAAAGTACCAAAGTCATTTAACAAGCTATAAGTTAACTGGAAATAAAATTGTGCATTCTATGAATATAATTTTTGTCTAAGCTCTCATGTTTCCTTATAGCAAAGGTGATAGAAATAGCTTCAGTGTATAAATGATATATAATTTTTTGACAGGTATGAGAAAGGGCCAGGCAGAAATTACACATAGGAAACATCATGCCTCCTCACCTCCTTTGTCATTCTTCCTGGTGTTCCTGCCAATCAAACTTAGAACTCAAGATGCTCTGAGTCAAGGTAATTGGCTGATGTCAGGTCTTTTTCTCTCCCTCTGAGTAACACTTTCTGTAAACCCATCTCTTTGAGTGATAATGTCTGATTTCATCTTTTGCAGAGAAAAGATGAATAATTTTTATATCAGATCAAATTACATTAATAAGAACCTGAGATCATAAGAAATGACTTACCTGCTTATATTAGTCTGACTTTGGTCTCTGACAGTGGCTCCCAGATATGTTTGGTGGGGTTGCTGCCTGGTACAACCTATGTTGTAGGCTAGAACTGTAACCCATGTGCCTTCCTTGTAATTCTCAGGGTTTTTGCACTTTTTTATGTGGCTTAAACTCAAGCTTTATGACACTCCCGTTGCTGACATCCAAAGCAAAGTATGATAAAGTAAAAGCATACACAGAATAAGTACTTGACTCCTCAGTGTGATGACTGTGTGGTAAGGAGGAAACAGTGTTGAACTTGGTATCAGAGGTCCTGGATTCCAGATGTCTGCCCTGACACTTGCTAGTTACACCTCAGTGTCTTCATCGGGAACATGTTTCAGACATGTTGTTTGTCCTTATAGATCCTTTTTGATTATGGTGTTTTCCAAATCTATTTATTGTAAACAAAGAAATTAGGAAACAGGACAGTGATATAAAACATGGACTACATAATGTGTCTTTATGGTATTTCCAGTCATTCTTGTGGATTCTGGCATGAGGATTAATATTGCTTCTTCTTCTTCTTTTATTATTATTAATAGTTATACTAGGATTATAACACGTTTTGCTCCTCTTGGTAAAGATTTGTTATTTATGTATTTCTTCCTTAATTATTTTTCTTTGAGGTAACTAAATATATTGGTTTTTAGAAAGCTTAGATGAAATTTGTCATTCAGTATGCCAGGGTCTCATTATAAAACATTTCAAAATAATTTTAGAACATGTTGTTTTAAATGTCTATTGTCTCCTGGGTAATTTTTTCTGAGTTTCCTCATATATATTGGGTAGTGCATTTTTATGAATATTTCTATTTTGATGCCATTCTGCTTGTCACACAAACAAATATATGTATTTATATGCCTTGGTTTGTAGGCCATCATGATTCTGATTCCAAATTATATACATATGTGTTAAATGCAGTTTCAGTCCCATAAAGGAAACACTGCTGAATATGTTTGTTCTTCTAGTAGTTTGCAGACAAAATGAATTAGGTTGTATTTTATTCTGCAGTCTTTTAATTTTCCTATGAGAAATTGTCTGAAAATTGTAACCTGTTGTTTAAACTGTTGGATCTCCCTTAATAGGCTTGCTTGTGTAGAGGATAGGAGCTAAGATAGCATTGCTTTCCTTTCTTCTTGGTGTACCCACATTGCATAAAAATTAGGATTTAGGATTTATTTCTTAAGAATTATGAATCTTTTATAGATCTCAGAATTACTGAAACTTGCTGACTCTTTTAAATAGGTACAGTGTAAAAATGGATGCACTAAGTTTTGGATTAATTGTTTTTGTTTGTTTGTTTCAATTTCATATTCCCTTACCACTCAGATATAGAGAAAATTGGGTCAAATGGTTAAACATATGGGTCTGGTGTCAGGCTGATTGGATTACAGCATCAATCTCAGGCACTATTGGCTGGAGCAGGTTGCATAACTACCTGAAGGCAGTTTCATCACCTTGAAGATGGGAGTGACGATAGTTCCTCTCATTTGTTTTATTCTACAAAACTTATTAAGGGCATACCACGTGTCAAGTTTATATTCTAGATGCTCCGAATGTCCTATGAGACTTCTAATCAGAGGAAGAGGCTTTCTTGATGACAGTGAAAGGAGGAGAGTGAAAAAGTTGGCTTAAAACTCAACATTCAGAAAACGAAGATCATGGCATCTGATCCCATCACTTCATGGCAAATAGATGGGGAGACAGTGGAAACAGTGTCAGGCTTTATTTTTTGGGGTTCCAAAATCACTGCAGATGGTGACTGTAGACATGAAATTAAAAGACGATTGCTCCTTGGAAGGAAAGTTATGACCAACCTAGACAGCATATGAAAAAGCAGAGACATTACTTTGACAGCAAAGGTCCATCTAGCCAAAGCTATGGTTTTTCCAGTAGTCATGTATGGATGTGAAAGTTGGACTATAAAGAAAGCTGAGTGCCAAAGAATTGATGCTTTTGAACAGTGGTGTTGAAGAAGACTCTTGAGAGTCTCTTGGACTGCAAGTAGATCCAACCAGTCCATCCTAAAGGAAATCAGTCCTGAATATTCATTGGAAGGACTGATGCCAAAGCTGAAACTCCAATATTTTGGCCACCTGATACAAAGAACTGATTCACTGGAAAAGACCCTGATGCTGGGAAGGATTGAAGGCAGAAGGAGAAGGGGACAACAGAGGATGAGATGGTTGGATGGCATCACCTACTCAATGGACAGGTTTGAGTAAACTCTGGGAGTTGGTGATAGGGAAGCCTGATGTGCTGCAGTCCATGGGGTCACAAAGAGTCAGACACGACTTAGTAATTGAACTGAACTGAGCTAAATAAGAGGAAAATAAATGGTATATAAGAAATGAGCATGAAAAAATGTAATTCCTGTTTGAAAATAATGGCAGGGCTCTATATTGCATTAATTAGTTTATAGAGTTGTTAATGAAGAAGACATATTTGAGGTGAGACTTGAATAAGAATGATGTAACCATACAAACTGTGGCCACCTGATGCCAAGAGCTGATTCATTAGAAAAGACCCTGATGCTGGTAAAGATTTAAGGTAGGAGGAGAAGGGGACGACAGAGGATGAGATGGTTGGATGACATCACTGACCCGATGGACATGAGTTTGAGCAAACTCTGGGAGATGGTAAAAGACAGAGAGGCCTGACGTGCTGCAGTCCATGGGGTCGCAAAGAGTCGGATACAACTAAGTGCCTGGACAACAACCATACAAAGGGGCTTTTGCCTGCAAAGCAGGAGACACAGGTTCCATCTCTGGGTTGTGAAGATCATCTTCCTGGAGGAGGGCACGTCAACCCACTCCAGTATTCTTGCCTGGAGAATCCCATGGGCACAGGAGCCTGTTGGGCTACAGTCTATGGGGTTGCAAAGAGTCAGACACAACTGAAGCAACTGGGCACACAACCCTACAAAGATCTCAGAGAAGATCACTTGAGACGAAGGAAATAGTCATGATAAAAGCTCTGGGACAAGAATTAATTTGTTGTAATCAAGAAACAGGGGAAAGGGCCAGTGAGACTTGAGCAGTGATGTAAGGAGAAAGTCATGCAGAAACTAGAGAAGGAAAGGGTCAGAAACTGTACAGCCTTGTAAGCCAGTACAAGGAATTTGAGTTTTATCATAAGTATGATTAGGTGCCATTGGAGGTTTTAGAGGAGGGAAGACCATGGCTTGCTTAATATTCTAAAAAAAAAAATTTATATATATATTTCATTTATGAGATATTCTGCATGCCTCAGTCCAGTTCAGTTGCTCAGTCGTGTCTGACTCTTTGTGACCCCATGAACCGTAACACACCAGGCCTCCCTGTCCAACACCAATTCCCAGAGCCTACCCAAACCCATGTCCATGGCATCCAACCATCTCATCCTCTGTCATCCCCTTCTCCTCCCACCTTCAATCTTTACTAGCATCAGGGTCTTTTCAAATGAGTCAGCTCTTCGCATCAAGTGGCCAAAGTATTAGAGTTTCAGCTTCAACATCAGTCCTTCCAGTGAACACCCAGGACTGATCTCCTTTAGGATGGACTGGTTGGATCTCCTTGCAATCCAAGGGACTCTCAAGAGTCTTCTCCAACACCACAGTTCAAAAGAATCAATTCTTTAGCACTCAGCTTTCTTCATAGTCCAACACTCACATCCATACATGACCATTGGAAAAACCATAGCTTTGACTAGACAGACCTTTGTTGACAAAGTAATGTCTGCTTTTTAATATGCTGTCTAGGTTGGTCATAACTTTCTTGCAAGAAGCAAGTGTTTTTTAATTTCATGGCTGCAATCACCTTCTGCAGTGATTTTGGAGCCCCCCAAAATAAAGTCTCTCATTGTTTCCACTGTTTCCCTGTCTATTTGCCATGAAGTGATGGGACCAGATGCCATGATCTTCGTTTTCTGAATGTTGAGCTTTAAGCCAACTTTTTCACTCTACTTTTTCACTTTTATCAAGAGGCTTTTTAGTTCCTCTTCACTTTCTGCCATAAGGGTGGTGTCATCTGCATATCTGAGGCTATTGACATTTCTCCCGGCAATCTTGATTCCAGCTTGTGCTTCATCCTGCCCAATGTTTCTCATGATGTACCCTGCATATAAGTTAAATAAGCAGGGTGACAATATACAGCCTTGACTTACTCCTTTTCCTGTTTGGAACCAGTCTGTTCTTCCATGTCTAGTTCTAACTGTTGCTTCCTGACCCACATACGTGTTTCTCAAGGGGCAGGTCAGGTGGTCTGATATTCCCATCTCTTTCAGAATTTTCCACAGCTTATTGTGATCCACACAGTCAAAGGCTTTGGCATAGTCAATAAAGCAGAAATAGATGATTTTCTGGAATTCTGTTGTTTTTTCAATGACCCAGCGGATTTTGGCAATTTGATCTCTGGTTCCTCTGTCTTTTCTAAAACCAGCTTGAATATCTGGAAGTTCAAGGTTCACATATTGCTGAAGCCTGGCTTGGAGAATTTTGAGGATGACTTTACTAGCATGTAAGATGAGTGCAATTGTGCAGTTGTTGGGCATTCTTTGGCATTTCCTTTCTTTGGGATTGGAATGAAAACTGACCTTTTCCAGTCCTGTGGCCACTGCTGAGTTTTCCAAATTTGCTGTGATGTTGAGCGCAGCACTTTCACAGCATCATCTTTCAGGATTTGAAATAGCTCAACTGGAATTCCATCACATCCACTAGCTCTTTGTAGTGATGCTTCCTAAGGCCCTATTGACTTCACATCCCAAGATGTCTGGCTCTAGGTGAGTAATCACACCATCATAATTAACTTGGTCATTAAGATCTTTTTTGTGCAGTTCTTCTGTGTATTCTTGCCACCTCTTCTTAATATCTTCTGCTCTGTCAGGGCCATACCTGAGAGGAGACTACTGCAATAGTCCAGATGAAGATTGTGCTTAGATAAAGTGGTGGTTCTAGGTATGGAGACAGACAGAGTGTTAGAGTGGATTTTGGAGGTCAAGTCAAGAAAATCTGCTGATGTATTCAATATGAGGAATGAAAAGAGGGGAAGAATCAAGAAAAAATCCTTGAGGAACTGATGGCTGGTGACACCATAGCTTGAGATGTACAGAGTGGAGCAGATGCAGGTTTTGAAAGGGACCACAAGAGTTCTGCTTTGGCCTTGTTAACATTTACCTGGGGATGTAAATCAGCACTTAAAGATACACATCTGGAGTTTGGGGGAACAGTCAGGGCTGGAAATAGTCATTTTAGAGTTGTTGGTACAGAAACTACAGAAACCCTTGGAATAGGTAAGACTACATAGGGATAAAATGAGGCAGAACAGAGAATGTGTCCCAGGCTGACTCCTCTGGTGAACCAATATTTAGCAGTCAGGCCGAGGAGAGTCAGCAGCCAAGGATTTGAGGCTTGAGCACTGAGGACCAAAGGGAAAACAATATATGTGAGGCCCTTAGCGTGCCTGTACATGGTAGAAAGAAAGATAGTGCTAAGTCGCGCCCAACTCTTGTGATCCCATGGAATGTGTAGCCTGCCAGGCTCTTCTGTCCATGGGATTCTCCAGGCAAGAATCCTGGGTTGCTTGCACTTAATACATCTCTGTAAATGTCAGTATTTCCTCTGAGTTTCTTCAGAATGCTAGGACAACTAGATTGAGACGTGATCCCAGGCATTGCTGAGAAGTGGGGAGCAAGCCAGGGAGCATGAGGAAGCAAATGAGAAGCACCTTATGCCGCTGGGGGAAGCTGGAGCTTAGTCCTGCCGGTGGCCTGTGGGACACGGTGTGGGCCCCACCCAGCATTGCCTCCCAAGGGAGCACGGATGGGTGTCCTCTGCCTGCACTGTCATCAGCTGAGATCTGCTCCGGGGAGTACCTGTTCACGGCACTCTGGGCCTGCCCCCCAAGACAGAGTCCCTGGGAGGAATGCAGACTCTTCTGGAAGGACACCAAAGTGTGTGCTGGGACGAGTACTGAGCAGACCCCGGTGGGCCCCCGTAGGGTCAGGACTGTTAGGTGTCACTGTTTTCATGTTTCTTACTTGATTAGTGCTACTCATTTTTATCTCTCTTCATTCAAATATAATAATTGGTAGGATTAAATTATGAAAGCAAAAGTGAATTCAAAATTCTTTACTGTGGATCATGTAATAAACTAAATATGTGACAAACTAGTTCGGACATATTAATCAATCAGTAAAAAAATTCTTCTTACTTTTGACCTGAAGTGTTAGTATCAGTGAATTTTAGGGCTCTTCAGTGTCAAATGCACCATTCAGTGGGACATTTGAATTCGAAAGTAAATCTATGTGACCCCAGTGTTTGATATTTTTTGAACTATAAGAATAAGAATTCATATGATACAGTACCTTGCAATTCAGTGCCTTTCTCCAGAGAACTCAGAGGTTACACTTGATGCTGTTCAAAGTACCTGGACATAAAAAATCACTAGATCCTAACTCCTGGGGGGGTAGTGAGTGATATGATTAGTATCATAGGTGAAACTGAATTACTTCTTGTCTAAGAATGAGGCAATACTGAAACCAAGACTCGCATTTATTAGTATCTGAATTGGTTTCTTTTCCCCTCTGCCCTAATGGAAATGGTAAAATACTTACTTGAATTTCTTATGTACCTGGTATGGCCCTAAGCATTTTATAAAATTTGTTCATTTAACCGTCAGAATAACACTATCACCTAGACAGTGTTATTACCCCAGTTTCACCCACTGAATCACAGAGGTTAAGTGACTGTCCAGTTCATATCTCATAAGTGCTAGGCAGGGCCTTAAAACTAGGCACTCTGCCTCCAGAGTCCATTCCTCTAGAATTCCTGTTGTATAGCTTAAGCAGTGGTGATGGGGAATGACCTTTCACTGAGTTGCTTAAACAAATAATGCATATAATTTGTTTGGTTCTTTTCTATAAATTCGCTTTGCTAATCATTTTACTAGGGGTTTAAAAAAAAAAAAAACACCTCCATAAAAAATTGTATTTTTAATTGAAAATATAAGTGAGTTATCTTTTTTAAAAAAATCTCTTTTGTAAGGTTTTGAGTAACTAGTCTTTCATATGTTCTAATATATAATCTATTAACAGTGTGATTTTCCCTTTTGTGAATTCTTATGCTTTATCATTGGATTTAAAAATATTCAGGGTACCAAGAGATACTCCTACCAATAAACTTCCATTAAAAAAATCTAGTTAAGAACAGTCTGCCAGCTAGATAACTTGTATTTGGGAGAGGAAGCTGTATGGACTTGGATATTCCATGAGAAGTATTCTACAATATTTCATTTTTATATGTGTCTTAGAAAGATGCTATTACTTTATCACTCCTCAAATCTATTTCTTTTTACATTTCTTTTGCTAAATGTGTAATCATAGTTTGCAGGGTAATTTGAAATATGTCACATCATTTGATTTCAGTAAGTTTTCTGATACTAGATAGATCTATAAGGAGATCACTTTCATAACAAAAGAGAATCTGATAGCCTCCCTTATGGGAAAACGACTGCTTTTTAGCACTCCTGCCCATATGGAAGGACTCTGCAGTACCATTTAGCCCTAAGATATTATGATTGCTTGTCCCATGCTATTTCATACTGATGATGCCTTAAATCCTACTGGAGGGGATTTAAAGGCTCTTGGGTAATACTTTCACAGCCCATGAATTTCAAAAATAGGGGATGCTTAACTTATGGGCCCCAAATTCTGTTTCCACTTATGCCTATGTTAAAGCAGAGCCACAAAAGAAATTTCGACCCCGTGTTTCTTCTCTTATTTAAAACGCGAAGTTCCTTTGTCCCAAAAACTAGTGCCAGATTTATTTGTGTGTTTAGTTTTGTTGTTGTTTTTCAGATGGGGGGAAAATTAAGTATTCTGGAATTGATAATTACTTATAGCGCATTACTGTAATTGTAATCATTTGCAGATGTAACAGTTTATATTTTTTAGAGTGTTAATTTATGAGAACTTGAGCAAGTGAAATTAAGCCAAAGTCCTTATAATTTACATTTTTTGAATGTATTTTAAAAATAAACTGGTTTAATTTTTCCGATATGAGTCCTGAGATTTGCAATTTTATGTGGTATATGTAATAGGTAAAGTTTGAAGACTGAATACCAAAGCCTGTCTTGAATGTCTGTTTTGTCTGATGGCTATAGCAAGATTCCATTAGAAAATTTTACAGAAAATGAGAAACTATTTCACTGTTAACGTCTATGTCACTAGCAGCCAGAAGTGAGCTCTAGATATTTTTAGAATTGTTTGAAGCTAAATTATTTGATGTTAAATTCTGTCGAGATATTGACCAATGTAAATAATTGCAGGTTTTGTAAAGTTCTGTTTCTTTAAAAAATTGTTTTATTCGTGACTTTTAATACCACCTGGAAGAGTTGGAAAATGTAAGAATAAATATGAAATGAAAATTAATGGGTACATTATTATAAAGTTTGTCATGTCAGATTATTCTGCATGTAGATTATATGTGAACATAAAGTTAATTGTATCATTAATCTCTATCAGTGTATTTTCATCCAAGAGACATCATAGAAATATTATGGATAAAAGCTGAAGTGACTGGATTAAAAGTTGCAAAACTTTTAGTTTAGATTTTAACTCATAGCCACGTAACTGTATTTATAGCTGCCACTTAGATAAACTTCTTATTTTTGTCTTCTCAGTATTTTCTATCAAAAATGGAAAACAGCACTTGGGTTTAGTATCACATAATTGTGCAAGTTTTCCTTTACTTTAAAATAAATGATATAAAATATTAATACCTGAGAAGTTTTAAAAACTGTATTACTTTAGCAAATGATATATTGTCATTAAATGTTATAAATTAAAATAAAGATATGCCCTCATACTAGAATTTCCATAAAAACATGCTATATATAGTGTATACTTTGGGCTTCTCAGGTGATGCTAGTGGTAAAGAACCTGCCTGCCAATGCGCTAGACATAAGAGACTCGGGTTTGATCCCTAGGTTGGGAAGATGCCCTGGAGGAGAGCATGAAAGCCCACTCCAGTATTCTTGCCTGGAGAATTCCATGTTTAGAGGAACCTGGTGAGCTACACAGTCCACAGTCTCAAAGAGTTGGATTCGACTGACGCAAATTAGCATACAGTATATACTTTAAGCCAAGGAACATCCGTTTCTTTTTTAATTGATATATGGTTGATTTATAGTGTTGTGTTACTTTCAGGTGGATAGCAGTGATTCAGTTACATATTTATATATATTCTTTTTCAGATTCTTTTCCCTTATAGGCTATTACAAGAGAGTAGATTCTACTGGTTATCCATTTTATATAACATAGTGTGTCTCTGTTAATACCAAATTCCATGCCAAATATATGGTTGAACTGGCTTGAAAATAAAAACACCTCTTCAGGTCAAAGAACTAAATGAAACCAGGAGCCCGCTGCTCTCTTGATTCCCAGTAGCCGTGCAGGGAAATAATGCAATCTGTAGCAATATGGATGGACCTAGAGATTATCACAGTAAGTGAAGTGAGCCGACAAAGACAAATATCATACAATATGGTTTATATGTGAGTCTGTAAAAAGAATGATACAAATGAACTTATTTACAAAACAAACAGTCTCACAGACTTACAGTTATCAAAGGGGAAAAGTGGGGAAGGATAAATCAGGGAATAGCCCTGCTATATGGGGTCTTGAAAATCAAGGCCTAGGACTCAGGGCTTGCAAGTTGAGAAATATTTGTAATTGCAAAGTGGCCAACTACAAATTGGCAGCATTACATTTACATTACTAATTTGCCTGAAACTCCCAAGCTAAATATTTAGAGTATTCTTGGATGATTTATAGAAGCAACTGAAAACCCTCATAAATATTCTCAGTACAAATCCCAAATAATTTTATAGATAAAGTTTAAATGGCCACAAGCTCCATATATAAAATCACTAAATGTACAAGGAAATCACCATCATCTAGGATCAAGGAAAAAAACACAAGATAGGATCACAATATTATAATTATCAGGTAAGGTGGTAAATAAGTATTCATGTTATATTTACTAAAATAAAAGAAAATTAAAATGGTATAAAATGATTTAACAGCTCTAAAACTAATCAAATAGAGGTTTAGCAATTAAATAATTTTTAAGAAGTCACTCCATGGATTAAATAGTTAAAAACTAGAGAACTGGAAGATCTGAAAGATTGCAGCATAAAAAGGCAGTTAGTTGGAAAGTGTAAAAGCCAGATTAAGAGATGTAGAGAGCACAGTGAATAGGTCTAAGATACCTCTTACTGAAATTGCAGAAGGAAAGAATAGAGAAAATGAAGGAGACTGATACTTGAAAATGTAATGACTGAGAATTTTCCAGAGTCGAGGAAAGGCTAAACCCTTAGATTCAGGAGCATCAGCAAATTTCAAGCAGGATAAGTATAAAGAAGGCCACACCAGGATATCTGGAAGCCCACCTGTGGAACCCCAAGGACAAGAATGAAATCTTAAAAGCAGCCACAGAAAAAGGAGAAGCTGTCCCATGAACGAGCACCGTTAGACTAACAGGTCTCTCTCATAGCATCAACGAAAGACAGAAAGCATTAGATAAAGCTCGCAAGTGCTATGAACAATGTCAGATTAGATTTATAAACCCAGCAAAACTATCTTCCATAATTGAGAGAGAAATAAAGATATCTTTCAAAAAAGTTAAAACTGAGAGAATTTACCACCAGCAGACCCTGCCTTTAAAAAGAAAATAGTGACCTGTCTAGGAGGAACCATGTCATACTGAGTTCATGTAGGCTCTGGTATTGTGGGAGTATGTGGCAAATTCACATTTGTATTTATTATGAAGATAATTAATTCTAATGAGAAAAGAATTATATTCCCCAATCTACTTTTTCAGACACCATCCACTATTTCTTATCTACTGAGCTTTTTGATGTCCCACATGGAGCTGATACTCTATCTCTGCCTAAATGACCTGAAAAAGAGAGGGGACTATAACTGATGTGACGTTTATTTAGAAGGAATTATGTGAAAACCTTAACAGGATCAGCTGTAGTTATTTGTTAGGAGTCTGTTTATAGTTACCTCCTTTATATATAGACTCCAATCCCTGTATGATCCTCTGATATTCTAAAGCTTTAGTTTTTAAAGTGTGATGTGGGGAACTCTGGGAGACCGGGGTCCTCAAGGCCCCTGGGGCTCTTTGAAGTCAACATGATTTTGATAATAATGCTAAGGCGTTATTTGCCTTTTTTAATTCTCATTCTCTTACAAGTATATTGTGTTTTTTTAGAGGGGACATGATACCTTAACATATTGAACATAGAAACTGGAATAAGAATCCAGCTCTCTGCTTTTTAAACCAGATACTAGGGATATTTGCAAACATTTAAAACAACGCCATTTTCTACCTAGATATTTTATTTTTTAAAATATGGTTATTTTTCATAATGAATGTGTTATCCATATTAATTTTTGATGGATAATTTTTAAAATATGTAATTTATTTAAAAATAATCAGTAAATTTATAACAGTAAATATCTGTCTATACAGATAATACAGAGAAACAAAAACTCATAATGTTTAGTAATATTTAAGAAAGTAAAATAACAGGAAAGGACTGTTTATGAGTCAAGTGATGCCTTAATAGGCATGGAATTCTTTAGACTGATTGAAAAGCCCTGTGTCGTGTGTCACTTTGTAACTTTTTTCTGTAGCAGAATCTGTTAGGAAAAATAGTACCGGTGTCTAGGTGAAGGTGTTTCTAGTATCTCCTGGGCAGGCTTTGAGTGTTTTGTATTATCACTGATCTTCAGTAGAATTTCTCTATGGTAGATTAGAGCCCCAAATGTTTTCATAGCTCCAACCTTGAACTGTTATTTTAGGATAGACACCAATAAATATTAGATATCTACTGGGAAGGCAGAGAGCATTTTCAGATTTATGAGGGAGAAAAAAATCAATTGTGTCCCTATGGCTGTGTAAGTCATGAGTAGCACAAGTAGTCTTATGCAAAGTTGACAATATCATGAAATATAAACCTTTGCTTTGGAATTTTCCCAGAAATTAAAGTGGCATTATAAAGGAAAGTCAATGCGTTAGCTTATGTCTCAGGAGGAATTTGTACTTGTGATGGCTTTGCATTGTTACTTCACTTTGGCTGAGCTCTGGAAATTTTTTTTTTTTTTCCTCTAAAAAGTCAGGTGACCTCACATTCTTCTGCCTTCTGGTTTATTCGTTTTTCCTTCCCCTTCAATCCTTGATTAAATCTTCTTGGCCCCTAGGAGTTCTTATTCCTTATACAGCAAGTCATGCACTTTGTCCTCTTGTTAAGAAATGAATTAATAAGCTTAACTCCCTCTTTGAAGAAGAGTTTGGAATGCTTTCTTGGTGAAAATTAATATTCAATTACTGAGATTGCTATTTGACAAACAGCAGAATAAAAGAAACAGCATAGCTCTACTTGAGAATAATTGAAATTGAATTTCAGTTTGGATTATACCACAGTGGCTCAAACTTTCAGGGAAAATTTTAAGTTTACTTTCTTATGAAAGTGAGTACATTTTTTTTGTTGTTGTTTTTCCTGCTGCATATTGATAACAAGACCACTTAACTCACTGTTTTGAAAGAACATGGGCTGAGTGGTTCTTCTTGCACTGGGCTTTGCAGTTTTAGATACATCCTGTTGACCTAAAAAATCCACTAGTATTTTTCTTTCTTTGGCTTTAAATGAGTTATCCAAAGGGCAGTAAGCATAATACTTCTTGAGATTGTATCTTTTTATACTTTCTAATATTCCTGTGATACTTTTATGAGGCTAGTAGATGAATACTTAAGAGGTGGTTCATGCCATTTCTCTCAGGCAGCCCTTTGACTTGCATGGGTTTTTCATCACAGATTATGCAAGCAAATCTGTGTTGCTTAACTTAAGTTGCTTAAGAAATGTATTTGGTAGTTAAAAATAATTTAAATGTCAGAGAAAAACTTTGTGCAGGGGAGAAGAATAAGAAATTGGGACTTAACAATATGTGGAGAAGAATCATAAGCTTAAGGTATAAAGAGAATCAACCCAAAGAAGTTTTATCTACACACAGGCGACTCTCAAGAGAGCTGAAATCCTTATTTTATATCTCCATTTTACTTATCTTTCTTTGAGAACTTGGAATGTGCAAATGATTTGCAGGAACAATTATAAAAGCTCTCAGTAATAACATAGATTTTTTTTCACCCAAATTGAAGTAAAATTATCAATAAGACCCAATTTATCCCAGGCTTATGTTGATCTTTCAGGCTGAAATAACTGGTCTGGGAATCAGAAGACATAGCATTGTATTTTGACTCTAACACTTATTTGCTGTGCAACCTTGACCTCATTGTTTAACTTCTCAGGGCTTTAGTTTCCTCATTTACATATTGAGGATAACCATGCTTGTCCTGACTGCTTCATCGAACTTTTGTGAAAAAATATCAAATATTAAGCTGGAATCAAGATTGCTGGAAGAAATATCAACAACCTTAGGTATACAGATGATACCGCTCTAATGGCAGAAAATGAAGAGGAACTGAAGAGCCTCTTGATGAAGGTGAAAGAGGAGAGTGAAAGAGCTGGCTTAAGAACTCACCTTTCAAAAAATAAAGATCATGGCATCATCACTTCGTGGCTTATAGATGGGGAAAAAGTGGAAACAGTGGCAGTTTTTATTTTCCTGGGCTCTAAAATCACTGCAGATGGTGACTGCAGTCATGAAATTAAGATGTTTGCTTCCTGGAAGAAAAGCTGTGACAAACCTACACAGTGTATTAAAAACCAGAGACATTACTTTGCTGAGAAAGTTCCATCTAGTCAAAACTACGGTTTTTCCAGTAGTCACGTATGGATGTGAGAGCTGGACCATAAAGAAGGCTGAGCACCAAACAATTGATGACTTCCAGCTATGATGGTGAAGAAGACTCTTTAGAGTCCCTTGGACAGCAAGGCAAACAAAGGAGTCAATCCTAAAGGTGATCAACCCTGCATGTTCATCAGAAGGACTGATGCTGAAGCTCCAGTTCTTTGGCCCTCTGATGAGAAGAACTGACTCTTTGGAAAAGACCCTGATGCCAGGAAAGATAGAAGGCAGGAGGAGAAGGGGGAGACAGAGGATGAGATGGTTGAATGACAACACTGACTCAATGGACATGAGTTTGAGGAAAACTCTGGGAGATAGTGAAGGACAGGGAAGCCTGGTGTGCTGCAGTCCATTGGGTTGCAAAGAGTCAGACTTGCTTAGTGACTGAACACCAACAACAATCAAGTAATGTGTGTGGGCAAGTGCTTTCAGAAAAAATATATAATATTACTGATTTTGAATAGTTATTATTATTGATATTAATATCCTTAAACTGCCTTGTTTTCCAATTTCTCCTATTCAGGCACATCTTAAAAATTGTTGCAAACTGAAAACACATTAAAATTTTTTTCCTAGCTGAGACTGCTAAATATTTTCTTTTAAAATTCACACTAAGGTATGAGCTATGGGATTTTTTTGTGTCTCTTCACCTATATTCCAACTCTATTTTTTGTCAATAACAACTCTTTAGAAAATGAAGTGGTTTGACTCTAGATAGACAAAACAATCTTAACAAAGAAGACCAAAGTTGGATGGTTCACATTTCCTAATTTCCAAACTTACTACAAAGCTGAAATAGTCAAAACAGGGATGAACTGACATACGGATAGACATACAGATCAATGGAATAAAATGGAGAGTCCAAAAATAAGCCCATGCATATATAATCAGTTGATCTTCAACAGGGATTCCATTGTCCATTGTTCTACAATGGCCGATGCCAAGACTGTTGAATAGGAAAAAAGAATAGTCTCTTGCATAAGGATACTGGTACAAGTGGATATCCTCATGTAAAAGGGTCATGTTAGATCTTTTCTCAAAAAGAGTATCAAACTAGGTCATAAAAATAAAATCCAAAGCTAAAAAACTTACACATACACACAGGGTGAATCTTTTATGACTTTGGATTTTGCAATGGATTCTTAAATATGATACAAAAATCACAGGCAATAATAGAAAAACAAAAAAACCCCCACATAATTTGGAGATCATCAAAATGAAAAGCTCTTGTGTCTCAAAGAACACTATCAAGAATGTGAAAAGGCAGTCCAACAAATGGGAGGAAATACTTATAAGTCCTTGATCTGAAAGAGTGTACTATCTAGGATATATAAAATGCTCTTACTACTCAACAACTAAAAGAGAAACAGTTAAACAGCACTTAAAAATTGAGTGAATAGACATTTCTTTGAGGAATTCATGCAAATAGGTACATGAAAAGATAATCAACACCATTAGTCACTAGAGAAATGCAAATGAAAACCACAATGGTATATCTCTACACATATGCAAGGATGGTTATTATAAATTTTAAAAAGGGAAAATAACAATATTAAGAAGGAAGTAATCAGAACCCTCGTATATAGTTGGTGAAAATGTAAAGAGTTCTAACTACTGTAGAAAATGGCTTTGTGGTCCCCCGATAAGTTAAATATAGAATTACCATATGACTTAGCATTCCCACTCCCAAGTATACACCCCAAAGAACTGAAGACAGATCTTCAGACAGAAGCTTGTACACAGATGTTCTTAACAACATTATTCATAATCACCAGAATGTAGAAATAACTCAAATATCCATCAATTAATGAATGGATAAACAGAATGCTGTTTATCTGTATAATGAAATAATAGCCAATCATGAAAAGGAATGAAGTACTGATACTTGCTACAAAATGAATGAACTTTGAAAGCATACACTAAATGAAGTAAGCCAGACAAACAGCTACCTACTATATGCTCCATTTGAAGTATAGAGTAGGTAAGAAATATCCAGAATAAGAGAATGCATAGAAACAGAAAGCAAATTAGTGGTTGTTGGGACCTGGGGAAACGGGGAAAATGAGAAATGACTGTTTAATGGGGAAAGGATGTCCCTTTGGAGCGATGAAAATGCTCTGGAACTAGATAGTGTTAATGGTCACACAACATTTTCAGGCAGTAACCAAACCAGCCATGCTTTGTGTATGAAATACACCTTAACCACAGTGAATTAGCTAAATATTAATGAGAATCACAATCATAGAACACTCACTAAGCACAAGGTACTGTTCTAAGTGTTCTGAATGAATTTGCTCATTTAATTACTTTAAAAGCTATATGAAATAAATGCTCTTCCTCTCTTTTAATATGAGGAAACCAAGGTGTAGAATGTTAGGTGACTTTCATGAGGTCATGTGCTTAATAAGTGGTTAGTTAGTAAGGGATTTGATTCCAGTTGGTCTATTTCCAAAACCAAAGCTCTTCACAAAGACATTGTTTTGTCTCTGCAATAGAAAATGAGACCAAACAGGTAGTACTTTGGCTTCATTGATAATTAGAAGATATTGGAAAAGTTATACAGCAGGATCCATATCACCATTTTATTATTAGAGCTTTTTATATCTTGGAAAAAAACAAAAAAATGAAAGCAAGCAATTCTTTGGAGGAGCAGAGATCTACTGGCCTATGCATGATGTTAACCGAACAGCAATACATGTGAGGAGTTAGTTGTTAATTGTACTGTCTCCGTAAGCATCTGTGGTCAGTTTACCTCCAGTTCTGATCATTCCTGTATGTGTTTTTCAGTTATTTGAAAACTACTGTGATTTTTCTCACCACACTTCTGTATTTATTTTTGTCCTTGTCAAGTATTACTCTCCTATCTCTTGAATCAAGGTTGAAAGTTAGTGATAAATATGGTTGTTTTGGAGAAGGCAATGGCACCCCACTCCAGTACTCTTGCCTGGAAAATCCCATGGACGGAGGAGCCTGGTGGGCTACAGTCCATGGGATCGCAAAGAGTCGGACACGACTGAGCGACTTCAGTTTCACTTTTCACTTTCATGCATTAGAGAAGGAAATGGCAACCCACTCCAGTGTTCTTGCCTGGAGACTCCCAGGGACAGGAGCCTGGTGGGCTGCTGTCTATGGGGTCACACAGAGTTGGACAACTGACGTGACTTAGCAGCATGGTTGTTTTTGGTATTTAGCAGAATATTTTAGAAGTCAGTTTTCTGAAAGTTTTTAATGAAACCATTTATAAAAGATAAAATAGAATTAAGGCAGAATAATTTTAAAAATTAACCAAGTTGGAATCAGTTCAGTTCAGTTGCTCAGTCATGTCCAACTCTTTGTGACCCTGTGAATCGCAGCACGCCAGGCCTCCCTGTCCATCACCAACTCCGGGAGTCTACTCAAACTCATGCCCATCGAGTTGGTGATGCCATCCAGCCATCTCATCCTCTGTCATCCCCTTCTTCTCCTGCCCTCAATCCTTCCCAGCATCAGGGTCTTTTCCAATGAGTCAACTCTCCGCATGAGGTGGCCAAAGTATTGGAGTTTCAGCTTCAGCATCAGTCCTTCCAGTGAACACCCAGGACTGATCTCCTTTAGGATGAACTGGTTGGATCTCCTTACAGTCCAAGGAACTCTCAAGAGTCTTCTCCAACACCATAGTTCAAAAACATCAATTCTTCAGCACTCAGCTTTCTTCACCGTCCAACTCTCACATCCATACATGACCACTGGAAAAACCATAACCTTGACCAGATGGACCTTTGTTGGCCAAGTAATGTCTCTGCTTTTTAATATGCTATCTAGATTGGTCATAACTTTCCTTCCAAGGAGTAAGTGTTTTTTAATTTCATGGCTGCAATCACCATCTGCAGTGATTTTGGAGCCCCCCAAAATAAAGTCTGACACTGTTTCTACTGTCTCCCCATCTATTTTCCATGAAGTGATGGGGCCAGATGACATGATCTTAGTTTTCTGAATGTTGAGCTTCAAGCCAACTTTTGCACTCTCCTCTTTCACTTTCATCAAGAGGCTTTTTAGTTCCTCTTCACTTTCTGCCATAATGGTGGCATCATCTGCATATCTGAGGTTATTGATATTTCTCCCGGCAATCTTGTTTCCAGCCTGTGCTTCTTCCAGCTCAGCATTTCTCATGATGTACTCTGCATATAAGTTAAATAAGCAGGGTGACAATATACAGCCTTGGTATACTCCTTTTACTATTTGGAACCAGTCTGTTGTTTCAATACATCTAAATATTAAATATAGGGTGTGAAAACACTCCTTTCTGATTGTAAGAAAAATTTTGGTCAGAGAAAAGACTGTTTGTATTTTGTAACTCCCTCAGGCTTCAAGGTGGTATAATCAATCCTGTTAAAAATGGGCAACTTTGATTCCTCCTAGCTGGTCTAAAAACAAAACAAATCCATTTCACTCATCGTTCTCTCATCCTTTTTCTGCTTTATGTTTTCCTCATTGAAATATAAGAGGCAAGAAGACTGAACCTTATTCCCCTCTGTGCCATCAGTACCGAGAAAAATAGTTGGTATGTGGAGGATTGAATACACTTTGATTGAATGAGTAAGTGAATAAATGAATCTACATCTTGTGTTCTTGAGTCTGTTATTTCTGAAAAAATGGACTTACTTTGGCTAAAAATATTTTCAAACCACCTCCAAGTAAAAATTGAATGAATGTAAGGAAATGTAAAAAGAATCATAAGTTTACTATAGAGCATACTGTTAGAAACAAAAGGAAAAACACTAAAACTTCAATAAAAATAGCTGTTTTGCTGAATATGAAGTAAAAATAGTAAATAAATATGTTAAAATATCTACTTCACTCTTAAAATATGCAAATGAAATCAAGAGCAGAGAGCATGTTTTTACCTATAAAATTTATAAGCTCTTTAAATCATAGTATTCATTTCTATGAAGGAATGATGCAGTAGATAATCAGTGAAATTATGAGACAGGTAAAAATCCACTAACTCCATAACATGTAGAAGGGCTGTCAAAAAGCAGCCAAGATCAGACGTGAACCACAAGGGCTGAATTTAGTGAAGAAACCCAATGAGTACAAAAAGGGCACTTTGTGGCAGAAATGCAGTTACATCCTCTTTTTTCTTTCTTTAAAAGGCATATGGAATTGAGGTGAGCAATTCTATTTCTGGAAATTTAACTGACAGACTTGATAATCAGATGATAAACGGACGATAAACTTGTAGCCTACAAGTCATTGTATATTTTGAGTGTCAGTCTGAACTGAAAATATATGTATATACATATATACATATACATATACATATACATATGTATATATGTATGTATATGTAAAATAATGTATTTTGAATTTTAATCACTGTAGTAACATTTTATCAGGAGCAGAACATTGGAATAAAACCAAATATTAAGCAGTAGATGCTTGGTTAAGTAAATTATAGTACAAGCATGCAATGGAATACTATGTAGCTATCTCTTAAAGTAATGATATAGAATTAACTATAAATTGTATTATTAAGTAGAAAAAGCAAGATATACCATGGTATGTATTATATGCTACCCATTATGAAAAAAAGATAAAACACATATGTTCATCTTTACTTTTCTATTCATAGATAAAATCTAAAAGACTGTATACATTAATGATAATGTTATCTGCAGAATAGATGAGGTAAATAAGAAAAAGCCATGGGAAGAACTTTTTAGTGTTTACTTTTTATTTTTATTATAGTGATATAAAAACAACCTATAAGACAAATATATTGTCTACTCAAAAAATAAATATAAAAAAAAAAACTAGAAAAAAGCGAGATGTGTAGAAATGCATGTTTTCAAGTTGAAGGAAATCATATATACATGCTTCTGTTTGTGGGATGTTTATCATGATGGTATTTAGGTTAAATGATAATTTAGGGTGTATAAAAACATTTATTGCCAGATATATACATTGAACTATTGTTTACACTAATTATTGGAAGTATCTCGAACACTATGATACATTCACACAATGAAGTACCATCAGCAATTAAAATGGTGCTGAAAAATAATAGTGAAGATATGGAAATGTATTCACAGTACATTGTTCATGGGGGGACAGAAGAAACAAGTGAGATAATTCAAGGTAGGATTCCATAGCCATAAAATACAGAGTTGGAAATCATGTGTACAAGCTTATTCACACATATAGAGAAGGAACTAGGTGGATATTCACCAACTGGTGATTGTATTTCTCTTAGGATAGTTGTATAATATGTAAGTTTTTATTATCTCTAAAGGTCTTCTAATAATTACAGAAAAACAAAAATATTGAAGGCTTTGAACGAGCTATGCTATATATTAGGCTTTTGGTGACCGTCATCTCTTTAATTTCTCAAAACCACACAAGGTAGGTATTAATATTTATTTCACAGATGGACAATCTGAGGCTCAGAGAGATTGAGTAACTTACCCGATAGTGCGCAGCTAGGGTTGGATGCAAGCCCAGGGCTTTCTGATCTAACACTTATTTCCTGACCGCCCTGCTAAATGATTCGGAGAAGCACCGCTTGCAATGGAAAAAAACCTCGCTGCCACTGGTTTTCTTTTTAAGTGGCAAATCTTTGCCTTGTTTTTCAGGACTTATGTTTTTGTGGGATATACTAATAATGCTCACGCATTCCCTGATAGTAATTTAAATAATCTTGCACATGTGAATTATTTGTGTGTGTGTGTTTTTTTACAGTAGATAAAATATGTTAATTTGTGTAAATGGTCTTCTGGGTACAGATGCTCACCCTGAAAGCAGCCTTATCTTCAAAGCTGCTTGTCTTTCATGTGAGGCTTCTTTTATATGCATAGTTTATTTTTCTAATGCTGTCTCAATATAGGAATAATTTTGAGGAGGCATTTGTGGCTAAATGAAAGAAACAAGAGCTCTCTTGGCTTTGGTAAATATTAATGAGCTCATAGAAAATCTTGTTAGTGAAGTGCGGCACTCTTTTGAGATTTTTCTGCCATCTTGGCCCTTTGTGGGTCCTGCTTCTTTGTTCAGATTAGCATACTGGTGTGTGTGTGCTATTGTGAGCTCCGCTTCAGCTCCTTTATGTGCGCTGACAGAAGGCTCACCTTGGTCTATTATCAGGAATGTCTAGGCATCTTAATAATATATTGGATTTCAGCGAGAGAAAAAAGAGCAGATCATTCAGAAATAATTAATCTGACTTATTCATTTCCAAGTTTTACCACCAAGGGGACAGTGTTCATTTCTGACCATGGTTATATTGTCATCATTAACAAGCTGAAATCTAACTTCTATTAATTTGCAAGTAAGGAGAAGTTTAGATTCTGAATTGTTTGTGTCAAAATTCACACATACATAGCTTGTGTAAAATTATTGTAATACATGCACAGTTTGTTTTAGGCACTCAGTTTTATTTTAGACAATGCATTGTATATAACCATCTTTATTTAAGACAATGTATTGTGTATAACCATCTATATATTTTTAATAATTGGTTTTACCTCATAATAGAAAATAATATTTAGCTTGTTATTACCACATTGGTTATCCTTTAAAATGGTGTCATGGGGTGTTACTATGTAAATCATGAGTATACCGATTTGCTGATTTTATTCTACCATACATAATACTGGAACATAAGAAGAAAAAAAAAAAAAGACAGTTCCTCTAATGATGGAATGTAGGAATAATCCAAATTACCTAAAATAAACCTTTAAAAATTATCCATCATTTAAAAAATTTTGTATTAGTCTAAGAGTGTATATGGCACTTATGAGGGCATTACCTAACAAAGCAGCATTTTCTTTTTAAGAATGCAGAATTTGAGTCTAGTGACAAGGGGTCATAAATTCATACCTAGTTTTTTAAAAAATGAGCCATTGAATAAAAAATCAAGAAAAATAAAGCAGTTATTTTAAAACAATTTTTAGGCAAGAAAAATGCTTTAAGCACTTTCAAGAGTTATTACTAATCTGTCATTGCCCACATCTTCATCTACTTTCACAGAAGTTCAACGTATTGTACACTTTTACTGTCGTGAAGAGAGAAAAATGATAGGAACCCAAGAATACAGCAAGAGTGTTTGGAAACATAGACATAAAAGTGCCATTAATCCTCCATCAGTCTCGGCTCCAAAACCTTGCTAAAGTTTTGTTCACACTGATTTAAATAAATTATTTATTAGGTCCTTTTACAAAACAGCTTTTCAGTAGATTTTTATCAGAGGCAATTTTGAACCAAGGTTGAAACTCGGTCATTTTTAGTTGCTTATAAACAGAGTGTGAATCCCTTGAGAAACCATTTCAATTGTTTGAGAAATAAGGAGACAATTCCTGAAAGTGATTTTTAAATCTGAGAAATAAAGCCGGTTGCTGACAGAAGTTTTAGTAACTTTGCAAACAGCAAAAATATAAAGTCATGGTCACATATAGCCATTTATCCAAAATTGTGTTTTTGGTGAGATAGAAGAGAGATATCTAATAGAACTCTAGAAATGCAAACAGGGTCAGATGTATCTTTGATTATTAACAGTTTTGAGACAGAGAGACAGAATAATATTTAATATAAAGTGTGGTTATTTTACTTTGATGCATACTCCACTCAATGCAGTTGTAATATTAAAATTCTACTTTTATTCTTCAGAAAGGTTAAAATCATGGTTGAAATCTGAACCACTGGCTAGATATATCGGTTTCATATGCTAAAGTGCTTAATCCTGGACACTAATTCTAGGCAAAGTATTGAAAATAGTTCTAAAATGTTTAAATTGTACCTTAAAGTTCTAAAGTAATGGAAATTTTAAAAGTTTGACTTGCATTAAGAAAGCCCATCATAAAACCCCAATTATCTTTAACATAGCTAATTTTCTCAGTGCAATTCAATAAGATCTGACATTCAGAAATCTTATTTAGATAGTTTTTCAAGTAACATATTGTGGTAATCAGAATAATGACCCTTCTAAGATGTCTATGGGCTTCCCTCATAGCTCAGTTGGCAAAGAATATGCCTGCAATGCAGGAGACCTGGGTTCGATTCCTGGGTTGGGAGGATCCCCTGGAGAAGGAAATGGCAACCCACTCCAGTATTCTTACCTGGAAAATCCCAAGGACAGAGGAGCCTGGCGGGCTACAGTCCATGGGGTCGCAAGAGTCAGACATGACTTAGCCACTAAACCACCACCAAGATGTCTGAACTATGATTTCTAGAACCTGTGAATATTGCTTTATATGATGAAGGGATTTGCAGATATGATTAAGATGAATTAATTAATTCTGGTTTATTTGGGTGGACTCCCTTTAATTGTAGGAGTCCTTAAAAACAGTGAATCTTTCCCTTCTGTAGTCAGAAAGGGAGGTGATTTTGGAAGAAAAGCGTAGAAAGATGCAACATTGCTGGTTTTGAAGATTGAAGAAGGAGGCAACAAGTCCAGGGATATGGGTGAACTCCAGAACACAGACAAGGCTTGGGCATTAGTCCTGTCTTCAAGGTCTCTAGAAAGAACCACCCTGCCAACACCTGACTATAGCCCAGTGAAACTGATTAGACTTCTGACCTCCAGAACTATCAGAGAATAAATAAAATTGTGCTGTTTTAAGTGACTTAGCTTATGGAAATTCATTTCAGTAGCAATAATAAACTAATGCAGGTATGTTTAAGATATAAACTGAAGCATATGTATATGAATAGGTACATGAGCAGAGGATGATTTTTGATCCACTGAATAAAAATTAGATTAGTAAAATCATAGAGGTTACATTTTCAGATAAAAGCCTGTTTCCTTTTGTGTTAAATGAACTTCAATTGGAAAAACTTAAAATGTAGTACATTGTTGCAGAATAACCATCCACAGTTCATATTTTTATTTTCATACACTGAGCATGCCCGTTCCATACTGACATTTAATTTGACCATGTAACTAACTTTGACCAATCAGTCATGATCAAAGTTGGCTCAAACAGAAGCTTAAAAAGTGCTTTGCCATTGAACTTGCCCTTTCTGTGGCTAGAAATCTTTGGCTCACAGTATGAACAGGCCTGGGCTAGCTTCCTGGAGAAATGGGAGATCCTGAGAAGCCACTAGAATGGGAAAGATGCCGTCTTAGACCACTAAGTCCCAGCCAAACGGGTCCAGACTTGAAGAACCACTAACCTAATCAACAGGACCATAACACGTAATAATTTTGTGTGTGTGTGTGTGTGTGTGCGCGCGCGCGCACACGTGCGTATACATTTTATACCATGAAGTTTGGAGATGATTTGTGTCTCGGAAATAGATAACCAACATAGTGCACCAGGAGCTTTGCTGCTGGCTCAGATGGTAAAGAATCTGCCTGCAATGCAGGAGATGTGCGTTTGATCCCTGGGTTGAGAAGATCCCCTGGAGAAGGGAATGGCTACCCACTCCAGTATTCTAGCCTGGAGAATTTTATGGACAGAAGAGCCTGGTGAGCTACAGTCCATGGGGATGCAAATAGTTGGACACAACTGAGTGACTGACACTTTCAGACACACATAATGCATTTACATTCTCAGGCTTTCAGTTCAGTTCAGTCGCTCAGTTGTGTCCAACTCTTTGTGACCCCATGAACTGCAGCATGCCAGGTCTCCCTGTCCATCACCAACTCCTGGAGCTTGGTCAAACTCATGTTCACCAAGTCGGTGATGATGTTCATTGAGTTGGTAATGCCAACCAACCATCTTATCCTCTGTCATCCCCTTCTCCTCCTGCCTTCAGTCTCTCCCAGCATCAGGGTCTTTTCCAATGAGTCAGTTCTTCACATCAGGTGGCCAAAGTATTGGAGCTTCAGCTTCAGCATCAGTCCTTCCAATGAATATTGAGGACTTATTTCCTTTAGGATAGACTGGCTGGATCTCCTTGCATTCCAAGGAACTCTCAAGAGTCTTCTCCAACACCACAGTTCAAAGTCATCAATTCTCAGGCTTTAGGGTACATTTTAAACATGACTGTTCCTCTAGCAGTGGTAGTGGGTAGCATTTAGCTATCTGATGTTAACTTCTCTTGAATGATTTTTAGCCTTTGACTTTTAGGAGACTGTGCTAGAAATTGTTTCAGGGACTTTTGGGGTATCCTGAGATGACCAAAAGCAAGGTACCTTGACTTGGACTTTTCAGCCACATTTTTTATCTGTACCCTCCAAAATACATCCAATTAAATACAGATTACCAATATTATTATAAAAACTTTTTACCTTTGAAAAACATAGCATGCTTATTGCTAAATACCTTCTGTGTTTTTGTAAATCTTTGGCAGAGAGGGGTTAACTGAGATATCGTACCTCACTGGTACCCTTGAATCAAGTGGTTGAAATCAGAACTTCTCAAAAAAGGAAACCAGAGACCATTTGGTTCTCATGAACTTTTACTACTTGGGAATTTATTGAAAATATAAGGACCATGGGAGCAGTCTCACCTGGCTTCTTGGGGAGCTGTGCATTCATTTCTGGGGTTATAAAAGATCACAGTTTGAAGATGCACTGGCCAGATGCTCTCTGAAGTCCCTTCCAGCTCTGGAATTACAGCATCATGGCTACTCCCGTCATATTGGGAAGATGATATTTATCTCCGTGGAGCACAGCAAAGTTAACTGACTCCCTTGGGTGTGGAAGTAATGACTCTGTCCTCTTCACGATAAACTCAGTCAACTGAAATAACCATTCAGGCCTCCCAGCTGCTTCCAAGTGTTCACTTCCAGAAATCTATCTCTGCAGTGTGAGCAAGGAACTCCTGTGGTATCTTCCTCTGTGACCATCCATGTTTGCAGAATCATGTGTTTTATTTCAGGGTAACTGATACGTAAGAATTAAAAATGAAATGGAATTTAATTGTGTTTTTTAGTCAAAGAAAATAGCATTTTTTAGTTAAGGGATTTTTTTTTCCCCCAAATACATAGTTTGACCTCAAAGGGAGTTAATCAGTGAATCTTACAATATCCTTGTTTGAGTTAATGTTGAAGAAATTACATTTTGTAGAACATGATGTTTGCATTGGAAAGGTATGTGTGTTTATCTATGTGTATGTTTGGATGTCTATGTGTACAGTCTATAACTTGTAAGGATATGATGAAAACTATATTGTCTCATATAATAGTTCATTCTGCTTCATGCGTAGCTTTTTGATTAGGTAACTGTATCTCCCATAGTTTCATGTAAAATAACAAATCAGATTTTCTAGGTCCAAAACTTGAGCCTTTTGAGAATACTTTTCAAACCATTAAGACATCATCAGTGTACTGGTATCTACCCTGGTGTTCTGAAAGAGTTAATGTAGGTTTTAGAAAGGGTCTTGTTTACTGGCTAATGATATCTTTTCAGAAGAGTTACTTGGCTTCTGTGGAATAGCCTTTTTATCTTTCTGCTTTTTGGTTAAGTCAATTGAATTTTCATCTCCTACATTGTTTCATTGTAATTGCAGTCAGTCCCTCATTTTACAAACCATTCTACTCCAAAAATCTCACTTCTGAGTTGGTTGTTGGGAATTTAATAGGTGTTTCTCAGTGGCAAAATAAAAGCTACAAATGTTGAGTCTGTTTCAAGAATAACCCACAGAAACTGACTTAACCTTTCTTGTGCCCAGTGCTGCTACCCAGTCTAAACAATATCAATAGCCAGCAATGTACATGTGGGTAAGATGCTTTTCAAGATCCAAGTTAGGAAGACGAGCTCATTCTTCTATATCAGGCCTGTCAGTGGGAGTGAGGGCTTTCTGGTCTTTACGCCTCCAAACTGAAAAGATGCAAAGTTGGGACATGGCCCTGTGATAATCCTACAGCAATGACTTTCATTGTTTGGGTCAAAGGTTGGGGACCTGGGAGTTGTGTGATAAGGTCAAAACATCCACATAGAGGCTGAAGAGAAGGAGTCAGAGTTGTGAGTAGGGAGGGTGAGGCAGGAGGATGAAGAGTAGAGAGAACATTTGAGAGCCAGCTAGGTGAGGGAGTGGATGTAAACCTAAAGCTGGATTCGGTTTAAAGGTTCTGTAACCTTCACTCCTTTCTCTAAACAAGTTCAAAGCCAGGTACAGATTCAGGCTCATTAGGTAGTACTGTGTCTTTCTCCTGGGACTCACTAGCTAGACCAGGCAAGTCCTTTTCATGAGGATAGCAGAAGTGCAGGAAGGCAGGTCGAAATGCTTTGAAGTGACATGCCTTCTAGTCTACCCTTTTCTTTGAACCAGAGCCTGTTGTCTTGGCCAAATAAAGGAGGAATAGGAAAATTGGCCAAATAGGAAATGGACAAATAGGAAAATATACTCCACCTCTTTTAATGGGTGAAACTATAAAGTTACTTTATAAAGGATGTGAATGCATAAACAGGTGAAGAATTGGGGCTAGTAGCACAATCTATTATTAATAGTAATCTTACCTACCTACCTCTTACTTGTGCACTGGTAGGAGAGCTATAGGCCTTTACTATCCTTCTGAAATAACCTCTTCCTCTGACTTCTGAGATGAAACAGTTCCTTGATTTTCATCCCATTCCTTTGGCCCACCCTATATTTAATCTCCTTTGCCAATTCAGCTTCCTAGAGATTCACTTGGAAATGTTCAAGACCTGATATTGCACCCTCTTTTTATTTCTTTTTAATATGGCTTCTAGTTAGTATTATCCATATTCATGGATCTCATTGCCATGGAAATAAAAGATGAAATCAGAAATTCTTAAATTTCTCCTCTGGATTCCAGAATACATATATATGTATATATGGCTTTCTCGATGACTTAGTGGGTAAAAGAATCTGCCTGAAATTCAGGAAACATAGGAGATGCAAGTTTGACTCCTGGGTCAGGAAGATCCTGTGGAGAAGGAAATGCCAACCCACTCCAGTATTCTTGCCTGAAAAATCCCATGGACGGAGAAGTTACAGTCCATGGGGTTGCAAGGAATTGGACATGACTGAGCGACTAAGCACACATGCGTATATCTTCCAGTTCTAAGATATCTTTTTTAAAATATTTATTTATTTTGCTACATTGGGTCTTATTTGTAGCACACAGGATCTTTCATTAGTTGTGGCATACAAATGCTTTGTTACAGCATGTTAGATCTAGTTCCCTGACCTTGAGTTGAACCTGGGCCCTCCTCATTGGGAGCATGGAGGCTTAGCCACTGGACCACCAGGGAAGTCCTAATATCTTGAAGATAACTCAGATTCAGCCTTGGTCTAAAGCATCCCTAATACTACCCCATCCTACCCCAAACCTTCAGTGCTTCCTAACTCAGTGAATGGTACCATATCCATTGAGTTAAATGTGCCAAAAGACTAGGAGCCACCCTTGATACTATTCTTTTATCATTAAATGCTATTCCTTATGTTGCCAAAATAGTTCTGGAATTCAACTGCTCCTTTCTGTTGCTGCAGTTCCCCCCCAGTGCATCCTTGCTCACCTGGACAATGCTAATAACTTCTGAACCTCATCCCCCTTTTCCTTCATCTGACACCTTCTCTGAACTGAATCCAGAAAGGGGTTGTTGACAAACAAGTCTAATCATTTCCATCCTTTCCAAAGCACTCAGTGGATGAAGCCCTGTTGAATGGATAGAGATAAAATGCCAAACAGTCCTATTCATTTTTGTTCTTCTCTCATCCCAAGCCATGCTTAATGTCTTAGTCAGCAGTTCTCCAAAAAGCATAGCATGAGACAAGAATCTTGTAGGACTTTTATTTGGAAAGTGGAGTCAGGAACTAGCAGTGAAGGAGTAGGAACAGTGAACAAGAAAAGAAGGAAAAACCATTTTAAGGGTGCTTTCCCATAGTTTCTGCTATAGGCAGGGCTGTTGGGGAAGATGAAGAATAGGACCCATATGATATGCCTTTGGCCACCTGATGTAAAGAGCCAACTCATTGGAAAAGATCCTGATGCTGGGAAAGATGGAGGGCGGGAGGAGAAGGGGGTGAAAAAGGGTGAGATGGTTGCATGGCATCATCGACTGAATGGGCATGAGTTTGGGCAAGCTCTGGGAGATGGTGAAGGACAGGAAAGCCTGGCGTGCTGCAGTCCGTGGGGTCACAAAGAATCAGACGTGGCTGAGTGGCTGAACAGCAGCAACACTGATATGCCTGCAGAACGGGCAGTTAGTTGTGTGTATCCACTGCTCCACCCCTGTTTCAGGGTTGCATCCATGTGTATTTAGTTCACCTGACTTTGAGAGCCAGACTTTGTGATCTTCCCCATCTCTGCCTTCTTACTTCCTACTCATCTTCCAAATCACACTTCATTCCTTTGCCAGAGAGTCCCTGCCCCTGAATGAGACAGGCCCTTCTGTCCCTCCCAGCAAAACCACATGCCTCTAATTAAGTTCTAACCGTTCCAAGTAGATCTCTACTTCTGGCCACAGTCTGTGTGCTAAGTCGCTCCAGTCGTGTCTGACTCTGCGACCCCATGGAGTGTAGCCCTCCATGCTCCTCTGTCCATATGTGATTCTCCAGGCAAGAATACTGAAGTAGGTAGTGAGTTTGATTTTGCTATGTTTTAGCTACTGAACTGGAAGTTTGAGGATCATGTCTGCTTTTGATCATCACTGTCTTACCTGCACCAAACCCAGGACTAAGTACATAAAATATGTTCGGTATATATTCAGTAAATGTATAAGTATAGGTCTATGTATGTGTATACATACGTTTGTAATTTATAAAGAGAAAATTTGATTTGTTGGTGCATAGACAGATCAATATCAAAAAAAGTTATTTTTAGTTTAAATATCTTCTGTTTTTATGTATTGCTTTTTGCTGGTGCTTAAATAGATTACACCAGTAGAATTCTGTTTAAAAGGAAGTCATTGAGAAGAGAAAATATTATCTCTTACATTACAGCATCTTGATTGATCTGGTAAGGTTTAGTATTGGTCATACTTTCTAAAGAAGTTTATCACTATACAGTTTCTTTAATAAGACAGTGGTTTTGAGTTAAAAGGGGGGATAACCAGATCCTAGAACACAGCCCACTGCCATCTTGTGTTAATCAGCGGAGAATAGCACCCCATTCAGCAGCCCTGGGCAATTTAAGGACTTGGGTACTAACGAGTGTGTGTGTGTCAGGAGGGGAGGGTAAGTGTGTGTATCCTCTAAAACAGGTCCAAATACATGTTTTTACTTCCACTGGGAGCTGTGACTTTATAGCAGGAAGCATGTGAAACTAAGTCAGTTTTCATCTGGCTCCCTGCTGATACAAAATGATGATGAGCAAAATGGGAATGAAGAGGTAGGTGGGAATCTGCATCAACTATTTTTAATAAAATACTTCTATAAAGGTAAGCTACCAATAGTAAGTTATCCACATTCAACATGTATTTTCTATGTTTCTAGTTATCATGTTACCCTTTGTATCATTCAGCATTAATTCAGCTTACCATGTGGAGGTGATACAGTACCCTTGGCAAATAGGATGGGCATAGTCTCTACCTTTACAGAGATTATGATGCAGTTGGCATTCTATTGATATTATTAAAAATGCAAATATTTTCTCTAAAAATAGCCACCATATGCTGAACCACCCCCCCTTTTTTTAACTTCATAGAAGAGAAGCCAGAGCAGTATACTTCTAATTTGGTCTCAAATTTCAACCACCAAAAAATAAATTGTGGTGGAAGGACTATGAAGATAGTGAATAGATTAGGAAAGTAGTTGTATGTGTGTCAATTAGTGGTTGCTTATATTCCAGTTTCTCTCTTTTGGGAAATGCAGAGAACAGACATTGATGTCTAGTGGGCATAGAGGGTTTCTTTTTATCTAGTAGATGCCCCAGTTATGCACAGTGCTCTGAGCTGAAAATGACACATCAACCCATGAACTAAAGACTTTGAGTCCCTAAAATACTTTCCCCAAGGACACTCTTCCCCATATCAAGCATTATAAAAAAAATTGGGTTGTGCTTTTGGAATCAGAAGATATCTGTTATTCTAGGATCCACAAACTACTGCCCGTGAGACATGTTTAGATGAAGTGGATTTTTGTGAGGAATGTCAAGGGGATAGTGGACCAACATGAATTTAAGAGATCATAGTTTTTGTTGAGCCAGGGACACAATAGAAGACATTTTCTGAGTTTTATTTGTTTGCAGATAAAAGAATCATGTTGTAAGGTCTCATGACCCTATGGGACCTTACAGTAAGCAAGGGCATGACGTGTGTCCTGAGAGGAGCTTGGTTTCTTTCATGTCAGCTGATGGTGACTCAGCAATCAAGGCACAGGTTCTACTTTGATGGGTGACGACTCAAGCTCAAGATTCATCTTCCAGTTTCTGTGTCTGAGATCATCCTTCAGGATTAGGACAGGTGGAGAAATCAGAGTGATGTGTGCCAGAGACCTCATCAGAGTGAGGGAGACCACTCTCTCCTGACGCTCTGACCATGAGATCCCTGGGCCATTTCAGAGGAGGTCACCTCAACCATGTTCTCACCACTCCAGCTTTGGGTCATTTCTGATGAAGTCACCTCAGCAACATCCCTACCATTCCTCCTTGGAGGCCTTTGGGGTGAGGGCACCCCACCAGGAGCATTCCTTGCCTCATGTACTTGAGATTGCCGTACGTGCTGATCAAGCCAGATGCGAGTGCCTCACAGCTCCTTATCCATGTGCTTTCCGGTTCTAAGTATTAATAAAATAACCTGTGAGTTGGGCCCCTCATGAACAGTGGTTACATTGAAATTTGATGACAAAGTCAAGTTAAATCAGTGAATTTAGAGTCTTACCTACCAGGAAAATAAGACAGTCTTTGAGAAGATTACTTAAGTTACTTTTGAGAGAGTCAAGTTTAGTACAAATTATGTTCTAATTAAAAGACGCTTACTCCTTGGAAGGAAAGTTATGACCAGCATAGATAGCATATTAAAAAGCAGAGACATTACTTTGCCAACAAAGGTCCATCTAGTCAAGGCTATGGTTTTTCCAGTGGTCATGTATGGATGTGAGAGTTGGACTGTGAAGAAAGCTGAGCACCCAAGAATTGATGCTTTTGAAATGTGGTGTTGGAGAAGACTCTAAAGAGTCCCTTGGATGGCAAGGAGATCCAACCAGTCCATCCTAAAGGAGTTCAGTCCTGACTGTTCATTGGAAAGACTGATGTTGAAGCTGAAACTCCAATACTTTGGCCACCTCATGCAAAGAGTTGACTCATTGGAAAAGACCCTGATGCTGGGAGGGATTGGGGGCAGGAGGAGAAGGGGACGACAGAGGATGAGATGACTGGATGGCATCACTGACTCGATGGACATGAGTTTGAGTAGACTCCAGGAGTTGGTGATGGACAGGGAGACCTGGCGTGCTGCGATTCACGGGGTCACAAACAGTAGGACACAACTGAGTGACTGAACGGAATTGAACTGATGTTCTATTAGGGCTTCCCTGACTCAGTGGGAAAGAATCTGCCTGCAATGCAGGAGACACGGGAGATGTGGGTTTGATCCCTGGGTTGGGAAGATCCCCTGGGGCAGGGCATGGCAACCCACTCCAGTATTCTGGAGAATCCCATGAACAGACGAGCCTGGCAGGCTATAGTCTATGGGGTCCCAAAGAGTCGGACTTGACTGAAGTGACTGAGCACACATACATGCATTTACATGTTTTATTAACATAATTGTTTTAGTAACTAAGTCTGAAAAAATCAAAATTGTTAATAGTTTGAGAACATAAGTGTTTGCTGTATTATCCTTTGTACTTTTCTGTCTTTTTTTCTTTGGAGAGAAATGTAATTCAAGCAATCTTGGAGGCCTCTGACTGGGTCAGCATGTATGAAGTTAAGAGGAAAGAAATATTCCTTTAATAAGATCCTCGCACGTGAACAAGCAGAAAATACCACCAAGATTGTCCATATTCCAAACATAACATTTGTTATATGTTATACTCAATTTACTTGATTTTGTTTAACTGATAAAGAACTATCTTTAAAAATTGATCTCAAGACTGATAATCATCTAGGATTGTCAAGGGAAGTTTAATTTTGTTAATTCATTCTGTCTTCTAAATACATTAGCTTTATCCTTGCTGCTCTTCTCCAGTCCTTTAGGAACTTTCCTTTTCTCTTGGATAAAATCAAGCTCTTGCTGAAACTTCCATGACGCTGCGTGATCTGGTCTCTACCCGGTTCATCTCCTGCTTATCCATTTCTTCCTGAATCCCAGTCGCCTTGGTTTCTCTCAGTTCCTAAAATGTATCAAGCTTTTTCCTACGTTAGGATCTTCCTCCTTTCTGCTGTTTCCTCCTGGGTTAGTCTTTGTATACCTGACTCCTTCTCCTTCAGGTGAATCTTAAGTATATCCTTCCTTAGAGTGGCCCAGCTAACCACCTATTCAGTGACAACCCTTGTGATTCTTCTCATGGATTTTGTTTATTGTCTTCTTTGCTTTCACCACAGTCTATGGCTTTTAAAAATGTGTTGACTTTTCCATTAGGCTGTGAGCTTCATGACAACATGAGCCTTATCTCCTGTTTATTATTTATATCCCTGGCAATCATAATTTGCTCGACAGATAGTAGGTGTTTAATGGAAATTATAATGGATTGATTTCAACTATAAATCAGAAGCCTGCCGTGCCCCTCCATAGTTAATGACTAACCCTGTAACCCATCTTGATCTGATAAAGCTTTAGACCACATGCTCTTCTCCCTATGAAAACATTTCTAGCAAGTGTAAGAAGAACAAAAAGGCATTGCTTAAAATATTAATCATATGTTTATTTATAGTGATTTATAATACATTGCAAGAGATTACATTTTTAAATTAAATATCTGAAAGAAGTAATGCTAAGTTTAGGACAACTTAGCAAATAAGTAAAACAATTAGACTTTTAAAAGGAAGGTCCCTTTCTTCAGTGACAGACAGAATACATTAAACCGTAATTTATTATATTTTGCTTCTGTGTAGCAAAGTGAAAAACAAAATGACATTAAAAAAGCACTGTTAGATAAATTTGAGGATCAAAGCTGTAACACTCTGAAATGTGTCTAGGGACTTTAGAAGAAGAAACTTCATTTAGTTTCAAGAAAATTAAGGTACCAATTTGGGCAATAATGTTATTTTTTGGGGTAGATAGCGTATTGAAGAAAATAGATACAATATGACTCTTTTTAAACAGCTGTATATTAACTTCAGTGATTTCATACTTACTAAAGGAGAAAAACAAGCATAGGAGTTTCAACTTTCTGGTGCCTTGTTTTCATGCATTTGTTTGTTGTTGTTAACCAACAGATCACTTGTGCCACTGGATTTATATAACATGTGTTACTTTAGTAAGTATCTATAATATCATTATCCATTTTAGGATACGAGCAACACTTGTTTATTGTGGAGAGGAGTAATCTGCAGAGATGGTACAATGGCAGTTTCACAGGCAGACTGTTTCCCCGAGCGGTCAGTGTTTATTAAAGCATGCAGTTCTGTATTTCCCCAGCCAAACTAAGTGGTTGGATCCAGGCATGTGAATTTGGTACATTTCAAAACATGGACTAGAAGCAAATATTTATAAAAGATTGACTGAAAGTTCGTTTATTATTATAGATTAAATAAAGCTGTTCCTGACTCAGTCCACGGAGGAGCCCATTCCATGGTCAGCACTGGGATAGCCTCCACTGGAGCTGGTTTTATCCAACTAGGCCTTGGGGTGCTTCCATCTACTTATGTGGAGAGTATGGGTCCCGTCATTCAGATCTCTAAGAATGTCATTGAGGATGCTAAGGATTTCTTTAGGATTTCAGCATCAATACCAGCTGTTCTCATCTTTAAGAGAATTACCATTAAGTTGGTTTTTCCTTTGTAAAACTGTGAGTCTTGCAATTGAACTTTTTTTCTTTTCTCTTCAGCTTGGCTTCTAGAACTCTAAGAACCAGATCTGGAGGCCCCCTTATAGTACTGATATTTCATGGTACATATCTGTGTATCAATCTACCTATTTTTTTCCATCTCACTTTCCTTTTTCCCTTGCTCGTGTTTAATTCATTGTATCTTGCTTAATTATATGCTTTCTATGAAGCTGACTTGAATCCCTTTTTGAAATTAGGTAGGTTATTCATTATTTACCATAGAGATTACTTGCCTGGCTCATTGTAATTTTCAAGTCATAAGAACAACAGGAGAATTTATACAACTCTTTTGAATGCTATTAGGCATATCAAAACTAGACTTTGGGAAGGTCTTCAACTCAATATGTATTATATCTTATATTTGAGTTAATTTTCTTACACATTTCAACTGCATAGAAAACTGATGAGAAATTTTAAGGATAGAATAACAGTATTTGATGGCATAACTGATCTAGCACAAAAAATATAATTAATAGTCTTGCTTGGAAAAGGCATTGATGATATTTCGTTAAATATCCCATGCCATAATTTGCATAACAATATTGTAATATACCTTATCTTCATATTCAGACAGTTTCCAACATACAAAGAAACTGTATTAGAAAGGTATATTTATAAATTAGCTTATAGTGTGAAAGTCATTTTCATGAGCAGTTTTCTAAATGGATTAGGATCTTAGATTAGTCCATAAAATTTGTTTTGCCTATGGTATAGAAGAAATATTAAATTATGGTGAGAAATTTCAGAAAATTCTATTTTACTTCTTAAAATAGAAAAAAAAAAAAAGACCAAGAATTAATATATTTCAGTCCTGAAGCCCGAGACACAAATTATATAACTAGAAAATCAGGATATAAATACACAAGTTCATATCAGTCTTAAAGAGGAATTCTGGATGTACTTAAAGGGGAGGTAGGGTTTATTTTACTGTGCAATTTCACTTCTTAATATGTATGTTTTTTTCCAGATAGCATTAGTGGTAGATGCTCTTCCATTTGTCAATGGGCTTAAGTTCCTTTTTGACTTAAACACAGAACAAATAACAGAAAAGAAGAAGAGCAAAACATAGAAAACGTGAGTTGAGATTCCGGAGGTAGCTGGGCAAGAGCGGAGGCCGAGGAAAGCATCTGATGAAAAGAAAGTCTGTGGGCCGGGGGAGGTGCTCTGAGGCGGCTGCAGGAGCCGCACGGTGTGACGTCACAGGGTGGGGTGGAGCGCGGTTCGCGCACCGCCCAGAACTCCGAAGGGGAAGGAGCTGGGGGTGAAGGCGTGTCGGGGCAGTCAGAGCCCGTGGGATGAAGGCGTGTCGGAGCAGTCAGAGCCCGTGCTGTCCACGGAATCGGCGGCACGGCAGAGAGGAGGCAGGGAGTGGCGCTGAGCAGATGGCACTTTCTCCATTTCAAGGTGGTGGCAAGTTGGGTGTTTACAGTCTTGGAAGCACTTGTACTTTTAAAATCTCAGCTCTAAAATCGCTGTGGCTATCTGATACTGTGAGTGTAAAAAAATGATTCAAAATTGTATTTCAAGTATAAAGTGCTGGCCATGAAGCCAGGTGCACAGTAAAGAATTGGTTCTTACTATTTTCTGACATTTAATGCAATTGTCAGTGGAAATTCTTTATAGTCACTGTGTATGCATAACATAGTTCTCTAAGATGCTCAGCTGGTGAAGAATCAGCCTGTAGCGCAGGAAACCCCAGTTCAATTGCTGAGTTGGAACGGTCCCCTGGAGAAGGGTTAGGCTACCCACTCCAGTGCTCTTGGGCTTACCTGGTGGCTCAGATGGTAAAGAATCCGCCTGCAATGCAGGAGACCTGGGTTCAATCCCTGGGTTGGGAAGAGACTCTGAAGGAGGGCATGGCAACCCACTCCAGTATTCTGGCCTGGAGAATTCCCACGGACAGAGGAGCCTGGTGGGCTGCAACCCACGGGGTTGCAAAGAGTCGGACACAACTAAGCAACTAAGCCCAGCACTGAGATGCCAGTTACACACGTGTTAGAATAAAGTGCATCACGGGACCCTTCAGCCCCTCTGCCTCAGTTCCACCTGGGGCCTCATGCCCTCACATGCTCCATCCTTCAGCTCTGCTTACTCTGCTTCTTCTTCCTTCCCATGCATTATCTTGAGGCCTCTTCCATCCCTTCCCCCAAGAGAGCATGTCCTTTATGTTTTGCCCTTTCTCTGATCTTAGTCTCAGAAATGCTTTTGCCATGTAGCTTGGTAGCACACTCTTGTTGGAACTCATTTTCATTGTTCCTGTGCCACCCACATCCTCTCCTGATAATGCAGGTCATTGAAGTCCTACACTGTCAAGTTCCATCTCAGCTGTCTCTTCCTCCAGGGATCTTTTCTGATTTTTCCAGCTGCCTGCACCCCCTGCTCAGACCGTTTTGTCTTTGTCTCTATTGGGAAACCTGTTTTCTTCTTTGATTTATAGTATTTATAGTTATTCAGGTATTGTTAAGATCTCCACCCTGGATTCTGACAACAAGGTTCTTGAAAACAGGAAACTGTCTTATGTAACTGTGAAAACCACTCAGGGAGTCAATTTCCAATAAGTTGTTTGACTTTCTTTTTGGATGCAGTCTGTTGAAAGTTTGCCTTTGCTGTGTATTACTAACAGTTGAGTCATGATATCTATTTCTGAGGTAAGAGAGTAACAGATTCCTCATGTAATTCCCTCACTGCACTCAGGCTAGTTGACTGTGCTCTAATTTGGGTGAACACTCACAATTTTATACCTTGACCTCTTGTTAGTTTACTGGCCCTTCATCCAAAGTAGTTGTTATCTAAGCTTATCTTTTATTCCCGGGATCCTCATTATGAGATCGCTGTATCAGCTCATTGATATGCTCAAGCAAATCTAAGAGTGCTGACTCCTGACACTTGCTTCATATTCCTTAGGTTTCTCTCCAAGGGGGCTTCTTCTCTGACTGTTCTTTTAAGGCCAACCAAATCTGAAATGCAGTTTCCACTTGATAGAGCTGTAGGTAAATTTATTTTGAAAATATGCTAGTTGCCCTTATGTCTAAAATGCCCCCTTTGTAGTCTCCACACATAAACCTAGATGCTCTTTACTTTACAATTTATAAGAATTCAGGATACTATGTATTGGAAGGAAGTTTTGCCGACAATGAAGATAAATCAGCAAATACTTAGGCATCTTCTCGCCGGTAAATTGCCACAGCCACAACCACCACCATGTTCCCTCAAATGTCTTTCCATTCCAGGATGGGTAGATCTGTGGGACATCCCTGAATATGGCCTCTGATGGTGCGTGTGGCCCCAGGCCTAGTTTCTGCCCCTTCAGGGCCTCTTCTTGTGATGAGGCTGCTCGCCTCACTGCCTGGGACCTTGCTTAGCTCTGCAAGGCCTACAGCCTTCCCCAAGAGAGGGTGACAGTCCTTCCATGCCTTTCAGGGACTGTGTAGCATTTTCAGCACATACTTAGGCCATCAGGTAGCACATCAGAGAGATCCTCTCCTTGTATTTATCTTTTCTCAAGTGTCTGTATAATCTTAGATGACTTACCTAGGAGTGGGGTCGTGGTTTCTATACATAGAATAACAGAGTCTCTCTTCTTCCTCTGATCCTTTGGAAAGAAGAAAGGCTAATACTACTGACTCAGTTTATAGCGTGACAAAAATCTAATCAAACTTAAAAAAAATAACAAACCCTATCTATCTTGGTATCTTTTTAGAAATATCTTATTTGTAGGACTGGACATTCACTCATTCACTCCGCATGCATTTCTTGGGTGCCTACTGAAAGCAAGCTCTGCAGTAGTCCCTGGTGATACAGGGCAACTCAGCACAGAATGGTATAGAAAGTACAGTTGCAATAGAGAACAGAAAAACAAAATAACAGAGTACAGAGAATGTGGCAAATGAACTTTCCAAGATGGAGTTAGGATCAGAGAAGCTGTTCCTGGCAATTGCATCAGGTGGCCCAAGTGTTGGAGTTTCAGCTTCAGCATCAGTCCTTCCAACGAATATTCAGGACTGATCTCCTTTAGGATGGACTGGTTGGATCTCCTTGTGGTCCAAGGGACTCTCAAGAGTCTTCTCCAACACCACAGTTAAAAAGCATCAATTCTTTGGTGCTCAGCTTTCTTTATAGTCCAACTCTCACATCCATACATGACTACTGGAAAAACAATAGCTTTGACTAGATGGACCTTTGATGGCAAAGTAATGTCTCTGCTTTTTAATATGCTGTCTAGGTTGGTTATAACTTTACTTCCAAGGAGTAAGTGTCTTTTACTTTCATGCAGTCACCATCTGCAGTGATTTTGGAGCCCCCCAAAATAAAGTCTGCCACTGTTTCTACTGTTTCCCCATCTATTTGCTGTGAAATGATGGGACTGGATGCCATGATCTTAGTTTTCTGAATGTTGAGCTTTAAGCCAACTTTTTCACTCTCCTCTTTCCTTTTCATCAGGAGGCTCTTTAGTTCCTCTTCACTTTCTGCCATAAGGGTGGTATCATCTGCATATCTGAGGTTACTGATATTTCTCCCAGCAATCTTGATTCCAGCTTGTGCTTCATCCAGCCCACTGTTTCTCACGATTTAGTCTGCATATAAGTTAAATAAGCAGGGTGACAATATACAGCCCTGACGGACTCCTTTTCCTATTTGGAACCAGTCTGTTGTTCCATGTCTAGTTCTAACTGTTGCTTCCTGACCTGCATACAGATTTCCCAAGAGGCAGGTCAGGTGGTCTGGTATTTCCATCTCTAAGAGTTTTCCACAGTTTATTGTGATCCACATAATCAAAGGCTTTGACAGAGTCAATAAAGCAGAAATAGATGTTTTTCTGGATTTCTTTTGCTTTTTCAGTGATCCAGTGGATGTTGGCAATTTGATCTCTGGTTCCTCTGCCTTTTCTAAATCCAGCTTGAACATCTGGATGTTCATGGTTCACGTATTGCTGAAGCCTGGCTTGGAGAATTTTGAGGATGACTTTACTAGCATGTGAGATGAGTGCAATTGTGCAGTAGTTTGAACATTCTTTGGCATTGCCTTTCTTTGGGATTGTAATAAAAACTGACCCTTTCCAGTCCTGTGGCCACTGCTGAGTTTTCCAAATGTGCTGACATGAGTGCAGCTCTTCCACAGCATCATCTTTTAGAATTTGAAATAGCTCAACTGGAATTCCATCACCTCCACTAGCTTTGTTCATAGTGATGCTTCCTAAGGACCACTTGACTTCACATTCCAGGATGTCTGGCTCTAGGTGAGTGAATGAAGTATCTAGGTATCTGAACAAAGCCATCTAGTTGGTAGCTGTATATATAAAATCGGTACCTGAAGGAGAGAGAGAAATGTATATCCTGTAGATACAGATTTGGAAGTCACTAACACTCAGTTTCTAAACTAGGTTTCATGAATAGGCTTCAGGCCTTCACAGACCTCACATACACGTCTGTATTTTCACAGACTGAGGGTCTATGTTGAATATTTCACCATACAGGTTCTGTGCTAATCTATACCCCCAAGAGATGAATAGTTTTCCCTGCATTCCCTGGGCTCCCTTGCCACTTAACTTTTGTGGTTTGACAGTGGCTTAGCCGTTGGGAGGCACTGGCAGGAAATGAGAGGAATGGTGGAGATTAAGGGTTGGGATATTTCTCCTCTCTCCCTGGTTTGGATCCCATCTCTGAGAAGGCTGCCCTCCTCTGGGAATATAGCTCTTGCCCAAGCTCTTGCTGTTCTTCAGGGAGCTGGACTCACAAGCCTCCAGTAATACCACTTCTTCTGTACTTTCAGTCCCAGGACAAGAACTCCTGTTCTTGCTTTGCTCTTGGTGAATTGACATACCTTCCTGGTTGCCTGAAACCCATCCATAGCATCTAAGGAATCCTTCATTCCATTCCCTGTGCCATCTGATTGCTTCTTTGCCAGATTCCTGAATAATACGAGGTCCGTGTGTCTTTTTTTTTTTTTAACATTCTTGTACGTATCTGTGGGAGGAGAAAACTCAGGAAAACCACAGACATGGTTGACCTCATTCATAAGTGTGACCTGGGAGCGATGCCCTGTGAGGACTGCCAGATACCTTAGGTAGATTTACTCTCACACAGTTTCTAGGATCTGGTGACTGAAAGTTATCTTTGCTAAACAGCCCAGGTGAAGCTGTACTCAGGACACATTGACCCAGATTCCTAGGGCTGGTCTTGAACACTGCTAAGCTTAGAAGAGAAGGGAAATATGAGCCTTCAGAAGCTGTGTGGTCAGTATATGAGTACTCAACTACAGAGTGAAGGGCGAATGCTATATTACTAGCTTTGATCTAACTTGAATATTCTTGTTGTGTTTGGATATTTATTTTTTCTCAACTTTTTTAGTGGCAAGTAGGGTAGAATTTTTGATAGTCGAAGAGTGCAGGGATGTCTCAGCCTTGTCCAGCTAAAATTATACCACTTGGTGTACAATAGTATACATACATACATTACAAGAGGGTGCCATGTGAGCAATGCCAGTGAATGAGGTGTCAGACTGCTGGTTTAGTACCTAGTAGTCCAGTGAGAGCTTCAGTTCAAGGCTTAAGCTTTAGCTCCTGCTTTCTTCAAACTTCAGAATACAGATCCACAAGAAAGAATGTGGGTTTATACAGTTTACAAAATTGTGGCCCCACTTGTTAGAAAATATGACCAATCAGTAGCTCATTCTCTAATCAATCAGATTAATAACTCCTTTGTCTATTTCTTATTCTCTGTCTCTTTCTTTCTTCCTCCCTCTGATAAAACACAGAAGTTGGCAGAAATGGGTCTGGTATAAGTAGAGGGTTAAAAACTCTCTTTTTCTGTCTCTTGAGTATTAGTCTTCCTCCCGCCTAATTTTTCCTACCAACATAACTTATCAAGAAACTCTTTTACTCCTACCTTTTTGTTGGAAAGTGAATCATCAGATGACTTGGACATCACTGACCTTGACTGACCGTGTTTGTAGCATGCCATCCTTAAATGTAGCTAAGTCTGTAATTCCATCGGAAGTTGGCAGATATGATTGTTTGTGATGGTTAGAATGGAGCCATTCACTTCTCTTCCAAAGGAATAGGAGAATAACATTTTAGAGTTAGAAAAGACCCTAGAGATTGTTGCTATTTTGTCACTAAGTGATGTCCAACTCTTTTGCGACCCCATGGACTATAACCCACCAGGGTCCTCTGTTCATGGGCATTTCCCAGCAAGATTACTAGAGTGAGTTACTATTTCCTTCTCCAAGGGATCTTCCTGACCTAGGGAATCAAACTCGTGTCTCCTTCATTGGCAGGTGGATTCTTTACTGCTGATCCACCTGGGAAGCTCAATACTAGAGATGTTTTTTTTTTTTTTTTTTTGCATTAAAAAACCCCTTTATTTGAGCAAAATCTTAAAAATAAATCAGTATATGAAACAGGTCTTGTTCTGAATGGAGTTGGAAATCTGAGTCCACTTGAGGACAGCTGGGGCTCCCCCATTAGACTCCTGGGGACTCTGAGTGCTCCATGAAGCCCAGTATGAAAACCTTCATCTCCTGAGTTGCAGAAGTTAAATGACCTGTCTAGCTGGAGAGGCTCCCGGATCAAGGAGACCACCTCTCAGTACACAGTACTTGGCCTTCTTCCACATCACCTTATCAGATCTACATCAGATTCAAGAGATCACATACCTGATGCCTGACTCAGCACTGCCTCTGCACTAGTCATTTCCTCTAGAGCTGTTTAACTCAGAAAATATCCTTCCATTTAAAATGATGAGTGTGTGTATGCACATGTGTGTGCATTGAAGAGTGTGCTGGCCATGTGTTTTTCTCATGGGCAGTCAGCCAGTGCTGCAAAGGGAGTGCCAGCCTACATTCTCTGCTTATGAGTATCTGTCTACCCATCCTGCATGCTGTACTCCTGTCGTTTAGAAAGGCTCTCCTGTCTGATTTATTTACTCTGCCAGGATCCTTCTGTGTTATTGTTCCTGCCTTTCTGTACAGTTTTAATAGAACTAGCTGAAAACTCCAAAATCACTGGGGACAGTGACCACAGCCATGAAATTTAAAGACACTTTCTCCTTGGGAAAAAAAGCTATGGTAAACCTAGACAGCAAATTAAAAAGCAAAGACGTTACTTTGCCAACAAAGGTTCATATAGTCAAAGCTATGGTTTATCCAGTAGTCATGTCCAGATGTGAGAGTTGGACCATAAAGAAGGCTGAGCACTGAAGAATTGGTGCTTTCAAATTGTGATGCTGGAGAAGACTCTTGAGAGCCCCTTGGATTGCAAGGAGATTAAGTCAGTCAATCTTAAAGGAAATCAACCCTGAATTTTCAATGGAAAGACTGACACTGACACTCCAGTACTTTGGCCACCTGATGTGAAGGGCCGACTCATAAAAGACCTTAATGCTAGGAGAGATTGAAGGCAAAAGGAAAAGAGGGTGGCAGAGGATGAGATGGTTAGACAGCATCCCTGACTCAATGGACATGAGTGTGAGCAAACTCCAGGAGATAATGAAGGATAGGGAAGCCTGGCATGATGCAGTCCATGGGGTTGTAAAGAGTCAAAGACAACTGACAACTGAATAGCAACAACAACAAACGCTGAAAACAGGAATCCAAGTGCTAGTCCCAAAGTACTGACTGAGTGCACGCTGGGTAGTCAAGACAACGTTTAAGGCAGCTCCAGGAAGGAAAAGGGAGAGAGCTTCAGAAAGTAATGAGAGATTGGTTGAATTCCTGTGACATAAATGATACTGTAAACCTCACTGAAGTCTGGGAGGATTGGCCATGAATTGTGTGGACAATAGCTGGAGAAAACGAAAACGTCTCCCACTAAGTCTTGATAGAATCACCAACTCTGTAACAAACGCAGTAGGCATGGTCAAGAATTATGCGGAATCAGACTTATCATAAGAGGGTTTTAATTCTTTAAGGAAAAGCACTAGCTGGAGCCAGTTGTATATAAGTTGAAACAATGAAATAGTAATAGGAATTTTAGAGACAAGTGAGGAAGTAATGCCATGTAGTTAGACATCTAGGTGGATGAAAAATGCTAAGTGTCAATTTGCCTTAGTGCGAGGCGCGCACACACACACACACACACACACACACACAGAGTATGCAACAGGAGGAGTGGGTTTGATCCTGATTCCACCGTTTATCGCCATGGCCCTCAGAATCACCTCAGTCTTAGTGCACCTCAGTTTCCTCTCTGTTTAAACTGAGGTACCCGTGCCTGCTTGACTTACCTCCTAGGACTGCTGTGAGTGTCCAATGTGATACTGTATGAAAGGATTTCCTGTGAACCTAGGAATCTGTAATAGTTTGATTTCCCTGTTCTCAGACCGTATGTGACCCTGAAGACTCACTTACTTAGATAAAAGTCTTTTTTCTTTTAAGACATCATTGGATCGCACATCTTACTGGGTGAATAGTGTGAATGCTAGTGACAGTAACTTTTCAAACAACATTCCCTAAGGAGTACATACCTTGAACTTCTCAACAAAGAGGAAGCGAGGGGGTCAATTCTCTTTAGGTTTTGAAACAGGAAAAATAATACATGGATGTTTGAGTTTGATCAGGACTAGGAGACAGAATTTAAGCTGTTTAGTAATCTATTATTAATAATAAGGTCTTAGACCTTATTTTAGAAATGACTTCCTTTTAGAGTATGAAGTGGGACCCTTAAGACCTAATCATTGGTGAACTTAGCGAAACTGATATGTTTCCGCCATTAGACGGTTTCCCTCTCAGTCCAGTTAGAAAAGTGAAAAACCACCCTGGTGGTCATCCTTCCTGTAACATAAATACTCCCTGGAATTATTTGGTTTCCAGTCAGGATTCTCTTTGAGTCGCTCAGTGCGAAGGGATTGCTCCTGTAGAGTGTTTTCCAGTGGAGCATCTTATTTCCTTACCAAGATGTGATGTAGAACCTTTTCTGTCTCAGCAAGAAGAGAAATTTACACTCCTCTTACTTACTTTTGGCAAAACAGTTCTCATTTTAACACGTGTTTGAAAATGTAAAAGCTTTTTTTGTTGTTGGGGGGAAGGGTGAATTATTTATACAGTTTTCTTGCTTTAAATCAGAACAAGGATACATCATTCTTTAAATACCTGTCAGAGAAGCTTTCAGTTTTAGCTCTTTAAGTTGCTGGCTCTGTACTACACAAGATCAAGTGACTGGGTTTGGATTAAGGTCAAAATGCTCAAAGTGCTTTTGACTTCTGTGACTTCTCATCATTTTGAATCAGTTTTACCCCTACACCTGGTTTGAGGTCACTTTCTTGATACTTATAGAGACTGTTTCATGTAAAGTCGCTTCAGTTGTGTCCGACTCTTTGTGACCCTATGGATTATAGCTCGCCTGGCTCTTTGGCCCATGGGATTCTGCAGGCAAGAATAGTGGGGTGGGTTGCCATAGAGACTGTTAGAAGCACCAAAGAAGCGTCACATAAAACAGCATTTTTGGAGTGCAGCAGTACCATGTCCCTAGGAATGGATCTCAGGCATATTCAGGACTATTAAGTGTAAGAAACGATCAGCATTGTTTTTCCCATTTGACTTCGGCTGCGCCGGGTGTTCGTTGCTGCTTGAGGGCCTTCTCGGGTTGCGGCGAGGGGCTGCTCTTGTGGTGGTGCCTGAACTTCCCGTGGTGTTGGCTTCTCTTATCGTGGCGTGTGAGCTCCGGAGTTGTGGCACACAGGCTTAGTAGCCCTGTGACCTGTGGGCTCTTCCTGGACCAGGGCCAAACCCGTGTCTCTCCATTAGCAGGCAGAATCCTATCCGCAGTACAATCAGAGAAGTCCTCAGCATTGCTTATACAAGCATATCTCAGAGAGATTGTGGGTTCTGTTTCAGACCGTGGCAGTGAATCAAATATCACAATAAAGCAAGTCATACAAGTTTTTGGGTGCTCCATGTGTAAAAGTATAGATGCTATACTGCGGTCTATTGAGTGTGAAATAGGATTATGTCTAAAAAAAATGTATCTACATTAATTACAAATACTTTATTGCTGAAAAATATTAACCATCATCTGAGTCTTCACTGAGTTTTAATCTTTTCTTACCAGTGAAGGGTTTGAAATATTGAGAGAATTGCCAAAATGTGACGCAGAAACAGGAAGTGAGTAAATGCTGTTAGAAAAATGGCGCCAATAGATTTGTTGACGCAGAGTTGTGACAGATCTTCATTCTTTAAAAAAACAGTATCTTTGAAGCGCACTGAAGCTAAACACAATAAAATGAGGTTTGCCTGTAATACAGAAAGTCCAGAAACTGATTAAATGTTCAACATAACGCATAAAGAATTTTGCAGAATTTTTAAGAACTTGCCATTAAAAATTATGCTATAAAAATTATGTTTATTGGCATGAAAATCATCTCATGATTCTAAATGAAAGAATCAGATTATAAACACCACGGATCATATGATGTAATGGTATAAAACATACATTATTTATTTACATTGGTAAAAAAAAAAACATGGAAAATGGTCTGAAAGAACATAAACAAATTGACACTTTATCTCTGATAGTGGAAATGCAGAAAAGTTTTATTATCTTTTTATCTCTTTATTGCTATTTTGTATTTTGGATTAGTCCATAGTGAACATGTTTTGTGTGTATTATAGAAAGTAGAAAAATATTTAAAATAATATACACATCTTCAAAAGGGGGCTACAGGAGCGGGAGGGAGTAGAAACTGTGGTTCAGTCGCTCAGTCGTGTCCGACTTTGCGACCCCATGGACTGCAGCACGCCAGGCCTCCTTGTCCTTCACAAGCTCCCGGAGTTTACTCAAACTCATGTTCATTGAGTCAGTGATGCCATCCAACCATCTCATCCTCTGACGTCCCCTTCTCCTCCCGCCTTCAATCTTTCCCAGCATCAGTGTCTTTTCCAGTGAGTCAGCTCTTTCCCTCAGGTGGCCAAAGTATTGGAGTTTCAGCTTCAACATCAGTCCTTCCAATGAACACCCAGGTGCTCGCTTTGGCAGCACATATACCAATGAACACCCAGGACTGATTTTCTTTAGGATGGACTGGTTGGATCTCCTTGCAGTCCAAGGGACTCTCAAGAGTCATCTCCAACACCACAGTTCAAAAGCATCAATTCTTTGGTGCTTAGCTTTCTTTATAGTCCAACTCTCACATCCATACATGACTATTGGAAAAACCATAGCATTGACTAGATGGACCTTTGTTGGCAAAGTAATATCTCTGTTTTTTAATATGCTGTCTAGATTGGTCATAACTTTTCTTGCAAGAAGCAAGTGTCTTTTAATTTCATAGCTGCAGTCGCCATCTGCAGTGATTTTGGAGTCCAAGAAAATAAAGTCTGTCACTGTTTCCACTGTTTCCCCATCTATTTGCCAGAAAGTGATGGGACTGGATGCCATGATCTTAGTTTTCTGAATGTTGAGCTTTAACCCAACTTTTTCACTCTCCTCTTTCACTTTTATCAAGAGGCTCTTTAGTTCTTCTTCGCTCTCTGCCATAAAGATGGTATCATCTGCATATCTGAGGTTGTTGATATTTCTCCTGGCAATCTTGATTCCAGCTTGTGCTTCTTCCAGCCCAGCGTTTCTCATGATGTACTCTGCATATAAGTTAAATAAGCAGGGTGGTAATATACAGCCTTGACATACTCCTTTCCTTATTTGGAACCAGTCTGTTGTTCCATGTCTAGTTCTAACTGTTCCTTCCTGACCTGCATACAGATTTCTCAAGAGGCAGGTCAGGTGGTCTGGTATTCCCATCTCTTTAAGGATTTTCCAGAGTTTGCTATGATCCACACAGTCAAAGACTTTGACAGAGTCAATAAAGCAGAAGTAGATATATTTCTGGATCTCTCCTGCTTTTTCAATCATCCAGTGGATATTGGCAATTTGATCTCTGGTTCCTTTGCCTTTTCTAAATCCAGCTTGAACATCTGGAAGTTCACAGTTCATTTATTGCTGAAGCCTGGCTTGGAGAATTTTGAGCATTACTTTGCTAGCATGTGAGATGTATGCAACTGTGCGGTAGTTTGAGCATTCTTTGGGATTGGAATGAAAATTGACCTTTTCCAGTCCTGTGGCCACTGCTGAGTTTTCCAAATTTACTGGCATATTGAGTGCAGAACTTCCACAGCATTATCTTTTAGGATTTGAAATAGTTCCACTGGAATTCCATCACCACCACTAGCTTTGTTCATAGAGATGCTTCCTAAGGCCCACTTGACTTCACATTCCAGGATGTCTGGCTGTAGGTCAGTGATCACACCATCATGATTGTCTGGGTATTAAAGATCTTTTTTTGAATAGTTCTTCTGTGTATTCTTGCCACCTCTTCTTAATATTGTTTGCTTCTGTTAGGTCCATACCATTTCTGTCATTTATCGAGCCCATCTTTGCATGAAATGGTCCTTGGTATCTCTAATTTTCTTGAAGCAATCTCTAGTCTTTCCCGTTCCATTATTTTCCTCTATTTCTTTGCATTGATCACTGAGGAAGGCTTTCTTATCTCTCTCTGCTATTCTTTGGACTGTGGTTGGTTTATCCTAATTTTAGAATATCTCGTTTCAGCTTTGTCAAAAAAAAGTTTAAGCCTTAAAATGTTTCTAAAAGCTGTGGTTGTTCTCCATGTATTTATCCTGAGGTTCAAATATATCTTGTGGATTCACACTTTTGTCTAATCTCTTCATCTTCAGTCTAATTTTTCCATGTACTTGTCAAACAGTGCTCACTTCTACACATTTTATTCTTTATTTCCAAATAATTGGTAAACACAGTGGTTACAGAATATGTTCCAGGCCTAGGCTAAACACTTCACATGGACTCGTTTATCTAATTTTCACAATAAGGTAGATATTGTTATGTCACCCATGTTACAAAGGCAGACACAAAGACAGTTTCCCTCAGCAAACTGACTGAGGGAAGGTCAGTTTCTTTTGGAAGTGGTATAACCTGTAGTGTCTCAGGATTCAAGGCAAAAAGGTTGACTCCAAAGTCATAGATATATGTGAAATATGCTGTACTGTAACTAAATATTTACCGAAGATGAGATAATAAAAACGCTTGTTTAAAATGGAATGAAACTTTAGATACCATTGCAATCTACTATACCTGAAATATTATATAGGTAGTATCTTTTAACAGAATAATAAAAAATTCCAAAAAGATTTTATTTTCACAGATGACTTATAAAGAGCTTTAGAGATTTGCTTTGTAATTTCTTTTTCTTCTTGACAATGTGTGTGACGCATTTTGTTTGAATGTAAAAAACTTTTTTGTGTCACCAATTAATTCAGTATTTGTTTTCTTTGAACCGTTTATCCCATCTCTCTTTTATCTGTGTAGAGTAAGTAATTGCTTTTTTCCCTCCTTGATATGTAACCCATAAAATAACCAGACCTGCAAACTCACTCTGTGTCTTCAAAGGTTTAATTCATTATCACCTCGCATCTTACTTTTAGGAAAGACAGTTAACAAGAGCTTCTCAAATTTAGCATTGCATTGCCTAATGCCAAAGTTTAAACATTAGGAAAAGAAATTTAATGCTTACAAATATCTTACTGTACATAATGTTTGCAAACTTTGACATCCTAGAAGGAGTCAACAAATGGTTTTTACACTTCAGTGTTTAAATTCTTGTAATCATCTTCATACCAATTCCTTTTTGTGTTCTTAAAAATGTATTTTCTCCATTACTATTTTCTCTTTTCTATTTCTGTATACTTTTTAATCTTGGCTACTTCATTTGCCCCTTTCCTTTTCTTCTTTCTTTCCCTTTTATTTTATAAATTTGGTTATCTTCCTTACATTTTCTCAGAATAGTTCCTTTTTATTCATATTGATGATATGTATGGAGATACTATGTGCAAAATGTATGGTTCTAAAGGTTTTTAAAAATAGATTAATACTTTCATGGCAGTTATTGGATTGTATTTTCTGAGACTAAAAACAGAAGAGGTATGCCAGAATTCCTGAAATGACATAAAATAGAGACGTAGCTTTTATAAGACTATATTCCAGTTACTGATAGGAGAAAAATTGATTAAAATGACTTTAATACATATTTTCCCTTCATGTAACAAGTTTAAAGGCAGACAACTTCCAGTGTTACTTCAGCAAGTCAATTATATCAGGACCAAGATCAGTATAATTCCCTTGACCTTTTCCTCTTAATGCTAAGGTAGTTGTTGCAGCTCCAACCATCACACCAACATTCAAGGTAGGATAAAATAACCCATGTTCGTCACACATCAACACTCAAGGTAGGATGAAATAAGCCATATTCATCAGGAGAGCAAAACATCCTTTAACCTCCTCTGTAAGTTTCTGTTTACAGTTCATTGCCTCTGTTGTGCTTACAGGGATAATTCTGCCTGCAGAGAGCTGGCAAGTGCATTTACCCAGTGAAGGCTGATGTAATGTTACCTGTATAATTCTGTGCAATGAATTACACCAAACCCTAGTGATTTGAAAAAGCAAACATCTACTCTCGTAAAGTCTCTGTAGATCTGGAATTCAGGAGTGACTTAGCTGGGTGGCTGTGGTCCAGGGTCTCTCCTGTGTTGTAGCTATGATGTCAGCAGGAGCTGCGGGTTCTGAAGCCTCGGCTGTGGGTCTGGAAAGTGTCTTCCACGACAGCTCACTCACTCACTGTTAGCAGGAGGCGCCAGGTTCTTACCACAGGGACCTTCGCATCAGCCACAGCCATGGTTAGTAGATGATAAACTGTCCCACAGGAAAGTTTCGGTTTAAGCAAAAATAAATCTTTTGTTACGATGTGCCTCAAGTAAATGTGGTTTTGTAGAGCAACTGACCAAAGTGATAAGCTCAAATGGTAACACCTCTAATAGTTGAATTCATCATACAGAGTGTTTGAAATTAAGGTTAGTACCTGTCTTAGTTTTCTAGGGTTGCAGTAATAAAGCACCACAACCTGGATGGCTTAAATAACTGGCATTTGTTGTCTCATCTGTATTAACTTGTACGTTGATGGAAGGGTGCTTATGTGATGTAGCAACACTTATTTCTGTGCGAAACATCCTAGTGTCTTTTTTTTTAAGGCTTATCAGTGAGAAATCAAAGAAATGCCAGCTGATGAAGAATATTTAGTTTGTTTTCAAAATGAATCTCATTGGGTCTTACAAACAACATTTTTATAGACTACATGTGTTACCTTTACAACATAAAGTTATTTGATTGCTGGTGTTCTTAACCTGAGGTTATAGTTTTGTTGTAATTAGCATTGTCATGGAAGAATGACCTTAAGAGAACACAGAAATACAGTATTCACACCCAACTTAAAAGAAACAGTGGCAGCATTAAACAGCATCAGCTCTGATATGTGTGTGCTTCTGGGATCCTGAACTTAGACCATCTAAACTCTTAGGTCATACTTGCTAAAGAATGATTTTTTTTTTTCTCAGTGGTGCTCTATAACCTTTTAGAAATTCGCCACCAGGGTGACGTTAAGTATCTCCTTAACAGTCGGCTGGTCTGCCAGGAGTGTCAGAACTCAGGATATCTGCTTTTTAATTGCCATGTTCAAGGTCTAATTATTTTCTCTGTATTGGGGCAAGAGAACTGTAATGAGAAGTACAATCATTAAACACCAGTGAGTATGGGAACAGAATCTTCTTGACTTATGCTGTGAACTAGTTTCCAAAGCATTGCTGTGACTGTGGCTAATTTCTATCCGATTATTCCCCTCTCGGTTCTGTGAGAGGTCATATAAAACATAAAGGAAGATGGCAGGACTCTTGTAGTCTTTAACGAGAGGGGAAGACAGTGGATTAAAAGGCTATTATTACATGTAGGCTTACAGACTGTTAATAGTTAAGAGTTTATTAACCTCTGAGTATCAGAGTGTTCTAGAAGTGACTAACGTAGCATGCAAGTCAAGCTACACATGTGGTAAAGTTGCCATTTGAGCAAGCAGTTTAGAAATACATAGTGTTGGACAGATTTTACACTTCTGAAGTTCCCAGAATTTAGACTCTTTTCTTTAAAACCTGTATTGCTGGTTTACAAATAATTTTTTATGCTACTGATCACAATTATATTTTTTCTATTTTTTCAGCTATTTTAGAAAATATCACATGACCAAACACTCTCAAAAAGCAGGGTTTCCTGTTGCCTGTTAGAAGACAGGGAGCCCCAAGTCTTTGATTCTGTGAATATGAGTGCTTGTACATATGTGTGTGTATAATGCATGATGCCCCTATGCAGCAAGCTAATTAAATTCAATGTGAGTGTGTTTACCAATTAAGAAAAAGTGTAACATGCAGCAGAGATTGAACTAAGTACTTCTCACACACTGTCTCATTTATCTTTATGAGAATTCTCTGATGAAGGTATTTTCCACATTTATTAGATAAAGAGACCGAGACCTAGTGAATGGCGTCACTGGGATTTGAACAGAGACCTGTCTCTAAAGATCTTTAGTGGAAGCACATGCTGACCGTGTTCTTACCCTTCACTACAGAAGATCTCCAGCAGTTTGCTCATCTTGAGTACACATAATTTTATATGTGTCCTTGAGGGGGAAAAATAAAGGACTTCTCTGAGAATTCAGTAAACATCTGCCCTCATATCAGCCTTTGCGAGTTCTAAATGCACGCAGCAGACGGGGTTACTTCTGTGATCACACTGATAGTTCCGTGGGCACACTGGAGTCCCCGTGAGTCCCTGGGGTCCAGCCAGGCCGGCAGCCTTCATGTGGGGCTCCGTGGAACCGAGCCTCGTGTGCCTGGGAGAGGACAGCCGGATAGGGCCTCGGCTGCTCCGCTGTCTGCGTTTCAGACTCACAGAGAACGCAGGTTGAATGAACCCGCACCCACAGAGGAAAGCAATGAATACTAGAGGAACAAACCATGGTATTCTGACACAGCAATGGGGAGGGAATTTCCTGGAGCCAAAGAGTAGGGGGAAGGGAGCCCATAGTCTGAAATCAAAGGGATCACAGTCATGAGTATAAGCGACCACACACATATTAGGTCTTCTAACAGCCTGAGGTGAGCAGTTTAACATGCTTGAGCCTCAGTTTCCACACCTACAAAATGGAAGTTGCAGTGTTTTCTCATGGGGTTTTTGGTGAGGATGGATGAAATCATGTTTACGAAAGGAGCCTCAGTGCAGTGCCTGGCCTGTCACAGAGATGAGCCGAAGCAGGAGTAGGAATGGTAGTAGTGATGCTCTTTGCAGCCATGTAACGCAGGGCTATTGGCCCAGGGGTCCTCAAACATGCATCAGATTTGTTACTGGAGTCTGTCTTAGTTTGGGATGTTTTAACAAAAATACCATAGACTGGGTGGCTTTTAAACCACAGAATTTTTTCCCCACAGTTAACAAGGCAGATCAAGTTGCCAGGAAATCTGGTGCCTGGCAAAGGCCCGTTTCCTGGATCATGGACAGCCGTATTTTCAGCGTGTCCTCAGGTGGTGGAAGGGGGTGGGATCTCTCTGGGGTCTCTTTTGTAAGGAGACTAATCTCACCTGTGAGGGTTCCATGCATAACCTCATCACCTTCCAAAGATGCCATCTCCAAATATCAGAATGCTGGGTATTAGGTTTCAACATATTAAATCTGTGAGGGAAACATTCAGTCTGTAGTAGGATTTCTGTTTGAGCTTGTGAATGTGCTGGCTAAGTGGACCCATTAGGTGTCTTCCTACCATTTGGATGTTTTTTCTTTGCCTTTTCCAAGATTGACAAGATGAACATACATTTTTATAATCATTTCCAACAAAAATAACTTTTTATTGCATGTAATACATCCATGACAAGGTGTACATATCAGGCGTAGAGCTTGATGGAATTTTGCCAACTGAATGCCAGTTTTGTAACCAACACCCAATTGAGAAACAGAACATTTCTTCCAGTCATCACGCACACGCACACACACATGTGTACACAGACACATGCACGTGCACACACCTGCCAAGTGAATGTATCCTGAGCTCTAATAGGTCTGCAAGTTCTTGAAATGTATAAGAATAGAGCCATATAGTTTGTATATGCTTGTATCCCATTTCTTTCAGCCAACCATAAGTACATAAATCACATCCATGTTTATCATATAGAATTCTTTGCTCTTTTTACAAATTCCTATTTAGTATTTCATTGTGTGAACATATCGCAATTTATCCATTTTTCCTGTGGATGAACATTTGGGTAGTTTCCAGTTTGGAGATATTCTGCATAGACATTTTACATTCTTGTGCATGCCTTTCAGTGCTGGCTATTCACCTAGGTTTGAGATTGCTAGGTCATGTGGTGTGCATATGCTTAGCATCCTTCCTAAGTGCATATATCAGTATACATCCCCAGCAGTGAATTGGGTTGTTTTGAATGACTTTTGCTTATTAAGAATTATTTCCCCTGCATTGTGATTATTTTAAAGGATCCAGCAAAGCAAAATGCAGCTGTATTAAGGGCTGGTCCTTGTGGGCACTGCTGCTGCTGCTGCTAAGTCGCTTCAGTCGTGTCCGACTCTGTGCAACACCATAGACGGCAGCCCACCAGGCTCCCCCATCCTTGGGATTCTCCAGGCATGAACACTGGAGTGGTTTGCCATTTCCTTCTCCCAATGCATGAAGGTGAAAAGTGAAAGTGAAGTCACTCAATAGTGTCCGACTCTTTCTGACCCCATGGGCTGCAGCCTACCAGGCTCCTCCATCCATGGGATTTTCCAGGCAAGAGTACTGGAGTGGGGTGCCATCGCCTCCTCCACTTGCCGGCACTAGATCCCATTAAATGGCTGAGCGAAGACCATGCCCTATGATATGTGTTAGAGCCTAGAGAGCTAGCAGAACCGTGCATTTCTGCCTCTGCTTTACAGCCTGATATATTTGATGGCAGGCCTTAACAGCTGAGGATTTCTTTCTCTAATGTTTTCTTGGAAACTGAAACAAGTTTGAAAGCAGCCTGATTCATATAGACCACACAAGTAAGAAGAGGCATATAAGATAACACAAATATGGACTAGAGTGGCGCCAGAGAAGAGAAAAGAAAAAAGCTTACTTATTAGGTAACTAGTTGATCCAGGCATGAAATTTGGTAATATGCTGTTTAAACAGAAAAGGTTAAGAAGAAAAACCCGTTTGAAATTGTAGAAGTGTCTGACAGCTCACATGAGGAATGTGTGTGTTTTCACGCTGGCGTCCTCCTGTACCAAGAGCAGGTTCCACTTATCGGGTGACTTCCAGTCTTACCAATGAAGAGAAAAATGGGTTTTAAATATGATATCTTGTGTTAATTCAAACCATTCATAAGCCTCTGTATTTTGGGAAAAGTCATGCTAAAACCTCAAGCTCGCAATAACAAGGAAAGTTTTCAAAAGTGTTTGAGTATCTGCTGAGCTTGAGGTCTTACGCATTCCTTTCCACTTTAATCCTCCCACTCAGCTCGTTATGTATTTTCACCATCCCTTTTCCCACAAATCCGTCCCAGAGATGAGTAAGTGACTTGTCCAAGTTCCCAAAGTTTACCAATGACAGAGCTGTTTTCCAATCCCATCAGATGACTACAGCCTCATATTGCCGGAGGGACATAAAAGGGAAATAGATGTACATTTTGGCAGTAAATGGCGGGCAAACTGTAAGAAAAAAAAATTCTGATAGACTTTATAAATGCCCTATAAACCCCGATCATGGCATTTTCTGTGGTAGAAGGAGCTGGGTACCAGTTAGCTCTCTGACCTTCTGCTACCTCGGGAAAGGTCAGCCACACCTGGACAGCTGTCCTTGTCCGCCTCCCTCTCTGTCTGTATCTGTCTCTGTTCCCTAATGTTTTAAATTTCTAACTCTTTCCCTCCCATCTAGTGGCCTTATCTGTGAAATGGGTCATTAAGATGTCCATAGCTCTTCTCCAGGACAACCTACTCAGCCCAGATTCAAAATTAATTCAGAAGGCATTCAAACAAAACAGCAAAGGAATTCACAGTCATTTGGGGGAGTGCTGCTAATGCTGACAGCTCTGCCTAAGTCTTGTTGGAGTCACACCAGAGCCATGAATCTGTTACTTATAGTGCAGCTGAATTACCTGGCGTGGGGGTGGGGTATTCTCCTGGCTGTCTCAGAGAGCTTCATTATTAGGAAGCTCATCTTTTAAGATAGATACACGCTGGTAGACTAGGTGATGAAAGTGTTTCAATGCCTTGCAATATCTAGACTTGGTGCTTGAAGGACAGAGTTGTATGATAGAAAGTGCCTTCATGATTATGCAATCCAAGAACCTCATTTAATGATTGAAGTTCAAAAAGGTCAAATTCAAGAATGCCAAGCAAGGGAGGAAATTGGGCTAGAATGAAAATCTCCTGATTCACAGTATAGTCCTTTTATTTTATTTTATTTTACAACAGCATGTAATTTTTCAGTTTTCTATCATAGTCTTACAGATGACTGCAATTAAGCAAAATTAAGCTAGCTGATTAAATCGCTCAGGACCAGCTTCCTCTCTAGCATCAACTAGCAAAACACAAGTCAGCATTGGTTTGGACAAGATTATGGGTGGGGAAAATTTGTCAGACTTGTTCTATCAAAAGTCATCATTAGATGTCTTTGTTCCAAGCTGAGTGTACAAAACAATTTGCGCTCACAGCGCATCAGTGTAGTTTATTTATCTTCCTCAACTGGGGCCATGGTCGTCTGACTTCCCATTCTCAGTATCAACTCCTGCTTTCCCTGTGGGTGGAAATTCTGATTTATTTTTCTTTCTTTATAGACACTCTACACCTTCTATCTTCTAAAGGTAGTTACAATGATTGTGCTGGCCTTCATGTGATTACGCACTCATGTGACATAGATCATAGTTGCATTTTGCTGATTTCTGCTGAGAACCTGTAAAAGAGTCTTTGGATTTTTGTCACGATCTCTGTGTCCCCCTCTAGCCCCTAGTTTACAGCAAGCTGACAGCATACGGCATTTAGTCAGCTGATCACAATGGCGTTACATCTCTCTGTTATTCAAAACAGAATTTAAGTTGGACCTGTGTGTTGTATTATACTCTGTAACCCAGTGTTCTTATGTATTATAGGTTTATATTGGTAAGAAATATGGTAAAAATAAAATTCTATTCACCAAATTCTCCTTAACAGATAGAAGGTTTATTAGACTGACAAGTAATAGGATTTCAAATAATTTCTAACCTTTATATTCTCTGTATTCTTCATGTCCTCCCTATTTTTATGTACTCAACCTATTTTAGAACTTTATCTGAAATAATTACCAGTCGATACTTATCTGAGCATTATATCCTGCACTTAGGTTCAATTTTCCTATTTTAACAAATGCAGTAAGTTTAATAGCAAACACACAGTTTGATTGTTTGCTGTGAGCTAGGTCCTGTGTTGAACAATTAGGTTATCTTATTTAGTCCTGAAACATGTGAGATAAGTATCATTGTCCACTTTTATAGATGAAGAAACTGAGGCCCATAGGGAATGAGTCATTTTGTCTAATGTTACACATAAGAAAGTGGCTGAATCAGGATTCATGATCAGGACTGTGAGGGCACATTATTCTGCCTTTGAAATGGGTGGCCTTTCTTTTTTGTGGCATTTTATATGGGCCATTTTATCTACAAGAAGAAAAAAGAAGAAATTGTACAATCTGATTCATGATGCAATTGCTAGTGAATTGACAGTGATAAAACAGACACGAGTACAGAGAGAAGCATGAGGGTGGCATGACACAATCAACTAGTCATTCCAAATAAATGCTTTTTAAAAATGATCGAATTTTATTGATTCAAATACCAGAACTTTCAAAAGGTAATTTTCATTGAAATTTTTCGTATGTAGTTCAGTTCAGTTGCTCAGTCGTGTCTGACTCTTTGTTACCACATGGGCTGCAGCACGCCAGGCCTCCCTGTCCTTCACCATCTCCCAGAGCCTGCTCAAACTCACGTCCATTGAGTCGGTGATGCCATCCAACCATCTCATCCTCTGTCATCCCCTTCTCCTCCTGCCCACAATCCCTCCCAGCATCAGGGTCTCTTCCAGTGAGTCAGTTCTTCGCATGAGGTGGCCAAAGTATTGGAGCTTCAGCTTCAGCATCAGTCCTTCCAATGAACACCCAGGACTGATCTCCTTTAGGATGGACTGGTTGGATCTCCTTGCAGTCCAAGGGACTCTCAAGAGTCTTCTCCAACGCCACAGTTCAAAAGCATCAATTCTTCAGCACTCAGCTTTCTTTATATAGTAATTTTATTTAAATGGATGACCCAAGGACATTACTTGAAAAATCCAGAATTTTACTATGCAGTAGAATACCTATGGGTCTGCTTTTATTTGTTTTGGGCCCGTCTCTATCTAGAAGTTATTTCTCCTCCCTTGGTTGCCTTTCCTCCTACTAGTCTGCTATCTATCTACAGCAAAACCATGTAGGCCAACATTGCACAAAATCTGAACACAGAGTGATTGGAATTCTTAGGGAAAGCCTTAGAGAGCAAGTAGAATTTCAGGTTTGGCTTTTTTGGGCACCAGACAAGTTTTACAGGTTTGAAATGCTGATTGATTTATTTATGCACTACTTCATTCAACATCTATAAATTCACATTAAATAAAATAATAATATTATACATCATGAGAAAAAGTGTCAGGGCTGAAAATGTATCAATAAGCACAAATATGAGGGAGCTTTGTGGTAGCCAAACCAAAAAGGCAGACTTAGTTAAAACTTTTGTTATCATAGAGGGTATGTATCATAATATGTAACAGGAATAGCAGTCTGTTTCCTTGTCTTGAATTGTAAGAGAATGTCTCATAGGAGAGTTATACATCATTAAAAGTAAATTCTGATGTTTAGGACTGTGATGTGGTGAAGTAGAAGATCTTAATTCTTAATATTGCTTCCAATAAAATCATAATCATCATCAGTAATTGATGCAGCAGTTGAGCAATTATGTTATCAATAAAGATGCTATGACTCAGAGAATGAAATAAAGAGATTTTCTACCTAGTGCCTTAACCCACCAAGGGGTCTCTGGTAGCCCAGCCTTGCGCACCCAGGGGCAAAGGAGCCTGGCTGTTAACACACCAGCTCCCATCATTTGTCTTTTAGAAACAGCTCGCCTTGGACGTGAATGCCTCAGCACTTCCCGTCTCCCCTGTGCAGGTGGGGGCGAGGCAGGCTCTGGAAACTATAAAGAAAGCCCTACAGGAAAGTAATGACATAAAATAGAGGTGCCGACAGTCAGACCCGTGGGCACCGAAATGTTCAGGGCCAGGGGATGTGAGCGGGGCCCGGTGACATGGAGCTAATGCCGCGAAGTGAGGGAGACGGTCGCACAGTGTAGGCACGGGGTTCCGACTTGCTCCTACATCCCGGCTCGCGGACTTCCACCTCTGTTGCCTTCCTGCTGCTCCAGCGCTTCTCCCTTCCCCACCGTGGCTTTTGTTTTCGCTCCTTTCGTTGCTTCCGGTCACAGATGCCTGACATCCTATCCTTAACTCACCCGAAGAGTGCTCCCCCGAGCCTTTAGTGGGCCGGGGGCTGGGCTCCTTGACTGGAGCATCCATGTCTATTCCCTTGAAGCCCTCCTGCCACGCCTCCTGCTGCAGGCGGCCGCTCATGTTCGCTTCATTTGAGCACTTCTTACAGTCTGCCTAGTGTTGGAGCTATGTTATTAGGCCTCTCTCTCTCCCTCGATCGCGAGCTCCTGAAGGGCAGGTGTTGCTGTTCAGTTACTCCAGCACCACTGCAGCGCTTCGCATGTAATGGGTATTTGATAAATGCTTGTTGAATTAAATCGAATAATTTAAAATCAGAGTCGGTTGGCAAAGGATGCTGTTTTGAGGGGACCGCCTGATTCGGTTACCTGGATAGGGAAAACACACACTCAATTTTTCTAACAGCTTGCACTCAAGCTGTCATTAAAATTAAAGTCCTTTATTATACACTTTCATTGTTGCCGAAATAATAGTCTGCCGTGCCTTGGAGCGGTGAATGTAACAGCCTCTCTTAGTTATAATTTTGTGACATCAGGCATCAAACAGTTGGGAAACTGCAAGTGCTGGTAATGTAACTTTACATATAGTATATCATTACAAATGAGAAAACAGGGCCTTGAGGCAAGGATGCTCTGTAACATACTTTTCCGAAAAGAAAGAAGACCCAATAGAATGAGAGTAAATTTCTGTAAAAAGCCTTTTCTCCTGAAAAACAGAAAACACAGTGCCTGTTTAGTTACCCTTTAATGATTTCAGGTAACTTCTGTGTGGCAGCGTGCTAAATGAAGCAGATTGTATTTGTTCCCCGTACACTCAGCCAGGGCGATGTGCATGCTCCTGTTCCAGTGAGGTTGTTTCAGGAGTCTGAGCTGACCTTGGCCACTGGTCCAGGGCGGAAGGACCTTAGTTTTATCTGACACATCCACCGTCTCCATACCGCCCCCCACCACACATTTTTACATGTAAACCTTTTTCATACTTCTGTAAGCTAAATCTAATTGAAATGAGCGGAGAAAAGAGTCTTTAATGAGATATGATCAAGAAGAAATGACCCACTGTATTTAAATTAATTCAAATGAAGTCATAGTTTGAGGGCAGGGGAGCGGTACAGTGCCCTCCTGGGCCTTAGAGTCAAGGTGGAGATCTGTAGGTGAGCTTTACTGACCATCCTTCTGGTGGGTTTCATCTCACATGTCCCCCCAGCATAGACCCCAATGATACTCATGGACATACTGTATCAGTAAGGTATGTAACAGACAGCCCAAATTAATGTGACTGAAACTAAATGTACAGTTGTTGGAGGGGGGGGTTTCTTTAATTTGGAAAAAAAAAAAAGTCTCAGGCTAAAGAACCTGAGCAGGCCAAGGGAGATCCACCGTCATTAGGAACTCTGGCTCCTTTTATCACCTTTCTCTGTTAGTGTCTGTTTTCCATCTGAAGTCTTGCCTCGTGGTCCTCGATGACTTGCTGGAATTCCAGTAGTCACCTCTGGGTTCCAGGCAGGAAGAAGGAGGAGCAAGGAACGGGAGTGACGATCAGAAACGATGCTCCCTCAATCAGTCAGCGTCCTTAGAAGAGCTGTACTGGAAACCCCAGCAGACTATTTTCACTTACCTCTCCATGGCCACCTTTTTCTTAAATGGAGGGTAGGAAATGCATTTAGTATCTGTGTTCCTCATTGGGTTTCCTTTGTTAAGAGAGGAGAGTGGGATATTAGGTAGGCTACACACACACCAATATTGCTTCCCTCAGATACTTATGTAGATGAGATTGCAGAAGAATAGTGATAGAATGCTTTAAGTGCATGAAAAGCCTCTGAATTCCCAGTTCTCTTGTTGATACTGTTTGGCTCACTGAAAGTCAGAGAGAGAGAGGAGGAGAAAGAAAGAGAATGCTAAGGAAGGGGCTTGACATTTTCTGAAGTGTTGAAACCTCTTCTTGAGATTGCTTGCGCTTTTCAGTGCCTCGAATGCTGACTCTGAGGCATGACAGCTCCAGTTCTTTATTAACATGATTTGAGTCCTCACCTTTCAATAGCCTTGATTATTTCTTCCCTTGGGGAGAGGTTGACCTGGAAGGAAACAAGTAATCTCTCTTCTCTTTTTACTAGCCAAATTTGTCTCTTTTTTTTTCATTCTGAGATTTGAGAAGAGATTGAGTTGAACCTATGTTTAAATTCTTAGGGATTCATTATTAGCAGCAAAAAGAAGTTTGAGTGGACTTCTTGGGAATGGAGAGCAGCAGGCTAGAGGCAGAACGCTCTGCTTTTAAAGGCAAAAGTCAGAGCAGATCCTGGGGTGCGGTAGGCTCAGGGCACCAGAAACCAGAGCATCTGGTAGAGAAGAATGCTCATGGCGTTTTGTTGAAACGATCACCTACCTGTTCAGAATTTCAAATCTAGAATTTCTTGTTGTCCCCTTTTTAGTAAGAACAGAGAGTTGGGTACTGGGCTCTCAGGTGCCTTGTTCTCTACTCTTTGTCCTCTCAACCCTATAATATGCATTAAAAGCGAAGCAATGGGGGCAATGCAGCAGCTGAAATATAGGAAAAGTAATGCACCTGTAAATCTGTCAGTATGGACATTGCTGGGAAATTCAGTTGATTTCAGGCAATTTCTAAGGAGGTAGAAGTTGCAAGTTTAAATCCTACCTGGTACATTTCTCTCTATTACCTTCCTTAGCCGTAAGCTACACACATGATGGTAATCACAGCTACCATGCTCTTACTGATCTTCATAGTTGATCTGTCATATCTAATATGATCTAAATGGGATAGACCACTTGATTCCATATTAAATGCCTATTAAAGAGATGGCCAGTCCTTAAATTTTAATAGTTAATTTGAAGCATCTTCATCAACCTTCTGCCCATTACCTTTTATATTGATCATTTTTGATCATTTTATAATGATCATTTTTGAAAGCCTTTCAAAAAAGAGATCATTAAACTATATTGAAAGAGTGAAAAAGTAAATGTTTGTAAATATTAAATTCTGACTTATCCTCAAGGCCATAAAGAAAGAACACCTGTCATTGTTAAGGAGCATGTAGTCTTTTTTCCCCTGCCTAGAGTAAGTTCCAAGCTGACGGTGAGTTCAACTGAAGAGATGTGATATGAAGTCAAAGCAAAGGTGGCTTGATGGGATAACATTAACCAAGGAGTCTTGGCCCCTATCACTTGTACCATGATCTCACCTGAAACAAAATCCGTATTCTGCTTATCTTCCTGAGCATTCAAGAAATGTAATAAGCCATGCTGACTATAGAATGTGTGCTATAGACCTAACACTGCGCCCCATTTTCCTTTCCATGCCAGGGACGCCCCTTTTCAGATAGCTGTGTGGGACTTTCTGTTCTTCTCTAGAACACGGTTTATGGAAGAGGAAAACCATTACTCTACAGTGCTTTGAGAACATATAGGACTTAGGGGCTGTTTTTCTTTTTCTTTTTTTTTAGATAATACTTTCCCTAAATAATAATACCCAAAGAAATGCTGCAGTCTATTCTGTGGCATTTGTGGATCACATGAATGCAGGCACTTGACAGAGAGCGATAGAGCAAGTTCACAGATCTCTTTACTAAATCTTGGCTTTACCACTCTACAAAATATTTACCTAGAAGAGTATTTCATTTAACTTGGTCTAGTCCATTCTCTGGTAGTCAAGTCCAAGAATTAAAAAGCATGTTTTCTATATATTGAAATGCTGTGCAGCCTATAAAAAAGTCATTGTACTGATGTGGAAAATTTAAAGGACGGGTCAGTTCATTTCAGTCACTCAGTTGTGGATGGGTAGGCACAAATAAATAGGGTGACTTTTCCTAACACTGGAGGATAAGCAGTATTTGAAAGGATTTTTAATAGTGGTTTGTTTTATAAAGAAGGACTGTAGGGAAGAGAAGATTCTGATTATCTACTTTTAAGCACTGTTTGATTTTTTTTAAAAATTAGCATAATTTATTTGAATGGTGATATATTGGATCATTTTTATTTTCTTCTTTATACTTTTCTGTATTTAAAAATTACCCCAAGTCAGTATTATTTTTAAACAAATTCCTTATATATTTTATTCTTCTTATTAAGAATGGTATTTTAAAATTAATATAAACTGTTTCAATCCATTCATTAAAAACTGATGTTTGCATAAAAACTATATGACATGAAAGTCTCATATAACTATTCACACAAAAAAATTAAAAAATGCAATTGATCTGCCATCTTTGTATGATGTGCCTAAACTAAGTTGTGATACAGCATCTCTAGCTTTCATTAACTAAATATAGACATTCTGAAGGTTGAAAGAGAGAAAAGTCATATCATTTTGCAATTTCTCCTTGAAATCAGAACATCCCCCTGAAAAGACCAAAAATATGACCTTGAAAGAATCTCTCTTTATCTTGCAGATTACTCAGGCACTGCAAATTCTAATGCAAGCTTATAAACCATCCTCATTTCCATTAGGAATATAACTGTATTTGCTTTCCTGATATTGCATAAATATGATGATGAAAAGTAAAAGTGCTCAAAATTGAAATTAAAAAAAATTTAAATTACATTTATATTTTATTTTATATTTTTTTAGAAGAAAATGGAATATTCAAATGATCATTAAAGGAGCCAAATATGCTTCTATCCACTTCTTACATATCTTTAAACAAACCTAAACAACCTGTCAAATATGTAAATTTTAAAAGCCAGCATTTCTTCCTTTAATTTGATTGGCAACAGTTTTTAAGTGGGTATTTTGCAAGTACACTTGCTATTTGTTTAGAAATAAAAACTCTAATACCTATAAAATTGTTTTACTGGTCTTCTACTGTAGGAAGAACAAACGGAATGTAGGAAGAGCAAACATAACGCCATGATAGGAGGCAGAGGCGGGAAGGGAAAGACCCTCCTCTGGCAACTAGGACGATTATCAGGCCACCCAGATACAGCCAATCAGAACTTGTTTTCGGAAAAGTCCCGCGCGCGCGAACATGTAACCAATCCGCTTCGCTAACTGACCCCTGCTTATGTTTGAAATTGGATGGCCTATAAATATGGGTAGAAAAACCGGCCTCGGGGCTCTCAGCCTGTGCGCCACTGCGTTGGACACAGCGGGGGCCCTAGCTCGAGCTAGCAATAAACTTCCTTCTTGCGTTTTGCATTGTCTCTTGGTAGCTTTCTCTCTTCCCGCTCGGGGATTCGGACATCGGGCATAACATCTACTCTGTGAATATGCCATGGCCATCAGTATACTCAGTAAGTATCAACTGATAATTTGGATCAGAGAAAAGCAAACATTTCTCAATAAACCAAAGATTCTATTGCTTTGGGCCAAAGACCCTTCGAAGGCCCAGGGCAGACTACATACAGATAGTCTGTTTTCTGAGTTGGTGTAGGTTGGAATGAGTTGCTGAGAAGGAGCATATGTAATATTTCAGAGGTCCACCTATAAAAGGGATTATAACCAAGCTGGCCTATGAGTCACAATTGAAATTGTTTTCTTTTAAAAAGGAACACAATTCATGCAGTAGGACTAGTCAAATGACCTTCACCAAGGCAGAGACATGTTGCATTGTAACACTTAAGGGATTAATTACATTTCTGTGAGTAGCATAGGCCAGACCTAAATGAAATGGTCAGCATTGTGTTTATATATTTGCTAGTTATGCATCACTTTACCTTGCTCACATAATTAAAAGTAGACCTTGAAGACTCAAATTTAAAGCAGTCACTGTTAACTAATTGCTCCTTAGAGTTTTGCAGAGATGGTTCATTTTTCAGAATAAATTTGCAAGTAGAATTTCTATCACAGACACTCAAAATAATGCTTCCACACCCCCCCCCCACCCCACCAACATACACACAGTGGCTGAGAGTCGCCCTGGGGTGTTAAGTCTCCTTAACACAGTGCATTTCCTCACTGGATTTCCAGGTTGCACCTCTGTGCAAGCCCCGGGGTGGGCAGAGCAGAGAAGTAGGGAAACTGGGAAACTGCCAGTCACCAGGAAGGATGGGGAAGCCTGGCATGCTGCAGTTCATGGGGCTGCAAAGAATTGGGTGCGACTTAGCAACTGAATAACAGCAGGAAGTGTTCTCAGCGGCAGGTTGACTCAGCGGATCCAGAGGGCTATGAGGCAAGGCGCCACCAGTGTCTGCTGCAGACAGAGTTTTTCCTTTTAGAAAAAGCTCTGTAAAACTTCAGGTATGGCTTATATGCAAATTTTTTTTGACCCAGAGTAAGATAAAAACTAATTCGTTCTACATTGTACAAATAGGTCAATTTAATAAATGATAGAAGGCCACTTCCATTTAAACACAGTACATGAAATTGTGCATGCAGGTATTTGGGCTTACATTTGAGCCTCTATGTGTACAGATTAAAGACCTATGCCACATCTGTGCACCAACAATCTGTATGTCTACCGAGTGCTTCATGCTTTGAGAAGTGGTGAGCCCATCATCTTTGTTGTTCAGTCGCTAAGTTGTGTCTGATTCTGCAATCCCATGGACTGCAGCATGCCAGGCTTCCCTGTCCTTCAGTATCTCCCAGAGTTTGCTCAAACTCATGTCCATTGAGTTGGTGATACCATCCAACCATCTCATCCTCTGTTGCTCCCTTCTCCTGAATCGTTCCCACCATCAGGGTCTTTTCCAGTGAGTTGTCTCTTTGCATCATGTGGCCAAATTGGAGCTTCAGCTTCAGGATCACTCCTTGCAATGAATATCCATTGTTGATTTCCATTAGGATTGGCTGGTTGGATCTTGCTGTCCAAGGGACTCTCAAAAGTCTTCTTCAGCACCACATCATCTTTGGATCCTTATAAAAGATGTGTGGTTTACAGAGGAGCTATTATTCCAGTTTTCCAGTTGAGAAAATGAAGACCCAGAATTAAGTAGGGGGATAAAAAAATGGATACCAACATCAGGAGACCTGATTACTTCTCCTTGTTTTGCTGTGGTCTTATCTGGATATGTTATCTCTCTTTGCACCTCAGTTTCTTCCTGTGGAATGTGAGTTTCTTCCTGTGGAATGTGAAGGAATTGACAAAACAACTATAAATTTTTGATTATTTTCAACTGATGAGCTGGGACATGGAGCAAAGACTTTTGAATCTTGTAATTGTTTCCACCACCCTTTCAGATTCCAACAAACCCTCTTTAGCATCCATACACTCAGTACGTAATATATATGAGTATAATTAAAATTGATAAAAACTCTTTTAAAAGCATCTAAATAATGTACAAATAGGAATTCATTCATATTTTTACATGCATGCATTTATATTTATATTATGTAGTTATATTTTTAACTTGGTGAATATTTCAAATTAGAATGTTCTCTAATTTTGATATCTTAAAGGCAATCCATTTATAGTACTCTATTGATGCCATTAAATTTTTTTGCAAAATCTTAATATTCTTAAGAAAAACCAAACACTAACCATGTTTCAATTTAAAAATGTTGAGAATTGATATTTCTATCTTATAATATTTAAGGTTTTTTTTTTAATTAAAGATGCTTTATAAAGCTTGTATCATATCGTGCACTGTAGGAGTTGTTTATTATGGAATGACTGTCACCTCTTGTTTCTGCATACGATCCATGAGAATGTTTAGATTAGCATTGCCTTGTTCTGTATTAATTGTGGATATACGACTATTGGATTAGCTCTGAATTGTTCTAACTGTGGATGCACCCACGTATTTTAATGCAGAACATGTTATTTTCTCCCTACATATATTTCTCTCTCCTATTCAATCATAATCAATGTACTTCTACACTCCAGTGCCAGGTTATTTTTGTTCTTTAAGATTTTAATTGCGTTCATTATTTGTGGCTGAATACTGGTTAGGAATAGCCTTCAAAGATTAAAGCTGTTTATCTGGGTATGAATGATCATTTGGTAATCTGCCAAAACCTCATTCACAGGCAAAGCTTTTCTGTCAAAAGGAAGAATCTGACACATAAAGCCGATTTTCTGAACTAATATCAGAGCTCTCTGGAGTCATTAGGGCAAAGCATCTGCACCTCAAAACACTTTGATGAGCAGAACCTGGGCTGTCATTTTGAACACTGGTATTCCTGTCCTTTGAGTTAGATCAACATTCTAGATTTATCACCGTATTGAAAATTCCATTAACCAGGGTGATTCAGTTTCTTTTCCGTCCTCATCATTGTCCTAGTCAGCGCCTGGGTCCCTTATTTATTAGAATGCTGTGATCACTGAGTTGTGGCCACAAAGCCGTGTTACCTTTGGGAGAGAAAGGCTATCAGATTTATTTACCCATGCCAACAAATTCAAGTTACTTAAATTTTTTTTTAAGTGTCTTTTCTGGTATCTACTCAACAAACATTTACTGAGCATCTATTTTGTACAGGGTTCTACCTTTTTGTGTCAAGGAATATAATAGTAAATATTAATGAGTAAGAACACCCTGGTCTAATGGAGATTGAGGGGACTGGAGTCCAAAAGAAATGAATTGGAAATTTCATTTAGTCATTTATTAGCTGTATAACCTTGAATTTTGTCTTTGCTCTCTTCTCTACATGAGTTTGTGTGTGTGTGTGTAAGTAGAATAGAAATAATACTTCTTGTATTAGGTCATAGCGTGCATTGAAAATTAAGCATTTTAAGCACCTCATAGTCCTCAACAAAATCATAGTGACAAAATAAGCAATGGCTCACAGCACTGTGGTAGTATGAATAAGATCCAGTCTTTGTCTTCAAAGGAGTTTACATTTTGTTGATATGTTTTATGAAATGCTCAGTATTAAAGAAAGAGAAAAAACAAAAACAAAAAAACACCTTCAACTTACTTTTAAAATATGCCGATGCTCCATTTTCTCTTATGTGGTGAGTGAAATAGGAAGCACCTGGTCTTTTCTCCTCTTCTGCTTGCCAGTTTCCTTCTATTGCCCCTGTTGGTGGAACCTAATAAGAAGCCAGCTGCTAAAGAAGATATGTAGCTTCAACAGTCCCAGGCCAGCCTCACGAAGCACAGGATTGGAAAGATGGGATGGAGGCAGAGAGCCAAGAACGTACTGCTGGGCACAGGCCTGTGTTAGCAGGATGACCCCATACCTGGATTTGGGGGAATAGAGTGCGGTGTGTTCAAGGTATAACCTTGGAAGGCACCGCAGGTAATGCGCAGTGAGAAGTGAGGCAGGTTGAATTTGGAGCAGCAGGAGAGGACAGACCAGGAAGGACTTAGTTGGGCACAGTTCGGATTTTATTCCAGCAATAATGGGAAGCTATAGACTGTTTCAAATGTGGAAGTCATGCAAGCTTGTTTGCAATTTTAAAGGCCACTTTGGTGACTGTGGAGAGTGGGTTCTAGAAGGGAGAGTAATAATAGAGAAGAAAGCTGGCATCTTGACAAGAGGTGATGATGGTGATGGTGATTTAAGATACGCTTTGGAGGTAGACCCTGAAGGACTGGATGATAAATTGGGTATGCGGATTGATGGGGGGTGGCAGATGGGGAGAGGAATCAAGAACACTCCTGTGAGTTGGATTAAACAATGGAATGGACACTGATTCATTATGGATCTGGTGGAAACAAAAAGAGGGATGAGCACTTGCAATAGTAGAACAAAGATGGATCCCACTTTAGACCCATACAATGTTTGAGACACCTACAAGGTATATGGACCAGGCAGTGGATATCTAATTTTGAAAATTCCAGTGGCATAGAAATTAGTAACTTATGCATTGTTGTGTTTTTGAAATGGTCATGTGGTATGTAAAGCTAGGTCCCTGGGTATGGTCATGTAGGGAGATATTGTGCATTTTAAAGAGAACAGCTAGTGTTTCGAAGACTGGGATAAAATGAAGAACAAATGTAGACAGACTGGAAGGCAGTAAGAAAAGGAGTTGGACCTTCCGAAATTCAAGAGGGAACAGTGTTGCCTGGATGAAAGAGCTCAGTATGTCTTGTGGAAGCCAAGAGCAGAGATGTCCAAGTAGATTGAGAGAAAGAGAGGGTCCATTGATTTGGCCACAGGGAGGTTCACACTGACCTTGATGTGAACACTTTCATGTTATATGGAGTTTTATGAACCTATATATATTTAAGTTTTTATGAGCCTCAGGTGGTTGATGGGAAAGAATAATAATCCCCACGATTTTTGTCAAGTCTGAGGGGAGAATTGTCTGCTGACTTCCTGCCTTTTCAGTTAGGAGATAATATTTGCTAAAAGTGGCCTCTTCTGTGATTGGAATCTATAACTGGAAATTGATCCAGTGTGGTACCAAGAATGCCCTCCTTCTGTTTAATTTGTTAGGCTTTTTCTCTGTAGGACACTCACTGAAAATGATGACCAAGAATTGTTTTAGTGCAACCAGGCTGGGAAAACTAGTAGTAACCAAGGTGGGAAAAAGAAGAGCTGTTTTCATCTGAATAACCAGGTGGTTTCCAGAATAACACAGGATGTTAAAGTAATGCTTTTATATGGATAAAGTGTCATCTTCATTCAATATCAACAGAAATTACTTGAACTAAAAAGTGAAATAAGTTTACTTTTTCAGCAATGCTCTTAGAATCTGTAGATGTAATTGAATCGCTTTTTTATTGGAAGGAAAGTTGAATTTGCTGTTATTTTACTTTGTCTTTTCTTAACTGTGCACTACTTTTTTGTTTGTTTTTGATGGCAAAAGGCACTGCCATCCTACTGCACGCTGAGGACACCAATTCAGAAGTGCAAAGACATGTAGAAAGATATAAAGACAATGCAAAGTCATCATCTTTAATATGCATTTTTGTGTAGAAGCTTTACAGCTTTGTCAATTTTAATTTAATTCTAAATTTAGCTTTAATTTTTAAAGGGACATCTTGTTGTCATCTTACCTCAACAACCCCAGGCTGATGCCTTACAAGTTCTACGCAGGCTACACTTTTGTTGACATTTTCTCAGGTCCCAGATGTCTAGAACACACTCATGATTTTCCTCCACTGGGCTCCTCCTCGTCTATTGCTCTTTATCTCAGCGCATGGTGTTATTGAGGATGTCAAGCCAAAATCTTGAGCCCTCACCCTTCCTGACTGCCAATACATAACCATGACCTTCCCATTTTACCTCCTAAACATCTTGCTCTTGCGCCTTCTCCCATCTGTACTTACTGACCTGTCTCCTTCCCAGCCCAGACTATCATCACCACTTACCTGTACTATTGCAATATCCTTTTATTTATTTTTTTGCATTGTCCTTTTAAATGGTCCCCAGACAGTTACTTCAGCACATTCTCCAGTGTGCAGGTAGAATGATGTTTTCAGAACCCAGATCTGAGCATGTCATCCCTCTGCTTAAAACCCTTCAGTGCCTACCAGTTGCCTTGGGATAGTGACCCCAAACCTGAACCCTGTCTATCGAGTTTGTATGGTGTGTTCTCCTGCCTCACCCTGCAGTCTGCACTCACACATTTTTGTCACTTCCCTTCTTCTGCCTGCAGTCCCTTCTGCTAAGAATCCTTTCCCCCTGCCTTCCCTCTCAGTTAATGCTTGCTTGTCCCCAGACCGCAGATGCAGGCTTCTTTTGCACTGATTACTGTTCCTTCACAGCATTTTTCATAACTATAGATCTTTATCCATGTGTGTGATAAGTGCCATGAAGAATATTTGAATAATATCTGTCTCTAACTAGACTACAAATTCTGTGAGAACCTGGATTATGACTGCTTTTGCTCAGTACTAATAGCATAAAAGAACTCAGTAGATATTTTTTGATAAATGGATGAATGAGTAGTCTTGAAAGGACAGCATAAAATATAAGGCTGTGTCAGTGTACTTTATGACCAGAATTGAAAAAAAACAAAAAACCTTAAAGTTCACATCCTACTGAGTTAATAGGACTTTCCTTATATGTAAAGGCCAGTACATTTTGAGATTAAAGTTGACTTTTTATTAACTTACTATATATATATATATATATATATATAGAGAGAGAGAGAGAGAGAGAGAGATGTATAATTAATAATGTCAGACTAGGGAACTCTACTGGAGAAGTAGCTATTTTCAGATATGTTCTATTATATTTATTACTGTTACTGTTCATAATTGTAATAACTAGCATTAGCAGCTGGCAAAACCAACTTGTAAACATTATTTCACTTACTTTAAATGAATTTAGCATAAAATGTGATTGGAAATGGTGACTTAGGTATAAATTTAGGGGATACATTCCTGTAAGTACACTGACAGAAGTTTAATCTTTTCCCCATGTTCTTTAGCTTTCAGTTTTCCTACAGTTTATCAACTTGGATTTATCTTAATAATCTGCAGCACTATTCTGACTTCAGAAGGTCATTGTTTCCCTACCTGTATCTGAAGTTTCTTCCCCAAAGCAGTATTTATCATTCATATCACATGGATGATTGACAGTCACACAACTATGTGACTTTTTGTCTCATTACTGGATTTCATAGGTGAAACCTTAATAGTCATGTTACTTTCAAAGGAGCTTCTAGTCATATTTCATTGGTAACCTACTACATTATAGTATGCAATAAATATTAATTGATGAAGCTAATCCAAATGCTATTTATAATTTAGAAAGTGAATTTACTTTATTCTCTAAGTCCTGTCATTTCTTAAAGCATTATTTATTTTAATTTGGTATATGGTTGTAGCCACATAAATGAGTAAGGCTACTATTATAATCTTATTTCAATAGCTTAGAAATAATGGGACATTTATAAATCTGAGTTTTTACTCCAAATTAGTTTTTAATGGTGATTTGAATTAAATAATTCTAATAACTATGATTTTCAGATTTCTTATTACCCAAAAATGTAATAACATATACATTTGGACAGAATCTCTAGAGTAGAACTGGTTAATTTAACAGTATATATTGAGATATTTTAATATGTTCTCTAATGTAATATTTCCTCTTTTAGAAAATTACCTGAAGGAAATTGCTAGACAAGGGGCATGTTTTACAGTTAGGAAAAAGTTATGAAAAATATAATAATTTAATGCTATTTTATTCCATAAAGATTTCTCATTTGTTTAAGTATATTTCTGATAAGATTTTGATTTTGAAGAAATTAAGTCATTTTTTTTCTTGCATCCCAAATCAACCTGATGAAGACCTTACTTACTAGCATTTTAATTTGGGAAATCCGCACACAATCTTAATATTAAAATAATAGGAAGTGATAGTAATTTTGATTGCCATTGTCATGCTTTTAAAGAGTAGCTAAAGCATATTAGTTGGATAGTTTATGCAAATCATAATGTATTTTCTTTTAGGAAATTGCTTAAAATTGTTTTTCCAAGTTTTGGGCACTCATTTTCATCTTAGCATAGATTTTGAGTCCTGCATTGATAATGAAAATGTTACCTTCTTTATGCAATAGGGTAAGACCTTTAGATTAAGGCATAGCATAGACGTGGCGCTTCTGGTATGCTTAAGTTTAAAGTAATTACTTCAATGTCTGTGTGTGTTTCCTTAGAAGTTGTTCTGAGAAGATGGCTGTTGGGCTTCCTGGCCAACTTCTGGGCATCCCAGCCCTCCCATTAAGTGTATTAGGTGTCAGGATGGGGCACTGGACCCTAGTCCATGTAATTGCACAGACCTCACTCCCTGGGTTAGAAGCTCACATGGGGCCCTGTTTGTTGATGTATTTGCAACAAAAAGCCATTAACTTGCAGGGTCAAGGGGTTAATGGAGGAAATATTCTTGTCTTCCTATTATCTTGGAGTGTTTTGCTGGGAGCTCAAGAAAGATAACACTTTTCTCCCCCAATTTCTCTTGGCAGTTTTAAAAATGGTGACTTCGTGTTTCCGTGACTAAATAAAAGATTAAATGCCAATATGGAAAGCTTTAGAAATGTACTTAGTCAAGCTGACAGTTCAGACAGGCATTCTATCATGGCCACCTTTGCTGAGGTCACCAAATGGCACCTACTAACAAAACCTAGGAGGACGGCACCCTAAGGATTTCTCGATTTCTGAGTCTTTAAGATTTTTTTTTTCTTGTTCCATTTTAGGCAAATTAGTCATCCTGCATAAGAAGTCAAGTAAATTTAGTCAAACTTTGAAGGAGAGAATACTTTTATTAACTCCAAAAGGAATGCTATATGTTAAAGAGAGCATTCCGCTACTCAGATTAGTGTCCCTCAGATTCCAAGTATTTTTAAGAGTATATAAAGAGGATAAATAGATACCTTTATGCTGATGAACAGAAACCCACTCCAGTGTTCTTGCCTGGAGAATCCCATGGACAGAGGAACCTGGCCATAGGGTCTCATAGAGTTGAATATGACTGAAGCAATTTAGCACGCACACACATGCTGAATAAATTCTTATTAAACCTAGGATGGTTATAGGTGGGATGACAGATGAAATTAACTTGCCTGGATTTTATATGTGGAAATCATTGCCTAGCTAAGGTTATATCTGTGACTTTTTTCTTTGAAAACAATATATTTCATAGTCTAACTCTTCAAGCCTAATGTATCTGATGAAATTAGGTTGCCTAGTGCAATTTGAGAGTCACTGGAAGGACCTCTCTTCTTGGATGTAAGGGTTCCACTGGGGAATTTTCCCCAGAAATCCAGCAAATTAGAGGATTTTCCAGATTAATTAAATAAGCCCTTTCGGGATGCATTGTTGAGTATTTTAGGAAACCTTGTCCATTTCTTTCTCTCTGAAGGCCAGAATACCTTTATAGTTTTATTTGAAGGTTAGGCATAGTCTTGAGTATTGTTATTAAGCCAGGATTGTGTTACATCAAAATAGTCTCAGTTTATTTAACTGCATTGCTGTGCCAGCAAACACAGGTTGTGCTGGTTTGGTTTGACACAACTTGGCTGGCGGGTTTGACTGATTTTACTAATTAAGTCTGCCACAACAGTCAATGTACATGGATGCATATGATTTTGGTCTTCCATTTCACCTGTAATTTAGCTTGACAACACAATGTGAGTTTTCTTTCTACTTAATGTTTATAGAAAGAGAATTTGTAGCACATAATTTTCTAATTTTCCTGAAATCCTAACTTCAAAATAATAGAAAGGGGGAATGTAATCACACCTCCTGCTTAAAATACTTTAAAAGTGAAGAAGCTGGTGGAAAACTTTTCATTAATTGAGATAATTTTTTTTTTTATACTTCAGAATTAGTAGAGATCATGCTTTATAACAGGCTAGGCAGCATTGCTCATGGTTGTGATCTGCCACCTTTCTGTGACCTCCAACACTGAGAAATTGCCACTGTGATTTTGCTGTAAAAAGCCTCCCTGTCTGTGCAGCCTGACCCAGGGCTTCAGTCCCTTTAGTCCCACAGACTTCATCATTAGGCCAGTTTGTCCACTTAACATCTCTGGCAGTCAAAGTGTTCGTGCAGACTTTGCATATTCATGAACTTATTAAAAATGACAACATAAATGTTTATTCCCAAGGGATTTTTTTTTTAAAAAGATGTCTTACTTTCATCTGTTTATTTTACATATTCTCACACCAGGAGTTACTCATGCAGTAATAGCTACAATGATAATGTATATTGGCCATCTGCTAAGGCATATTTCTTAAAAAAAAATCTCCCATCAGAGACACTAAGCATATAGGATTCCCAGGGGAGATCTCACGGATGCTCACCCATGACCCAGTCGACGGCGCATGCTGCTCTGCGCTGGCTCTCACTGCCTTCTTTTGCTCAGGGCCGCTTCAGTAGGCAGCATCGAGTCCGGTCTGCAGGCACATTCCCAAAGAGCGGCTCGGCCCCTCACTGCTGTCTGCTCGGTTCAGTTGGAGCGGAGGGTCCGGGGTTTCTCCCACTGGGTCAGAGGCTCGTGGGGCCCAGAGGTGGGGTGAGGAGGCAAGTGGAGGAACACAGAGGGTGCTGTCAGAAGAGTGGGACTAGTGCACTCCAGGTCCAGAAGATAAAGGGGCACAGCTCCCTCGCGCTGCACGTTGCACATGAGTGTAGCATCGTGAGGGCGGACCGGTGACCTGACCGCATTCTGGGGTACCTGAGAAGCTGTCTGACCCTGCTGAAGTCATCTGGCCTTCTGATGCCCCGTCTGTGAGCCAGTAACAAAACTGGCTACACTTGGTCTCTCTCTGTATACTACATGTGCATGTACACACACACTCCTTCCGGCTAGAGCAAACCAACCACCACCCGTTCTCTTCGGAGCAGCCCTGTTTATCAGTGCTTGCTCAGACAGCCTTCCTCCTGGCAGGCTCCTCAATCCCTTGTGTACATGAGGCTTTGACAGGTCAACCTGGCAATGAATTAGATATGACCCAGGTTAGGCCCAGGCCTGCCTAGCATGTACTGTTAAACAAGGGCCGACGTTTTCCTCTTTTTCTCTTTAATTCTCCTTTTCCTCTTCTCTTCCCTTTCCTTTTCTTTCCATCTCCTCTCTTCTCTTTCCTGCCCTCCCCTCTCTCTTTTCTTATTGTTCCCTGAAACTTGATTTCTTTGAAAGGCACATTACTCCCTTGTGCTGCAACTTAGAAGTTAGTGTAGCATAGCGTGGGGTGGACTGGTGACCTGACTGAATACCAGGACCCCTGCTCGGTATCCTGGCCCCTGAGAAGCTGTGTGACCCTGACGAAGTCATTTGGCCTTTCTGAGGCCTCATCTGTGATATTAAAGTAACTGGACTTGATGAATCACAGCCATTCCAACTGGACATTTCGACTATTCTATGAAAGAAGAAAGTAAAAGGCAAAAGTAGAAACAGATTATAGAAACACCAAGCTTTCTTTTTACAGCTCCCGGCCCTAATTTCCTGATTGTTTTCCTTTTGACTGTCCCAAAGATGAAATCTTAGCCACCTTGCTTTTAAGTTTCACCCACCAAGGCACAGTGGGTCAATGTCAGTGACTTTCAGGATTTCAACACAGTTAAGTTGTAGAAATATCAGGGACAAAGCAGAATTATATATATATATATGTGTGTGTGTGTGTGTGTGTGTATCTACCAAATTACAGAGCCCTTGAGTGGTTGATCAGGGCATCTCAGCCCATCGCCAACCATGACGTAACATACCTTGAACGGAGTGACGGTCCTGTAGGAGCAGCCTGAGACAGCACGGCCCTGAGTTTCGCTTTAGCAGATAATCATATTAGCACTGGCTATTGCTGTGTACAGTGTTTCCGACCAGAGAAGATAGGAATCTAGTTTATGGTGGGAGAATTCTGAGGTGGAAATTGGAGCAAAAAAAATGTCCTGTTTACATTTATAGTTAAATACTTCTATTAAAGAAAAACTTAAATATCTGGGGTACCTTGTAGTCATTGTTAAATATCCTCTTCTATAACATTTCAGAGTGAAATTAAACACAATAAAAATGCGGTTAAAACCATCAATCTCCCTAGCACACACCATTAATCCATATTTGAACATTTTTACATGCATATACATAAGTATACCTTCTAATTTGGACTCATCTCTATTTATACATTCTGAATGTTAATATAAATCAAGATTTTAACAGTGATTTTTTAAATTATTTTGTTTATTTTTTGGCCATGCCATGTGACATTTGGGATCTTAGTTGCCTAACCATGGATGGAAACCGTGCCCGTTGCAGTGGAAGTGTAGACTCATAATCACTGAACCTCTAGGGAAATCCCAACAATGATATTTTAAAAATAAAAAAAAATATATGTAATGGTTATACCTCTAATAAAGTAAATCATGATGAAACAAAGTAATGATTGCCCCATCTGATACCCTTTGAAATTTGTATCACAAGTAAATATCTCTGTGTGTCTCTGTCTCTCTCTCTGTCCTTGTACCTGTTTCTCCGGTCTTGTCTCTCTTTCTTTGCATACATAGACACACACCTTGTGTCTTCTAAATAGATAACTGATTTTATCGTTTGTTAGTATCTGCATGAAGATTTGTTTGGTTAGAATTTTTCAGTTTTAATGATAATATTAGAGCTGCACCTACCGCTAGTGTTCCTACTGTAATTGAAATTTTTCTAATAGTCATCTTTTGCCAGCTGCTGGATGTCAGTGAAGCTTTTGCGCTTAGCCCTGAGTTAAAAGGTCTTTTTATGTTCACTCAGGATGGTTGTGGGCCCACTGGCTGTCACCGCAACAGCACTTCCCATCACCCACAGACAATTTCATTTAAGACAAAATAGCGGCTCCAGCAGAAAATAAGCGCAGTCCTCTTCTTTGTAAGTTGTAATTGAGGTTAAGGCACGGCATATTGCCTGTGGCAGAATCTATTACCAAGAAATGGAGACCATGATTTGAAGCTGGATGCAATGTAAGCAAAATGAATTAATTATTAGCAGCACAGAATTGAAGCAAAATACAGGGTTTCCTAAAGTGAAAACTATTGGCATTTTTAAAAAGAAGACACAGCAAGGCACTTATTGATGAATCACCCAGTTTTTTCCACTGTTCTTGTTTTTTGGAATTCGTATATGCTTATGTTAAGACTGTAAATTATGTTGACTGTAAATTAAGTCAAACTTTGCTGAGAATGTCATAGAGATATTTTCTAATATATTTAGTTCTTTCCTAATTTGAAGTCAGTGTTTTTTAATGTATGACTTTTGTATTACTTGGATAAGTAAGTGGTTAAATAATGATATGACCAAATTACCTTTAATGTTATTCTTTAAAACTGACTTTTTTCTTGTCCAGTATGCTTGAAGAAGGCAAAGTGGCAATTTTTTTAGGGGGAGATCTATGAATACTTACCACTTCATCTCATAAATTGTAAATTTTAGGTTTTTATGTAGATAATTATTTAGCAAAATAAAACTCTTCATAGAAGCAAAGTACCCAGGTTATTTGTACTTCTTTCCTTTAACAGTGCTTTTGCTAGGAGTTATGTCATTTTTGTTGTTTTTTAGTCTGATTCACCAATCTTTCCCAAGCTAGCTTATGGTTTATAAATCAGAAGTAAGGAAATTCAGTGAGACAATAAGAGAGGGGATTTAGTTCAACCTTACTATTTTAATTATTTTATTTCAACTTTACAGGGAGATATTACATAGAGATACAGATATATAGATTTAAATATATTAGCATGTCTGGCATGGATAAATTCATGAATATTTTATTCAGTGATTCTCTAATCAGTCCAACCAAATTCTCCCTTGTCAGCACACACTCTCTCTCTCTTTCCCCTTCCTCCTTTTGATTTTTAAATTATTATAACACATATTTATACTGCTATACCCTGGCCTCCGATCTGACTTATTTAATTGTGATTATTTCTGTTAGAGAAAGGAGTAGTAGTAGTATTTCTTTTTTATTTGCTCATCTGTGCTGTACTTAGTCACTTAGTCATGTCTGACTCTTTGCAACCCCATGCACTGTAGCGGGCCAGGCTCTTCTGTTCATGGGGATTCTCTAGATAAGAGTACTAGGGTGGGTAGCCTATCCCTTCTCCAGTGCATCTTCCCGACCTAGGAATCAAACTGGGGTCTCCTGCAATGCAGGCAGATTCTTTACCAGCTGAGCTACCAGGGAAGCCCCATTTGCTCATCTAAGCATTTATAATTTCAATAAACTAAATGTTTTTTAATAGATTAAAAAATCACAGAACAAAATTATAGTGGCCAAATGTAATAAAACCAAGAATATGTATCTGGTTTTCCATTTCACTCAAATTTCATTCAGTTGACTGACACTGAGTTTTCATTTTTAAATCTCACCATTCAAAATAAAATATATTTGTAAAGACTTATTTTGTTTTTTTTTTTTCTAGAAAACAGATGGCTTTTTATTTTTTCATTTATTTTGGATGTTGTTTTTTATATAATAGTAGTATAATTGTTTGCTCTTATGTCTCATCTAGATTATTTTGTGAAAGCATACTCTGTTTTCACTGGAGATTTGCCAGGAATTGTGCACATTTACCTGCCTTTGAGTTGTGGAAAATCTGAACAGATGATTTTCTCAGTATCTGGAGAACTAGAATGCAGGATTCAAGGCCACTCTATGCAAACTGCATATGTTAAACTGGGAATCTAGACTTTTTCTCATTAATATCTGTGCAGGTAGGAAACAACAGTCCCATAGGTCCATGGGAAATCCACCGGTGCCTAAGGAGAGGACCAGCATCCTGGGAAAGAGGAGAACCTTGGAGAAACCCCAGAGTTTGAGAGGCTTTCATCTGGGTCTGCTCTGTTGGATGGAGATGGGATCTTTCTATAGCATGTCTCAATCCCCACAACCCCCATTGAAATGCTTTGAACTGATGGTGTCCATGAACAGCACAGTCACCAGTATGAACCAAAAGGAAAGCCGCTGTGTCCTGGTCACCAGTGATTATGCTCATACTAATTTTCCCTAAACTTCCTTTCCAGTTTTTTATAGGGCTGCAATTTCTGACAAGATGTAACAAGAAAGGCGATATGCAGGTGTATGTGTGTGTGTGTGTGTGTGTGTGTGTGTGTGTGTAAGAGCTGAAGATAGGTTGCTGCTGCTGTTGTTCATTCGCTAAGTCATATTCGACTCTTTGTGACCCTAGAGATGTGGGTTTCTCCAAGGTTCTCCTCTTTCCCAGGATGCTGGTCCTTTCCTTAGGCCCTGGAGGATTTCCCATGGACCTATGTGACTGCTGTTTCCTATTTGAATGCCAGATGTCTCTGTCTCTCACCATCTCCCAGAGATTTCCCAAGTTCATGTCCGCTGAATCAGTGATGCTATCCAATCGTCTCATCCTCTTCCATCCCTTTCTCCTTTTGCTGTCAATCTTTCCCAGCATCAGGGTCTTTCTTGTCCAAGGAGTCGCCTGTTCACATTAGGTGGCATTTGAACTTCAGCTTCAGCATCAGTCCCTCCATTGAGTATCCAGGGTTGATTTCCTTTAGGATTGACTGGTTTGATCTCCTTGCAGTCCAAGGGACTCTCAAGAGTCTTTTCCAGCACTACAGTTCAAAAGCATCAATTCTTCAGCACTCAGCCTTCTTTATGGTCCAACTTTCACATCCATATATGACTACTAGAAAGATCATAGTTTTGACTACATGGACCTTTGTTGGCCAAGCGATGTCTTTGCTTCTCCATATGCTGTCATGAAGAAAAGTAGGAGGGGGATAAATTCTGGTGACTCAAAAATGGGCTCCCACACGGAAAACCCTAGCTCTCGGGTTGGTATCTATGAAGCTCTGTAAGTCTTTAGATGTTCTTCAGGGAGTTCATGGATCCCTTGTAATTTTAAGCTAATTTTGTGTGCATGCACATATGCCATTTTAGGAGAAAGGATTCATTGTCTTTGATCAGATTTTCAAAAAGCAACATGAAGCTGTTCCTAAGAAAATTTCACCTCCTGGAAAATAATGGTTGTCCAACATACTGGTTACTTTTTATTTCTTTAAGGAACAAGTTTTCTGTCTACATTTAGGCATTCATTATGTGTGTGGGCCAAGGCTGTACTTTACAATCCAGCTTAACTAATCTTATAATCAAAGAAAATTCCTTCCAGATTCTGGTGAGGACTTAACTATCTGTTATCATTTTACATTTCACTTGTCTTCTTTTTTTTAATCTGTATATTTCCTAGGTCTTATATTTAGGATTAGGAGACAGTTCTATGGGCTACCAAGTGGACACCATAATTAACAGCAGTTCCTTTCTGTTCACATTAAATATTGGTCCCTTGAATGATTATACTATTTTATAACCTTTTTATAATAAGATGTGAATTCCATCATTTTCAGAACCATACTTGAGATGCAAAACTCTACATAAAAGAGAAACGCAGAGTCCATAAGTTAATAGATCTCTTGTTTAACATAGTGCAGGCATGCACTGTATTTCTTCCCCTCTCTGCCAAATACTAGCTCTTGTCATGTGTTCAATAGATGCCAGTTTAGTGGAAACAATAACTAATCATAAGTTAGTATCATCTTGTCATTTGTTGGGTGCTTACTTTCTCTCAACCAACTTGCTAAAACCTTTGTGCATATTAAATAAACCATTATAAAAATTCAATAAAGCCATGATAGTTTAAATAACTTCACAAAGTTAACAGAGTTCTGTATCCAGTGAGACTATCCTTCAGGGAATGAAAGTGAAATAAAGACATTCTCAGATGAAGGAAAACCAAGTGAATTTGTTGGTCAGCAAAATGAATCTGAAAATTGCTAAAGGAGGTTCTTGAGACCAAAGGGGAGTCATAGAAGGAAACAAGAAATGTCATGGGTGAAAAGAGGATGAGAAAGGGTTAATATTTTGTGAATATGATAGATTGTTCTCCATGTGGGTTTTGGAAATTATGTTTGATATTTGAAGGCAAAAATTATAGCATTGTTTGAAGAAGTTCTCAGTGTATTCACAAATGATATTTAAAGCAGAAAGTAAGAAAATGCTTTAAAAACAAATATGCACATGAGCCAAATGGAGAGCTTCCAGTGGTCGAAGGTGGGGAAATTTGACCAAGAAAATAAATAATGTATCGGTTTATATTATAGAATAGAAATGGATAAAGTATCCATGAATTCATACTAATAAATGCTTGAATAAATAAATAAGGAATAACAGAAAGTATTCTGTACAGAATTTCAAATAGCTTATGTAGGTACTTTGCCCTCAGGAGATACAGCAAAACTCCATACTTTTTTTTTTTTAATTTTTATTTTTATTTTTTTTATGGGATTACTGTGTTTTATTTATCTTTTCACCATTACAGCAAAATCTGAGTACATTGATGGCAGGTTTTAAGCAAACTGATTTTGATCTGTTACATTGTTTCTCACCGTCTAAACCTCAGGAGTCACTATCCATTTTTCTCATCCAGCAAATAGAGGGAAATTAGTTCTGTGTTGAAATTGTGTGGATTATGATAATTGTGATTCTTAATTGCGTTTATTTTTTTTTTCATGGGAGCTGTCTTTTCCTTGTCAGGTCCCATTCGTCCCTTCCTCACAAATATTCCTTCTCTACCAATATGCCTTTTCCTATTTGGTATAATTTGCCTTTGTTTTATTTCTTCCACAAGACTGCAAACCCATGAAGGACAGGGTCCAGTCAGTTTCTTTTCCGACTATTCATTAGAACCTGATGTGGGCATTCTGATAAATTTTCAATGAACAAAACTTCTTAAATTTCAGCTATAAATTTTCATAATCTTAGAGCAGATTTTGGCAGAATTTATACAATGTAATGGGGAGGAAAAAAAAACTGAGGAGAGACATTGCTACTGCTAGTATTGTATACAAACAAAATAGAAAAGTTTTAGCTTTTTTGGGTGATTTGGTTTTAATAATTTGATGTTTTCTCTTCTGTTAGAGGTTAGAGGATAGTGAATACCAATGGATACCCCATTCACTTCTCATCTCTTTTAAACTTTTTGCTATAGGATCAAATTTTTTATGTTAATTCCAGGTGGAGTTTTGTACTTACTTAAAAGCCTCCATGTAGTCATCCTGTAAGTCAGAACAAAATATTTTTTAAAAAGAAATCTTACGTTAGGAAAGCCTCAAACCACCTCTTTCCCCAACCACAGAGTATATATTACCCTATTCATTCATAAGTATTCAAACAATTACATTAACTTATACCACTAAATAGATCTTCAATCTCTTGATAAAGAATTCAACTACCAACTTAATGCTTGTAATTTTTAATTCTGATAAGAAAAGGAAATTGAAAATGGACACTTCTTCCCAACTCCATACTTTTTAACTGTGGGCTGTACATCCGGTCCTAGTGTCCAAGAGAACAGTATGGAAAGGAGTAAAAACACTATGCAGTGGAGAAATCTGACAGAAGTCCACCTTGGCCAGGAGACCAAGGTCAGTATCACTGGTTATCAGTCGTGTTGGTGATAGTATGTGCCATTGGTACGTGAGGAGGATGGCACTTCACCTCTGTGGGCTTCCTCCCCAGATCCCATAAACTCCATCTGATGTTGAGGAAAACATCAGATAAATTCCAAGTGGAGGGCATGCTACAAAGTAGTGACCAACATTTCTCCAAACTGTCAAGCCATCAAAACAAGGCAAGTGTGAGAATCCATTATAACCAAGGGGACCTCAGGAGACAACGGAATGTAACTAGGTATCTTAGCTGGGATACTGAAGCAGAAAAATAGGTAAAAACTGAATAGGGTATGCATTTCAGTTACTAATAATCTATCAATATTGGTTTGTTAGTTGTGATAGATGTGCCATACTAATACAAAACATTAATAGGAGAAACTGGGTGTGAGGTATGTACAAACCCTATTTTATCTCTGCAGTTTTTCTGTGAGTCTAAAACTATTCTAAAATTTTGAAGTTTCCTTTAAACATATACTAATCAGGGGCTTCTGTGGTGGCTCAGTGGTGAAAAAAAACTGCCTGCCAAGACACGGATTCGATCCCTAATCTGGGAAGATCCCACGTACCAGGGAGCAACTAAACTAAGCCCGTGCGCCACTGTTGGGCCGGTGCTGCGGGGCCCAGGTTCCCTGACCGCCCGAGCCTGCGCGCCCTGGGGCCCGTGCTCCGCAAGGCAAGCCGCTGAAACGGGGAGCCCATGCGCTGCCACTAAAGAGCAGCCCCCATTCTCCACAGCTGGAGAAAACAAGCATTCAGCACAATCAAAAATAAACAGATAAAGAAAATTTCACAACATATATACCAATCAAAGGAAATCAGAGTAGTTCTATTCAGATAAGACAAAATAGACTTCAGAACAAAGAAAATTGCCAGCATCAAGAGGAGATATTAAAAAAGAGGAGATAAATGGGTCAATTCATTAAAAAGATATAATCCAAAATGTGTATGTACCAAACAACAGAACTGGCAGAACTGAAAAGAGAAATAGACATGTCTTCAATTACAGTCATGGACTTTGACACTGCTCTCACTGTAATTGATAGAACCGCCAGGCAGAACATCAGCAAGGACATAGAAGAGCTGAACAACACTATCAGTATCAAAATACTTACAGAATTTTGTGCAGACATATGCCAACTGATTACAAGATTTATGTGGTGAAGAAGAAACTAGAATAGCTATTTCTGAAAATTTTGAAAATTGAAGTTGGAGTAATTCACCTAAAAATAAATACATGAAAAGAACTTCAGAAAGGTGATACAGGTAATAAGTACCAGAGCCAGGATTCAAACTTAGGTCGCTCTGATTTCAAAGCCCATAAACTTGCTGAGTCCCATGCCGTGACGCCAGCCATAGTGGGCAAGCACAGCCCATCAGCTTTCACTTTTGCATGTCATACATCTAAAAGGAGTAGATTTCTGAACACCCCCTTGTTTTCCTCTCCTGGGATTTAAGATGCATGGCTTAGAAGCAGAAAAAGTGTATGGTAGCATGCTATGGCTATCAACTCAGGTCACAAAGTTTAGAATTGCAGTGTTTGCTTGTTAGGCTTTTCATAGATGCTCAGACCCTGAATCTCCCATTTTCTCTGTCTGACCTTGGGCGCATCATCTGACATTTCTGGGCTTCAGTCCCCTCAAGTCTAAAAGCAGGAATTCAATGAATTTACACACATACAACAACAACAAAACATTACCAAGAATCAGTCAGTTCAGCTGCTCAGTCATGCCTGACTCTTTGCGACCTCATGGACTGCAGCACGCCAGGCCTCCCTGTCCATCTCCAACTCCCGGAGTTTACTCAAACATGTCCATTGAGTCAGTGGTGCCGTCCAACCATCTCATTCTTTGTTGTCCCCTTCTCCTCCTGCCTTTGATCTTTCCAAGCATCAGGGTCTTTTCAAATGAGTCAGCTCTTCGCATCAGGTGGCCAAAGTATTGGAGCTTCAGCTTCAGCATCAGTCCTTCCAATGAACACCCAGGACTGATCTCCTTTAGGATGGACTAGTTGGATCCCCTTGCAGTCCAAGGGACTCTCAAGAGTCTTCTCCAACACCACAGTTCAAAAGCATCAGTTCTTTTGATTTTAAAAATAGTTCCCTATTCCCAATAAGCACTCAAGAGGACTGTTACTATTCGTTACAACTCAAATAGAAAATCTTCTTTCCCAAGGGCATCTAATATGCCTTTAGATAGAAATAAGCATGAAGATGACAATGATTCTTTCAAAAATGATATCTGGGTCTGAATATAACCTTTCTTCTCCCTTATCTTTCTTTCCACACCCCCAACTTCAGCAATGTCTCAACACCTCTTTGGGTAAACTAGCTTTAAATAACAGAGTGATTGGTGGGAAGTTGAGCCCTGAAAGAGAACATCAGCAGTGATTGCATTCCAAGTCTGAGCTTGTACACAGTTCTCTTCAGGGCATAATCTGAAGTTTTATTTGAGGACTTTCCATTTCACCACCACTCTTTCTCAGCGCGGGAGGCAGCCAGGAGTAACATATAAGGAGGAATACAAGGTAGCATCTTTATAGCTTTTCATTGCTGGGTAACTATAAATGCTTGCAATTTTTGTTTCAAAATAAAATTGATATCATAACTTTATAGAAATAAGTTATGGAGGAGAGTTAGCAGACATTATATCTTTGTAATAAAATATTCTACTGGCTGGTGTGTGCATACATAATAGATTATTTTTTTGGCAGACACTAAAAAATTAAAGTTTGGTAATGTAAAATAAAAACCATCAGTAGAGAGAAATGGTACCCAAAAAGAATGGAAAGTTTTGAGCTACAGCATCTTTTGAAGGATAATTTCTTTCTGTGATAATCATTCATTCAGCAGACATCTGTGAATACGTACCATGTTCCAGGAACCTGGCTATTTACTAAGGCAACAAAGATGACTAAATCTTTGTCATCCTTGCCCTTGAAGTGCTGGTTGAAGGAGACAGATAATCGAAGAGATAATTGCAGAACATGACAATGAGCATGATGATAAAGCAGGAAAAGGATGCTGAGGGAGCACGGAAGAGGGGACTTGCAGCTCTAGGACTTTGAGAAGAATTGTGAAGGAAAGTACATACGTTGAATATTTGCTCAATGTATGGATGAAGGAGCAAATAGTATCTTAAAATGACTGTGATCACAGATGCTGTGCCCTGAAAAGATGACCTGGGATTTGGCAAATAAAAGGGAAGTTTCAGTAATCTGGACATAATCCATGTTGCAGAACCCTTACCGTTCTTACACTCCCTAAAAATTGAGGAACATATTTTAAGTAATGTAAGCTGTGTGCTGTTATTTCCCAGAAAGGAATAATTTACTGGGGAAAACTGTGTCTAGGTTAAGTTATATCTTATTTCAAATAAGAGATATAACTGGGGAATGCATTTGAAAGAAAACCAGCAGTGAATCTTTGGAAAAGAAAAAAGAAAAATCCTTAAACTCTCAAATAGATGTTTTTTTTTTTTAAATTTAGGAATTTGCATGCGTACTTCCATAAATAGTTTCTAAATGACATTGATGTTTTCATAGATTAAATATTTGCCTTAACAGAATATATCACTATATCTGTTCCCTGTGTACATGTATTTATCTCTCGATATCTATTAAATTCCCTCTAGTAATTCAAATATAAAATTGGTATGTCAGTCTTAGAGGTGCTGTTCAGTTACTGAATATTATAGCTAAATTGGAGTCTAATTTTTCATTGAATAAGATTCCCTTTCTAGTGTAGTACAGCATTCAATCAAGAGTTCATAATAACAATAACATTAGCAATACCTAACACCGTAACCTTTACTGAGTGTTTACGATGTGCCAAAACAGTGCTGTCAACTCTTCTCGTGCACAATTTCATTTAACCCTTATGATTAACTATCTCAAACTGTTGTTGAAAGCACCAAGTGTAGAATTGGTCATTTTTCCTTAAGGCATTTAAGTTGATGTTTTTACACTCGACTTGAACTTTGGTGTCTAATTGTTGCGTGTACAGTTGGTCATTTAGTTGTTGATTTTGCTTCCTAATAACCAGGTTCTTCTTAGCACAATCAGAAGTTCCTTTCCAGCCTTTGTTTTATTTTTGATTCGAGTTGCAGTGTTGCTCTACCCTGGTTCTTCAGTTCGTGAAGATAGACCTGGATTAAATTGGACACTGTTCCCATAGTCCATTCTTCTTTGATTTTAATCCTCACATTTCTCACTTCTTAACCTGAGTGCTTTGTGTGAATATAATCTTGTTTTAATGCGGTTGTCTTAAATATCTCTGTCAATGAATACAACCAGAATTCATTTTATTTTTAGAACAAATATCCTTATTGTGAATATGTAATAAAGATCCTGCAGACTTTATAGTGTTTTCAGCTTTCTTAAACACTTTGATATCTGTTAGGATATGAGTTTATATTAAGCCATATCTGAACTTAATACTCTCAAGAAGGTAGGTCAGTGAAAGTACAATGAGATGAAATTATTTGCCCAAATTCAAGACCTGATCAAGTCAAAATCTGAATTTCCTGAAGGTCAAATTTCCCTTTCTCCCACTCCAAACTTTCTTTGATTTCTTTTTGCTATAATTAAAGCAGTAATAACATAACATCATAACATTTGTAGTGAATGTTTTAATACACACGAGTCCACATCCACTGTTTTCTTTGGTCCTCTTAATGTCATAGGGAGTTGAACTAATACTGATTGACCCTCTTGTGGATGAGGACACTGAGGCTCAGAAGAAATGATATGACTACCCAAAGTTCATGCATTTATAGTGAGCAGCAGAGGCTGGATTTTTACACAGGTCTGAGAAAAAGATCATTTTAAGTAAATAGGTTTAATTTGGAGTTATATATACACTGGAGTAGCTTAGTTATAGGGGAAGCAAGAGATTATTTACTTGTTCATTATTCCAAATTTTTTCATTAGGAAATCTACTGATTCCAGTTCAACAAATGGTTTGTACTCTATCATTTTTTTTAGGAAAGAGTTTCAGGAAACATAATTATGTCATTCTCATTATGAGTCAAACCTAGAATCTACAGGTTTCAAATGATATTTATTCTCAGTTATTCGTCTTTGTTATATTATTGTGTATTATTGGTTGACCAAGAGAAATTTCTATTTCAAATGGAACACTTGCAATTTCAAGTTCTTTAATTATTCTTCTCTTAGTGATACCTTTCAAAGGAGGTGGATGAATTTAAGATCTTAGTAAGAATTATTAGATAAATCTTAGATCTGGTTTATTCCTCACATATCATCTTGAAAGAAAATGAGAATGAACCAAAATGGTAGATAGGTTACAACTCACCTAAAATTCTGTTGAAAGGACTCAAGAAAAAAAAAAAATATATTTATAATAGCACTGGCAAATGATAGTAAATATTGCCATGAGATAGAGGCAAGTCCAGAATGAATGCTAATTTACTGTTCAACTTTATGCCAGATATTTTAGTCAATGTAATAGCACATACTTTATACATACACATAAAGACAAAATTATCACTAATTGTAGATGATTATCTACCTATAAAATTGTATCTAAATAAAACTATTTCATTTATAACAGAGTTTAATAAGCTGTTCAAAGTCAGGGTCTATTTTGGTATGGGAGTTGGCATGATTAAGACTTTATTTTAGAGTAAAACTCTGGGGACCATCACTAGGATTAACCAAAGCAAAAAGAGACTCATCAAGAGGTTGTTGAAATGGCCAAGTGAAAGATGATGAGGGCCTGAGTAGAAGGAAATTGATAAATCAATAAGATTTCTGATCTAAACACAGTAGAACATGACACTGAATGGATTAAGCTAACAGAGTAGGCAGGCAGAAAAGCACCAGTGACAATTTTTCCCTGGGAGAATGGTGACATTAATACCAAAGATAGGGGATTCGGGACAGAGGTTCTTTTCGTAGCAGTGAATCTTCATCTTGGCTGCACATTGGGATCACCCGGGAGCCTTTAAAAATCCTGATGCCTTGGTTGAACTGGATCAGAGTTTCGCTGGTAAGACTATGGGATTATTGAAAGCTCTTCATTGGATTCTGATCTATTGCTAAGAAAACAATTATTGTTCTAAGCAAAGATCAGAAAATCTTCTTAAGAAAGGGCCAGATAGTAAATATTTTAAGCTTTGCAGACCCATATGGTTATTGTTGCAGATATTTAACTCTGCCTTTGTAGCATTAATGCAGCCACATACTGTACATGAAAGAATGAACATGGTTAGGATACAGTAAACTTCGTTTCCAAAAATAGTCTTGGGCCAGATTTGGTGTGTAGGCCATCGTTTGTTGAGTTTGCGGTGATAGTTATGATGACAGCTGTGTGGAAGACATTCAACAGACAAGTGGAAGTGAAGATTTAGAGCTGGGAGGTAACTTTCTTGGACTGCTATCCTTGTACATTGGTAAATCCAAGATCAACGTGCCAGGCGATTTAGATGTCTGCATTCTCCCTGTGTTCTCACATGTGGAGAGAGAAGGAGGCAAGCCCTCTGATGTCTCTTTCTAGGGGCAATAATCCCCTTGTGAGGGCTTCACCCTTAGGACCTCATTTAAACCTGATTACTCCCAAAGACCTCATCTCCAAACACCATTCAGTTTAGAGTTAGAGCTGCAGTGTGTGAACCTCGGGAGGGGCACGATTTAGCCATAACTGAAGGTAACTTGCAATTTGACGTGTATGCTTGAAAGTCTCCCACAGAGAGTTGATAGCAGAAGCCTGTGGGGAAGTGAAGTTGCTTAGCAGGAATTTAAGGAAGGAAAAGAACCAAGAGCTGAAAAGACAGATATCTATTTATAAGAACTTGGTCAAGGGAGGACCTCCAAGTAAGTGTTAGTCGCTCAGTCATGCCTGACTGTTTGTGACCCCATGGACTGCAGTCCACCAGGCCCCTCTGTCCGTGAGATTTTCCAGGCAAGGATACTGGAGTGGGTTGCCATTTTCTTCCTCAGGGGATCTTCCCAACCCAGGGATTGAACCTGGGTCTCCTGCACTGCAGATTCTTCACCGACTGAGCTACAAGGGAAGTCCAGGACAAACGTAAAATGAAGGAAGTAGAGGATTTAAGACCTGAGTAGTATCCTGGATCTCACTGCTGAGTATGAGGAGAAAGAAAAAGAGACAGAGAGGGAACCGCTAGAGTTGCCCGAGGGTTGCTGACTTCTGAAATAATCAGTATTAATAGACTCCATCTGTTTTTCTTTGGGGACCCAACCTTCCACTCACTCTGTCCACCTGATCAACTGAATGGAGAAAGCAGAGGCAGAAAGCAGACAGTGGTGGATTCTTGGTGATACTGTTGGAGGGTCTTTATCTGATGGTGCCTAAACCCAGACTGACAGCTCCACTTCTTGGCTGCGGAGCCAGTGTGTTTTATTTTACTCAGTGACACGTCGCTTGATTTTCTGTCCTTTGCAGATCAAAGGCGTTAACTGATAGGAACTTAGAACCCACACTGTGAGGGGTTGCACAGAAAATGGAAGGAGCCATAGCTGTGTTTCAGTTTGCTGTTCCTTTCAGAAAGTTGTCAGTGAATGTACAGCATGATAACATGGTAGGTTTGTGGGGGAAAAGGAAAGGAGAAGGATTTATCGAAAGGGGAAAAATAAATGGATGAGGGATTTAAGATGTAGAAGAGAGAGGATGTCTGCCAGATTAAGTTCCCAGGTATGGAACCCCCAAATCCTATAGACCCAGTCTCCCTTCATTTTCTCTGTTTTCCAGATATCTGCATTTTCCTTTTGATTTTACAATAGCAAAAGTGTTGCTTAAAAAGTCAAAATTTAGGAATTTGAATTAGAGTGGGATACTTGTTAAGAAGCAAGACTCCAGATCTATAAAGGTATTAATAAGTAAATAAGTTAAATTACTGAAGACCTTCAAAAGTTTTTAGAAGCTGATGTATTCCTTAATATTCTACAAATTACTTTATATCTCTATTTTTTCATCTATATAAATATATTACACTTCTTTAACTTTTAAAAGACCCACTTCTATAATAAAGCCGCTTTCATGTTTCTCCATTTATATGCATATATAATGCTTATAAGTATATAAACTGTATTTTAAAGATGCATCTAAATAATTATTTTTTCACTCTAATATTAGGAATGGAAACTTATGATTCATCAAGGAGAGGGATTGAAGTATTTTTCATTATTGACTATATTCAGTCAAAATAGCTGGACAGATTAGGTAATGGAATTAAATTATATCATATGAGGTGCTGGCCTTAAAACCATCATTCTGTTCTATCTTCCAATGAAACATGATTGCGTTTGACTTGTGTAAGATGATTTAAATAATAAACAGCTATGGTTTACAAAGTGAAAGATTCAGCACTAGTAGTTATTTGAACTAAAAAGAAAACTACTCACCTAAGTAAAATTTTTCTTAAACATTTAAATCATCTATACTAGCATTTTATAAGAATATATGTAAGTAAAAGGTTATTACTGAGCAACATAATTTCCAAAACATCATTCAGCAACAACTTAGTTTTTCAAGAAACTTTTAATTTTGAACTTTCAGTTTATGTATATTTTTTCCATTCATTCTCATGTTTTGGCGGCTTGATGTGTGAATGCTAATGCATATTAGGCTTCTTAACTGATATACTTGTTCCTAAGCAAATAGAACCATCAGAGCATTTTATAATATTTGAAACTGCACTCTTTTTTTTTTTTTTTTTTTATTTGAGTGATATCACATTTGAAATCATGCTTGAAGAAACATTTTGTGGCAGGGAGCCAGTGCTCTCATTAAGGACACATTGCCCGTGAACAATTTATTAGTTTACTTATTTCTGCAGTGCTTATTGCTCCTGTGACTTGTATACGTCTAATGTTGAAAACTGCTTGTCAAGGCTGTGTACACTGTGTCGCCTTATTTGTATCAGAGTATACGATTTAGTAAGTTATAATACATGGAAGTTAATGGAAATTTTATTTAGATTTATACATTTTGGCAGCCTGTCAAAATAATCTTGCTGACTTTCTTAGCTAGAGTACATGTTAATTTCTATATTCTTTTATGTTTTGTGTTTGTTTGTCTTAATTAGAGTTTCCCTTAGAACTAGATCCCATGTCAAGATGTAAGTCATAAGTTTGGGAAGTTCATAAATTACTGAGAGGGGAGTGAGAAATGAGTCAGCCAAGGGGAAGCAGTAAGTAGAATTCTTTGAGATGATGTAAAGCTATCTCAGACTAATCCTATCCAAAGGGTGAGAGAGGTGGTGTATTTATACGCCGACTCTCATCAGATGTTGGCTGAATGCTGCTGGGCTGGAAATGGAACTTTTCCTGACTGGTCTGGCCTGCCATGCACATGAGGACAATAGTCTTTGGAGCTTCAGAAAAACCCTGATGCAAAGAGAAGCAGATCAGGCAACTGGGACATAACTGGAGCTAAAACAGAAACAGCTGGGAGCCCTAGGAGCACCACCCAAAGTATCTGCCTTACCTTCCGTGGGCGTGTGTTTACCTGGTGCTGTTTTGTCACAATCTGTGGTAAGAAAGCTGACTTCCCTGGTGACCCAGGCAGTAAAGAATTTGCCTGCAGTGCAGGAGACCTGGGTTTGATCTCTAGGTGGGGAAGATCCCCTGGAGAAGGCAATGGCAACCCACTCCAGTATTCTTGCCTGGAAAATCCCCATGGACAGAGGAGCCTGGCAGGCTACAGCCCATGGGGTCACAAAGAGTCTGACATGTCTGAGTGACTGACACTTTCATTTTCATGGAAAGAGAGAACAATCATTTCTCAACTATGCATTCATCAGTTCATTAGTTTACCTTTATTGATCTCTCTCCCAGAGACCACAGAGGCAGGCACTAAGAAAGAATCTATGACAAGTTGACGCCAATGAGGTACTCACAGTCAGGGTAACGGGCCTAGGAGGGGATGGGCCAGGGAAAGTTTTTGAAGTGCAAAGAAGTTTGAATATGTGCTCCATCTGTGGGAAAGGACAGATTCCTAGTACCAATCTAGAGTGGCTGTGGTTCTTTAATTAACTTTGAGGGGCCTTGTCTTCGCCCTTGGTTCTCTGTGTATCCCCCTGAAGAAGCTTGTGTATGGAAAAGGAAGAACAGCTATATACGGTTCCAATCAGGGTATTTTAGTAGCTGCGTTCTCCGGCTGTAATAGTCACACCATTGTTCAAGATTTTGACATGAACATATTATGACTCTGCTTACAGGAGAAAATAGGAATGCTGCATGCTGAAATATGCAGTTTTATATAAAGGAATGCTACTACTATGGAACATGCACATATCAGAAGGCCAGTGAGTACACAATTTTTGGATGAAGCCACACTGAAGAAATCATACCAAAAAGTGTAGTATTTAAGGATATGTGTTTATTAATCCTAAGTGGCAAGTACAGCTATAGTAATGCAAACAGACATATGTGATTACCTCAAACAGCATTCATATTTAGAGAGTTTCTTCATTACTCTTCTTTGGATTTCTTCATAGGTGCCTACAGAGATGGTAATGATGGTCATGGTTCCCAGCTTATGGAATACCAGTTACATACCTTATGCCATACCTTATGCCACCAGACATACCTTATCTCTAAAAGCTTGACAACTGTTCTATAAGGCAGATGGCCATCTTCATTGTATATTAATGAAACTCAAGATAACAAGTCTAAAATCACAAATCTAATCCATCGAAATTTTAACCTGGGCATCTTGTATTCTGAGATATGTTTGCAGAACTTATTGATAAGAAAGACAATGTACAACAAAAGGGTGTCCAAGTTTCATCTATTTGTTCAAAAGAATATTACCTTGGAAACTGACTATAGGCTAGACACATAGCTAGGCCCTGTGCACACCTTCATGAACAAGATAGACACCCCGCTGCCCTCTTACAGCTTCTTATAGCCTGCAGCAGAGATCAGAAAGCTATTAAGCAGATCTGTGCACACCACCTCTGAGTGTTACAGTAAGAGACGCAGATACTGAAGGAGCCCAGGGCTAGGGGGTTAGAGAAAGCTTTCTTGAGAAAGTGACTTTTAAGCAAAATATTCAAAAATAACAAGGCCAAAGTGTGAAGGGGTTGGGGAGAAAGGTTCCAGGCAGAGGGAACAGCATGTCTAAAGGCCTTCATTCCAGCTTAGAAAAGACAGTACGGCTGGGACATGAACTCCAAGATGGACAGTGGAGGCAGAAGCCCCTGGGACGATGGAGGGCCTGTGAACCATGCTATGGAATCAGCTTTCCCATTCTAATGGCCTTGGGAAGTTTATGAAGGAGAGCCCATCACTGTTTGCATTTTAGAAAGCTTCCTAGGCCTGTGTTAGAAGGATTGAATAGGAGTAAACCCAGGGTCAAGGAAGCTGCACCAGGTATTCTGATAATCACTGCGGAGAGCTGCGAGTGAAAGGGAGCAGAGTGGATTTCTCTGAGGGACACTGAGGATTTAGGAAGGGAAGACATGAGTGAGATTTCCCGGGAGGAATGTTGCCTGGGCTTTTGATTTGGACAGCAGGGTGAGCATTAGTGCAGCAGCTTCTGAAAACCTTTAAGAAGTTTGCCCCTATGAAAGCTGATTTCTACCTGCTGGCCAAAGATCTAGAGGGACCCCACCCTCTCATTCTAAAAGGAGATGTTAATACAGATACAACTCTTTTGGTATCTGAAGGCAGTGGGATTAGGCATTGATTCATTTCCCATTTTCCTGTTTTTCTTTGCCATACTTTTTAGAAAGGAGCTTTGTCTGTAAAGCTACAGCTTCTGCACTATCTGGATGAACCTGTGGCTGGCTCAGCTGACTCACGAGTCAGGAGAGTTAGGCCCAGGTCATGTCTGCTAAGCTAAGGGAAAGATAACTCATCACCAGTGTAATTAAGTGAGCTTTTCTAGAATGTGTTAACTTCTCATCTAAGTAATATGAGTCCAGACAGAGTGGGGTTGTGATGTTTATTTTAATCTTGTATTGTCATTAACCACTTTGTTATACTGGTTACCCTTGGGTATTCCATGGGAAGAGATTCCTGTTTTGTTTTTTTTTAAAGGATTTACAGTAGTACGCCTGAGTGAATTGATTCATAGGGATTTTACTCACTTATTCATCGTGTGTTGCTGTGTTTTCGTTCTCCATTTGGTTGGGCAGCTGTGCCTCTTGGTACAGCATTTACACGCTGTTCGCATGATGCTCGGGTACCTAGGTGTCAGTTTTTCATTATGCCCAGACTAAGTGAAGTGTGTGAAAAACCTCCGGAACCATAAACTCTAATTTCCCAATTATGAATAGTTAGAAAACCAGAGTTCTATGTTTTCATTAACACAAGGCCTTACATGCCAGCTAAGCTTACTACCTGCTAAGCCTCCTAGATCTGCTGGAAAACGTGCTTTGGCAGTTCTCCAATCTTGCTAAAACTCATAAATAGATGCCTTTCATATGAATTGTTTTAGGTTTGGCGTATTGACACTGGAATACGTTATTCTTTTAGCAGTTGGGCAAATTAAAATGATGGCTCCTTTTTTCAGTCTAATAAAATACACATAATTGTGTTAATATCTTAATCTGGCAGTCAGGAATTAGATTGTGTGCCCACAATCACACAATTTCACTAGGGGGAATTACGTGTTTCCTTTTCCTTGTTATCTTGATGACTTTCCTAACTGCCAATAGCTCAGGGAGAGTTTGGTCAGACAGAAAGACTGGGATCATCTGGGGAGTTTTTGAAACAGTTCTAATGCTGAGCCCCGTCTCCCCCAAATCCTGATTTAATTGGTCTTGTGTGCAGCCTGGGCATCTGCATTTTTAAAAGCTCCCAGGCAATTCTAATGTGCAGCCAAGGTTGAGAGCCAGAGTTCCCATCATGTATGACATTCCTCTGTTCTCTTTTGTTTTCTGTAAGTCCAGCTCACGTCTTAAGGCATGGTTCTGGGCTGGCAGAATAACGGAGCTGCCAAGTGGTTCAATTTAATTCAGGTGGTTCCATTTTACGCTCAGGTTGATCGAATATGAGCCTAAGGAGAACACTCAAGACCACTGTTGGCTACCATGCAGGTCAGACTGTTTGTTCAGGAGTCCCTCTGGCACTTCCCAGCTTACTGGCCCACTTGTGCTTAAAGCAGCACTTCTATTGACAAGGTCTTCTATCTAGTAGAGACATCCCATAAGTGCTTTAGACTTGGCCTTTCACTAAAATATATATTTCTCTGATTTTATACATTACATAGATGTTTAATATTCAGCTTATGACTCAAATGTTTATTTATCAATACAAAAATATACAAGTATGTGGTATCTCATATCTTTGAACAAGATGTTGCACCGAAACATATTCTGGAGGCATGAATTGGTGGTGTTCAGTCGCTAAGTCATGTCCATCTCTTTGCAACTCTATGGACTATAGCATGCCAGGCTCCTCTGTCCTCCACTCTTTCTGAGTTTGCTCAAAGTCATGTCCATTGAGTCAGTGATGTTATCTAACCATCTCATCCTCTGCTAACCCCTTCTCCTTTTGCCTTCAGTCTTTCCCAGCATCAGGGTCTTTCCAGTGAGTTGGCTCTTTGCAACAGGTGGCCAGAGTATCGGAGCGTCAGTTTCAACATCAGTCCTTCTAATGCATATTCAGGGTTGTTTCTTTTAGCATTTACTGGTTTGATCTTCTTGCAATTAAGGGACCCTTAAGAATCTTCTCCAGCACCATAGTTTGAAAGCACCACAGTTTGAAAGCACCACACTTCTTCAGCAGTCAGCCTTCTTTGTGGACCAGCTCTCACATTCCTATGTGACTACTGGAAAGACCATAGCATGAATACCATTGTGCCTTTAGAACCCCATTTTCTACCTTCTTGTATAAAAAAAGGGTTCTATTCCTTAAAACTTAATAAACTTTGACTGGATTGTGACATACTTATCCTTCCTTGGATGATTTATTTTAGGAGTTGTGAATAGATTTAAAGCTTTGTTGAAAAACAGTGAGAAAATTATAGCTATTGAAACTCTTAAGATACATTTCCAATTAAAAATGGATAATAGTTTCAAAAAGATGATCAGCTCAGAAGTTTGCCTTAAGTTTTAAGAAAATAGCTCTAAAGAAAGTATACTGGTGGGATGAGGAGGGAGGTGGGAGAGGGGTTCAGGATGGGGAACACATGTAAATCCATGGCTGATTCATATCAATGGATGGGAAAAACTGCTACAGTACTGTAAAGTAATTAGCTTCCAACTAATATAAATAAATGAAAAAAAAAAGTATATTGTAAGAGTCGGGAAATTCACTCATTATAATAAAGTGATTTTATTTATGAGTACTATTTAAATCTTGCATTCCTTAAAAATAAATTTTAGGATATGTAAGTCTTCTTGGCGTAGTAAGTTTAACTTACATAACTTACCTTATGGTGAAGAGGTCAGACAGTTCTTTCAAGTGTCATTCCTGACAGCCTCACTCACTCTTCTTGCTGCAGCCTGTGCAGCCTCCTAGTTGGAATCATGATACTACGAGAGCTGTGGCATTGTAGGGGCTAGGGAAGTTAAAAGCTCTTCTCAGCTGGTGTTTTCAATGATTGCTAGGAAAACAAGTGGACTTTGTTTCCTAAGTAAAATGTTTATCTAATTGAGGCAATTGAATATTTTGTTGAAAATGCCATCTTTCACTGTGAAACTGTATTTCAATCTGTCACTAAGTTTGAGATCAGTATCAGCTAAGTTCAGTTCAGTTGCTCAGTCGTGTCCAACACTTTGCAGTCCCATGGACTGCAGCATGCCAGGCCTCCCTGTCCATCACCAACTCCAAGAGTTGACTCAAACTCATGTCCATTGAGTCAGTGATGCCACCCAACCATCTTATCCTCTGTCGTCCCCTTCTCCTCCTGCCGTCAATCTTTCCCAGCATTGGGGTCTTCTCAAATAAGCCAGTTCTTCCATCAGGTGGCCAAAGTAATGGAGTTTCAGCTTCAGCATCAGTCCTTCCAATGAATATTTAGGGCTGATTTCTTTTAGGATGGATTGGTTGGATCTCCTTGCAGTCCAAGGAACTCTCCAAGAGTCTTCTCCAACCCCATAGTTCAAAAGCATCAATTCTTCAGTGCTCAGCTTTCTTTACAGTCCAACTCTTACAACCATACATGACTATTGGAAAAACCATAGCCTTCACTAGATGGACCTTTGTCACCAAAGTAATATCTCTGCTTTTTAATATGCTGTCTAGGTTGGTCATAAGTTTCCTTCCAAGAAGTAAGCATCTTTTAATTTCATGGCTGCAGTCTCCATCTGCAGTGATTTTGGAGCCCAAAAAATAAAGTCAGCCACTGTTTCCACTGTTTCCCCATCTATTTGCCATGAAGTGATGGGACCGGATACCATGATCTTAGTTTTCTGAATGTTGAGCTTTAAGTCAACTTTTCACACTCCTCTTGCACTTTCATCAAGAAGCTCTTTAGTTCTTCTTCACCTTCTGCCATAAGGGTGGTGTCACCTGCATATCTGAGGTTATTGATATTTCTCCCAGCAATCTTGATTCCAGCTTGTGTTTCATCCAGCCCAGCATTTCTCATGATGTACTCTGCTGGTGCTGCTGCTGCTGCTAAGTCGCTTCAGTCGTGTCCAACTCTGTGCGACCCCATAGACGGCAGCCCACCAGGCTCCCCCGGCCCTGGGATTCTCCAGGCAAGAACACTGGAGTGGGTTGTAATTTCCTTCTCTGATGCATGAAAGTGAAAAGGGAAAGTGAAGTCACTTAGTCGTGTCCAACTTTTGGCGACCCCATGGACTTCAGCCCACCAGGCTCCTCCATCCATGGGATTTTCCAGGCAAGAGTACTGGAGTGGGGTGCCACTGCCTTCTCCGGACGTACTCTGCATATAAGTTAAATAAGCAGGGTGACAATATACAGCCTTGACGTACTCCTTTTTCTGTTTGGAGCCAGTGTGTTGTTCCTTGTCCAGTTCTAACTGTTGCTTCCTAACCTGCATACAGATTTCACAAGAGGTAGGTCAGGTGGTCTGGTATTCCCATCTCTTGAAGAATTTTCCAGAGTTTATTGTTATCCACACAGTCAAAGGCTTTGACATAGTCAATAAAGCAGAAATAGATGTTTTTTTAGAACTCTCTTTGCTTTTTTGATGATCCAGCAGATGTTGGCAACTTGATCTCTGGTTCCTCTGCCTTTTCTAAAACCAGCTTGAACATCTGGAAGTTCAAGGTTCACATATTGCTGAAGCCTGGCTTGGAGAATTTTGAGCATTACTTTACTAGCGTGTGAGATGAGTGCAATTGTGCAGTTGTTTGAGCATTCTTTGGCATTGCCTTTCTTTGGGACTGTAATAAAAACTGACCTTTTCCAGTCCTGTGGCCACTGCTGAGTTTTCCAAATTTGCTGGCATGTTGAGCGCAGCACTTCCACAGCATCGTCTTTTAGGATTTGAAAGAGCTCCACTGGAATTTCATCACCTCCACTAGCTTTGTTCGTAATGATGCTTCCTAAGGCCCACTTGACTTCACATTCCAGGATGTCTGACTCTAGGTGAGTGGTCAAACCATTGTGATTTTCTGGGTCATGATCTTTTTTGTACAGTTCTTCTGTGTATTCTTGCCACCTCTTCTTAATATCTTCTGCTTCTGTCAGGTCCATACCATTTCTGTCCTTTATTGACCCCATCTTTGCATGAAATGTTCCCTTGTTATCTCTAATTTTCTTGAAGAGATCTCTAGTCTTTCCCATTCTATTGTTTTCCTCTCTTTCTTTGCACGGATTGCTGAGGAAGCCTTTCTTATCTTTCCTTGCTGTTCTTTGAACTCTGCATTCAAATGGGTATATCTTTCCTTTTCTCCTTTGCTTTTTGCTTCTCTTCTTTTCACAGCTCTTTCTAAGGCCTCCTCAGACAGCCATTTTGCTTTTTTGCATTTGTTTTTGTTGGGGATGGTCTTGATCCCTCTCTCCTGTACAAGGTCACAAACCTCCGTCCATAGTTCATCAGGCACTCTGTCTATCAGATGTAGTCGCTTAAATCTATCTCTCACTTCCACTGTATAATCGTAAGGGATTTGATTTAGGTCATACCTGAATGGTCTAGTAGTTTTCCCTACTTTTTTCTATTTAAGTCTGAATTTGGCAGTAAGGAGTTCATGATCTGAGCCACAGTCAGCTCCTGGTCTTCTTTTTGCTGACTCTATAGAGCTTCTCTGTCTTTGGCTGCAAAGAATATAATCAATCGGATTTCAATATTGTCCATCTGGTGATGTCCATGTGTAGAGTCTTCTCTTGTGTTGTTGTAATACAGTGTTTGCTATGACCAGTGTGTTCTCTTGGCAAAACACTATTATCCTTTGCCCTGCTTCATTCTGTACTCCAAGGCCAAATTTGCCTGTTACTCCAAGTGTTTCTTGACTTCCTACTTTTGCATTGCAGTCCCCTATAAATGAAAAAGACATCTTTGGTTTTTAGTTTTAGAAGCTCTTGTAGGTCTTCATAGAACCGTTCAACTTCGGCTTCTTCAGCATTACTGGCTGGGGCATAGACTTGGATTACCGTGATACTGAATGGTTTGCCTTCGAAACGAGCAAAGATCATTCTGTCGTTTTTGAGAGAGCATCCAAGTACTGCATTTCAGACTCTTTTGTTGAGCTCAGTATAAAACAAGCTTTTTTTAATCATTCGAAAAACTCAAGACCCTCACTACAGTTTTCCTTTGAAAAATAAAAAGGTGCTTTGGCAGAACTGTTGATGATTGTTACCAGCCACCTGTGGCACACGCACCCACAGTGCTCATCTCCTGCCCATGTCTTGGGTGGGCTTGTGAATTAATTCCAAGCTGCATTCTACTGTATAGACTCTATGTACTTTAACAATTTAAAAAATGTTGCTGTTATTTTGTGACAGTTAAGCAAATTACCTCACTTTGAATTTGTTTATTTTAGTTGAATCTTCTCAAAGTGTGCTTAATGGCACAGCGAAGACGTTGAAGACATTCGGCATTGATAAATGGTTTTCCTGTTCCTGTCCATGTTCTGTTGTATTATTATGGTTGTTACTATCATATTATGTCTTTGATTATGCAAAACAAATTTTAGTAAAAAGGCATGGGTTCTTCTTGTATTATAGGTTGTTTACATTGATTTTCCTATGGCAAACGTCCCTGTTTATTACTTGTTGAATTTTTTTGTTATTTTTTTTTTTCCTTTTTAAGTCTTTTAAATTAAGGCCAAAATCAAACCTTTTTTTTTTTCACACATTGAAATACTTAGGTTACTTCTATTTGTTAGGATTGTTTATCTTCAAATAATAGAGAGCCTAAAATAATAGTGGCTTATACAAGGTAGAAGTTAATTTAACTTTTTTCCTAATGCTCATGTAAAAGCAGTAGAGACCTAAGGAGTCCAGAGCTGCCGTGGTGGCTCACCTGTCACCAGGGACGTGGGTTCCTATATCATTCAGCACATGACTTTTATCTTCCAGATCATCTCATATTCTAAGATTTCTGCTGGATTATCAGCCTTTCCAGTAGGAAGGAAGCTAAAAAAGGAGAAGGTGGTTCCAGAAGAGCTCTTCTCTTCTTTATAATGAATCTTTCTATAAATCCCATACCTCACTTCTGCTTAGTTTTCTTGGTCAAACAAATTAACAAGGCTATACCTTGCTGAAATTAGGTAAATTAGAAATCAGATATATTAGAAAATTCTGGAGACTTCAGAAAATATTACATTGAAAGGGAGTCTTGGGAATCTAAAATTTTAGTGGGAGAAATATCAGTAACCTCAGATATGCAGATGGTACCACCCTTATGGCAGAAAACAAAGAGAAACTAAAGAACCTTTGATGAAGGTGAAAGAGGAAAGTGAAAAAGTTGACTTAAAAGTCAACATTCAGAAAACATGGCATCTGGTCCCATCACTTCATGGCAAATAGATGGGGAAACAGTGACAGACTTTATTTTCTTGGGCTCCAGAATCACTGCAGATGGTGACTGCAGCCATGAAATTAAAAGATGCTTGCTCCTTGGACGAAAAGCTGTGACAAACCTAAATTGAAAGGAAAGTGAAAGTGAAGTGAAAAGTGAAAGTGAAGTCACTTAGTCGTGTCCAACTGTTTGCGACCCCAAGGACTGTAGCCTACCAGTCTCCTCCATCCATGGGATTTTCCAGGCAAGAATACTGGAGTGAGTTGCCATTTCCTTCTCCACAGGATCTTCCCAACCCAGGGATCGAACCTGGGTATCCCACATTGTAAGCAGACGCTTTACCGTCTGAGCCACCAGGAAAGACCATGACAAACCTAGATGTATTTTAAATAGTAGAGACATTACTTTGCCAACAAAGGTCCATATAGTCAAAGCTGTGGTTTTTCCAGTAGTCGTGTATGGATGTGAGAACTGGACCATAAGGAAGGCTGAGCACCAAACATCGATGCTTCTGAACTGTGATGTTGGAGAAGACTCTTGAGAATCCCTTTGGCTGCAAGGAGATCCAACCAATCCATCCTAAAGGAAATCAGTCCTGAATATTCATTGAAAGGACTGATGCTGAAGCTGACGTTCCAATACTTAGGCCACCTGATGTGAAGAGGCAACTCATTAGAAAAGGCATGAATTCTGGATAAGTTGAAGGCAGGAGGAGAAGGCGACAACAGAGGACAAGAAGGTTGGATGGCATGACTGACTCAATGGACATGAGTTTGAGTAAGCTCCAAGAGATGGTGAAGGACAGGGAAGTCTGGTGTGCTACAGTCCATCATGGGGTCACAAGAGTTGGACATGACTGATGGACTGAACTAAAATATTGAGCCAAACACTGATATAAATATTTCTAACAATTATATGAAAAATTCTAAAATTTGTTTATGTACTAATCTCTTGTATGACAACTTCATTTATTCAGAAGGAGTAAATAAGGACCAAAAGGAGTTGCATATTTGGTCTGAAGTTATTCAGCCAATCTTCAAAAACAGTTTGGAGTTTATGAACAATTAGGAAATTCTGAAGACCTCAGAAAATATTAGGTTAATCATGAGTACTGAAGCCTGTAGTCTTTAAACACTGTGTACAATTCTTGGGAGTCAGTAACAGTAGCAGATAATGAAAAGGTGATATTACAAACAGCTCACCCACCCCTAAACTTAGTAGCTTAAAAATACAGCAATCACTAATTTGCTCACAACTTTTGCAGATTGTACAGGCCCAGTGGCATGGCTTATCTTTGCTCCACTTGGCATCTTATGGGGTGGCTTGGGTGGGATTGCCTGGAGATCCTCTCCCATGATGATGCATGCTCGTAGCTGGCAGGTCAGTGCTGGCCGATGACAGGGGTATCGGTTCTCCTCACGTGACTTCTCCACATGGACAGGCCACACAATGGCAACTGATTTCAAAGAGGGATCATTTGAAGGGTGAGCATTCTAAGAGAGGAATGTTCCAGTGTGCAGGCATTTATAAAGCTTCTGTTAAATATCCCACTGGCCAAAGCTAGTTCCATAACAAAGGCCAGAGTCCAAGTGGGAGGGACTACAAGTTGGTGTATAAACAGCAGATATGGTTCCTTACAGGGGTCACCAAAGTATCTGCCTGCCCCAGAAAGTTCTGTGAGGGAAGGAAAAAATGCCCACTTTTTATTGAGTCACTATCATGTTCCAGAGGGATTCTCTGGTAGGTCAGCTGGTAAAAAATCCACCTTTAATGTCGGAGACCCTGGTTTGATTCCTAAGTTGGGAAGATCCATCTGGAGGAGGAATAGGCTACTCACTCCAGTATTCTTGGGCTTCCCTGTTGACTCAGCTGGTAAGGAATCCACCTGCAACTTGGGAGACCTGGCTCGATCCCTGGGTTGGGAAGATCCCCTGGAGTAGGGAAAGGCTACCCACTCCAGTATTCTGGCCTGGAGAATTCCATGGACTGTGTAATCCATGGGGTCACAAAGAGTTGGACACGACTGAACAACTTTCACTTTCATTTTCACTTTCTATCATGTTCCAGTTACTCTCTTTAATGATGAATTTGCCCTGCAAAGATGGTGTAATCTGTCCCATTTTTCAGACAGGAAAGTTAGGTTCAAAATGTTTTCATGGACCTGTAGAAGGTCGCATGGCCCTAAGGAGTGGGGCTGGTCTTTCAGTCCTGCTGTGAGTGCCTGCAAAGTCTCTCCTTTTTCCGTGGCCATCAGCCGCCTTCTTAGCCAGTCGGTCTTTTGTAGCTGACGTGTCTGCCCTGTGTTTTTACTCTGAGCATGGCAAAAGGCTTGACACCCGATGTGTCAAGCTGATGTGAAACACCTGATGTGTTCTCTTTGAATTGAGGACAAGGGAGAGAGACTCCTGGACACTCTTAATTACCCAAGAGTGTTGTGCACGCAGCGCTGCAGCGATGCCTCCTAGTGAGCGCAGCGACAGGAGCACCGGCCCGTGGGGCTGGACAAGGGCCGCTGGGCTCCCGTGTGCTCCGCCCCGCTGCCAGGTCTTTATTCTGAACAAATCCGACCAGTGACAACAGCCTCCAAAGTCATTGCTAGAAAACCCTCCATGAAATAAAGGATTGTAACAGAGGCATTAAAAATGTCATATTTTCTAATACTTTTTAATTGGTGTGTTCCGGATATCACAGCTTTGAGAAGAAGCCCCTTGTCAAAATAAGTATGGGTCATGCACAAGGCCATGAAATTTCATTCTTTACATTTTAAGTAACATCAAGATTGTTCTTTTCCTTCACAGTTTGGCAGATCAGAGTTCCCTTTTAAAATGTGAGAAGTTAGTTACTTATCAAAGCATTTGATTAATTAGCTAGGCCTGTCAGGCCAAACAGAACTAGCCAAGTCTTTTAAATCTCTTAATATGGGCCAATTTTCAGAATAACCTGTTTCATTCATGGCCTCGGCGTTTTAAATTCTTGCTCATTAGTGACCTGGTATTTGGGCTTGTCTGAAAGGAAAGCATCCGTCGTGTTAAACAGGGCTCATTATGGATTATAGGTTTTCGAATGGAGATGCCCATGCACAAAAGACTGCCCTCCCGTTTTCTTCTGAATCGCTAATTGGACCTTCACCTTGTTTTTTATGAGCAAAAGGCTAAGCTTCAATAAGGAGGCAGGCTTTTATAATGTCACAGTTTGGGGTTTGTACTCAAGAGCAGGTCACCTATCATTATCAGTACAGATGCACAGCTAAAGTAAAGCATGTGTTTGGTTTTGCTGCAGACAATAAAAATAATGGCTGCTTTTAAAACTAGTAAAACACTGAACTTGATGGAAAGAGAAATTCATTGACTATATCACCCTACAATAGCTCAATTCCCTGAGTGATAAAATACAACCTCCAGACACTCAGAAATAAACATCCGATAGTTAAGAAATAAATGAAACAATTCCAAACCCACAGTATCCCTCGTTGACTTCTAAAGAAATACATTTCTTATACTCCCAAAGAGATGCATGCATTATGATATCCCCAGGGGTTTAGCCTCATCATTGTACATCATACAAATGTCTCTAATAGAGATTCCTTTTGAATTTGCCTTGGTTAAAATAATCTTCTATTTGGTGTATGGTTCCAATTTGTTTTAAAATACTATATTACTTGAAGTAATTGTTTTCCTCACTTTCTTTTTATTTTATTTTCTTACAAAATTTACTGTTCATTTCCAATTACTCCAGACCCTAATAGTCTATTTTGCTTTTGGCAGAATTCGTATGTCTGTTTAGTTGCATTCTGCTTGTGGAATTTCTTTCCAGTGAACGTCTCTGCAGTGGCTTCTTTCGATGGCAAAATATTAAATTACTTGTTTAGGACCTTCAGTTTCCATTTGTAATCTGTCCCTACCGTCAGCCCTCTCAATAAGCCAAGTGTCCTAATTAATTCACTGTACCCTCTGATTTAAGTATTTATGGATGTGACTCAAAATGCCGATACACAAGTTCCTATTGGCCTTAAAAGAAATAATTTTCCTGACAGTGTTATCAGTTTTAAAAACTCAGATTTCATACATTTGAGGTGAGCAGATTCAGCAGACAACCTAAGTGTGGCATCATGTTAATGGAGTCCTGGAAGCTGCTGGTGTTAAAATGAGTAAATTAAGGAGTCAACACTGCTTATTTAGGCACATTAGGATAAAATAGTATGAGAGCTGAGACTTAACAAAAATCAATTCAGCATGCGGAGTGCACATCCATCAGGGCTTTGTTATGATGTCAGGGGGAGCAGCAACCTGGTTTTATTTTATGAAGAATGCTACATTAGCATCCCCATGTCCTTGGATGACTGTGACATTCGCTGTTACAGAACTACTTTGAGGCATCCACAGGGCCCCCAGGGACTACTACAAGTACATTAAAAAAATTAAGTTGGCATCAAATGACTTATTGAACTCTTTATTGATATCCTTGGGATTTGCTTGTCAATCTTCACAGTGGTTAGTCTCCTTCCATACAGATTGCATTAAGTAGGTGGTTGCAACAGTTATGTTGATGATTTGTGCAAATTACTTTCTTCTATCCAGTCCCCATACATTACAACAGTAATGAAAGCAGCTTGAATTTCAGGTATGGCCTGGGCATTTTATTTCACAGTAGCTTCTAGGTAGATATTATCCCCTCTCTGAGACTTTAAGTAATACCTCAGTATCACAAACCAGGGTCCTTGCCATTCATCTCAGTTGTAGAAAAGAAGTTCTAAATTCTATTCTGACCTAGGTTTTGTACCCCGAAAGACTTCAGAGATTGCATTTTATAGATAATGTGATAATGCTTTCTTTTGGTGCTATGCTTGTTAATTCACAACGTTGTGCCAGTCTCTGCTGTACGGCAAAGTGACTTAGTTATACACCTGTATACGTTCTTGTTTATATTCTTTGCCACTAGGGTTTGTCATAGGATATTGAAGATCGTTCCCTGTACTATAGATAATAATTCTTGAATTCATCTTATTTTTGTATTTGCGCATTTCCCTTGCCAAAATAAAAACTTGCTAGGACGTGTTCTTTGTTCTGGTCCCTCTCCAAAACGATTAGCTTTTATTAAAGGGTTGGAGCCTAGATATTTAATTTCACAGGCATACATATTGATTTGCATTTGAATACAGTTTTAATATGCATTAATAGTAGTTCAAAATATGTAAGTAATTTTTTACGTACTATCTACTATAGAAGACTTCATAGTCTTATATAAAGTAAAAAAGGATTATAGGCAAGAAATATTACACTCTACCCATGTTATTGTCATAACCCATCTTCCTGGTATCCTTGTATTTTAATAATTTTAATTTTTTATGAAAGTGATGTTGCTCAAATCTAAAGTTTAGGGAAAATAGGAAAAGCATAAAGAAGATAATGAAGATGGCATGTAGTCTCACAACTTAAAGGTAAGTCTAGTAGTTGATATTCTTTCAGATCTTTCACTTACATTTTCTAATGTATGTGTATGTATAAAGTTTTTCTGTGTGTTAATGTATACTTAGTACAAGCAAATAATTATGCTAGTTTGGTACATTTTGAGGGTGTGCCATAAATTTTTAGTTAATTACCTGCTGTTGGAATTTAAACTGATACTGAGCTATTGTGCTTCTAAATATTTCTTTGACCATTCCTGAATATACAGCTTCTTTTTAAGAAGGTAAAATGTTATGAGTGTTTAAATTTCAGACATTACCAAAACACTTTTACTTTTAGGACTAACTTGAATGGTGTAATCATTCATTACTTCATTCAAAGCCATTTGGATGTTTCCTATGCACTAGGCATTGTGGTAGGCAATGATATAAAACAGACAGCCCTTTTGCTCTCCCAGAATCTACCACGCAAGTAGCAGAGACAAATTTGAACTAAGTAACTGTACAAATGCCTTCTGGATAGAACTTGTATTATGAAGGAAAAGTTACAGGGAGTTTGAGCCTGATCTAGTTTGAGGAATCAGGAAAGGCCTTCCTACAGAAATGATATCTGACACTTGAAAAGTGAGGTTGTGCATGGGATGTAATATATACTGTGTTACATCCTTCTGGCAATCATTACTGTCCTACTGGGGAATGCTAGGTATGCTTTGACATATTCTAAGGTCGTTTTATTCCGTTTTATGGTTAGACAATTAAAAAAAATAGTCTACAGAGTCTCTTTCCACTGCTTTTGCTCACGATTACAATGGTTAACATATGTTGGCCCAGAACTATTTTTAAAAGGAAAAAGTGATGCCCATACTCAAAAGAGCTGCATGTCACTGAGGTTGGGTTCCATCTTACAAGCAATGTATTCAGTGCTATTCTTGGAGCCAAGGGAAATTCCAGTCCCAGCTGTCCAGTAGTCATCTTTGAGGGTCTTAAGCAAAAATGAGAGAAACTTGGAACACCATATTGGACTGTAAACACTAATGCCTTCAAGTCTGACTTTCTTTCTTTGGACATATCTACCCATCACTCTGTCTACACTCACCAAAATCACTAATAAGGAAACAAAAATGTGTGGACATTAACTTATATAATGTCAGAAACTGATGTGACTGATGTTGTTTTTTTGAATGAACTGGGCTGGATGAAGCACAAGCTGGAATCAAGATTGCCAGGAGAAATATCAATAACCTCAGATACACAGATGATACCACCCTTATGGCAGAAAGTGAAGAGAAACTAAAGAGCCTGGGGATGAAAGTGTAAAAGCTGCCATGAAATTAAAAGACTCTTGCTCCTTGGAAGAAAAGCTATGACCAACCTAGACAGCATATTAAACAGCAGAGACATTACTTTGGTGACAAAGGTCCTTCTAGTCAAAGCTATGGTTTTTCTAGTAGTCATGTATTGGTATGAGATTTGAACTAAAAAGAAAGCTGAGCACCAAAGAATTGCTTTTGAACTGTGGTGTTGGAGAAGACTCTTGAGAGTCTCTTGGACTGCAAGGAGATCCAACCAGTCCATCCTAAAGGAAATCAGTCCAGAGTATTCATTGGAAGGATGATGCTGAAGCTGAAGTTCCAATAACTTTTGCCACCTGATGTGAAGAACTGACTCATTGGGAAAGACCCTGATGCTGGGAAAGATTGAGGGCAGGAGGAGAAGGGGATGACAGAGGATGAGATGGTTGGCTGGCATCACTGACTCAATAGACATGAGTTAGAGCAAACTCTGAGAGTTGGTGATGGACAGGGAGGCCTGCCATGCTGCAGTCCATGGGGTTGCAAAGAGTCGGACAAGACTGAGTGACAGAACTGAATATCTTTGTTTCCAAAAGATCATTTTCTAAGTTAGTTTCAGCATTAAATTTCTATAGACCAAATGTCTTTGATTCTTTGTTAAATATTTCAAAATGTACTTCTTACTATATTTTGTTGTTATTTAGTTGCTAAGTTCTGTCCAACTCTCTTGAGACTCCACAGACTGTAGTTCACCAGACTCCTCTGTCCATGAGATTCTCCAGGCAAGAACACTGGAGTGGGTTGCCATTTCCTTCCCCAGGGGCTCTTCCCTACCCAGGGATCGAACCTGCATCTCTTATATTAGCAAGTGGACTCTTTACCACTGAGCCACCTGGGTAGTCCACTTCTTATTATATAAAATTATGCAAGTACCATTTTCCTAACAGCTCAACTAATGAATTCATTCTTAATATTAATGAATTGGCACAGAATATGCCATGATGTAACGTGAGATTTCTGTTGGATTAAGTCAACACCCTTGTGTATGAGCCCCACAGAACTGTAATTATTTCATTTCTTTATCCAAAGAAAAAATAGCCTGTAAACATTGTTGATACAAATATTACCATTTAAAATACAGTGGGTTGCTAGTTTTCTCTTTTCTCTGGGAAATGTATGCTTGGTTGACCGGGATTCAGTGGAACCTCTCATTAGGGCACTATGGTTCATTAAGACTTAAAGAGGCATCACTGAAATTTGCATTGGCCATGCTGTGATCTCTGGGCCTCTCTAAATGGTAATCAGGAAATGTTATGCTGTGTGTGCTTGACTTCTGCAGTGGTTTTAGTGTCTTTTTTTTTTTAAACACTTTAATGCTGAAGCTTTGTGTTATATCAAACACTAGCAAGTTTCTTAGGGATGGTATCTTTCTGTTTCTGAATTGAGATTTAAAAAATCAGATTCTTATATAAGGCATTTAAATAACAAATTCAAATATGATGCTGGATTTATTTTTCACTTATTAGGAAAAGCATGTTAGTGTCTTTATTTCTGTTTTATTTCCTTAAGCTGAATGGAATGTCTGCCTGATTGTATAGCACTAGAAAAATCAATAAGCAATGTAGATATTGATTTATTGAATGTTAAATATGCAGATTGAGAGAAACCACATTCAAATGTGATAATTTAGTTAAGACTGGGCTGAAATAAGGGTCAAGTTATAACTGGCAGGGGATTACCAGAGAGATGCATATCATAGCCAGATCCACAGGGAAAGGACTTGTTTAACCTACATGAGAAAACAACTTGTCCTCAGGCATTTGAGAATCAGTAAGTTCTCCATAATTAGACCAGCTAGAAATACTTCTTTTATCAAATGGGCCCAAGAGATCAACCTGCCTTTGCATTGCTGGCTAGAAAGATACCATCATAAGTAATACGTTTTTCCTTTAAAAATATTCCTTTAGAAATAATTTAAACTGACATTGCACCTGGTCCAAGTGGCAAAATATTTTTCTCTATATATACTGCTACAGATTGGTTTTGCTTATTTTATCTTCACATTTTGCTCTGGTTGGTGGTTGTGAGCATGTTCCCTGGGGTGGCCTGCATCACACAGAATTGGAAATCTCTCTTTACTCACCTGATTTCCCCACTCTTGTGTTTCCTCAGTGGAAGGAACTGGTGACCACTCTTAGCTCCACACCTATCAAAGGCCTAACAAAAAAGAATGTTTCTAATAAATATTTGTTGGATAAATTAACTTCTGTAGATTTCTACCGTCTAGCACAGTGGTTGACACAATTATACCCTTAATAGATGTCATGAGTAAGTGAATGAATGGATACATGCATGGATGTTTATAATTTGTTTCATGAATATTTCCAGTTTTACTGATGTGACTTATTGGAAGCATAATCTCAGGCTTACAGAGTGGAGGGAGGGTTAGAGAAAAATTCTTTCAGTTATCCCCTTGGACTATCAGTGTAAGATTTGTTCTTTGGCAATCATTTCCCAAAACTCCTATTCCACCCACACTCCCAGTTAAAAAAGAACAGTAAAATGCAAATTAAAGAGCCTTGATAATTTTCTGTATGTCTTTACTTATATGTATGTCTTTATACTTATATGTATACTTATATGTCATATACTTACATGTCTTTACTTATGAGTGTATCTCAATTTCACTGACAATGTATTTTGAGCTTTGAAAGCTATTTTTACTCTTTGGATAACAAAGTTGAAAAATAATATGTTTAGCATGGATATAGTGATTTAGAAACAAATGATCAAATTACCTAAATTTTTAGTCACATTATTATTGGATTGGCCAAAAAGTTTGAGTCTTCAGTACCATCTGAAAAACCCGAATGGACTTTTGGCCAATCCACTATTATCATCATTATTACTTTTAATTTCATAATTTACCTTAAATTTATATAAAGGAGAACATACTGAAAGCTCTATTATAATAATATTCAAGTATATGGCCTAAAGCTCACCAGTGGAGACTCCTTATATGGTAAAGTGATAGACAATTTCATAGACTTTAATTTTTATAAACATTTAAGGGCTACTTACTAACACTATTAATAGTTACATGCTAAGTTAATTATTAAGGTTTAGAAACATTTGTCATAAACTGAATACAACACTAAACTTTATGGGAATAATTTCAGAAATTAGGTTGCCCTTTAAACCTCAACTATGCTGCCAGTGATGAAACATGTAAACTTATAATTTTAATTACCAGAATTTTGGGAAAAGATGCTTTGTTAATGTCAAACTGTAAGGCTGTTATGCTATACTTTTCATTTTTCATTTTTCTGGCATTGAGTAATACATGGTATTGAAGTACAAATGTCAACTTTATGCTGAAAAGATTTTTATTCTTGGAGATGCAACCTGACTTCACTGGGTCTCTTTGAGACCAGTGTTTCAATGAAAAGATGTTGAAATATAATTCCAGAGATCCTTGAAAATTAATGTGGTCTTTGCTGAAGGTCTTTCTAGGAGGCAACAGTGAGAGTTGCATCAAATAAGATGTATATATCAAGACTTCCTAATACTCCCTCCTATTTAAACCTCTCTTCAGAGTTCCATACCTAAGGGCACCACTCTCTTCTCTTCTCCTCTTTACCTCTCTTCTTTCTATCCATTTATTCAATCATCCTTCTAAAATACAGTATTTTGGCCTATCTGGTGGCCTCTGATATTGTCCTATTCCCTCTTCCGTCTGATCAATGATGGCTAGGTAGTTATAAAATTAGTAAAGGAATGAAGGGGGGGGGGGGCACTTAGTGGGGGAAGGGAATATAAAAACATATAATTCAATTATAATTATCTTACTCCTGTCTGCATCATAGTTAAACAGGACATTCGTCTAACTAAAGCAGAATCAAAAATGTTGAGATGCTCCTTTTCTCAGTTAGAGGTCCTCACAATGCAGAGCCTGAGACAAAGATTTGGATGCAAGCAGCTTCTTTGGTCCTTGTGCCGGGAAGTAGAAGAGGCAGAGAGTAAGTTAGAGAACGAGGAAAAACACAGCAAAGGTTAGAACGTCCTTGAGCTGGTTAGCACAGTCAGTCGGCAACTGAGGCTCAATCCTCCTGGGGACTCTGAAGAAAAATGTAGAACACACAGCCCTCTCTAAACAGAAGTGTCCCTGTAAACAGCACTCCCCAACAGGACTTTCTGATGATGGGAATGTTATGTGTCCACGTTGTCCTGGCTCATATCCCCAAGTGACTATTGAGCATCTGAAATACTGCTAGAGTGACTGAAGAATTGGATTTTTAATGTATTTAATTTTAACTAATTTAAATCAAACAGCCACATGATAGCTGGCCAGGGACCACTCCATTGGACCGCAGAGCTCTGAAGCGGCTCAGACATGAACCAGTAGCTCGGTTTCCCCTAGTTGTGAAGGTGTCCGGGTGGAGGGGTATTAACTCCCTTGAACTGCCAACCCGCCCAGGGTGGGGCTAAGATATACACCATCTGAAGGAAAGTTCAGAGAAACCCTGCCTCCATGTCAGGAGACGACCAGCAGCAGCTGCAGAGCCAAGCGCTTCCCAGGGGGCAGAGGGGATCAGCTGGAGGCGCAAATGGCGCCTCCGCGGCCGCACGGAGCGCCGGAAAGGCAGCCATTTGGTACATTCGCGTCTGTTTCTTCATGATTCTGCTTCGAATTCACTTCATGAGAAATCTAATTCTGTTAGTAATTCCGAAGTTATAAGTTAACTTAATGCTTTGAAATTTTTAATATTTTATGAATAGCTTTTTTTTTCTTTTAAAACTTTAAACATTTTAGTTTTGCTCTAAGTTAGTCACCAGGACAAGACTATCACCTCATTATTAAGTAGTATTTTACAGTGTTTTCAGTTATTACATTTTGAAATGCAAGAAGAAAATGCTATTACATTACATTACATAAAAATTCTTTACATTTTTATCGTCATAGAAGTGTATTTAAATTAGTATCAATAATAAAGACTACCTCAAGTTATTTGTCACTAATGAATGCCATAGTTTTGTAAATTGCATAAGCTAAATAAAAATAGTATGATGAAAAGTATGTAGCAACTTATAGTGATTCAGATTATAAAAAGTTACAAGGCTCTATTTTCTTTAAAGTTGGATTTAGACCATTCTATTCATATTTAAATTTTTTAAAATTGAATTTTCTGAGAAAATATTACTTGTCCCTAAAGAAATCCACCAAGCTTTAAAAATGTAGAGTTTATATGGCATAAATGAAGCTAAATAACACATTAGAGAGCTCCTCTGCAGATATTAAAAAAACAAATTTACTCTTACTTTTTGCATTTCTATGAAATGACTGTTTAAAGGGTAGGAATAAAGGCCAAAATTTGCATTTAAATGGAGATATTTTAAGAAGAAATGCCGATTTGTGACCTTTACCCTTTCAGCTAGTTTTTTTTTTTTTTAAGGTGGAAGATTCAAACTTCAGAGAAAATGCTAGAAGTGGGAATATACTGAGAGCAAATATTTAGCATGACCAGCTTCTAGAGCAGTGTGAGTGGTGTTTTCATACCCTTTTCATACCCTTTTAGAGCAAATTGTGCTTTGTCAGGAATGAATTCAATCATGTGCAGTGATATTGGGTAATTTATTCTGACTGGTATAAATCAGGGTTCCTGATCACTGCAGACTCAGTGTAAGGGAAGAATAAAATGAGAAGGGGCCAGAGAACTGTATGTTGATGATCATAGCTTATTGAGTTTCTTCATTCTATGTGTAGGTATTTCAAAACATTTTAGGACATTTTTGTATCTGCAGACACTTTTGTACAGTGTCTGCTCAGGAACAACCAGAATCATTGACTGAAATAACTTTATTCTATCGTCTTCTGGATTGTATTAGGCATTGTTAAAGCTCAGTGGATTTAGGATAATGGGCATTAGGGAGGCACAAATTCTAAAGGTGCTTTAATGATTCCTCTCTGAGCATTGACTAGTTGTGTGTCTTTGAGAATATACATTTGTTTGAGTGAATGAATGATAAAGAGAGATTGATTTTTTTAAACCTGACTCTCCTCTTACTATGGTAAAATAAAACTAAAAGATTCTCTATTGAATTCAGTTTTGCTGTTGTATGTGCATAAGCTCCTTTATAACAATTTTATCTCAACTCTAGCAGTCTCTTCATACTGTTGGTTCTCCCACCATTAGTTACGTGGGCTTTGGACACATTAGGGAAAAGAGAGCCCTAAACCACAGACCATTCTCTGTGGAGAGTTTCAGGAATCAGAAGAGAAAATAGGGTGGACTCATGAAGGCTTGCATTTGGAACAGTAATTCTGCTCATAGATGAAAGATGAGTGAAAGATGAGTTAACAACCAATCCAAGGTGAGTCCAGGATTCTGTATTGGGCAGACAGACAGTAAGAGGTAAGTCATATTAAGTATCATGTTTAGAGAAACACAGGCCTGTTTGGTAGCCCTCATCTGGGTTCAACCCTAAGGAAACTGATATGTAAGAGCTGGAATTCAGTTCTTGCTTCACTTGGAACAAGATCGAGAAATCCAGGCTTTAAAGACCTGATCCCAGGTGATGGAAACAAATAGGGAATAACATAAGAGCTTAGTCCCTATGGATCTCACTCAGGTGAACCAAGCTGGCTGTAGGTATCCAAGATCAGTATATCACTAAGAGTCAGTGGTCACCCTGCTGAGACACTGGACCAGAGAAATTTCTCCTGCTGCCGCTCTGGAAGGGGCATTATGCTGTCCTCTTAGAAACTGCAACTTGAGAAGCCACGGCCATGTCAATTCCATTTTAATCATTTTTACCTGTTTCTAAGCAGATGCCAGACACTGTGCTAGGCCCCATCACATGCAGTATCTTGGTATTACTTGGTACTACCAATATCTTGGTATTAATACTACTACTAATAATAGTTATTATTATTCCTTTGACTCACCTTTCCCATGCGTTGCTTCTTCAGAAAAAAAAATCATGAAAATGTTAATATGGCCAATAGCGTACAATGAAAGATTTTTCCATGGGCTTTTCTACTTCTGTTTTTGCTAAACACATTTAGACTCCCAAATGAGTATATTGGTAGCATAATTCCCCAAAAGGTGGATTGCTTGTAGTTATTACACAAAAAGCAAACAAAGCAAAAAACAAACAAAACTCATCAAATCAAGAAACACAGTAAGGAATGAGGATTCCTTGCTCCAAAACATTTGGGAAATGGTAGGTTAAACAGAGTTAGACTATTTAAATTTTTCTTCAATGCTTATCAGAGTCTTTCAATTTGCTGATGTAACATTCAAGAAGGACTAGTGTATGCCGAGTTTCCCGAAACTGTGACCTGGGAATACTTTACATTGAAGCATCTTGAGAGCTTAGTGCCCTACAGCACAGACTGGTTAAAATCCCAAAGTCCCAGTTTCACTCATTGCTAAGAGAAGCTACAATTCCTCAGGAAAATTCTGCCAGGGATGCTGGGTATGGTCCAGCTGGTTATGCTTTCAAAAAGGTCAAGGCAAAGAGGGATCCACATAGTGGCTCCAAAAAAATCCAGGTTAATGAAGCATTCTACCCTTATTACTCTATGTATTTTTTATTATTCTTCAGTACTCTAATGAATGAGTACTGTCTATGAAGCTAGTATTCTTTAACCATAAAATGGCAGAGACTCTGAAGGGTTTTAACTGAAATGTATAAAATTATGAATGCCATCCACAAGTTGTCCATACTGTTTAGTCAAATTCTAGAAGACAGACTTGACTGTATTAACTTTCTCCTACTTGCATCTTGAGGATTAATTTCTGGGTAAGATCTCTCTAAAGGGCCATTAACAGAAATTCAAGCTTTTAGAACTATATCCTAACTTGCACAATGATGGGCCATTAAACAGAATACCAAGTTGAGTGAATCAGTTTGGCAGAAATGTACATAATAATTGAGAATTTTCCTTCTCTGAAAACATGTGTGTACATAGGGTGATGGATAAATATTAAATATTAGGTCAAGAAATATTTCATGAAAGGGTAAATAAAAATAGATTGTGAAAAATGCAGTTGTGTTATACAGAGTTCATAAAGGTTTTAAAAAGATAAGAGGAAATAGAAATCCTATGATTAATTAGAAAGATGTGATGGATTGGTTTATAAATTAAAGGTAGATGAATTTTACCTTTTTGTTTATTATTGATTCCTAAAGACTAAAGTGTAAAGTTTATATGCATAATATCTAGGAAATAAAATTACACTTTTGAAATGAGCTTCATCTTCCCAAGACCCAAGAATAGGTTATGAGTGGATTTCTTCATCAAGACAGAGACTTACCATTAGGACATTTTGATTATCTGATGGGAGATTGTTATATAAATTAACAAATACGCTTGCTACAGCAATGGACAAATTCTTATGTGCTTAGGAGCCCCTAGTGCGGATAATGATAACTGGGTATATCCTTGAAAACAAACACAGCTCAACTTTTTAGTATTCTTGTTATTTAAGAGATTGCAGTGTGAATGGATGTGTAACAAAGCCTTGGAAATGTGTTTCCTCTAAGTAAGTGCATTTTTTTTTTTTAATGTGTTTGGCCTTAACTGTATGTTGAAAATGCTTGCCTTTATAATTCCCAAGGTCATGCGTCTGATATGGCACTACGGAAAGGCACTTGAGATAGGAGAGACCACTGTTTAATGAAATTGGCCACTCAGCTCAATAAAGCAATAATTTGGATCAGCTTTTTCCCACTAACTCGCAAAACCATGCTTTGGCATGGCAGCTTCTCATGCTTTACATAGGAAACATGATATAGATGGATTTCCCTATATCATACTCAACCAGGGAATTTCTTTTGGTTAGTGTTTTGCATATGCTAAAATATTTCCATCTAGACACATTCTGGCTGCGTGGGGAGTGTTGCTGTGCAGTTGTTTCCGTGAAGCATTCTATCCAGAATGATCACAAAGAAGGAGCTAACCCCCAAAGGATAAATAAAGACTGTAGACTATGGGCAAAGAAGCAAGCAAACAAATGAAAAGGATACACTGAAGAAGTGCTAAGTTAATACTATGAGACAAAAATAATGAATAGAGTTAGGAAAATGGCTCAAAGCTTATTTTTTTCCCCTACCTGGTAAGACTTCGCTGTAAAGCAAATATCTTGTTTATTTGCTTCTATTGTGTCAATATTTGTGTGTATGCAATTTTACTGCCCATCTCTTTTGTCAGGAACCATTAACTTCAGTGCCCAGAGAGATGCTGTAAATCGGCTACTATAAAATTAGGGTATGCTAGAAACTCATAATTAATTGCATAAAATTCCTTTACAAGACCAGACAATAGTTCTACATTTTATGTTATATTAAAAACTGAGGAAATGTCATTTGTGAGATCTAATAAGGCAGAACATTATTATGTTCATACTGAAAGTCTGACTAATCTGAATGGATTAAAGGTGCCTTGTGGAATATTTTGTATTAGTTGACTAATTCTTGTCCACATTATTAATGTTCTGAGGCAACTGTGATACCTACAAGTAAATATCTATTCAAAATAATTTCAGAAACATTGCTTAATCATCAGACAGAATATTGTTTGCTGTGTTAATACAGATTAAATAGCATACATTGACTTTTATCTCCCTTAAAAAAAAAACACACATTTTGAAAAGCAGATTAGTGAATGGCAGAGCTGTCACCCTTGATAAAACTGTTTCACATCTTTGGAGAGCTTAAACATGAAACACCAAAGTGTATTCACTGTCCCTCATGAGCATTAAGTGGTTTGTAAGATAAAAGAGGGAAACCAGAAGTGAGAAGGTCTCTATTACAGACCCAGTCATATCACATAAAGGGATGGCGTGGATTAAATCCCAAGGGCCACCCCTCCTCCTCGTCGTCTGGCAGGACCTCAACTGTCCTCTGTGACATACAGCTGAGCAGGAGACATGGAATCGCATTTTTCACAGGGATTTGAAATGTCTCTGCGGTCATGGTCTGGCAGTAATAGAAACCATGTGCTGTGGGTCAGGAGGAAAGCTATCTTGAAACAGAAGAACCCATTTCTTGGCCTGATGACCTTGAGAAAGGTTAGTCATTTCACTGCACTTTTTCCTTGAAGCAATGTGGGGGTTGTTTGGGATACATGTTCCTTTATGTCACTCCAAGTTGTGAGGGGGTGGTAACCACATATTTTCCACACAGAGCGAGGACGGTGTGAGTGATAAGCAAATGGTTAATGTCAGGAGCAATAAAATTCTCTTCCAGGGCACCTGATAGATGATTTGTTGTAGGTTGATTTGCATTTCCCTTTGTGATCTTAAACTCATTTTGGCTCCCTAATACTTTAAAACAGGAGTCTGATGGAATGAGAGATAGCGTTTAAAAATCTGATTTAAGTTGAGTGCTTTGGAGACATTCGACAACTCGCCTGCCTCTTAAGTTACACTGCTTTTGGAATGCCAGCGTGTAAGACAGAGCAACATGAGCTTGTCATGGCTGTCAGCCCATCTCCAGTTGACACACACTTGCGAGGTGTATGCATTGGGTCACTTGAGGTTTCCCGTTTCCCATAAAATAATGTTTATCCTGGCCTGATGGCACTCAGAGTTGGTTCCTAAGTAATTTTTCCTCTAATCTCTCGTAGTGATCCATAAGCATGTTCCCCAGATTGACAGTGACCTCAAGGCCTTGGCTGTTTAAAATGCTGTTGGTGGGCCATCATCAAGGGCAGTATTTTGGTACAATCCATATTGAAAGCTGGATTTTGTTTTATATGGGTCTTTTTAAATTAGGAAAGTGTTTCTTCCACTGTTGAATTTTGATTATAGCTCTGAGCGGAAGTTTTCTAAAATTGTGATAAGAGTTGATCAGAAATTTTCAACATCCCGGTGTTCAGTCTCCAAACTGCCACACATCCTCTGTTCTCTGTTTCCTCAGATTGAAGTGGGCAGGGAAAATGGTGAAAATGTGTCTTCTCAGGGGTGTCTGTTACTCACCCCTCTCTGTGCTCCTGGGAGGCTCATGACTTGAGGTAAATGGGATATAAAAGAATATCTCTTAGAATCTCCATTTCAAACTAAGCTTCCTGAAATGGTCACATGACCAACCTTTTATTTTTAGTTTATTTTTAGTTGGAGGGTAATTGCTTTACGAGGTTGTATTGGTTTCTGCCATACAGCAGTGAGAGTCAGCTGAAGCAGACATATGTCCCCTCCCTCTCGAACCTCCCTCCACCCCCCCCCACCCCCCCTCTAGGTTGTCACGGGTACAGGGCTGAGTTACGCTGCAGCTTCCCACTCTGTTTTACATATGCTAATGTGTATCAAATGACCGAGCTTTAAACTCACCCCTACTGGTTTCCCCCGCCCCCCTGAAGTCTCCTCTGTGTATACTTGTTCTTTTGTGTCCAGGGAGACGGGAGAGGCCTGCAAGCAGTTCTCTGGTCAGTCAGGACTATACACATTAAAACTAAAAGAAAGAAAGAATGATGGAGTTAAACTGGACCTAAAAATAGTGATGTTCCATCACTGAAAAGGTTAACAGGTTCTCTCAGAGGAAGGTCATTTTGGAAGCTTAGGAAACCTTTTTCACTTTATTTTTTGCTCTTATCTGAAAGCTCATCACAGGTTCTCCCGTAATATTTTATCATGATTCTGATAGGTTTCAGAATGAAGAATGGAACACGGCTTAAAGAGTACAGGGCTCCTGTGACAACACTGCACTTTGAAATAAGCCAAAGTGATTTGTCTTCGTCAGATGTTCCGTAGTGATGTTTCCCTTCTTTTACTGCATGAAATAAAATTTTGTGATATTATTTTAAAAAATTCATTTGTAAATTTTAGGCCAAAACCATGAATGACTCTAAATGCTTAAAAAATATTATTTTAATTTTGCTTTCTCTATTGCGTATACTCTAAATGTTTTCCTTTGACAAATACAAATATTTCCATTGAAATCTCCATACTTTGAAACAACTACATAAACAGAGGATTGGTTATAGTTAAAAGACCAGTTTTCTACAGGATACCTTTATCACAAAGATAATGAAGAAATTAAATAGGCGCTCCTTTGAGATGCCTGACAATAAAACCAGGGGTTTTGATTGAGAAATTCTCTTATTAATGTAGATTAAGTGAATGAACTAATTTCTTTGTAATTTTTTCCGATAGGAACTTTCCACTCCTGAGAGGACCAAGGGAAACCCTAGTATTTTCACTGTAATGAAAAAGACAAAGATATGAAGTGTCTTTGAAACATTTCCCCTAACTTTCAATACCAAGCTTAAAGTATTGGAGATCACCTGTGATTATATTTCCACTAGAGATTAAAAAAAGAAAAAAAAAACAGCCCTTGCCACATATAATATATTTGAATGACACTATAATATAGCTTTCTTATGTGATCATATAGACATGTCTTGATGTTCTGTTGAATATCAGCTCTACCACTCTTCATCGTGGCAGTTATTATAATACAGTGTGATAAATGGAAGTTGAAATGGAATGATTATAAGTAAGCTTGAATTTTGTCTTATTGCCTGCCACTTATAGTAAGATGCCATGAAAGAGAATGCATCTTCTAGGTAATCAAGAAATGTTCTATGATCTTGGTGTTACACCGAGGTTGATGGTAAGACTTGCCTTTTGGGTGGTGTTTTATAGAATAGAAATCACGTCACTTTTCATCCCTAGATATTAGGACATTCTATTGATTTTTTTTATAAAGTACCTTTCTTCTACTCTCGCCAGAGCAGTAATCATGAGCTATGGGCATTTCAGTGAAACATTCACACTTAGAAGTATTTTCTTAAAATTGAGACCTGTTTTTTTTTTTTTTTGGATGGTACTCTTTTCTGTTCTGTTTATAGTACACCTTGGAAAGTATAAAATGTGTGTTGTTATTCTTTGTAATGCTTTAATACCGAGGCAGATACAGTAACTTTAAGGAGGATATTAGCTGATTTTTTTAATCAGACTGGGTATCTGTGTGCAATTAAAGTAGAAAATGACACCTACAATCCATGAGAAATTTTTATAATTGTTTTTAAATTTTGTTTAATTAGTTAATTAGGTTGCTTTTGTCTGGGATGGACCTTTGTTGCTGCACGGAGGCTTTCTCTAGCTGCAGGGAGGGCTTGCTACTCTCTAGCCATGGTACGCGGGTTTTAGGGCGCATGGACGTGGGTAGTTACGGTGCGCAGACTCAGTCTCTGTGGCTCATGGGCTTAGTTGCCCCACAGCATGTGGAATCCTCCCAGCGTGCGTGCTCATTCACTCAGCAGTGCCCAACTGTTCACTACCCCATAACCTGTAGCCTACCAGGCTCCTCTGTCCATGGAATTGCCCTAGCAAGAAGACTGGAGTGGGTTGCCATTTCCTCCTCCAGTGAATCTTTCTGACCCAAGGACTGGACTTGTGTTCCCCACATTCGCAGGCAAACCCTAACCCCTGGACCACTAGGGAAGTTCCATGAGACGTGTTTTAAACCCATTGCCTTTACAAATTGATCTTTTGCTATCTGCAGAATTATTATTTTTTTTGTATTGTTTCTCTCAGAAACAAGAAATTGTTATCACTTGAAATGCCGTCTATAATATACTGAAGTCTCTTCAATGAAGCAGTGGGGTGCAGCATCCACTCAGAGCATAAGTGAGAGGAGAGGAACATCTCCAGGAGACATGTCTGCAGTTGAATTTGGACTGTATTGCCTGTCTTCACGGAGTGCACTTGTATGGTTGTTTTCTGTAAAATTCAATGCCCAGAATGTATGTGCCCACTGCTCTCCACTTGTACCAGTTCAGTTCAGTCGCTCAGTCATGTCTGACACTTTGCGACCCCATGGACTGCAGCACGCCAGGCCTCCCTGTCCATCACCAACTCCTGGAGTTTACTCAAACTCATGGCCATTGAGCCGGTGATGCCATCCAACCATCTCATCCTCTGTCATCCCCTTCTCCTCCTGCCCTCAGCCTTTCCCAGCATCAGGGTCTTTTCAAATGAGTCAGTTCTTTGCATCAGGTGGCCAAACTATTGGAGTTGCAATTTCAGCATCAGCCTTCCAATGAATATTCAGGACTGATTTCCTTTGGATTGACTGGTTTGATCTCCTTGCAGTCCAAGGGACTCTCAAAAGTCTTCTCCAACACCACAGTTCAAAAGCATCAGTTCTTTAGTGCTCAGCTTTCTTTATGGTCCAACTCTCACATCTGTACATGACTACTGGAAAACCATCGGTTTGACTTGATGGACCTTTCTTGGCAAAGTAATGTCTTTGCTTTTTAATATGCTGTCTACGTTGGTCATAGCTTTTGTTCCAAGGAGCAAGCATCTTTTAATTTCATGGCTGCAGTCACCATCTGCAGTGATTTTGGAGCCCCCAAAAATAAAGTCTGTCACTGTTTCCATTGTTTCACCATCTATTTGTGATGAAGTGATGAGACCAGATGCCATGATCTTCGTTTTTTGAATGTTGAGTTTTAAGCCAGCTTTTTCACTCTCCTTTTTCACTTTCATCAAGAGGCTCTTTAGTTTCTCTTCACTTTCTGCCATAAGGGTCGTATCATCTACATATCTGAGGTTATTGATATTTCTCCCTGCAATCTTGATCCCAGCTTGTGCTTCATCCATATTTCTCATGATGCACTCTGCATATAAGTTAAATGAGTAGGGTGACAATATACAGCCTTGATGGACTCCTTTCCCAATTTGGAACCAGTCTGTTGTTCCATATCTGGTTCTAACTATTGCTTCCTGACCTGCATACAGATTTCTCAGGAGGCAGGTGAGGTGGTCTGGTATTCCTGTCTCTTGAAGAATTTTTCACAGTTTGTTGTGATCTACACAGTCAAAGGCTTTGGCATAATCAAAAAAAGCAGAAGTAGGTGTTTCTCTGGAACTCTCTTGCTTTTTTGATGAAACTACGGATGTTGGCAATTTGATCTCTGGTTCCTCTGCCTTTTGTAAATCCAGCTTGAACATCTGGAATTTCACAGTTCACGTACTGTTGAAGCTTGACTTGGAGAATTTTGAGCATTACTTTGCCAGCATGTGAGATGAGTGCAATTGTGAGGTAGTTTGAACACCTTCTTTGGCCTTGCCTTTCTTTGGGATTGAAAGGAAAACTGACCGTTTGTACCATGAACACATAAATCCGGGCCTTTATCATTTCCTGCCATGACTGTCCATGTGGCTTTCTCTGGTTCTGGTCTGCCAGTCTCAGCTTCCCTTTCTTATCATCCCAACTCTGATCCCCTTGCTGAATTTCCCTACAAAAACCACTTGATCATCTCACACAAGCTCATAAACTTTTCTTGTTTCTTTACTGCCTACAGAATATGAAAATCAAAGCTTTTTGCATTATGGTTTGAGCAGGGAGAGAAAGCAATTATCTAACTTATTGGTTTCCAAAGGAAATATTGGAACTTCTCTTCAAATTGACTTTTCTTATCCTTTTAAATTTGTATTATGAAATATGTATTTCATAACATATATAATTTACCAGTATATTAGTACATAGATATAATTGATGAATAAATATACATTTTTTAGGGTATGCTCAAAATACATTTTACTAAAAGAACACATATACACACACACATGCATTATATTACTAGATCACTGATATGACTTCCTTCTTTCCTTTCTCCTTTTCTACAATGTAGGCAAAGCAGGTAAATTAAATCTGTCCTGCAATAGACCCATAACTAACCTTGACACGCTCTCTAAGTCTGCTACCGGAGTTTAGACTCACATCATCTCCTTTTGCTGTTGCTATTGCTGCTGCTAAGTCGCGTCAGTCGTGTCCGACTCTGTGCGGCCCCATAGATGGCAGCCCACTAGGCTTCCCCGTCCCTGAGATTCTCCAGGCAGGAACACTGGAGTGGGTTGCCATTTCCTTCTCCAATGCATGAATGTGAAAAGTGAAAATGAAGTCACTCATTCGTGTCCGACTCTTAGCGACCCCATGGACTGCAGCCTACCAGGCTCCTCCGTCCAAGGGATTTTCCAGGCAAGGGTACTGGAGTGGGGTGCCATTGCCTTCTCCAGTCATCTTTAGACAAAGGCAACTGGTAAATTTGATCTAGCACTTTTTCATCTTTTCTTTCTGACCAGTTTTGTTCTCTTTAGACTATTGTGGTGGGGCTACCGATCCAACTCTTCTATTTGGCCTGGGCTGGCTCTTACTTGCTCCTTCTTGTTAACTCATTTACTGTCTTACTGGTCTCTTTATACACATTCCTTTCTGCACATATTCTCTTCCATTCTCCCTGTTAGTCTTTTTATTAGTCTTAGAGCCCAGTATTTTGATGCTTTCAGCCTGTAATCAGTTTTCAAACGTGGGCATGCCATGACAAGTTAGTGCTATGGATACCACCAATGCCACTACTGCCATATCACCAAGCTGTTCTGCCTCCATCCATTCATTTTACCTCTTATATATCCTTCCTCCTTTGCATAGAGATCTTCCTCCTTTGCATAGACCTCAATGCTAATTCTGAGACCATCCTGGCTTTCTACTTCATGTTTCACTCACTTTGATAATGAGTTGTTCTGGCATTAGAAATTAAAAATGGCATTCCTGACATGGTCTGAGACTCTCAATATTGCATACTCTCTTTATGGTAGCATAATGTATTTTTCTCCAAAAGCTCAGTAGTCTGGGAGGCAAAATTCTGGCTTAGAAAGGCTGATTGAAAGATAGCTCCTCAGGATACCAACTGCCTGGCCTAGATCCTATATCCAATTTTTTTTTTTCCTGCTGTAACGTTATATACTTCCAGACAAAAGGAACATACCTTTTTCTCAACAAAAGTATAAACAGACAAACCCAGGCACTGGTCCTTATGATAACTGTATTTAAGGTGAATCCAAGACAACTGTCAAAGGGAACAGTAGAATACTTTTGGAATATCAACAGAAGCTCCCGATGCATTCCCCGTGAATGATATCTGCATTCAAGTTCTGTGTGTTTTGCCCTGACTGCCTTCTTAAACTTGTCCTTTATCCTCTCTAATACTTCAGTCGTTTTGAACTATCCTCTATTCTCCAGACAGAGCCTACTTCTCTGCCTTTGTCCTTGGCCTAAAATGCCCCCACAGACACCACATACCTGTTGAAATCATATCTATTTTTGCCTACCTAGCTCACATAATGGTAATGATCATCAGACAACCTCTGCTAACCATCTTCACCACATTTAAATTCTTTTCCGTTAGATGCCCTGTGGCATTTATTTTGTGGCATTTTTATGATAGCCTTGTCACATCCGGTGTGTGTATGCGTGCTAAGTTGCTTCAGTTGTGTCTGACTCGTGGTGACTTTATGGACTGTAACCTACCAGGCTCCTATGTCCATGGGATTCTCCAGGCCAGAATACTAGAGTGGGTTGCCATGCCCTCCTCCAGGGGATTTTCCCAACCCAGGGATCAAACTCACATTTCTTATGTCTCCTGCATTGGCAGGCAGGTTCTTTACCATTAGTGCCACCCAGGAAGTCCCGTCACTTTGTGACTTTATGGTTATTCTTGTATAGTTTTAAAAAATTATTTCTGTAATACCTATCCTGCTAGTTTGTAAGTCTTCTGAGGACAGGTTGTATGTCATATTCATCTTTGTATATTCCTGACTGCCTAGTTATAATGATATTAATATATTGGAGGCACGTTGGTATTTCAGGAGAGGATTATATGACTGAATGAAATGGTTCACAATGATGTATTCTTCTGATGGAAGTTTTTAACCTAACACTGCTGAGATTTTTTCAGTCAGCAAAGAGACAGTAGTGCACCATTCTGACATTCCTTTGAGGCATATGTTTATTCAGTGTACACCCTCTCGCAGGAAGATATTTAATAAAAAAAAAGAAGAAGAAAAAAGAAAATCGGTAGCTTGATTATATGCTTAGCCAAGAAATTTCTTTTGCAGTTCTAAGGAAAATCTCCAGCAAACCAAATTACTCTCCCAGCAATGCACTTCAAAGGAGAGAAGAATGCATTTCTTGTACAGAATTCTTGGATATGTTTGATCATTAGTCAGGGCAAGTAGTTTGACTTGAGGCTATTTACTCAGCAGGAATAAAAAAGAACAGCATTGCTTCAACCAAGAGGAGTGTCCCAGCCCTTCCCCAAGCAGAATTTAATTTGATCTGTCAGAGAAGTAATAGAGGTTTACTATAGGAGTGAATCTTGATCAGTAATATTTGGTTGACTTTTGAGCTATTAAAATGCTCCTTCCCTGCAAATGCCCTTTTTTTAGGAATAATAAAAACAGGGACACTTGACACCAAGTAATTGTCTGAGAACCTGAGAATTTCACAGCAATGCTTATTATTGAAACAGATTTTGTTTTTCTCAGTCTAAACCTTGCTCTTACACTTGTGTGTGTGTGTGTGTGTGTGTGTGTGTGTGTGTGTTTAATACATACCAGTGGGCTATGGCTGGTAATTATTTCAACTAGGAAGTGCCACAAAATATTTTTGATGTAGTCAAAATATAATGTAATATTATTAGGCTTCTAATTACAAATGTACAAAAGTTTCTTGAAGAAAATCAATTGCAGGAAAAAAAATGGCTTTAAATGTCAACTTTAAAAAATAATAAACTAAATACATATTGTCTAATATGAGATAGGCTTTATACTTTCTGGGGGGAAAAATGCACGTCACCTTTCAACATGTAATTTTTCAACATTTAACTTTTTAATTAAATTTAATTTTAGTTATAAGGTGTTCATTAACATTTGGCACATTCTTCAGTTAAAATAATTAGCTACAATAATTAAAACTATTCATGCTTGATTTTTCTAGTCTCAATTTTTAGGAAAATGATGCTTTAAATTTATAGAAAATAAATAAATTGGTATATAATCACAGATGCACCAGACAACATCTATTTATAATTTTTCACCATGAACATCCTGAAAGAAATGATTAAATTTTTTAAATTTTAGACAAAAGAAAAATTCAAAGAAACTAATAGTGAACCATTTGTTACTGGTTACTTTTTTAAACAGAGTAAAACAACTTCTGTAACATTAATTTTAAAAAGTTAATTCCCATGTTCTAATGCTAGCGTAATGAGTTTTTTTCACAGTGAACTCTAATGAGTTTATGAACGTGCTGCCATATTTATGGTAGAAGCAATGCAAATTTGATTCATGTTTATGCATGCATGCATTACATTTGGGAATATATTTAGGGACCATAAGCTTGCTGGAGAATTTGTTATAGGAAAGAAAACTTATGAAGAGGACTTCTTATCCCAGGAGTGGAATTAAGGCAGAATTAACTAGGAATTGAAGTTATCTTTGATCATGATTTTTTATTCCATTTTTATTCACTTTGAGGAAGTGTTGCCTGCTTTTTTTGATGTTCAGCAGAGCAGTACAATGCAATACACAGAAGCATAATGTTGAATTTTCATAATAATGCTTGTGATGCAAATGAAGCACACTTCAAAAACAGGTTGATTAGCATTTCTTGGTAAGATGACAGTCCTCTCTTTTTTAAAATTTTTGTTCATTAGTTTTATCGGTAGATTACATATCCAGATTTCAAATTTGAAGTGCATAGTTTTTGCTTATAATCATAATGTGAATTTAAATAGTTTTAGATTGTACATTTAAAACAATTCTCCTGTCACTGAATTGCACTCTGAATTAATGAGCTGTTTGTCACCTCAGAGCCCTTTGCGTTGAAATTCAGTCTGGTTTAAAGTGAACTCCAACCATTTCAGGCCAGCATCTCATAGAAGGTTGCAGGATTAATGAGCTTCAGGGGCTCTGTGGTTCTCTTTGGAGCATATGTCACTAAATTCTATTCTCAGGAAGCATTATTCTTATGCAAGAAGAATATGGGGAGCTGAATGTGAAGAAATGGTTTTTCAACAAATGATTTGACAATCGCTGACGAGGAGTGATCTTTCACCCAACTATGCACACATGAGACGAGGGCTTTTGCCTTTTCTGCATTCGTGCTAGTTTGCTTCAATTGTGTCCCAACTCTCTGCAGCCCTGTAGACTGTAGCCCACCAGGCTCCTCTGTCCGTGGGATTCTCTAGGCGAGAATACTGGAGTGGATTGCCAGGCCCCTCTCCAGGGAAATCCTCACAGACCAGGGAACCACCTCATCTCTTATGTCTCCTGAATTGGCAGGTGGGTTCTTTACCACTTTAGCTTCACCTGGGATACCCTTGCCTTTTCTAACTGAAACAAAATTACAATTGATGTATATTTTAGTAAGGCTACCACTGTTGTTAAAACAATGCTCCTTTAAACAATTCTTTGCTTTTGTTTCACTTAATGGACTTTCTAGGGCTGGATGAAGGATTTACACACATAGACTCTCTAGCACACTTCCAACCTATATATTCTTGATTACGGTAACCTATTTATGAAACTGTCTTTCTCTGTAGCTACCCTATAGGAATAGCTAGTATTTTTCTCCTTTCAGGTCTTCTTAAGATATCTTCATAGTCTATAAAATGGAGAGAATAAAATGGAAGAAAAAGTTGCCCCTTTATTTCAGAATAGAATTTCTCAGTAAACTGACCATCTCCCTGTTTTTAACTTTTTGTTTTATTTTGGAGTATAATTTATTAACCGTGTTGTTAGTTGCAGGTGTGCCACAAAGAATTCAATAATAAGTATATTTGTATCTATTCTGTTTCAAGTTCTCGTCCCAATTAGGTTGTTGTAGAAGATTGAGCAGAATTCCCTATGCTATACAATGGATCCTTGTTGGTTATCCATTTTAAATGTAGCAGTGTGTACATGTCAGTCCCAAACTCCCTATTTCTCCCTTATCACATTTCCCCTCTTGTAACCATAAATTGAATCTCTAAGTCTGTGAACCTATTTCTATTTGGTAAATAAGATCATCAGTGTCATCTTTAAAAAAAAAAAATTCCAAATTCATGTTTAGTAATTCTATGAGTAAATTACTTAGCTAGAATTTCAGACTGAGACAATCAAACTCTTTACCTCTGGGTAAATCATTTATCTATAGTTGTCTCACTTAATCCAAATAGCCTGGGCTGGGGATGGCAAATTCATGGTAATCCTGTAGATAGTCATTCCTTCTCAGGCAGACATTACTTATCAGTCACAGCCTGTTTCTTCATGGAACCAGCTATCTGTACACTAAGACCAGCCTCAGAATTCTCAGCCTCATGATCCAGGCAGCCTCTACCTGTTGACCAGAGTTGACAAGTGAAATAAACACGCTTGCCACTCTGGCCTGGTCAGCCCTCTTTGCCAGTTTAGGTGCTCTGATCACTCGGAGAGAACTATGAAATCCCCAGTGTATCTTTAGCTTCTAGTTACACAGATGTTAAGATGGGGTGATATTGCCATCTTTGAGTTGATGAAATATAGTATTCTCTTTGTTCTTCCCCATGCCCTTTTTACTTGGATTCAAACTTTTTCTCTCTTTCCTTCCCAGCTGACCATCCTTATCATCTAAATTTCATTTCTCCAACTCTACTCAGGTCTTACTTCTGACTTCACCACTGTTTTACCGCTAGAGTGTCAAAATGGTTTCTGATGGATAAATTGTCATCCTCCGTTAAAGGTGTGTTGATGTTGCAGCTCTAACTGGGGCATGGCAGGTGTGTCTTGCAGTAGCATGGACCACAGCGTGGACAAGCATGGACACATGATATCTTTGCTCAAGCCCTCTCTTGTTGGGTAGTCACGCTCATTTCTAAAATTCAGGGAAGACAACAGCAACTGAAGGTACCATCGCCCATAAAAATAGTCTCCTAACCCCTACACTGGCATTTGTGTTTTATCATATCATATCTGGAGGCAAGAAAATCATAGAAAAGGAATCTTTCTTAATCTTGGCAAAATCTTCAAGTTGGATTCTCAAAATTTAGGTTTCTTACGGATCACAGTGATTGAATGAAATATCACTAATTTGTAAAAAAGACATAGGAAGGAGAGCCATAGTTTACAAATACAGAGTATTTCCAGACATCTAGGCTATGGCAGTTCTGTTTGCAATCCATTATGTGAGAAAACAAAGAGCCCAAAGATGGGAAGGTGAACATCGCATGCCTATAGTGCATGGGTGATTTGAAGCTCTATGACAGTTCTGAAACCCAGCCTGATAAAGTGTGAAACATTCTGAGGAATGCTATGGAAGATATGCAAATAGAGTTTGGAATGGAAAAAAATGCAGACCATTTGGACAGGCACAGGGCCAATTCATCTATTTATTCTCAGGAAATATCAGACCTTTACAAATTTAACTCATGGGAAAAGAAACATACCCATGTAGACTTTCTTCAGGTGAAGGAAGATTCAGTATGCAGCCAGCATTAAGCATTTGAGTTTTCTTTGTTTTCTTTGTCAGTTGGATCAGGTGTGTGTTAACTAACATGTTTAATTTGTACCCTAATGCCATTTTGAAAAGTGAAAGTGTTAGTCACTCCAGTCATGCCCAACTTTTTGTGACCCTATGGACTGTAGGCTGCCTCTGTCCATGGAATTCTCAGGCAGGAATAATAGAGTGGATTTCCATTCCCTTCTCCAGAGAATCTTCCCAACCCTGGGATTGAACCCAGGTCTCCTGCATTGCAGGCAGATTCTTTACCATCTGAGCCAGCAAGGAAGCCCAGTGTCATTTTAGAAGCTATTTAGTTCTCTTCCTGATGAAGCAATGAGATAATGCAAGGCATCCCAAACTGATGGACAGGCTTTAGAATATTCTAGTCTAGATGCAACTGGAACCTCTAAATAATTCCTCATACTGAAGAGATTACTGCACATGGCTAGGGTATGTCTTGTTTGAAATTAGATTTATATACATAATCTCATGCTATTGGAAAATGAGGGCCCATATTAATTTACAAAAGCTTTCTGTCTAGGAAAAGAAGTGACTCTGTCTTTGGGAGCAATAGAAATACACAAGAAACAAAGTTGTCATTAAGAAAAAGAGTTAAAGAGAATGGCTTATGATTTTTTAAGACTATGCAGATGACATGTTTAGTTTTGGAACTCCTTGGGTGTTTGAATTTCATTTTCCCTCAAGAGTCACCTAAACTGAACATTGTACATCAGATTACAGGTTTACTTTCCCATTGAATTTGTAGCCCCTGGGGAGATGGAATTAGTTTAGTTGCTAATGCACGTTGGTCCTCAGCATGGAATAATCACTATGGAATATAAGGACAGTTTCAAGAGCTTCAGGGGTATTTTACCAAATTTTATTTAATCTCCCCTCATCCCATTTACAGGTCAGCTTATTAAAATTGAGAGATCTTGGTAGATGGCTTCCATGGACGGATACAATATTATGTTTGGATAAGCTATTCCAGGGTTAATCTGAGTCAAGAGACATTTACTTGTCCTAGGAGTTACAGGGATATGATGGTGAATGTGAAAATCTGATTGCCTTCATTAAGATGGTCATGTATATAAAAGTGTGCACAGTTAAGAGTTAAAATGTAGTGTTATGGAGGCATAAAGTCGCTTGGGAGTGAAAGAGATATGATAGAAAGAAAAAGACATCAATAGTCATTTTGATTTGGAGGTCACTGATGGCTGTAGGAAAAACAGCTTCATTAGAGTAGTCTTGAGGCAGAAATTGCAAACGGCGGGAACAAATTGCCGTGGGCACTGGGGGGAGTCAGAGGTGAAAACATGGAATTGCATCAGCCAGTCTTTCAAGAAGCTTCCTAGAGGACGGAAGTGGGCCCATGTCTTTGTCCCCTTTGCAAATCCAGAAGCCTGTGGAGCAGCCTCCTCTTGGAGGGCGTGTGGTAGCGTTGGATTTGGGAGCACGCCCTGGAGATGGCTCTGAGGCACACCTCACACTCTGCGGCCACCAGCTTGAGGTCATGCTTCAGTTCTGTGTCACAGGACCCCCGCGTTGCCACATGTCTGCCCGCTCTGGGCACAGCGCTCGGGAAGCAGTGGGAAATAATGTTTGTTCACCTGGAGGCTTGCTTACCATTTGTAATGGCCCCAGGCTGGGAAGTCGGTAGCATCCTCACATGGACCAACTTTAATTCTACTCTTCAACAAACATATCCTTAGGTACTCTGAGTGAGACCCTACTTTGGTTCAAAGTCTGCAACATGGTTAAAAGAAGTTCCTGCCCTTACATAACTCAATCTCTCTAAAGAAGCAAGAAACACAAGTCGCATTTCATTATAATCTGTTGAGCATTGCTACAGTGGGGGAATGGGTAGTGACAGGACAGGTGACAAGCGATTAGTGCAACCTGGGGCATCTCAGACGCTTCTCAAGAAGACTCTCTGCACCAGGTCCTGAAAGAAGGGTTAAAATTGCCTGGGCAGCTGAGACTAAAACCTAAGGAAATACTTAGGGGGTATGAACGCGCACATGTGGCTAGTTAACCTTGTGTGTTGGCCTTGCTGTTTAGTTGCTAAGTTGGGTCCGACTCCTTGGGACCCCATGGACTGTAGCCCACCATGCTCCTCTGTCCATGGGGTTCTCCAGGCAAGAATACTGGAGTGGATTGCATTCCCTTCTCCAGGGGACCTTCCTGACCCAGGAATCAAACCTGCATCTCTTGCATTGGAAGGAGGATTCTTTACCACTGAGCCACCAGGGAAAGCAGTTAGCCTCGAGAGTGTGGATTACGTGGGAGCCCTGTGAGCTGTGAGATGCGCCTGCGAGGGCGGCGGGGCTGGGGCTGGTTGTGGAAGGACTAACACATCACAGTCAGATTCTTGGGTCTTATTCTGTAGATAATAACGAGGGGGGTCACTGTATTGATTTAAGCAGGAAGGAGACTGAATGCTTTTCTCTTTTACAAAGATTATTCTGACTGAAGTCTGTGTGTGTGTGTGTAGGGGTGGGTTGAGCAGAGACTAGTTTGGAATATAAAGCAGCAGACCAAGAGTGAAATCATGACCTGAATGAGGCCAGAGAAAGTAGATTGGAAAGGGAAGGTAGACTGTTTTTTTTTTTTTTTTTTGGTAACCAAATGGTTTGATGAAGAATTGGGTTTTAGGTGCCTCCCAAATCCAGTCTGAGTTGACTGGAAGTGTTTTGGGGGCTCATTGAGAACCATTTGCCTAAATCTATCTAAATTGTGATTCTCATAGACATTGTAAAATTAAGGTGGAGTTTGGAGGCAGAAGGCAGAGCTATATAGAGTCAAAGCAAGGAGGGGAAGAAAAGCAAAACATGAAGGAAAGCAATAAAGAGAAATGGAGAGGACCTGTTATTATTTGCCATCTTGACCCACGGCTTAGCTCACCTGCAGTTTTCCAACAATACCTTTTCTCTATTTTAAAATTTTTCATTAGTTAATACCCTCAAAACTGAGCATAGGACATTGATGGAGGTACGGTGGTTGCGAGTGTCTGAGAGGCGAGTTTTTATTAATAGAAGTGCTGTAACAGTGGTCAAGTATGTTTATGAGGTTTTTTCAGACATCTGTAAGGAGCAGCGTAAGCCTGCAGTTGTGGGGGTTTGAGGAGCGGCAGAGACAACAGAATTAAATGAGTAATGAGGGAAGTGTGGGCGGCCCAGTGAGCACCGCTGTAATTAGGTGGGCCCCGCTTCCTTGTTCCTCAGAGAGTGCCTCAGCTGTTTCTGGATGTGTCTCTGCATTCTGTCTCCTGAGCCAGGTGGGCAGTTTGCTCATTTGGTTGGAATCCTGGAGTAATGAGATCAGAATTAAGGGGTTAATACTTCTGCAAGCCATTGGCTTTAACCTAGTTCATGACCCCAGAAGGACACTTTAAACCCCATCACCATCCTGCCTTTTGTCTTTGGGTACAAGGGGGCACCAATCGGAGCGTGTAGATGGCTTTCCAGCATATCTGTCTTCACCAGCAGAAAGTTGTGGTCACATAAGTAGGATTATCTTTTACATAAAAAGAGCAGCCTGTTCCATAATTAGAAAAATTAGAAATTGCAGTGAGATAGGCAATAATTAGTTGCTGTTGAATACCCATTCTTGAATTTGGTTTGTAGGAAATGGGGGTGTGGGAGCTTTGTTAATTGTAGAGCCTGCGATGAGAGTTTTTTTATGACTCTACTGGTTACTTAACCGGTGACTCACAGAACACTGGAGGTCCATAGACCTAGACTTAACACATGAAATGTGTGATTGCATTGATTGCCTATTTTAAGACATTTTATGTTTACTTATTTGTGCCACAACTTGATCTGATCCCCTTTATGCAATGGAGATGAAATAGATTGTATTTTCCACTACCAATGTTATGTTAAAAAAAATATTCATTACTCAGTGATAAGTATCTGTATCTAATTGAGGGGTGAATTCAGGTTTTGTGGGGACTGAAACTTAATGACATTTGAGGTGAGCCCTATTTGAGAGAAGAAAAACTTAAATACAAAATCTGTTATGAAGTGGTATTTAAATTCATTCTTTCCTTTAAATTGATGGCATTTAAAAAAATATTAATAGCTGAGAAAAGATTCCCTCATTTCATGTCTTTACCAATAATGTCATTTACATTGTTAGAATTGTGGTCAAATTTGGAAAAAAAAAAAAAGACTTCTTCAGGCCTCTTTTATGATGAGTTATAAGATTTTAGGGCAGGGACTAATCTTTCATACTTTTGGAATCAATTATCCACAGTACCTAGCTTGTTACCATAACTGTTTTTCTTTCTCTCTCTCTCTTTTTTTTTTTTTTTGCTAATTAAAAAAAAAAAAATTGACCATGTGAAGATATTGCTAGGACCCTATCCAGCTCCTTAAAAGGGACTAGTGCACATGAGGGCTCTTAAAGTTTAAGCTTCATTGTAAATTCATGGTAAATTCATCTCGGATCTAGTAGCATTGCAATTCTCATGGAATCTTTCCAAACACCATTGTATTCAATAGTCTAATGAAATAGCATAACCCTTGACACTTAGATACAATGAGTCAGTTAAGGAAGAAGTCAGGTTTTTAATGATCTTTCTGAGTTTTTTAAAATAAGGCACAGTTCATTCTTATCTCTGGGTTTGACTGGCAGATAATGGCTTCTTGTAAGGCTGTTATGTTAATATCTGTTAAAATCTACTACAAGCTTTATCTTTGATAGCTTGAAAAGAGATTCAATTCCCATTAAGAACATGAAAATATTTTTAAAGATACTATCTTTTATGGTATATCCTTTTATAGTTCACTGACTATATTAGTTGTGGGTATCTAAAATATCAAGTCATTTCAACAGTTAGTATGTAAATAAAATATATAGTGTGTCCAAGCCATCACCTTTATAGAGTATCTTTAATATTTTAAAATGTTATTTCTAAGCTTAAAATGAAATCTGTTACTTAAGAAAGATTTCAGAATTGATACAAAGATCCCATTGCACTCTATAGAGTTTTCTGCTAAATGTTCCGAGATCTGTTTTATTGCATTAAGCATAGTTTCATTAAAGATGCTTGGGCTTCCACCCTTTTCTGTGCCTCTTACTACTTCTATGTACACAAACCCAACAACCTAATCAGGTTGCCTTTGATCAAATTTAATTTGGATTTTTCCCTAGTAAGGCTGTCTGGTGGCAGTTAAATAGAATTTAATTAAAACAAATATGCACAAGATTCAGTCGAGCTTAATTATCTGATTTGGTAAAATTGGGCAGAAAGTCTAGACATTAGAAGATACACCTCTACTTGACTTGGATAAAGGTTTAGTAAAACAGAGATAAAAGTTTAGTAAAACAGAGGCCAGCGTTAAGAAGAAGAGGAGAAAGGAAATCTAGTGTTAAAAGTTATTTATACATTTAGGTAGAATTCTAAATACACAAAACGTGTCCCATTGACTTTGTACCCAAAGTAAAAATTGGGTTGTTTCTGTTTTTCTGTTCTATTACAACTATAAAATGAAAGTGTGAAAAGCTAGGCAATCCACTTATTAAATAGAAATTTAGATTGACAAGCTACTTTCTCAAATTTGATTTCTGGTTCAGTTGGCTAATGCTTCTTAAGCCTTTAAAGTGGACATGAATAACCCAGCGACTTTGTGAAAATGTAGATTCTGATTCAGTAAGTCCTAGTGATGCCCACACTGTTGGTCTAAGGTCCACACTTGAGTAGCAAAGCCCCAGACAGTGAAGTGACAACAGTTGCTATGGTATGGTTGGCACCACTGTGTCCACCATAATTGTAGTGATAACGATATTTAAATAAGACTACTTCTCAACTCTGGTGTGTTTTTATATTATTTTCAATGTCCCAGTTTAGTCTTTATATTATATAATGTCATATGCTTTAGCTCAGATTGATTGTCACCATTTGTAAAGCTTGATTGTCACTAGTTACCTAAGAATATTTATTTGAGTCCCCCTCAAGTCCAATATGAGCAGCAGGTGTAGACAGATTTCTCTTTCAGAATGAGTTCTCTAAACCTCAACATTTTCTTAATGAGGATTCATTCAACTGCGTATCTCTTTTGCTCATTCTGATATCTTCCAAGTCAATCCTGTGAATCATTGTCCCTTGTCTGTGTCTTTATTCTGCAAGGCTGGTCATCTCACTGACCTCCACACAAGCTAGTTTCATCCCTGATTCCAAATTCTGCACATGCTGTCCCTTGACCAAGAATGCTTACATTTATAGCTCCTGTCCTTCATGAGGTCTCCTGCAATCACAGGCTCTGGATGACCTGGTCACTCATCATCTGACAGAACTGAATAGATTGAGGCCACTCAGTAGCTGTCTTTTGGAATTATATTGATATATTCAGGGGGCTGCTCTTCAGCTTCCTTCTGTGCTTCATTTCAAAGCAACATAACATTGCTGCTCATTAACTCTCAAAGGTGTTTCTTTTTCACAATGGATCATGGAAATCTCTGTAGTTGAATTTCTGCTAAGGTATCACAGTGGAACACTGCCTTAGCACACACATGCTCGAATGTGATACAAGTTATAAATAGTCTTAATTTCTAAAACTGCATTAAAAGCCACAAAGTTAATAGGTAATTACTGTGTAAAGTGAAAATTTTGATTTAGAGAAAATGAGGCAGATAATTAAATACTAATTTCAAGGAATTTTCACATAAGGTCAATAAAATTACATGTTAATAACTAACAGTACCTCTGTAGAGTTATTTAGTCAGGAGGGAATTGTTTTATGTACTAACCTCACTTGGAGGATGTTTGTTATCAACAGTCATATGATACATTTTTATTATTTTTACCTGTTACTTAGAGATTTGGCATATGCAAAAAGGCGAGAGATATGCCCAAAGGGTACAGCTGGGAAAAGTGGTTAATTCAAAGCAGGGGTCTGAGTGAAGTTCTGAATGAGGGTGAGACAAGGTGGCAATTACCCATTGGGCCATTTACTAGTAGAAATTCTTAGATTGTTATTTTCTCTGATTGCCACCCCGTAGGGGTCTTTGAGATGATGCCAAAGTCTAAAATTTTCCTGTGGAACTCTGTGGTAAGGGAAAAGAAAAGGAAAAACATGCACTCTGGGGACTTCCCTGGGGGTACATTGGATAGGAATCTGCCTGATACTGCAGGGGACACAGGTTCAATCCCTGGTCTGGGAAGTATCCACATACCTCAGAGCATCTAGGCCCAGGCACCACAGCGGCGGAGCCCAAGTGCCCTAGAGCCTGCTTGCAACTGCTGAGCCCAAGTGCCGCAGCTGCTGAAGGCAGTGTGCCTAGAGTCTGCGCTCCGCAGTGAGAGAAGCCTCCGTGAGAAGCCCATGCGCCGCAATGAAGAGTGGCCTCCACTGAGTGCGGCTGGAGAAAGCCCGAGCAGCAGTGAAGACTCAGCACAGCCAGAAACAGTCACAAAGAAAGTCAAGGTTAAAAAAAGGCAGTTTGCATCCAGACTATGTGCCCGATACTCAGGAAGATGGGCAAACTCTTGGATCGTAGAATCTTACAGGCCCGGGATCTGAGATCCAATAAATGCCCTCCTTGACATCCAACTTGTAGGATGTTATTTTCTAACTGCCCAGAGCACAGAGCGTCAGGGCCTGTTGGCCGTGTTGATGCACCTGCCTGCCAGGGTGAGGTCATCATGGCTTCAGTGCACGGCGGTGATATGGGACAGCTGTTGTCTGGGGCCAGTGCTGGGTGGAAATCTCCTCACCGTTCCACTCGATAGCAGGGTGACCTTAAACGTGTCCTGGAACTCATCTGAGCTTTAGTTTATCTAACATGGTGATGATTTGAGTACCCACCTCAAAGGTGTTTGGGAAATTAAATGAGTAAAATGAAAAATTTGACTTAGAGGAGAGAAGGCAGTTAGATAATTAAGTACTGATTTAAAAGAATATTCAGGTAAATCAATAAGATTAAATAATAACTAACAATTAGCACCTCTATATAGTACTATTTCAAAGGGCCTCAGTGCCAAGCAAATTGTAAGCACTCTGTAAATTTTAATTACCATCATTAGCATCATCTTCATCATCATCCTGATTACTGCTGTGGATGTAAGGAAAAGACAAAGGCTGCATCTTTAGAAATGATTTGACTTATGTAGAGTGCTTATGTAAATCGTACCTGTATCTATGTGTGCTCAGGAAGTTCAAGTTATTACTGTTGGAATTACTGTTATTACTTTACTGCTTACCCTCAGCTGACCTCCGGAGTTTATCCATCATAGTGAATATTCCAGAGAATATATGCAGTAAATAACTGTAGAGTTAAGTTTATATTTTAAGGCAACTATTAACCCATTGCAGTGGTAATTTTCCAAGAGATTTTTCTCTTTCCTAAACCACTGATAACTTTATTTCTGCTGCTGAGACTTTTTTTCATGGTCAAGAGTTTTTCTTACATTGTGATTTCATTTGGAAAATGCCAGTGTCTTCTGTTTTTCTAGTGCACAGTCTCAATTGCCCATTATTTAATAGTTAGGTCTCTAAATATCATTTATGAGACTCATCTACATCAAACCTTAGAAAGCAGTCTGAGGTTTGCAATAGAAGTCATCTTCAGCTTTCTAAAGTACTAAATAGGAGGGAATTTATAAAGTTAAATCAGGAAAGGGTTCCTTGGAGGTGACTTTCTCCTGTGTCCTCATTTTATTGATAAGGAGATATGATTTGTCCGTCATCACCTGGCAGGTCAGAGACAAACCCAGGACTGTTAGCCCTACAGATCATACACTAAAGTGTATGTTGCATAAATGCACAGTAAACATTCCCAGTAATTTCATATCATTTAAGAATACAAATTAAAACTACATAAAGTGAAAGTGAAAGTCACTCAATCGAGTCTGGTTCTTTGAGACCCCATGGACTGTGTAGTCCATGGAGTTCTCCAGGCCAGAATATTAGAGTGGGTAGCCTTTCCCTCTTCCAGGGGATCTTCCCAACCCAGGAATCGAACCCAGGTCTCCCGCATTGTGGGCAGATTCTTTACCAGCTGAGCCACAAGGGAAGCCCCACAATACTGGAATGGGTAGCCTATCCCTTCTCCAGTGGATCTTCTCAACCCAGGAATTGAACCAGGGTCTCCTGCACTGCAGGCAGACTCTTTACCAACTGAGCTATCAGAGAAGCCCTAAAAAAACCTATACAAGGCTCCTGAGAAAATATAGTGGGAGAGTAAGTGATAGAATCCTAAAAAAAAAAAACAAAAAAAAAACAAAAAAAAACTAATACACTGTTTGATTGCCTCCTAGATTGTTCAAATTCCTGGGCCTTTTTGGAATATGCCCTCAGACATCTCTTTAATCTTTGTCAAATGCAGGCCTGTGTCATCAGTGCTTTCAAATTTTATTTAGAGCAAAAGAACAAAAATTCATGCAAAGGAATTTATATAAGAGAGATTAAGAGACATTGAATCAGTGCTTTATTATTATTATTATTATTTGATAAGTCACATGATAATTCTACCCTCAGTCCTCATCCCCTTTTATGGAGCAAGGTGGGAGGATTAGCAAGACACAGGTGCCTGGTTTATGGTGAGAGTGAGAACTCTTCCCAAGCCTGCGCAGAAAGCAGTGCTGAGCCTTCCTGCCGGCAGCCCTGCTGGAATCCTGCTCTCTGATCAGGCCAGTCTGCATCTCTGTTTGCCTAATTGCGACTTGTGCCTATTCCCTCCAGTCTTCACTGGCCCCTCTGATGCTTTTCAGCAGAGTCTCTTCAAAGCAGCAGGATGGAATGAGAAGGTAAGCAATCATCTCACATGAAAAGAGGGCTGCAAAATCCAGGTGGGGGTTCCTGCTGAGATGTTCCCTCCAAGGCAGTGACCACACAGCCTACGCAAACACTGTGACTAGTACTAGCAAATGGCAGTTACAGCCTGTGATGTCTCACTCCACCTTCAGAAAGAAATTTGACTGTTTTTTTAAAGTCTTTTCCCCAGGTGTCTCTTTGGATTAGATCCTCTCCATCTCTGAGTACAGCCCCATGCTAGAGGTTTTAGGTTTTGTTTTGTTTATTTGTTTCTCCTGCTTATCAGTTGATGATTTCTATTTACTTATGCAGCTGCGGAACTTAACAAAGGGTCATGGTAGGAAATATGATTTCTCTGAGATGCTCTGCAGAAAGATAGGCTCATTAAAGGAGTAGTCCCAGAAGTATGGGCAGGGTTGAAGAAACCAAGACAAGATATTGAGTCACACAGAGCCTAGCAATCGGCGGAAGGGGTTCCTAACCCCCTCACCCTAAGGGGTCACAGGAAAGTGTTGCTGGAACCCAGTGGCAGCTAGAACCCTGGAGGACAGGGCACCCAGCGGAGCTGTTGTCCTCCACCTTCTCTCCTTACTGGAATCACCAGGGAAATTTAAACACACTTGCACCTCGGTCCCACCCCTGGAGATCTGATTTGATTGCTCTTTAGTTGATCTTTGGTGTGGTTATCAAGATTTTCAGAAACCTTTCAAGTAATTGTAATGTTTAGTAAAGTTGGAGAAACGCAGTCACTGACTGAAATACCTCACCAGGGGTGTGTGGACAGGGAAGAAATCCCTGGGCTCTCTCCTCCCACCCTCTGACATCCTGCTGATGCATAGTCAGAGGCCAGACGGCAAGGTGGCTAGGAGAATGCAGTCAGCCTGGGTCAGCCTCCTCTAGCCCAGGTGGCAGGGAAGGATACAGAATAACCAGCACAGACTTTACAGTGAAACCCAGGAGACAGTCTCAGCCCCTTCCCCTCCAAGAAAGTAGAAACGAGGACAGACTCATCCTTTTCCTCCTAAGGTGAGCTCACTAGTGTGGATTTTGTATTGAACCAAGCATCCTTCAAGTATAAAGGCCTTCTAAAGGGCTAACTCCATCTGGTGCATGTTCAGTTGCTTCAGTCATATCCAACTCTTTACGACCTCGTGGGCTGTAGCCCGCCAGGCTCCTCTGTCCATGGGATTCTGCAGGCAAGAATACTGGAGTGGGTTGACATGCCCCCTTCCAGGGGATCTTCCCAACCCAGGGCTTGAACTCATGTTTTGTGCGTCTCCTGCCCTGCAGGCAGATTCTTTCCCCACTGAGCCACCTGTGAAGCACAGTTCCATCTGGTGCCCCTTTATAATATCCCCCCTGGATACTGGTGACTCTCCTGCTGCTGGCCAAGCAGGACTCCAAGGTCTATGAGGACCTAGACACACGCATATGCACATGATGCTATTGTGACCCCAGGTGCTGGTGAGTAAGAGTCGTAAAGTGTAGCCTGCCAAAGTGAAATGAGACATCAGAGACCTCTCTTTTATTTGCAAGATGAGACTGGAACCATGAGTCCCACCTGGGCTGGTCTCTGCCCTCTGTCTGGGAGGGCACAGACTGTAGGAGAAGAGGACAGCAGTGAACAACACTTTAGGCTGGGGTTTTGATCGATGAGTTGCACGTTTCCATATGAGAACCAAGCGTGGACTTAAATAACAACACGCAAATGGGCTGCAGCACACCAGGCTTCCCTGTCCTTCACCATCTTGCTTGCTCAAACTCATGTCCATCGAGTCAGTGATGCCATCCAACCATGTCATCCTCTGACATCCCCTTCTCCTCCTGCCTTCAATCTTTCCCAGCATCAGGGTCTTTTCTAATGCGTTGGCTCTTTGCATCAGGTGGTCAAAGTATTGGAACTTCAGCTTCAGCATCAGTCCTTCTAAAGAGTATTCAGGATTGATTTCCTTTAGGATTTACTGGTTTGATCTCCTTGGAGTCCAAGAGACTCTCAAGAATCTTCTCTTAACACTGCAGTTCAAAAGCATCAATTCTTTGCTGCTTAGCCTTCTTTATGGTCCAACTCTCACTCATGTCCATACATGACTACTGGGAAGGCCATAGCTTTGACTAGCTGGACTTCTGTCAGCAAAGTAATATCTCTGCTTTTTAATACACTGTCTAGGTTTGTTTTAGCTTTTCTTCCAAGGAGCAAGCATCTTAATTTCGTGGCTGCATTCACCATCTGCAGTGATTTTGGAACACACAAATACTTTGTCACAGTGAGTGGATGAGATGCATGCCATTTCTCGTCCTTTCATAGAGATGGGAGGTGACTACATGTTTAGGTTCATCATGGATGAAACTACACCCTAGTTCCTGATAAAGAAAATATTCACTGGCCACTTTCTCCAGGGGTTGGCTTCAAGTGAGACGTCAGCGAAACAAAAGCACACTGCCACAGATTATTTACCAGTTTCTTCTACCGAGAACCTTGTATCACACCAGCTTCCTCAGGAAGAAAAGGAGGATCTCTGATGAGCAGCAGTGTGTCCTATACACGTGACGTCGTGAACATATCTGTGGGCTCATTACACAATCCGTGCTTGCAGCTGGGGGCATATTTCACAGTGCAGATGCCCCGTCCCACCGATTTCCTCCCAGATCGTACTGATGAAGGCCATTTGGAATGTATTTGTATAAAGCTTTTGGGGGGTGGTGAAGAAGAATTAAAGAAATAATCCTTACGGGTATTGTGAAGGTGACTGTTTTATACCAAATTCTTCTTGCAGAAAATTTTACTTTTAGCAAATATATCACAAATGCAACTGACCAATTATAACAGTGTAAAAGCATATTGGACATGAAGTGAGAGGCTAAGAGTGGGAGTATATATTCCTAGAAAACAATCAATTAGGTAAATATATGTTTCCAGGTTGAGAGGAAGAAAAAACACATGTCTGGCTCATTATTCTAACATTAATAACATTTATGGAGGACATAATGTTTGTCACACAATACTGCTAAAATGGTTTCTGTCCATCACCTCTATTAGCTTTGTTCGTAGTGATGCTTTCTAAGGCCCACTTGACTTCACATTCCAGGATGTCTGGCTCTAAGTGAGTGATCACACCATCGTGATTATCTGTGATTTCCCTAAGAGAATGTTAAATCACAAGGACTTCAGTCATACAGGAGTTGACTGATGCTTTTGGTTGATTACGAGTCTCGTGGTAATACCTAAGTCACATCACACGAGAACTGTGACCTTGACAAATCTATATGAAGGGTTTGTGCCTCTATTGAGGCACAATGGTGGTCCTGGCCCTGTTGGCTGGGCATCCGTTCTTATCCTCTCTTGCAGTGCTCTGTATCACAGGCTGAATTCCCCAGCCTTCCACGGCCAACTCTCTCCTGGGTTTGGCTGACAGAAGGCGTTGCCATGAGGTTGGGGAATGAGGCAAGGAGAAGCCAGGGGCTTTCTTTCCCTTTTCCTGTCTGCCATGGTGATGTCATGGTGCTGTCTCCTGCCAGCAAAGCCTGGAGAGACAGCTTCCTCCGTGTAATGCGGGTCCCTGAGAGGAGGTCTCTCCCCATCCTCTGCATCCGTTATTGTTTCCTGCTTTTGGCAGTCTCTAGGTTCCTCAGTTCTTCTTTGGCTTTCTTGTTTTCCCATCACTTTTGAAACCAGCTCCCTGAATTGAACTCCCTTCACTTAAACCTCTTATTGGTTTGTGTCCTCATGGTTGGATACTGGCAAAGCTTCCATTTAAACATCAAAAGTTTCCCAGAGTTAGTTGTTCTAGTGGAGAACTAGCTAGTCACAGCCATCTCCACAGGCTGCCAGAGTTTCAGAATTATTCTTTCCACAGATACTTGTTTCAAATCTTTTAATATCATTCATTATTGAAAATTTAATTATAATTAATAATACAACAGGCAATAATAAGTGTATCTTTGTATGTATTATATATCAAAATTAACCAAATTGGAGGTGATTAACATATTACCCTGTGTTCCGTTCAGCTTTCTTTTCATGCCCACCTAAAAATTTTGCCAACTCTGTTTAATTAAAGATTATCTTGTGATGAGCTGGATTTAGAAAAGGCTGAGGAACCAGAGAGATGGACAGGGAAGCCTGGCGTGTGGCAGTCCATGGGATCACAAAGAGTCAGACACGACTGAGTAACTGAACTGAACTATCTTGTGATGGTAAAGCCGGTCCAGATCTAGCCTAGATTTATATGGCCTTGCTTTTTCTTAAAATTCTAAGTGATGTGCAACAAATTCTCAAAAGTATGTACTTGCAGCTTTCCATTTTCTAAGGATCCAAAGCAGCCATAATTTTTTTCTTTTAAAGTTCAGCCCTTCTTAGGGTATGTATAGAGGTCAGGTTCCAAAAATAGCTCCTTGATGTCTGGTTCTTCTTTGATGTAGTTTGATTACTCTTTGTGTAGAATTCCTGGCAAATAATAGGCACAAAATAATGGTATATTACATAAACGAACACAAGAACTTTCAAAATATTTCCCTCATATCGATAGGTATTATTAGCTACTTTTATTTTTTAGGTTTTTCATGTGGTTTATTTATTTTTGACGGGGCTGGGTTTTTATTGCCGCGGGGAGGTTTTCTCGCGCTGCGGCCAGCCGGGCCTCCTCTTTGCTGCGGTGGGCAGGCTGCTCACTGCAGAGGCTCCTCTCCTAGCGGAGCAGGGGCTCTAGACCCGCGGGCTTCCGCAGTTGCGGCACAGGGCTCACTAGCTGTGGTTCTTGGACCCTAGAGTGCGCGGGCTCCGCTAGTGGTGGCACACGGGCTTTATCTGCCCTTGGCACGTGGACCAGGACCAGGGATCAAACCTGTGTCCCCTGCCAACGCACGGGATTCCTATCCACTGGACCACCAGGGAAGTCCATGTTATTAGCCTTTTTTTAAAATGGACTTAACAGGTAAGCAGGAAAAGCTCAAGCTATCTTCCCACAAGGGGAATTTAGCTGGATGGGTCTCGGTTTGAAATGCAAGCAGCCGACTGCATACCTTAGGAGCCATCAGAGCAGAATCCAGGCGCTGACAGTAAAGATTAATGAACCGCCTTTCCTTAATTGATAGCATCCAGAGTGTACTCCCTTCAGCCTTTTGTCTGTCGGTCGGCAGAGGATCCAGCAGGTAGACACACTCCATTGCTTGCTGAAATTAAAAAGCAGGTAATTTAATCTTCTCAATGCTTGAGATGATGATTTTTTTAAAGTTGCATTTGAAACAACAGAACAGTCACTGGGTGAGTAGGTCTTCTTGGTGATTCATAATTTAGTAGATGACATGTTCAAATTTATTAAATTGACCTGAGCATAAAATCATCCAGGAGAGCAACAATTAATCTGTAATACTGCATATGTATTCTTTTAATAACAGTACAGTCCCCACTAGTATTATATATTTGGCTATTTTTAAAGAGTTAGCTTTTCACTGTTTGTGATGTACACTTGTATGAGTAATGATTCTGGTTCCCTAAATGTGGGTGGGAAGGCGTGCCTGAATGTTTATCTAGAGAGTAAGCAATTTTTCACATGGAATGTATGTTGGATAAATATGAATTTGCTTTAGGTTACGGTGTTAATGCAACGTTGTCAAGAACAAATCTGAAAAGTAGTTAAAGATGTTAGATTTTAAAGAATCAATGTACCATCTCTCAAACTACATTATCTTTTTCTAAGACTGTTTTTTTCCCTGACTGTAATTTCAGGGCTCTGTGAAGTGGAAGTTGTCAGTGTATGTAATTGAGAGCAATCTGACTTTTGCCTTCTTCAAGGGGCTGTGCTTAGACGGCCCTCTTGGATGCTTGTCTAAGAAGCTCCATTCTACTCATAAACAAACACTGACTTCCTGGAGAACCCTGATGAATCAAGCACAGTGTTGGTTGCTACCTTGTAAATAGTTGGAATGAGGATGTGATATTATGTTCTTGGGGAGGGTCATCTTTTTATTTGGGTCTGTTACAGGAAAGATATGCTCACTCCAGGTTTTACAGCTTGATTCTGGAAATATAGATGCTTGTAAATTGATACTTTTGTTTTTGGTCAAGGAAATGAAAATATGCCAGGTGATAATGATGTTTCAGTTGAATCTCTTTTTCTAGCACACTTGGAAAGTAAGTCTTATGCTTGTGGAAGATGCTGAAATCCAGTAAATGGGATTCTTAGCCACAGGAAAGTTGCCATAGGTAGTGGGATTTCTTACTTGGATCTCTGTTTAGTCAGTTATTTCATGAATTAACCTTGAACTAGACTTCTTTATCCATCTTCCATGTTGATTTCTTCCATATATTCCTTTCCTATCGTTTCCAGAGGAGATTCCATTTTTAGGAAATATTGGTATGTTTTGGATATCTCCAAGTCCTTTGGATTTTGAGGCCAACATTTTCCTTTCTAGCCAAATAAAATGGTTTAAGCCTCCACTCAGTCAAGTCTGAGAGAGATCCAGTGTTGTTAACATTTCCAGTGTGCCCCAAAACCCTGATGTTGTGGTCTCATATTTTGCTCCAAATCCCTGCACCTGGGCTTACCTTTCAAGGCTGCTGGTCGTTTTCTGCCCTGTCTTGGCCAGCGATGTTTTGGGAAGACACCACTAACTAATAACAACGCAATCCCCACTAGTAAGGCCACTCCTGGTGGATTTTTCCTTAAAGTTAGGCTGTGTAAAGAAAGGCAGTGGCAGTGGAGAAGGAGACAGAGTGCAGGATTGGGTTGCTGTAATCTAAATATAGAACAACACTTTCCATTCAAATGTAACCACCGTTCTTAGAAGTGTGTTAGGCGTTCTCTGCCCCAGGACATTAGCTTTTCTTCAGTCCCCAAGCTTTGCCATGCTGGGAAGGTCCGTCTCTCTCCCACATATCCTACTCCAGAGTTCCATTGTCGTACCATGAGCCACTACAAAAACCAAATCCTTAATATTTTATTGTGTAGGAGACTTCAACTCTCAAATCCTACTCCTATCCCACTTGGGTCTGGGACTCAAGTCTGTATATCTGGGGGAAAGAAAATCATTAAGGTGTTTTCCCAAAGGCAAGAGTTTCCACTCTTACACATATACCGGTTCATCAGAAAATTCAACATCTATGTTTTCTTTTCAAGATATGATGGAGCACATTTTTACAGTTCCTCTGCTCTCTGGCACAGTAAACACCATAATTACAAGACAGTATGTTGAACATGTTAAGATGTCAAGGATGGATACAAGGCTGTACTTTCTTTATATGTTTCCATATTGCCCTACAAAAGAGACAAAGGCACCTGGGTTTCTTTCTTTGCTATATGTCTTGTATGATTCTTGTTCAAATACTGTCATTGATACTGGATCAGCTATGTAATTTATAGGGCCCAATGTAGAATGAAAATGTGAACCCCTTTTCCAAAAGTTACTAAGAACTTCAAGAAGGCCACAGAGCATTAAATCATGCGTGAGCCTCTCTGAGCACAGCGTCCTAAGCATCTACATAGGTCACACCCCTGAGAAGCCTGTCCTCTGTTGATGGTTGTTGTTGACAGTAAGAGTTTAATATAAAAAGTCTGTGTAGTCTGAGGTCCATTACTGTAAACTTTGGAGGGGAGATGCATCAGGCTAGGGAAAATACCTTTGATAGTTAAGGATCTGTTGCCTTGAGAAGTAGAAATTACATTGTATCCCTCAGAGTTTCATTAGGAAAACAGGAACCTTTCTGGGTATTCTGAACTGAAAGAGGTTTCATACTTCAAATTATGAGTTTCAAAACTCTTGGAAGTGTTGGGAGATCAAAGCTTAGAGAAAGGTACCATTAGCTTTTAGAGACTCCAGAAGGTGTATGTAGGAACCCCCCTCCACACCGCACCCCCCACCCAAAAAATAACACTAGTGGTGGCCAAGCTGCCTGCAGCACCATGGAGAATGATTTTCACCAAAGCCATGTCCCTCTCTCACCTCAGGGGGTTAGTGGACTGAGTCAGCCTGTCTCCCTCTTTTGTGTCTTGTATCTTCTTATTGGTGAAATTTACAACGGTAATTTAAAATGGTAAAAAGCCATTCCAGGGCATCTGTCTGCTACAGCTGGTAGAGAAAGCAAGCTCTTTCTCAACAAGAGAGAACATTTGGAGAAATTAGATTCTGCATTATTGCTAAAGGAGTATCTGACATTTATATAAGCATCTAAAATATAGGGCACATCCATTATTAAAGTAAATACTGGATGTTATAATAAACGCTAAAATCTTAATAACTAATACAATGAAATTTTATGTCTGGTTCACATCAAACTGAATAGCAGTTATTAACTAAGTAGCCGTTGGGAGGAGGGCGTAAGTGCATCATCCAGCCATCAGGAGCCGAGCTTGCTGGAGCTTCTGTTCTCGTCAACACACAGCTTCCACAGTCGAGGGCAGTAATACCAAGCTGGCAGAGTGGGGAAGAGAGAACAGAGTGTCTCATGATAGGTCTTTATGGGCCTGCCTGGAAGTAGACCTAACACTTTCTCCCACGATCCGAATGGTGAGCAGATCTGAGTCACGTGGCCACTCCTAACCACAGAGGAAACGGGGACAACTAGCTGTGTGCTCAGGAGGAAAATGAAACGGGTCAGGCGTTGAGATGGATAAGAAATAGCAGGCAGTTTATTTTGCGTGATGTCTAATAGCGACCCAGGTTACCTGTTACATTTGAGCAACCAGAGTCCCCGTTCACAAGGGAAGACGGCTAATGATGCACGTAGTTCCGGGTGCATTATTAAGCCTCTTTTTTTCTCAGTTTCTACATGGGAAATGGACGTACTAAGTGCCTCTCATTGAATTGCTATAAGGATATCATGAAATAGTGCAAGTACAATGGTTTAACGTTAATGTAGTGTCTAGCAACTCCATGAATATTGGCTATCACTACTGTCACCATGCTTTTAAGAAAGAGTAGCATATTTGGGAACAACTTAATATGTACAGTGTGCTTACCTGCATGGTACATAGTAAAAGTTCAGTGAATATGTTACTATTAACTTGACTGAGTCATCCTGTTACACCTAAATTAATTATGACTTTCCACTCAAAGAACCCCTCAACTTTCTTTGATTTTCTCTTTTCAGATTCATTTCTGAAATATTATTCTAATATCCACATATTCCAATATTTTTGGAATATTGGAATATGTGACTGTAGTCATGTGGGTCAATCACTAGATTTACTTTTGCGAGATCTAGTCTGATCTTTGGTGATCTGTGTAGACTTTTATTTTTTAAATTTTTAAAAATTACCTATTCATTCATGTATTTAGTTTGGGTGCACTGAGCCCTCATTGCCATGCGCGGGCTTTCTCTGGTTGCGGTGAGCAGGAGCTCCTCCTCATCGTGGCTGGTGGGCCTCTCATGGTGGTGGCCTCCCTGTTGCGGAGCGCGGGCTCCGGGAGCATGGGCTTCAGGGGTTGCGGCGCACAGGTTCCGCAGTTGCAGCTCGAGGGCCCTTGCGCGTGCAGACCTCAATAGTGGCGGCTCACCGGGCTGCAGGGTGTGGGTTCCGCAGTGGTGGTGCAAGGGCTTCGTTGATCCGCAGCGGGTGGACTCTTTCTGGACCAGGGATTGAGCCCACGTTGCCTGCATTGGTGGGTGGATTCTCATCTACTGTGTCACCAGGCATGTCCTGTATAGGCCTTTATACATTGCTTATTTGTTTACTGAGAATTGAAAATGAAATGGAACGTTTTGTATTAAAATAATGGGATTTGAAATGGGAAAATACCATAAATGCACCCTTATGTAAAGAAAGCGACTGTGTTCTGTTAACTTCCTCAAGAATGTATAGTAAACATCCGTTGATATTGTTGCTTTAATTGGTAAGAACTATTTTAAATATGTGTATAATTGAGAGTGAGTGAAGTTGCTCAGTTGTGTCTGACTCTTTGCAACCTCATGGACGGTGGCTACCAGGCTCTTCCGTCCATGGGATTTTCCAGGCAAGAATGCTGGAGTGGATTGCCATTTCCTTCTCCAGGGGACCTTCCTGACCCAGGGATGGAACCCAGGTCTCCCACATTGCAGGCAGACGCTTTACCCTCTGAGCCACCAGGGAACATCATGTGTATAATTAGTTCAACCCCCAATTTGTTTAGAAACTGCTGAATTTGAAACGATCTGGTAAAGGTCAAGGCCGTATTATGCCAGATAGTAACAGTGCTTTGAGTTTGCCTATCTCTGACACTGATTGAGTAGATACATTTATAAACATTTTTATAAACATACTTGCAATCATAAGTTTGCACAGGTCATTCAGGAAAGAGAAACATGGTGCAAGGTAAAGTAACAGAGAATAGTCTAGACATGTTGCTTTGGGCTTGCCTCACAGCTAAATGTGTGTAAGCATTGCTGTTTGACATACCTTCATCTGAAGAGGGAAGAAAGAATCCATCTTTAAGCTCTACAAATATTATTTGACCTTCATGGCATTTGTACTCAAAGGCAGGATCTGAGATGTTGCACAAGATTAACCAGCAATACTACATCTGGGAAAGACGGCAGTGGTCCTGTCAAAGCATGGATGCTTGGGACATATTTTTCTCTTCTTCTGAGAGAGTGTCTGCCCTCTCCTGTGTATGTTGTTTGATGTCAAATGCCTTTAAAGAAAAGCTACAGCAATTGCTAGTATTTTGGTGAAAAATAACAAATCCTATGAAGAGAAACATTTTGAGATAAAGACAGACCACTAGTGTACAACCAGGCTTCTCAGGAGGCACTCGTGGTAAAGAACCCACCTGCCAATGCAGGAGACATAAGAGACACGGGCTCAGTCCCTGGGTTGGGAAGATCCCTGGAGGAGGGCATGGCAACCCACTCCAGTGTTCTTGCCTGGAGAATCCCATGGACAGAGGAGCCTGGCGGGCTACAGTCCACAGGGTCACAAAGAGTCAGACACGACTGAAGCAACTTTGCATTCACACATGCAGCATACAATCATGAATCCATATAGTTTGCCTCCAGTCACTAATGTAAATGATCAAAGCACTGAAAATTGCCAAAAGAGCATTTTCAGTTGTGCCTAATAAGTTATTTGACTAATGCTTTTATTTTTTAAACAGCGTTTTGGCCAAAGCTAAAACTAAAAAACACCATCTATCCTTGTTATCAGTCAGCAGAATTTTGGTTTGGTTTTCAAGGCCCTCCATGGATTAAACTTAACTTGCCCTTCTGGACTCAAACTATAGTCTTTCATTCCAAAATCCCCCCCAGGCCTTGGCTGCTTTGGTTAGGCAGCCCGTGCTCTCTCTCCTCCAGCGCTTTATCCTGATACCTATTCTCCTAATTGGAGAAATGTCTATGTTCACCACATCCTACCTTCATCAAATGACCCCCAATGCAAGCTTTCTACATGGGCCTCAGCCAGATGTTATCCCCTCTCTGATTTTCACATGGCACTGCTCTGTGGATTTCCTGTTATTTATATCTCTTGTACTGATGGGCTCTGAGAGCCATATTTTTTATCTTATTCACGTGAATTGCATGCCATAAAACTTTGTGCATAGTCAGTTCCCAGCAAATATGTATTGAAAATGTCAGTAAAGGCATGAGTGCTGTCATTCTGTATCTACTAAGAAACCATTCTGATTACTGTTTAAATTGACAGAAAAAAATGAGTTATTCATTAACTATATTTAACATACATTACCTATATACTTAATGTATATGATCTTTGACCTAATATAAGGAAAAAATGTTCTTCTAAGATAATATTAACTTGACCTATCTTTTAGAATGTTCAGATTGGTTCACTAACATTGACATTTACCAGTTTCAAAATTCAGACATAGCATGTACATATATAGATTTGACGTTTGCGGGGGACTTACTTTTTTTCCAATTAAGTAATGGAAGAGGAAAACAGTGACTCAGAGGAGAACAGAGAGGCTGTGGAGTGAAATACTGTAATAAAGCAGCTAAACCTGACTGAGAAAGTATGAGAAATAAGTCTGCTTTGTAAATCCTCTCATGGAGCAATGACTCAGCACTGTTAGCGAACATGATGAGGTTACATTATTCTTTCATCACAGATTGTTGGGTTAATTGTGGGATATACAGAGTGTAGTGGATGCAGAAGACAATTGGTTATTGTCCGTTTCTCCTTTCTTTTTAAAGCAAGTTAGTACTTTAAAAATGCACAGAAGCTAAGATTCTTGTTGTGGAATCTGATGATGAAAAACAAACTGAAAATAGTTTTAAATATGCGTGGATCTGCAAATAGAGGTTCTTGAAAGTCAATTTTAATTTCCTTCAAAGCCTCAGAGTCTGTGTATGTATCTCACAAATGAGTTTAAAAAAAAAAAAAAGCCTTAGTGGGAACTCAATTTGTGAAAATCTAACCACTAATCTCTCTTTGGCCTCATGGAGAGGAGCATACATTGTATTTTTTGTTTGGAATGATAAATACACAAGCTGTGTGTCAACGGGTGGAAAGCAGACTGAGGAATTTCTATAGATTGTAGCATGCCCACTTCCAACCTGAGAAACAGGATCAGTTTATTTTCAGTGTTGTGACAGCATCTGGGGAAGAGGCTTCGTGTCATGAAGGGCTGTGCCTCGCCGTCGTAAGAAAACGATCTGTGTGTCTTACCTCAACCCAGGCTGTGGGTGGAGGAATGTGGAAGCCAGGCCGGTGGCTTCATGACCAAGGACAGCCTCTGATTACCGGATCTGCTGTTAAAGTTTTTTCCTCCTCTGCTGTTTTTCCTGTGATGATTCAAAGAACCGTATTTTTTGTTTTCCCATTTCTCACGTCGTCCGCTTCCATGGACACAGGAGTGGAGCACAGTTAAAGCCAGGATTAGAGTGGTCATTGAACACTGATTTGAATATAAAATCTATGATCATTTGAAAGGGAAACCTTCAAGGGTTCATGTAATGAATCCCTGGTGAATTTGAAAGAGATGAGCTGTGCCTAATTGCTTCTGACATAACTGAAACCCATGGACCTCTGCAAAGAGGGTGAGGGCAGATCCCTCAAACCCTCTGCTCAGCAGTACTGAAAGTTCAGAATAGTCCATGCATTCACTTAATCTAAAGCTCTGGTGGTTAAAACATCTCTTAGCCTCGTTCCTCCTCCCTCCAATGACCAGTGATGGGAAGCCACAATTACAAAGTTTTATTTTCAGACAGATTTTTGAAGACAGACTGAAAAGAGCTGGTGGAACCATCCAGCCCATGCCGTGTGAAGTCTTGCATTTTATTGACTCTGAACTTGGCCTCAGAAAACAAACATGACTCCCCCAAAACAGGGATGAGTTTCCTGGGCCAGTTGCTGGGAGCTACCACCAGCCAGCCTGGGCAGCTGCAGTCACAATGCCCCTCTCCCCGCCTGGGTGGTCCTAGAGGGCTGAAAATCTGTGAGACTCCCCAGGACCTTTGTCACAAGCCTGCATCATGTCTGTGTGCGAGTTCTTGCAAGTAAATCCCCCAGCTAGGTCTCCTGCCCTGGGCAGGGAAGGGGTATAACACACATTATCTGTAATGATTCTTCATCAGGAATGAAAGGCAATTGCAATGGAAAGGAAAATGTTAACCCATGCTAGGCCCTCTCCTCCTACTGGGATTGTAGGCTTTGGAACCAGTCAGCCTGGGTGCTTTTATAAATCTCCGTCTTTTCATAGGCCTGGCCATCCTAGGTATCAGGCACTGGGGCTCTGAGTTCTGAGCTGTGAGCTCCACCATCTCTTGAACTTCAAGCTTAGGGACTCTGCTGGAACAAGCCTCGGCCTCTAGGTTTAGGCAAAAAAGTTAAAATTTTGGTGAATACTCTCACAGACGAGGCACTTCACCTTCCTGTGCCTCAGTCTCCTCGTTTGTAAAGTGAGACTCTGTTCTTATCTCAGGGTTTGTTGCTTGGAATTGAATGAGGTGATCCCTAGCCCATACCCCACACACAGCCTCTTTGGGGGACAGTCAGAGGGTAACTCTCACACTGTTCTGTTTGAGAAATGAAGCAACAAGAAGTTAGGACATATTTTTACTCACTTTCTTTTTTTTTTTTCTGTGGGAATGAGTTTTTTTTTTATGATTTTATTTTATTTTTCCATTTATTTTTATTAGTTGGAGGCTAATTACTTTACAACATGGCAGTGGTTTTTGTCATACATTGAAATGAATTAGCCATGGATTTACATGTATTCCCCATCCCAGTCCCCCCCCCTCCCACCTCCCTCTCCACTCGATCCCTCTGGGTCTTCCCAGTGCACCAGGCCCGAGCACTTGTCTCATGCATCCAACCTGGGCTGGACACATATATATGGAATTTACTCACTTTCTTTACCGACAGACTTTGGAATTGCCTCCAGCTTGTCTACACTCTGGAGTGATGTTATTAGCACACTGGCCTGCATCTTGAGTTTGAGAGCCACGGGACATTCTTTAGAATGTTAGGTGGCCTACCTGCCCCTTCTCCTGGAGCCAGGGCCCTTGTATCTACATTAGTGAAGTGCATGGGAGGAGCTCCTAGGATTCTGACCCAGTTCATGTTCCCACGCTTTGGTCTGCCTCTTCCCTGGCCTCCCTCGTTTCCCATTCTGAGAAGTAGACCTTAATTTGACTAGTGCTTAGATTCGCCATGCTTTTCATGTATTAACTCATTTAATCTTCCTGACAGTCCTAAAAGGCAGGCACTCTTAGCATCTCTGTTTATAGGGAAGGATATTGAGGCACAGGAAGGTTAAGTGGTTTGCCCACCGCCCTAGAAGGCACCATCGTTTCTAAGTGGCAGGGTGAGGATTCAAGCTCAGGTAGCCTTGCTCCTTCCTGAGCCCACAGGCTTAGAGATGATGCCAGGTTGCCAGGCTTATGTCTTATTTTTGGCTTGTCACTGACTTTCCAGACCTTAGCCCTGTCATCAACATATGGCAGGCACTGTAAATATTTAGTGAGTGAACATATGAATGATTGATGCTTTCATAGCTATCCTAGACCATGTATTCTCATTGACTCTTTTAATTTTTTTTACTTATCTTCCAGTGTTTGGAATTTTCACTTCTTTATTTTCTCAATACTAGATTATCTTTTTGTCTCTATATATCATCTTACAAGAAAACCCAAGCAAACTTTATGATCAACACAATTGATCATGTTTCAACCGTTATTTGAGAGAGAATTTCCTGAAGGGAAGAAGCATGTTGTATGGCTGTTACATAACATGCACAAGAAGCTGAATAACCACTTTATGACACATGTGAATCCCTAAAATAACTTGTAAATAGGTTTGAAACTTGGGGTGTTGACAGGCATAAGATTTACTCCTCTTCCCAATCCATACCTTCTCTTTGCTCCCTCCCAGAAAATGCTATTTGCTTGAATAGTTTAAAACATAATATGACAAACCTTTAAAGTTAAAGTAGATAAATAAAAATCACCCCAAAGAGCCAGAAAGTTCAGACTCTCAAGTAGAACAGATCAAAGTATTAGGGCAATAATTCTTCCTCTAAAATTTTAGGCCACTAAAGGAAACATGTTGGATTGCATCATCTCCATTTTCTTAAGAAAAAAAAATAGCATTTAAAATTCCTTTCTGAAGATAAAATTGCTCTTGTTGCTATATTCAAGTCACAATCAATTATGTAGACCTTATGTAATAGATGAAGGAAATAATACCATAAACTATGAAATTATAGATGATACCATCATGCCCTCTTAACTAGGTCATAAAAATGGTGAAAATGACCACATTTTTTTTCTGAGGAGGTATTTGGAATTTGTTTGCTTTCACCAAATAGAGGCCTCAGCGTGTTCTGAGTCATGGTTAATGATCTCAGCACTTCTTTTTTCTCCTTTGAACCACTTACCTACTCATCCACTAACATGTTCCAAATACAACAAAGTAGTTAGACTCTCTATTGTGTCTCTGGGTAGAAAAATATGTGCAGCAACCCATTTCCTAAAAAGACTGTAATTACATTTAAGAAATACTAGTAATTAACAGCCTGAATGAATAAGTCTCAGTTAGGTTCCTGAAAAACGTAAGAGACACACCTAACCTTTCTCAAGCTACAGGGCAAGTATTTGAACATTATGTCTGCAGTGAGGGTGTATTTTCTTCCTTTTCAATGAGGAGGGTAATTAGGATGATAGTAGAAATAATACCTGAGTTTACAAAGCTGTTGAGGTTTACTGAGGTGGTTTCTGACTCTGTGGTAAGCATGTCAGAGGATATCCGATTTTAGAAATCCCTGAGTTTTTCATGCCTTTTCCCCTCTGGGCTTCTTCCTCCTCTAATAAAACTGCTTTAATCCCATCCACATTCCAACTCTAAATCCCAGGGCTTAAAAGGAACTGTCTATATCTGACTAACTTTAAAAAAAAAAAGTGGTTCAAATAAAGGCAGAGTTTCTTGCACCCCTTGCCCGTCTGGCCGCATCTGTCACATCCATGGACCGGCCCCTGACATGAAGCTCTGATGCTGATCTGGAACCTTACCGATCTCCAGCTCCACACAGGGAGAGTGCCCACCAATAACTTATACAATTCCAGAGGTATTCATTTAACCTTTTGTTCCCTTACAAAATGAAAAGAATGTCTTTACCAGAGTAGCCGTTAAAGGGTCCCAGTATGCCCTGCCCCAAGCTGAACTTTGCAATCTGATGAAATATTTTTTAAGCAAGTTTCTGGCTCTGCTATATTAATTTGAAATTGGATTTCCTCCAGTCTTCAAACAAAATGAAAGTGTGATATTAAAGTATTTAACATACTCTGTTTCCTTCCTGGTTAATTTGGATTCAACTTAACTCCTTCCAAGACCATCTCAAAGTAGTAGTCTATCCCGCACTGGCGGGCACTCTGCTTTCCTACAACACCCCGCTAAGTAGGAATAGTTGGGGGGACTGGGATTGCCCAACCCTGTCTTTCACTTCAGTCGCTCAATCGTGTCCAACTCTTTGCGACCCCATGGACTGCAGTTACACCAGGCTTCTCTGTCCATCACCAACTCTTGGAGCTTACTCAAACTCATGTCCATTGAGTCGGTGATACCATCCAACCATCTCATCCTCTGTCATCCCCTTCTCCTTCCGCCTTCAATCATTCCCAGCATCAGGGTCTTTTAAAATGAGTCACATTTAAATGAGTTACTTTCTTCACATCAGGTGGCCAAAGTATTGGAGTTTCAGCTGCAGCATCAGTCCTTCCAGTGAATATTCAGGACTGATTTCCTCTAGGATGGACTGGTTGGATCTTCTTGCTGTCCAAGGGACTCTCAAGAGTCTTCTCCAACACCACAGTTCAAAGATCAAGTCTTTGGCACTCAGCTTTCTTTATAGTCCAACTCTCACATTCATATATTACTACTGGAAAAACCAGAGCTTTGACTAGATGGACTTTTGACAGCAAAGTAATGTCTCTGCTTTTAATATGCTGTCTAGATTGGTCATAACTTTTCTTCCAAGGAGTGTCTTTTCATTTCATAGCTTCAGTCACCATCTGCAGGGATTTTGGAGCCCCCCCCAAAATAAAGTCTATCACTGTTTCCATTGTTTCCCCATCTATTTGCCACAAAGTCATGGAACCAGATGCCATGATCTTCGTTTTCTGAATGTTGAGTTTTAAGCCAACTTTTTCACTCCCCTCTTTCACTTTCATCAAGAGGCTCTTTAGTTCTTCTTCACTTTCTGCCATAAGGGTGATGTCATCTGCATATCTGAAGTTATTATATTTCTCCTGGCAATCTTGAGTCCAACTCGTGTTCCATTCAGCCCAGCGTTTCTCATGATGTACTCTGCATATAAGTTGAATAAGCAGGGTGACAATATACAACCTTGACGTTCTCCTTTCCTGATTTGGAACCAGTCTGTTGTTCCATGTCCAGTTCTAACTGTTGCTTCTTGACCTGCATACAGATTTCTTAGAAGGCCAGTCAGGTGGTCTGATATTCCCATCTTTTAAGAATTTTCCAGTTTGTTGTGATCCACCCAGTCAAAGCCTCTGACATAGTCAATAAAGCAGAAGCATATGTTTTTCTGAAATTCTCTCACTTTTTTGATGTTCCAACAGATGTTGGCAATTTGATCTCTAATTCTTCTGCCGTTTCTAAATCCAGCTTGGACATCTGGAATTTCACAGTTCACATGCTGTTGAAGCCTGGCTTGGAGAATTTTGAGCATTATTTTACTAGCGTGTGAGATGAGTGCAATTGTGTGGTAGTTTGAAGATATTTTGGCATTGCCTTTCTTTGGGATTGAAATGAAAACTGACCTTTTCCAGTCCTGTGGCCACTGCTGAGTTTTCTAAATTTGCTGGCATATTGAGTGCAGTACTTTCACAGCATCATCTTTCAGGATTTGAAATATCTCAACTGGAATTCCATCACCTCCATTAGCTTTGTTCGTAGCGATGCTTCCTAAGACCCACTTGACTTCACATTCTAGGATGTTTGGCTCTAGGTGAGTGATCACACCATCATGATTATCTGGGTTGTGAAGATCTTTTTGTATAGCTCTTCTTATGTGTATTCTTACCACCTCTTCTTAATCTCTTCTGCTTCTGTTAGGTCTATACCATTTCTGTCCTTTATTCTGCTCATCTTTGCATGAAATGTGTGTTTGCACTCAGATAAATCACAAGTTTGTTGTCTCATTGTCTCTCTCTCTCGTGATTATTTATGGCTGTGTAACAAACCACCTCAAAAGACATTGGCTTAAGACAGTATCAATTCTTTTTTTGCTCATGAATTTACTCCTTGCACAGGGCTCCTGAGAAAAGACTTGTCTCTGGTCCACACGTGTCAACTGGTATGGCTCAAACAGGCTGGGAGGATCCAGCTCCGCATGTTTCACTCGCATGCCTGACCACTTGGTGTGGGCTGTGGTCTGGCAACTCAGCTGGGGTGCTCTCTGGGAACCTTGCTTCCTTAGATCCGAGACTCCAAGACTGGAAGCTTCCAGTCTGACACAGCATCATTTCTGTCATATCTAGTTGGTTGGCAACGATGTCACAAATTCTGCCCAGAGTTAAGGAGAGGAGAAATAGATCCCTACTTGTCAAAGAATATGGCCATCTTTGTACTCCCACACCCTGACCCCAGTCACTCAGACCAGACCCTGAAACTTCACCTTTGATCCTTTCTTCCCTTTCTCTTATCCTCTTCTCCACGATTCACCCTAGAAATACACAGTTGACCCTTGAACAACCTGTGTTGGAACTCCATGAAATTTTTTCAGTAAATACTTAACTGCAGTCTACACGACTGGCAGCTGGTTGAATGCACAGATGTGGAACCACGTATGTGGTGATGTGTGTGTGCAGGACTGTCTGTGCAGTTACACTCAGATCTTGAACTGCGTGGAGGGTCTATGCCCTTAAACAGCTGCATTCTTCAAGAGTCAACTTATATCATATATGCATCGATTACCAAGTCCTTCCAGTCACCCCTAGAATCTTCCTGCTTGTCTTGAGTGCCATCACCCCATATGTATGTCATATATGCATTGATTACCAAGTCCTTCCAGTCACCCCTAGAATCTTCCTGCTTGTCTTGAGTGCCATCACCCCATATGTATGTCATATATGCATTGATTACCAAGTCCTTCCAGTCACCCCTAGAATCTTCCTGCTTGTCTTGAGTGCCATCACCCCATATGTATGTCATATATGCATTGATTACCAAGTCCTTCCAGTCACCCCTAGAATCTTCCTGCTTGCCTTGAGTGCCATCACCCCATATGTATGTCATATATGCATTGATTACCAAGTCCTTCCAGTCACCCCTAGAATCTTCCTGCTTGCCTTGAGTGCCCTCACCCCTGCTCTGGAACACACAGCACCCCCAGCCTTCCTTCTCACTGGCCTCCCTGCCTCCATCCTGCTCCTGTCCAGTCCAGTCATGATGACTTTCTTTTTAATCACAGATGACATCACTCTGCTCATTAAAATTCCTCAAGTATCCTCCACTGCTCTTGTAAAGAGGAAACTTGTTTGTATGCTCACGAGGCCCTGCCTGATCAGGCCCCGGCCTCCTCGTCCAGATCCACCTCTTCATTTCTTGCTAACTCTTTGGCATTCAGGCTTCCGTTTCGACGAAGTCTCAGTGTTCTTTCAACACTTTCTTCCTCTTACCTCTGACGCTCTTCAGGCTGGTCTCTTTCATTAAAATGCTCTTTTTTTTGCTCCCACTCCCTCCGACTGTCCCCCATTCTCACAAAAGCCAGGATAACTGAGTTCCATGCTTCAGATTTCAAGTCAGTTTTCAGTTAATCACTTCATCAGGAAAGTGTTTCATAGCATTTATTCATTCACAGAATGTTGACCAAGTACCTACAATATGCCAGCAATTTTCTAGATCCTGAGGATACTACAGTGAGTGAGATAAACAAAAGACCTTTCTGTCATAGAGCTTCACTTCTAATGGGAAAGTCAGGCTAGGAACAGGAAAGTATACAGAAGTGATAAGTACTAAGCAGGAAAGAGGGTTGGTGTGTAGGGATATTGAAGTCTAGGCACAGTGGCCAGGGAAGGCCCAGCTGAGAAGGTGTCATTTGAGTTAGGACTTACATGAAACCAAAGGGGGCATGGGGTGGTGCTAGTTATGAGGTTGTCTGGCAGAAGGTATTTCAGGCAAGACAGAGCCCAGTGCAAAGGCCCTGAGGCAGGCGTGAACTTCTGTGTTTAAGGAATGGCAGGGCGCCAGAGTGGCTGCTGTGAAACAGGGGCCCCAGGAGAGAGGATGAGGTCAGAGAGATGGCTGGGGCCTGGATCACAGGAGGCTTTGTTGGTCCCTGTAGATGTGGGCTTTCATGCTAAGCGAGAAATATTGGGAGGTTTGAGAAGAGGAATATGCTCTGACTGTTCTAAAGAGATCATTTCCCTACCTGGGATCCTGGATAGGGCCCCTCACATTACCCCACTTTTCTTTTCTTTTTTTTTAATTAAATTTGTTTGTTTATTTTTAAATGAAACAAAGATGGATATTTTTAATGATAAAAGGTACAATTCACAAAGAAGATAGATATCATAAGCCATTAGACACCTAACAACAAAGAAACAAAGATACATGAAGCAAAAATCAGAAGAAATATAAGGGAAAAGCAAAAATATATAATCACAGTGAGACTATTAACATTTTTCTGAGAGTATTTTTCAAGTGTGGAAAAAATAATAGCATATTAAATGATGTCATTAATGATTTAAATATAGTAGGTTTCTATGTATATTAGTTTTATATCCTACACAAATAAATTTAAAATTTTGTATTTCATACATTGTTGTTAGATGTCCACAGGACATTTAGAAAAACTGGCAAAAAGATAAACATTACTAAATTTTAAAAAGTAGAATTATTATTTTTTTGTGATTCAGCTATACATATACACATATACTATTTTTGAAATTATTTTCCATTATAGGTTACTATAAGATATTGACTATAGTTCCCTGTGCCACACAGTAAACCTTTGTTGCTTGTTGCATATCTATTTTTTTTAAATAAGAAATCTAGCATTCAATTTATACTAAGTCAAACAAGTGGAATCAAAATGTCACAAATTTTTTAGTTAAGCAAAAATGCATACGTTTTCTAAAATATATATATTATACATATTTACATATATATTTATGCAAGAGCTTTTCTACTACACTTGATAAAGCCTTGAGGAAGTACATCATATAAGAAAAAGAGATGGAGAAATTGGAAAACATAAACTAAATGAAATGGGAGCACTGAATATAAAATAGGAAAAGTAAAAGAAACTAGACAAAAATAAAAGACCTTCATGTAACCAGTTGTTTTTAAACAAGGCTGCTCATTAGAAACATCTGGGGCTCTGGAAAAAAAAATAAAGCAATACCTGGGCACTTGTATTTTTCAAAAAATTCCGAGATAATTCTGATATGCATCTAGATTTTAAAAAGAGGTTACAAGTTTTTCTGTTAAATAGTAGTTTCAGTAATATATAATTCTATCATTTTTCTGTTGACCAATCATGATTCAATGGTATTAAATGAGTAATAGTTACATAATCCAATAGAGAAAACTGTTTATCAGTTTTCACAATCAATCGTCAGACAAAAAATAAAAGATAGTTACAATTGCCAGCATAATGGGAATATGATTAACTAACAATATAAAAATACTTATATATAATTTGAGGAGTCAAGCAGAGTGACATGGTTAGTAGAGGTACATACATTCATATGTTTTCATCTGCTCACCAAGTCTATATCTTTTGGTTGGTGCATTTAATCTATTTATGTTTAAGGTAATTATTTGTATATATGATCCTATTGTCAGTTTCTTTATTGTTTTGGACATTTTCTCTAGGAAATCTTTTCCTTCTCTCATTTCCTTCCTGGAAAAGTTCCTTTAGTGTTCATTGTAAAGCTGGTTTCGTGGTGCTGAATTCTTTTAAATTTTATTTATCTGGAAAGCTTTCAATATCTCCATCAAATCTGAAGGAGAGGCTTTCTGGGTAGAGTATTCTTGGTTGTAGATTCTTCCCTTTCATCACTTTGAATATATCTGCCATTCCCTTCTGGGTTGTAGAATTTCTGTTGAGAAATCAGCTGATAGCCTGATGGGAATTCCCTTGTATGTTATTTGTCATTTTTCCCTTGAAAATTTATATATAATTTATAGTTAAGTAAGTAACTGTTAGTTGCTCAGTTGTGTCCAACTCTTTGAAACACCATGGACTGTAGCCCACCCGGCTCCTTTGTCCGTGGAATTCTCCAGAAAAGAATACTGGAGTGGGTAGCCATTCCCTTCTCCAGGGGCTCTTCCTGACCCAGGGATTGAACGCAGGTCTCCTGCATTGCAGGCAGATTCTATACCATCTGAGCCACCAGGGAAGCCCCCCCACTTTCCCATCATATACCTTTTAACCTGTGCTGTAACTTGTTCATGTCTCTTACTAGTCCCTGGGTTCTGTGTGAAAGATACTATGTCCAACTGGCCAACATTTTAAAATTCCCACCACCCACTCCACCCAGTCCACTGCCTGGGAATCACAGGTTCTCTGTAAACATGTCTGATTTCATTGAAATAATGAGTATATGAATGTCAGCTCCGGGACTGATTTTAACTTGAATTTCTCAGACTGGTTTTATTAAACCCTGGTTTATAAATGAAGAAATGAAGTAAAGGTCAGAAGTTATAAAGAAAGAAAACCAAAAGAAAGAATGAACCCCAGGTTCTCATTTCTACTTTGAGGTCTGTAGTGGAGAATTTTGTTGGCCCATTTGCCAGATCTGGAGATGTCCATTCACTTTTCTGAAAAGATAGTCACAGAGGATGCTCTCTTGACATTTGGCAGGGTAGGGAGAGGTACTTCAGTTTGGGGACCATTATGAGGATGACAAGGCAAAATGGCCAGGATATAGCATATTACAAAAATTCATTTCCCACCTGAATGCATAAGTACATATACATGTGCATATGTGTGTACAAAGGCTTCATTACTGGTCCACATTTGTTGGTGTCTACCATGTGCCTAGCACTATTGATGGAGGGGTCTTTGCTCTCAATGGACCCATAGTGGTTATACAATTACAGAACAGTATAGTGAGTATCGGAGAAGGCAATGGCACCCCACTCCAGTACTCTGGCCTGGAAGATCCCAAGGACAGAGGAACCTGGTAGGCTGCAGTCCATGGGGTCGCTAAGAGTCGGACACGATTGACGTGACTTGGCAACAGCAGCAGCAGCATAGTGAGTAATATAGTGGCAAAATAAATATCTCTTCTAGGAAGTAAGCAGAACAGAAAAAAAGGGTAGAGTGGAAAGTCAGCTAATACTGATCATACGGTTAGCACTTCTTGAAGATGAGCAGGAACACTTGCTTACTGAGCAGAATGTTGTCTTTCTTTTTTATTTCGTGAGAGTTATCAGAGAGAGCTACCATCTTGAGCATCACCATTTGATTTGTCTCAGGAAGTCACAAAATATTCAAACTGGAAACAATGAAACAGGAAAAAACCTTGTATTCAGCTCTTTTATTTAAAATGTAAAGAAAATAAGGCTGAAAGACACTGAATCTAGCCAAAAATCATCCATAGGAAGAGTGAAGAGGAAAAGCAGGCCTCCGAGTCTTGGACCGGTCAAGTGGCCATGTTTTGTTACCTAGGTCAGAGAGAGAAGGGGCTGTCTGCAGCACTGGAGTTGGTCTGTCTCCTTACCTGTAAGCCCCTGATTTTCTTATTTGCTGCTTTCTTCACATTTACTCAGTCTAGCTATGCTCTTTTCTTTCTTTACATTTCTGGCGCACAGTTGCTTCATGGTGTTGTGTTAGCTTCTGCTGTAAAGCGAATTGGGATTGACACATAGACGTGCGCTTGTCGGGCTGGGAGCCTGGCGCTCTGTGACGGCCCCCTGTCCTCAGCGCACCTCCTCCTCCACCGCGCTGCAGCCTGACGAAGGCCCCGAGCTGACTCTGCCACGGCCTCCCCTCTTTTTTCTTCTGTGACTCCACGCCGCTGAGGCACAGGAAATGGAGGTGCTGAGTTCCCAGGCTTCCTGGGCTGGCCTGCATCCCATGGAGACTGGCACACCACTTCAGAGCCAGGAGGGAAAAGAAAGTTCTAGGCAGATACACACGCATCTCTGCATCTCCTGTTAGCCACTTGCTCATTGAAATTTGACGATCTTCACTCGTAGCCTGACCCAGACAGCAAGAGCAAGTGATGTCCTTCGGTTATAACTATATAGCAAGAGCAACATGCAACAGAATTAAATGAAATTAATTTCAAGCAGCCACCCTGAATTGGAGAAACATTTGTGCAATTACACGGTGTCAGCACAAGTCACTTATCCTGAATGCTTTTATTGTTGGGGCCTGGATTTGGAAGTCACCATGCCTGCTCTGCATGGTAAACTTGAACCATGTTTTGCCCTGAAGTTTTAAGGAACTGTAATTGAGAACATCTATGACAAAACAATCTATGAGTAAATAAGATCTCCCTAAATTAGATGCCTCTTTCAGCACATGATGAGTAATTCTTTCCAATATGATAACATTGAGAGGCTCTGGGAGCCTGTTTATTAAATAATAATCCTTTCTCATGGAGGATTTTGTCTGATTCTTGGGGGAAAAATGCTATTTACCTACTTAATGTTGAACAAAAAACACTGCTTCTCTATATCTGGTAGCATTACTGCTGCATGAGTATGCATGTGTGAGCTGTGATGGCGTTACATCATTTGGTACAATGGATATTTTTCCCACATATAGCACTTGAATAAGAACAAGTTCTGTGAAATTTCATGAATTATAACTCAGGCTCAAAAACACAAGCTAGCCTCTTACATCTCATGTTGCTATGTTCCTCACTCTATTTTATTTGTTTTATATACATGCTTATTCATTCAGTGTCTACTAGGTGCCAAGAACTGCTGTGGGAACTGGTGATACATCAGTGGGAAGAAAAAAAAACAACACAACAGGAAAAGAGCCCTGATCTCACAAAAATGACATTGTAGCAGGAGGGTAGGGGGAGCTATATAACACACAGTACCATAAGTATAGCAATGGTTTGGGCTATATAGCATTCTCAAAACTAATAAAAGCTATGGATAAAGAAAAAAATAGAACAGATTAAGGATCCAGTGGGTGGCCTCCAGTGTTAAATACTAGACAGGGGTCAGAAAAGTTCTCATTGAGGTGGAGAGATTTGAGACTTGAAGGAGGTAAAAGAGTGAACTAAGGAGATAATCTGGGGAAGGATCATTTCTGATGTAGGAATCAGCGGAGCTGGCAAGGAGATCCCTGGAGGTCTTTACGGATAAGCTCAAGGGAACAAAGTGAAGATGAGTTTAATGAGATAAGGTGGCTGTTTAGGATAGAAGTAGGGGATTTTGGCAGGGCCTTTTCCACCTGTGGCGATATATAATCATAATCACACTATGGTGGGAATCCGCTGGGGTTGTTTGAGTGAAGGGGTTATTCTTATTCAGTCGCTCAGTCGGGTCTGACTCCACGACCCCATGAACTGCAGCACGCCAGGCCTCCCTGTCCATCACCAACTCCCGGAGCTTGCTCAGGCTCATGTCCATTGAGTCAGTCATGCCATGCAACCACCTGATCCTCTGTCACCCCCTTTCCTCCTGCCTTCAATCTTTCCCAGCATCAGGGTCTTTTCTAATGAGTCAGTTCTTTGCATCAGGTGGCCGAAATATTGGAACTTCAGCTTTAGCATCAGTCCTTCTAATGAATATTCAGGTTTGATTTCCTTTAGGATTGACTGATTTGATTTCTTTGCTGTCCAAGGGACTCCCAAGAGTCTTCTTCAGCACCGCAATTCAAGAGCATCAATTCTTTGGTGCTCCACCTACTTTATGGTCCAACTCTCATATCCATACATGACTCCTGGAGAAACCATAGTTTTGACTAGACAGAAATTTGTCAGCAAAGTGATGTCTCTGCTTTTTAATACAATATCTAGGTTGGTCATAGCTTTCCTTCTAAAGAGCAAGTGTCTTTTAATTTCATGGCTGCAGTCACTGTCCGCATTGATTTTGGAGCCCAAGATAATAAAGTCTGTCATTGTTTCACTTTTTTTTCTCCATCTATTTGCCATGAGGTGATGGGACCCAATGCTTGATCTTAGGTTTTAGAATGTTGAGTTTTAACCCAGCTTTTTCACTCTCCTCTTTAACTTTCATCAAGAGGCTCTTTACTTCTCCTTCACTTTCCGCCATTAGGTGGTGTCATCCTAATGACATCCTAATAAGTGAAGGAGTGACATGATTCAATTTAAATTTCTGAAAGATTATCTGGCTCATCTTTGTAGGCGTGGCATGGCAAGGATAGAAGCCGGATGCAGTTGCAGTAACACCAATGAGAGTTGGTTGGCTTAATCAGGATGGGAGGTAGAAATAGAAGTGGGGGAATGAATTCAGGTTTTATCCATACTTTGAAGGTAGAACCAACAGAAACAAGTTAGGAATGGCTCCAAGGAGTTTGGTCTGAGCATCTGGAAGGATGGAGTTGCTAACACTTACTATGGAAATGGCCACAGGAGGAACAGGTTTTCAAGTTTGGGTTAGGAATTCAGGTATGGGCTTGTCAGGTTTGAGAAGACTGTTAAACGCACAACTGCAGGCTGTACAAAAGTTAGGATACTAAGTCAGGAGACAAGTCTGGGCAAAAAGAAGAATTTGGGAGTTGTTGCCAAGTAGGTGGTAAGTCTTGAGAACAGACAGCGAGGTTGGGGTAAGGGGGTAGGGAGTGGGGATACACCCAGACAGGAGCATTTCGCCATTAAGCAGTCAGGGAGAAGTTTGGGAACTAGATGAAGAGGCAAAGAAGAAATGGCCTGTGATGCAATTAGAAAACCAAAGAAAGGCTGTGTCTTGGTAAAGAAAGTATTTTGAGGAGGGAATGTTCATGGTGTCAAATTCTGTTGTAGGATAGGACAACTGAAGACTGGGAATACCACTAGATTTAGCAATATGGAGGTCATGGGTCGATTGCCGAAAGAAGTCTTAAGTGGTGTGACGCAGATAAAATCCTGATTGAACAGGCAGGCATATTTTCTTTTCTTTCCTCCTCCCCCCCATTCCCTCCTTCCTGTCTCCCTTCCTGCTTCCCCTCCCTCTCTTCCTCCCACCCTTTCTTGTTTCCCTTCTTTCGTTCTTCTTTCCCTCTTTTTTTTCTTTCTGCCCACAAAATGAGTTAAAAATTCAAACTCAGATATTTGTTGACAGTACAATTTTAATGAATCCCTGTGGGAATTTTGTTTTTAAAGTCTTAGAAGATTTTCACATATTTGATTTGTTCCTAGCTTTCCAAAATTGGCATGAATTTTAATTATCCTCAGATTTCATGTGTGAACAAAACAGCCAAGGGTACAGATAAGCATTTTGAAAATCATTAAATTCTTTTAGGCCATTTCATTATATTCTCATACACTGAGTATGAAAAAAAATCAATAATTTATTTTATTACATCTTGGCAATTTAATGTAAATTGCATGTTCTCCTCAGGGTTTAACTTGTCCATTGTGTGTGTATATCTTCCGTAACAAGATAGTAAGCTCTTTGAAGATGACAATAATATAAAGATATTCTTTATAATATCTTTAGTAACTGGCCTTGTCTTGCATGTAGTAGGTATGCAGTTTACATTTGTTGGTTTAATATTCTGTATTCCTTCTCCTTGATCTTGCTTTGTCATGTACAAGCCTCACTCAGTTATAGAAGGACAGTGTTAGAAAGCAATCAGGGGACAGTGCTTATACTGCTAAAAGTTCTATGCTTGAAAGACTTCACGATCTTATTAGGGAGAGAATACGGATGCATGTGACAAGCTAAAAAGCAAAAACTGAACAGTGTATGGCAACAATAAAAGATAGGTTTGTGATTAGTGACCACATGAAACCTATAGATGACTCATGTTTGAAGGGTTTGAAACACGGGGTTCTGTATTGGCAGGAAAAGCACATAGGCATACATACCTTGGAGATACTATGGGTTGTGTTCCAGACAAATGCAATATACTAAGTATTTAAATAAAGTGAGTCACATTTAATTTTTGGTTTCCTAGTGCATATAAAAATAAGTTTGAAAAAAAAATAAGGTTGTATTCTCCTGTCATCTCTTAAGTGCACAATATATTATGTCTTTAGAAATGTACATACTTTAATTAAAAATACTTCATTGCTAAAATTATTAACCATCCTGAGCCTTCAGTGATTCACATAATCTAATAATAATAATGGAAAAGTTTGAAATACTGCAAGAATTACCAAAATGAAAAACAGAGACTCAAAGGGAGCAAGTTCTGTTGGAAAAATGGTTCTGATAGACTTTTGATACAAGGTTGCCACAAACTTTCAATTTGTTTAAAAAAAAAAAACAACAACAGCAACAAAATACATATATGTGGAGTACAATAAAATGCCTGTACTTAGGAAGTTAGTCTTAAAATAGCCTCCTGCTCTTCTCAACCTACAAATAATAAAACAAACCCAAGTTTATAGAAAAGTCACATAATATTATGTTATGAACATCTTTTTCTATACAGTTATTTTAAATATCATTTCTAATGGGTGCAGTGTATTTTATTGTACAAATCTACCACAGTCTATTTAACTCTTTCCTTAGATTGAGTGTTTAGACTATTGCTTTCTCTTTCCACTGTGCATGAAATTAAGGTGAAGAGTCTTGTAGTCATGTCTTTGTGTATGTTTCATAGTTCTTTCTTTTTTTTTTTGGATCACCTTCAGTCATAATTATGTCTCCCTATTAAATTTCTAGATGTGGAATTACAATGTCAAAGACATTGACATACACAGTTTTTTTTTTACTGTAAAAAATAAGCATAAAATTTACCTTTTAAACTATATTTAAGTGTACAGTTCTGTAGTCTAAGTATATTTACATTAAGTATATTTAAGTATATTTATATTTACATTGTTGTACAATAGGTTTGTTAAACACTTTTTCATCTTGCAAGGTTGAAATTCTGTGCCCATTAAACAACTTTCATTTTTCCCCATCCCCTGGCACCTGGCAACCACATTTCTATTTTCTGTTTCTATGAGTTTGGCTACTTTAGATGTCTGAAAGTAGAATCATACAGAATTTGTCTTTTGGAATTGGCTTATTCTCTTGCATGATATCATTAAGTTTCATCCGTATTGTGGCATGTGTCAGAATTTCCCTCCTTTTTTAAGTTTGAATAATATCTTATTGTATGTATATACTACATTTTCTTTATCCCATCATCCACCCATGATCACATGGGTCGCTTCCACCTCTTGACTATTGTTAATAATGCAGCAATAAACCTGGCTGTGAAAATATTTCTAAAAGATCCTGCTTTCAATTCTTATTCCTATATACCCATAAGAAGTGGAATTTCTGGATTTCGTGATCATTCTGTTTTCTAATTTTTTTGAGGACTTCTATACTGTTTTCCACAGAAAGTGTACCATTTCACATTCCCATCAATAATGCATGAGAGTTCCAGTTTCCCCATATCCTCACTAACTTATTTTCTCTTTTCTTAATAGTGGCCACCCTAAGGGTAGTGACAGACATAGGACTTTTTAAAGCTCATATTTTTTTTTAGAATATTTGCTTATGAAATTAGCACATCTTATTTATTTACCTTTAATCCCCTTCTTGAATCACAGCCTTGCCATGGCAAAGGGGGCCTGTGTGATGCAGTGAAGCCATGAGCCATGTCATGCAGGGCCACCCAGGATGGACGAGTCATACTGAAGAGTTCTGACAGATCGTGGTTCACTGAAGGAGGAAATGACAAGCCTCTCCAGTATTCTGGCTATGAGAACCCCATGAGCAGTGCAAAAAGGCAAAAAAAGGATTAGACCCGAAGATGAGCCCCCAGGTCAGAAGGTGTTCATTGTGCTCCTGGGGGAAAGCAGAAGAGACTTACTAATAGTTCCAGAAGAAATGGAGTGGCTGGGCCAAAGCAGAAATGATACTTATTTGTGGATGCTTCTGGTGGTGAGAGGCAAGTCCAGTCCTGTAAACAACAGTATTTCATGGGAACATGAAACGATGGGTTCACACATCAAGATAAATTGGATGTAGTCGAGCAGCAGATGACAAGATTGAGCATCAGCGTCTTTGGAATCGGTGAACTAAAATGGAGAGGGGTGGAACAAAGCTAGTGGAGGCGATGGATTCCAGCTGAGCTACTTAAAATACTGAAAGATGATGCTGTCAAAGTGCTACACTCAGATCTGGAAAATGCAGCCGTGGCTACAGGACTGGAAAAGGTCAGTTTTCACTTCAACCCCAAAGAAGGGTAATGCCAAAGAATGTTCAAACTACCGTACAACTGCACTCATTTCGCATGCTAACAAGGTTATGCTCAAAATCCTTCAAGCTAGGTTTCAACAGTATATGAACCAAGAATTTCCAGGTGTACAAGCTGGGTTTCGAAGAGGTAGAGGAACCAAAGATCAAATTGCTAACATTCATTGGATCATAGAAAAAACAAGGGAATTCCAGAAAAACACCTATTTCTGCTTCACTGACTTTGTGAAAAGCTTTGACTGTGTGGATTACAACAAACTGTGGGAAATTCTTAAAGAGATGGGAATATTGGGCCACCTTATCTGTCTCCTGAGAAGACTGTATGCAGGTCAAGAAGCCACAGTTAGAACTGGACATGGAACAATGGATTACTTCACAGTTGGGAAGGAAGTATGACAAAACTATGTATTGTCACTCTGCTTATGTAAGTTATATGCAGAATACATCATGTGAAATGCCCAGCTGGATGAATCACATACTGGAAAGATTGTTAGAAAAAATATCAATAACCTCAGATATGGAGTTGATACTACTCTAATTGTAGAAAAGGAGTAGAAACTAAAGAGCCTCTTGATGAAGGTGAAAGAGGAGAGTAAAAAAGCTTGCTTCAAACTCAGCAATTAAAAAAAGAAAAAAGACTAAGATTTTAACATCCCGTCCCATCACTTCTTGGCAAATAAATGGGGGAAAAAATGGAAACAGTGGCAGATGTTATTTTCCTGGGCTCCAAAATGGCTGTGGATGGTAACTGCAGCCATGAAATTAAAGGACACTTGCTCCTTGGAAGGAAAGCTATGACAAACCTAGTGTGCATGCTAAGTCACTTCAGTCATGTCCAACTCTTTGCGACCCCATGGCCCACCAGGCCCCTCTGTCCATGGGGTTCTCTGCCAAGCTAGAATACTGGAATGGGTTTCCATGCCTTCCTCCAGGGGATCTTCCTGACTCAGGGACTGAAACCAGCTCCTGCATTGGCAAATGGGTTCCTTACCACAAGCACCACCTGGAAAGCCCAGATATTAAAAAGCAGAGACATCACTTTGCTGACAAAGATCCATATAGTCAAAGCTATGTTTTTTTTCCAGTAGTCATGTACATATATGAGATTTGGATCATAAAGAAGGCTGAGTGCTGAAGAATTGATGCTTTCGAACTGTGGTGCAGGAGAAGACTCTTAAGAGTCCTTTGGACCAGAAGGAAATCAAACCAGTCCATCCTAAAGGAATTCAACCCTGAATATTCTTTAGAAGGACTGATGCCATAGCTGAAGCTCTAATACTTTGGCCACCTGATTGGAAGAGCTGACTCATCAGAAAAGACCCTGATGCTGGAAAAGGTTGAAGGCAAAAGGAGAAGGGGGCAGCAGAGGATGAAATGGTTAGATAGCATCACCAACTCAGTGGACATGAATTTGAGCAAACTCTGGGAGATAGTGGGGTGCAGAGGAGCATAGTATGCTGTAGTCCATGAGGTCTCGAAGAGTCAGACATGACTTAGCAGCTGAATAACAAAAATTGACCTTTAACATTATATATTTTTTGTGTGTCTTTGATTATTTGATAAGATAAAGTTATAAGTTAAAGGTTAAAATAACTTATTTCAGTTCTACTTGTATGCTTATTAATAAGATTTAATATTTTTTGTAGTGGCTTACTGACAGTTATATTTTTTCTCTTGGGAATTTTAAGTTTATAACCTAAAAAACATTTTATCTATCTAGTTTCTTGTACCCAATTTATAATAGTTATGAGTGATTAACATAAAAATATATTTTTATCTCATTGAGTTAGTCAGGTCAAGCTCCTGTAACAAAATACCATAAACTGGTGGCTTAAACATCAGATGTTTATTTCTCACAGTTCTGGAGACTCAGAAGTACAAATTGGTCAAGGTGCTGGCAGTTTTGGTTCCTGATAAGATATTTCTTTCTTTTTTAATTTATTTTAATTGGAGGAAAATTAGTTAACAATATTGTGATGTTTCTAGCCATTCTTGTGACCTGCAGACAGCTGCCTTCTTGCTGTGTCCTCACGTAGTAGTTGGGAGAAAAAGACAGCTCTGGTTTCTTTCTCTTCTTTTAATGACACTGATCCCACACAGGGGTCTGCACTCATCACCTGCTTTAAACCTAATACTTCCTCGAAGACCCACCTCTAAACACCTGCGCATTGAGGGTTAGGGCTTCAGTATGTGGGAGGACACAGTCATTTCATAACACTCATATTTCTTATAAATGTTCTCAGATTATCTTATGCATTTTAATTTTACTAATGGTGACTTTTGCCTCTTTTTTGCTGATAGAGTTAAACCTAAGACTATTTAAATTCACATTTACATCTATTTTATCTGAAGAAAATCTATCATTATGTAATTGTTAAACATTCATTTTTTTTTCTGTTGTCTCAATACTTTTAATCAAGCATAGCACAGATGGAATTTATTAATGTTTGGATTTAATATTATTTTCCTCTAACATTCTATTTGTAATTTGAAACAATAACATATTAAGGAGCAAATCATATTATAGCAAATACATGAACTCCTTAACAAAGCTTAATTCATAGTAACATTTTACCATATTAATTTCATGCATATGTAATATAACTTATAACTTTTATCTCTTTTCACACATGCAGAAACCTATTTCCCTCTCTTTTCATAAGTGTCTGCCATCAAAAATTTTCATGCAACTTCTTATCCATATTTTATGCTATTTTATATGTACTTATATACATGCAGTGTATATATACCTGTGTACTTATGTATATGTACTTTATATATACCTATGTATATTTATATAGAGATAGTAGTAGATATCTTTTAGACTGTGTAAGTTAATTTAGTATGTCTAGAAGGAATGGTTGAGAGTGAAAGTGTCAGATAAGCTTATTCTTCACACTCCCACCCCAGTCCCAGTTTTCACGCAAACGACATGCAGTAAGCATCCCTCCAGCAATGACGGAGGGAAGGAGCAAGGGGGCGGGTTGCTTGGTGCGTTATGGGCAGGAGAGTCTTGGAGCTGAGCGGAAATGCGTGAACTCGGGCACTGATCTCTGGATAGTGTTTATCTCTGGAGGAGAGATGGAAGAGGAGTGGGTTTAGCCAGAATCTTCAAGAGGGTCAGAAAACTTAGGGTAAAAACCCTGCCAGATAAAGGAGGTGAGTTAAACATATTTTGAATTATTAGTTCAATTCCAAACAGTTTAAGCTTGGATCTCACTGTTTACCATACCTCTTTCTCTTTAACACAGAAATGGAACATGACTGAAGTCAGTTAGACCATTAACATTTGGAAAGAAGAAGACCATGTTTGCTATTAATCTTTTAAAAAGGGTGTTTGTTTTGAATTAAGTTAGTCATATCATTGTCTTTTTTATGCATGTGGAATTTCTTCCAAAAATTCCAAATCTGCTATGTTTAGCAGCATGGTTACATCCTGAAAGTTCATGGACTTTTCCATCTGTTTCTTTATTAGCTTCAGTTCATGAGCTTAGACCTTTTCTTTTCAATATTTTCCTTTGGGGAAACTTATTCTGATACTCTCATCACCTGAGAGACTGAAGCCTCAGAAAACTTTCCTTATATAGATTCAGAAGATGAGTTTCCACAGGGAAAGAAAAAGAGAAAAAGTCATCAAACATTGATCTGCTTGCATAACATGAGTCTACCAGTTATATGGCATTTGGTGCTTATTGTACATTGATGCAAACTTCATTAAAGACAATGATAGATGGCATATGGCTGCAGGCAAAATGCCAGTCCACATGATGAATCCTACAGTGGTCTAGTCTGGGATAAATAATATTTTCAATCATCTTGAAAAAATCTGTCACATTGATTCTCTATAGTAACCAGGTAATTCTAATTGTGTAGCTAGTTTCTTATTAGCTTAAAGATAATAAAAATAAAAGGTGGCATTAAATAGACACTTGACTTGGGTTTATACTGCAAGATAGATGACCTCACAAGATTTGATGACCTTGTGTTGCCGTGGTAAAGTCTTCATCTGCATGAGTTTACAGCAGACTGGCCACAGAGCCCAGGTTTCTGTGCTTTTAGGTTATTTGGTGTATTACTTTGAGAGCTAGAAGACCTGGAGGTGCCAAAACTGATTATGAGATTATTGTTTTCTTGACAAGATGAGCAAGTCTGTGTGAGGCAGATGAATTTCTATGGGCTCAATACAGACAGGTGTCAGTCATGGCCAGGGGGTTGCATTCCTTTTGAAAGTGGATGTTTGACAAATTTGAATTTTAAGGGAATAACTACAGTCCTATCAAATTCTGAGGTTCCCTACATGATGCATTTTTTAAAAGTTAAAAAAATCATTTAATTTTTATAATAACATTCTTCCCTGGTAAATTTTATGTGCAGAACATATTTATAACGTATATTTTTAATGATCTCCAAATAAAGGTAAGATATATAAGAAATTCAAATGATTTGTACTTATAAGAACTGGATACTATTTTAAGCACATGGAGTTTATATAGTTAATTTTAGTTAGTAACTCATATGAGTCTTCTTTTCAAGCTCTAGAAATTGTCTCTGGCTAATTTAAAGGGCAGAATGTGGAAGGATAATCAGTGATTGGGCAGCAATGCAGGGGAACTAAGCAGAAATCTGGATTCCTCCACAGGGGAGGACAACACATACCCTACTTCAAGCCATAGTCAGTCTGGTTAGGGCACTCCACTGCTGGCTCCAGCTGCAGCGGGTGCTTGCTTTTGGCTGCACTGGTATTTCCATACTTGCAAAGAAAACTTAGCTTCCCTTGCACCTTTCAAGCATTCTCCAGAGCATCAGAGTTCCAAGTAGGAACCTTCATTTGGGGCATTTAGACCACGTGTCCTTCCTCTGGTCGCCTTGTCCATTATCTTCTTAATGGAAAGTGAAGTCTCTTTTCCACCAGAGTCCGTATGATGGGGGGGGTCTCTTCCAACTAGGAAGGGAGTTCTATTGCTGGACGTCCAAAGAACAAAGAACAGACAGGAAGAAGCAGAGGTGCTTGACAATGAAACTTCTCCTTTTAATCATGACGTTTTTTCCTAGTTTGTTTTGCTTGCTTTTGTTAACTGTAAACATACAAAGTAAATAATTCTCATTAATATTCTTTGCAAAGATGGGGTCAATAAAGGACAGAAATGGTATGGACCTAACAGAAGCAGAAGATACTAAGAAGAGGTGGCAAGAATACACAGAACTGTACAAAAAAGATCTTCATGACCCAGATAATCACAATGGTGTGAATCAGTCACCTAGCCCGACATCCAGTAATGTGAAGTCAAGTGGGCCTTAGGAAGCATCATTACGAACAAAGCTACTGGAGGTGATGGAATTCCAGTTGAGCTATTTCAAATCCTGAAAGACGATACTGCACTCAATATGCCAGCAAATCTGGAAAACTCAGCAGTGGCCACAGGACTGGAAAAGGTCAGTTTTTATTACAGTCCCAAAGAAAGGCAATGCCAAAGAATGCTCAAACTACCGCACAATTGCACTCATCTCACACACTAGTAAAGTAATGCTTAAAATTCTCCAAGCCAGGCTTCAGCAACACGTGAACCATGAACTTCTAGATGTTCAAGCTGGTTTTAGAAAAGGTAGAGAAACCAGAGATCAAATTGCCAACATTCGCTGGATCATTGAAAAAGCAAGAAAGATCCAGAAAAAACATCTATTTCTGCTTTATTGACTATGTCAAAGCCTTTGACTGTGTGGATCACACTAAACTGTAGAAAATTCTGAAAGAGATGGGCATACCCAACCCCTTGACCTGCCTCTTGAGAAACCTATATGCAGGTCAGGAAGCAACAGTTAGAACTGGACATGGAACAACAGACTGGTTCCAGATAGGAAAAGGACTACGTCAAGACTGTATATTGTCACCCTGCTTATTTAACTTACATGCAGAGTACATCATGAGAAATGCCGGGCTGGAGGAAGCACAAGCTGGAATCAAGATTGCCAGGAGACACATCAATAACCTCAGATATGCAGATGACATCACCCTTATGGCAGAAAGTGAAGAGGAACTAAATAGCCTCTTGATGAAAGTGAAAGAGGAGAGTGAAAAAATTGGCTTAAAGCTCAACATTCAGAAAACTAATCATGGCATCTGGTCCCATCACTTTGTGGCAAATACATGGGGAAGCAGTGACTTTATTTTTCTGGGCTACAAAATCACTGCAGATGGTGATTGCAGCCATCAAATTAAAAGGCACTTGCTTCTTGGAGGAAAATTTATGAGCAACCTAGACAGCACATTAAGGGGCAGAGATGTTGCTTTGCCATCAAAGGTCTTTCTAATCAAAGCTATGGTTTTTCCAGTGTCCATGTATGGATATGAGAGTTGGACTATAAAGAAAGCTTAGCACCAAAGAGTTGATGCTTTTGAACTGTAGTGTGGAGAAGATTCTTGAGAGTCCCTTGGACTGCAAGGAGATCCAACCAGTCCATCCTAAAGGAGATCAGTCCTGGGTGTACACTGGAAGGACTGACGCTGAAGCTGAAACTCCAATACTTCGGCCACCTGATGCGAAGAGCTGACTCATTGGAAAAGACCCTGATGCTAGGAAAGATTGAGGGCAGGAGGAGAAGGGGACGACAGAGGTTTGATGGCATCACTGACTCAATGGACATGGGTTTGGGTAAATTCCAGGAGTTGATGATGGACAGGGAGGCCTGGCGTGCTGCAGTTCATGGGGTCACAAAGAGTCGGACACACCTGAGTGACTGATCTGAACTGAATATTCTTAACCCCAACACCTGGTTATAGATGTGACCTTTTGTTCCAGAACTTTTCTTGCAAAGGTGCAATTACTGTTATTTGAACTGCACACCAGAGTCCCTTTTGTGCATACATGTCTGATATTTTCAAGTTTAGGAAAAGGCAGACATTTGCCTCATGTCTCAAAACTATATTTTTAATTCAGCATCATTTACCTCTACTTATTTTGCCATGATTTTCACAATGAATAGATATTTACTGGAGACGTGTGCATGCGTATGCCAGGTCTGCCATAACAAAGTACCACAAAGTAAGTACAGTTAAGTGCCCTACATGTCAACCTTCAAACTTCAAACTTTCAGAGATGTGAGTGTGCATTTGCAAGTGCAGTCGCCTAAGTTGGTTCTATTCGAGGAGGAGGCACTGTTAGTTTTTGAGTGCAGGACCCAAACATAGAACGGTACACGAAAATTACAACAGCTGTTCGGTATACAATCCAGTGTTATCAGGTCGTCTGTGATGAGAAAAAAAGAACTACTCCCCAGGCATCACTGGATCATTTTTTTTTTCAAGATAGAACTTGCTGCATCCAGCAAGGATGCAGAACCTCTGCCATCAGTGTCAGGCTTGAGTGACTGCAGCGGGTCCTCTGTCTCCTGTTGCTGACAGTCCTCCAGCTCTGACATCTCTCTCCTCTTCCCCCTCCTCCGGTCAGTAGCTCTTCTGTCTTGTTCACCCCATGCCAGCCCTTCTGTGCCAGATGTTGTATTGTACTACTGTGCTTTTCATAGGACTGCACTGTAAATTAAAAATGTTGTCTTTATTTTTTGTATTTATTCTTTATGTATTACTTGTTTCAAAATGATTATATTAATAAACCTATTACAATACTATATAACTGATTGTGTTAGTTGGGTACCTAGACTAACTTTGTTGGAGTTACAAGCAATTTGGACTTAAGAACGTGTTCTCAGAACAGAACTCGTTCATATGTAGGGGACCTAACTATAGTTAAACAAAAATTTATTGTTTCACAGATCTGGAGGCTAGAAGCCAGAGATCAGCGTTTTGGCAGGGTTGGTTCCTTCTGGGAACTCTAAGGAAGAATCTCTTCCATGCCTCTTTCCTGGCTTCTTGTGGGTTACCAGCAATAGTTGACATTTTTTGTCTTGTAGAAGCATCATACTGGTCATTGCCTTCATCATCATATGTGTTCTCTCTGTGGGCACATCTGTGTCCAGATCGTGTATAAGGAGAGTCATACTGGATTCGGACCCATCCTAACGACTTCTCTTAATTTGATTACCTCTGCAAAGACCATATCTCCAAACTAGGTCATATTCTGTGGTAATAGGAGTTAGGATTCTGACATATCTTTTGGGGGACATAATTCCACCTATAGCATATTCTTAAATGGATGCCTCTTCAACATGAATGACTTGAAGTATTGAGTCCTTTCTGGAGTTTAAAAAAAAAAAAAACAACTTTAAAACCAATAAATATATAACTGACAGACTTGATTGACCATTGAGGATTACACACATATCTAAATTTCAGGGTTGAAATTGATAAAATGATTTCTTTGAGAAACTTGAGGAATTACTAGATAGCCCTTATGAGGTAGAACAAATTCCTCTCTATTTCTGGCTTGAGTATTTTTGTCATACAAAGGTGCTGGATTTTGTCAGACAGTTTTCCTGTATCTATCTATATGGCCATGTGGGCTTTGTCTTTTATTCTACTAATAATATGTTACACTGATTGATTTTCATAGGTTAAGCCAACCTTAAATCCCCACTTAGCCACAGTTGTAATTCTCTTTATAAACTGCTGGGTTTGATTTGCCACTACTTTGTTGCAAATTTTTGCATCCATATTCATATGAAATATTGGTCTTTAGTTTTTGTTTCTTGTAATACCTGTACCTAGTTTGGTGTCAGGTTAATACTGACTCTATGGAATAAGCCATATTTGGAAAGCGCTTATGAAGGATTGCTGGTAATTATTCTTCAAATGTGTAGTGGAATTCACCAGTACATCCATCTAGGCCTTGGCTTTTCTGTGGGCAGTGTTTGGATTGTTGATTCAATTGCTTAACTTATTACATATAGGCCTAATCCAGTTTTCAGTTTCTTTTTGTGTCATTTCAGTGGTGTTCAACTCTTTAGGAATTTTTCCATTTCATCTATGTTATCTAATTTGTTTGTAGTATTTCTTTAACATCCTTTCATTTTCTGCAAAGTCAGTAGGAATGTCCCTTCTTTCACTCCTGATTTTGGTAATTTGAGTTTTCTTTCTTTCTTTTTTTTTTTTTTTTTTGTCAGTTTAGCTAAAGGTTTGTCACTTTTTTTTTCAAACAGCCCATTTTTGGTTTTGTTATTTTCCCTTATTGTATTCTATATTTCATTTAATTATGCTCCAAATCTTTATTATTATTAATTTTTAAACTTTACTGAAGTACTAGAAAATTTAGACCAATTCTGTTCTGTTTTGCTTTTTTTTTTCAGTATTGAAATAATTATCAATCTCAAAGGTACATTTAATGGAGACTGCTGTTTTAAATGAGTAACTTAGATCTTCAGAAAGAAAACATTTCACTGCATTTATCTCCCGGAGAAGGGGAAGGCTACCTACTCCAGTATTCTAGAATTCCTTGGACTGTCTAGTCCATGGGGTCACAAAGATTTGGACATGTCTGAGCAACTTTCACTTTTCATATATGTAGCCAAAAGGACTTCTTTATAAACAAGAACACTTAGATTCCAATTGTATTTATGATATTCTCTCCAATTTCTTTCCAAGGGCTCTGATGGAAGATGGTTATTATTTGGTGTAAAATGTTTTAATTTTATATTAGATGCATTAAATGCTACTGCACTTTTAAAATTACTTAAGATACTATTCAACATTAGATAATGTGTTTGAGCTTTTTAAAAAAAAATTCTTTGCAAATTATAGTCTTTAAATGGAGCTCCTGTAATTCTTTAACACAAAACAGTTGTTTTATTTTCCAAAGAACTTGTAGAAAGAAACCCCATAACATTCTTTAGCTTTCCCCTAAATATTCTAGTTCTGTTCACTAAAACATAGAATTAAAAATGAACAAACCTACCAAGTAATCTTTTAAAAGCAGACAACAACCTAAGTCACTGAAATTAATGCAACAGCCATAGTCATACAAAAACTTGATGTGAAACTCTTTAACAAGCTTTATAATAAATTATGATAGGTTATGACCTATTATTTGTAATTTCATGAAGATTTTTTTCAGACTCTGTACTCTGATTATTGGAAATTATCTAAATGTATAAGTTTTGTTATAATAATTTACAGATTATAATAGGTGGTGCATTTAAAATAGCTTTTGTATATTTAAATAATTATTAAGCCATTTAAGGAAAATTAATATCATAATTAGTTTAAAAGACTGAAGCACATGAAAAACAAAACCAGACTGGAATAATTTCTCTAGCCTCATATAACTTGAGACATGGAAATAGATATCTTGACGTTTTAACATTCTTTATGACTATAGGTTGTGTGTCTATCAAGTTTGGTTGCCTTTGCTTCATTTGACCGTTGCAGAAAGTGGAAAATGTAATGGGAGGTAGGAAACATAATTTTAAAGTATATGTTGAAACTTTCACACAAAATCATTGTAAAATCTATACACTGAAATTCATTCTATACAATTAATAGTAGGGAGATATGCTTCTGAAAAGATGATTTGAGAGCCATCTGCAACACATGGACTAACAGTTTAGAAGCTAAAGGTTTCTGTTAGTCGCTCAGTCATGTCCAACTCTTTATGACCTCATGGACTGGGGCCCACCATGCTCCTCTGTCCATGGAATTCTCCAGGCTACTGGAGTGGATAGCCATTCCCTTCTCCCAGGGATCACCTGACTCAGGGATCAAACTCCAGTCTTCTGCATTGCAGGCAGGGAGTCCCTGTTGGCTCAGAAGGTAAAGAATCCACCTGCACTGCAGAAGACCTGGGTTTGAAACTTGGGTCAGGAAGATCCCCTGGAGAAGGGAATGGCTACCCACTCCAATATTCTTCCCCAGAGAATTCCTTGGACAAAGGAACTGGGTGGGCCCCAGTCCATGAGGGTGACAAAGAGTCAGACATGACTGAGCAACTAACAAATGTTAAATGGAAATATCAAAAAGCCTTTGGGGTAAAAATAATCATGCCTTTAATGTAAAACATTAACCTCTAATTTAGACATTTTAGGAACAGAATTTTATTTAAATAGAATTTTCCTTTTTTTTTTGCCATTTCTTTTTCCATTTATTTTTATTAGTTGGAGGCTAATTACTTTACATCATTACAGTGGTTTTTGTCATACATTGAAATGAATCAGCCATGGATTTACATGTATTCCCCATCCCGGTCCCCCCTCCCACCTCCCTCTCCACCCGATCCCTCTGGGTCTTCCCAGTGCACCAAGTCCGAGCACTTGTCTTATGCATCCAACCTGGACTGGTGATCTGTTTCACCCTAGATAATATACATGTTTCGATGCTGTTCTCTTGAAACATCCCACCCTCGCCTCCTCCCAGAGTCCACAAGTCTATTCTATACATCTGAGTCTCTTTTTCTGTTTTGCATATAGGGTTATCGTTACCATCTTTCTGAATTCCATATATATATGTGTTAGTATACTGTAATGGTCTTTATCTTTCTGGCTTACTTCACTCTGTATAATGGGCTCCAGTTTCATCCATCTCATTAGAACTGATTCAAATGAATTCTTTTTAATGGCTGAGTAATATTCCATGGTGTATATGTACCACAGCTTCCTCATCCATTCGTCTGCTGATGGGCATCTAGGTTGCTTCCATGTCCTGGCTATTATAAACAGTGCTGCGATGAACACTGGGGTGCACGTGTCTCTTTCAGATCTGGTTTCCTCGATGTGTATGCCCAGAAGTGGGATTGCTGGGTCATATGGCAGTTCTATTTCCAGCTTTTTAAGAAATCTCCACACTGTTTTCCATAGTGGCTGTACTGATTTGCATTCCCACCAACAGTGTAAGAGGGTTCCCTTTTCTCCACACCCTCTCCAGCATTTATTGCTTGTAGACTTTTGGATAGCAGCCATCCTGACTGGCGTGTAATGGTACCTCATTGTGGTTTTGATTTGCATTTCTCTGATAATGAGTGATGTTGAGCATCTTTTCATGTGTTTTTGTGCCATCTGTATGTCTTCCTTGGAGAAATGTCTGTTGAGTTCTTTGGCCCATTTTTTGATTGGGTCATTTATTTTTCTGGAGTTGAGCTGCAGGAGTTGCTTGTATATTTTTGAGATTAATCCTTCTTTGTTGCTTCGTTTGCTATTATTTTCTCCCAATCTGAGGGCTGTCTTTTCACCTTGCTTATAGTTTCCTTTGTTGTGCAAAAGCTTTTAAGTTTCATTAGGTCCCATTTGTTTATTTTTGCTTTTGTTTCTAAAATTCTGGGATGTGGGTCATAGAGGATCCTGCTGTGATTTATGTCGGAGAGTGTTTTGCCTATGTTCTCCTCTAGGAGTTTGATAGTTTCTGGTCTTACATTTAGATCTTTAATCCATTTTGAGTTTATTTTTGTGTATGGTGTTAGAAAGTGTTCTAGTTTCATTCTTTTACAGGTGGTTGACCAGTTTTCCCAGCACCACTTGTTAAAGAGGTTGTCTTTTTTCCATTGTATATCCTTGCCTCCTTTGTCGAAGATAAGGTGTCCATAGGTTCGTGGATTTATCTCTGGGCTTTCTATTCTGTTCCATTGATCTATATTTCTGTCTTTGTGCCAGTACCAAACTGTCTTGATGACTGTGGCTTTGTAGTATAGTCTGAAGTCAGGCAGGTTGATTCCTCCAGTTCCATTCTTCTTTCTCAAGATTACTTTGGCTATTCAAGGTTTTTTGTATTTCCATACAAATTGTGAAATTATTTGTTCTAGTTCTGTGAAAAATACCGTTGGTAGTTTGATAGGGATTGCATTGAATCTATAGAGTGCTTTGGGTAGTATAGCCATTTTGACAATATTGATTCTTCCAATCCATGAACACGGTATATTTCTCCATCTGTTTGTGTCCTCTTTGATTTCTTTCATCAGTGTTTTATAGTTTTCTATGTATAGGTCTTTTGTCTCTTTAGGTAGATATACTCCTAAGTATTTTATTCTTTTTGTTGCAATGATGAATTGTATTGTTTCCTTAATTTCTCTGTTTTCTCATTGTTAGTGTATAGGAATGCAAGAGATTTCTGTGTGTTAATTTTATATCTTGCAACTTTACTGTATTCGTTGATTAGCTCTAGTAATTTTCTGGTAGAGTCTTTAGGGTTTTCTATGTAGAGGATCATGTCATCTGCAAACAGAGAGAGTTTCACTTCTTCTTTTCCTATCTGGATTCCTTTTACTTCTTTTTCTGCCCTGATTGCTGTGGCCAACACTTCCAAAACTATGTTGAATAGTAATGGTGAGAGTGGGCACCCTTGTCTTGTTCCTGATTTCAGGGGAAATGCTTTCAATTTTTCACCATTGAGGGTGATACTTGCTGTGGGTTTGTCATATATAGCTTTTATTATGTTGAGGTATGTTCCTTCTATTCCTGCTTTCTGGAGAGTTTTAATCATAAATGGATGTTGAATTTTGTCAAAGGCTTTTTCTGCATCTATTGAGATAATCATATGGTTTTTATCTTTCAGTTTGTTAATGTGGTGTATTACATTGATTGATTTGCGGATATTAAAGAATCCTTGCATTCCTGGGATAAAGCCCACTTGGTCATGGTGTATGATTTTTTTAATATGTTGTTGGATTCTGTTTGCTAGAATTTTGTTAAGGATTTTTGCATCTATGTTCATCAGTGATATTGGCCTGTAGTTTTCTTTTTTTGTGGCATCTTTGTCTGGTTTTGGAATTAGGGTGATGGTGGCCTCATAGAATGAGTTTGGAAGTTTACCTTCTTCTGCAATTTTCTGGAATAGATTGAGTAAGATAGGTGTTAGCTCTTCGCTAAATTTTTGGTAGAATTCAGCTGTGAAGCCATCTGGTCCTGGGCTTTTTGTACTTATTTGTTTATTTTGATTTTTGGAATTTTTGGTTAGAGAATTTAATTAGAGAGGAGCCCCCTCTCTACTTAAATGTCTGCAAGCCACGCGGGGCAGGAAGGCAGCAGAGAAGAGGTCAGTCACTTTGTTCCTTCCCTTGCTGAGGCAAAGGGAGTCTGGTTTACAGTGAAGAAGAACTGGAGTCAGAGAAACCATGTTCTGTGGTCTTTTAAAATAGTCTTCCTGTGGCATTCTTTTAGAAAACTAACCTTTGCCCTCCCCATACCACGAGGGTGAGAAAACGACCTTTTCCAGAGTACTTAAAGCCGGTCCTGCAAGTCAGTCTGGAGGAAAGTGCGAGCGTTTGTGTTCAGGATGGTCAAAGACCTAATATTTCAGAAGGCAAGCAAGGCCGGGAGGGCAGGACATGCTGAGAACTGTCCAAAAACTAGGGCCTGGGCAGCCAGGAGGCCACAGTAGTAACTGTAAGAAAAGTATGTGCTTTAACAAAAACCTGCCTAAAAACAAATGTGAGCCTTGAGTGCAGAACCTGGGAGGGATCTAACGAACACCATGAGCTCAACATGAGTAAACTGAACACCGTACATCAGGGGAAGTTCAAAGGCTGAAGAGGAAAGAAAAACATCAAAGTTAAACGTAGAGGGTGTCGTACAGAAAATAGCAGAAGCAATAAAATAAGGAAAGACTTGAAGGAAAGACTAGAAGTCTCTCTTTTGTTCTCCTGTCATCAAAACTTACATAGTCAAAGTAGTGGACTGTAAGTAAGGGAGAGGACATTCCCTACACGATTTATTTGAAGACAACAGATTCAGACAACAGATGAACATATCAAAGAGCAGGAACAAGGCTAACATAATACAGTTAACCTTGGCAGATCACAGAAATCTTTCCAACTCTTAATGAGGGTAGACTGGCAATAGCATAGAATTATGCTTGAAATTCGTTGAAATACATACTTACATTTCTTTATAGTTAACCAGTATATGATTTGGTAATATAACTTCTAAATTTTAAAATTCTATTAAAAAAATATCATTGAGATAAAAATTGTTGAACCTGGAAGCACTTAGTCTATTGAGAGCTTGCTGTGTGAACCAGGATAATGTTAGATGCTGTAACAAATAGCCCTCAGATTTCATCAGCTCCACACAGTGGAGGTTTATGAGTTGCTCATATCTCTGTCCAACATGGATGTGTGTTCTTGGGCAGTGGGATTTGGGGGCAGAGCTGCTATGCACAGTCCTCTAGGAATCCAGGCCAGTGAAGACTTTCTCACTGTCAGTGTTGCCGCTTCTGTGCTTGCTCTGGGCATTGAAATTCATCCGGCAGAAGGGGCAGAAGCATGGAGAATCATGCATGAAAGGCTTTATTATTTATTTCTCACATTTCTCACATTAATCTTGGTTGGAATAATACAGTCACAGGGCTACCAAGCTGCAAGGCAAGCTGAGAAATGTCCACCTGAGTACCCAGAAACAAAGGAGATAGAGATTTTGGTGAATAACAGAAGTTTCTGCCTGGTGTGGGCAGTCGCCGAGCTCATGTGAGGTGCTGTGTACCATCTTTACCTCTACCAAAAACCCTCGAACATACTGGGATCTGGGGGGGCTCCTCCATGGGTTGCAAAGTTAGCTCTTGAATAAGGCTCAGTGTGCATTTTGTAGACCTGGCAACAGTGAAATGCTGCTGGATAAAGTCAGATTTTGCTAAGGCATAGATTTCTTCTGCATTTTATTTGTATTCTCATCTCTGGTTTATGTGACTCATTCATATAAAAATAGGAAATGGCAGCATGTATCTGAGTACATAATTGTCTTTATTCACTGATTTTATCCTCATAAGATAATTTTTATGAGACAACTAAAAATGGGACATTGCTTTGACAAGTGACTGTGCGGAATTAGAATATTATGTTCAGAATATAACATATGCATACACATAAAAGTGTGTATACCCATGTAAATTAGCATGTATAAGTTAATATGCACTGTATATGCTGTGTGTCAGTGTATATATCCATGAAAGTGCTATGAAGTTGAAGTCCACAAAATAAAGCTAAACTCATAATTTTTTGCTGTCCCGTGGGCTTTGGAATCATCTGTTTTCAAATTTCAGTAATAACATTTCCTATCTGAATGAACCTTCAGCAAGTTACTCGACTCCTTTAAGGCCTTGGTTAATTTCTGTTTACAATAGAATTAATAATAGTTATTAATTACACTGGGTGGTTGTAAATAATAAAATGAGATTATATATGTAAAGGATTTAGCATAGGATTTGGCACTTAGTGTTCAGTGGTATGCATAAATTACATATATTTAAGAATCTGCCTGCCAAACAGGAGACTTGGGTTCTATCCCTGGGTCGGGAAGATCCCCTGGAGGAGGAAATGGCAACCCACTCCAGTATTCTTGCCTATAAAATTCCATAGACGGAGGAGCCTGGTGGGCTACAGTCCATGGGTCACAAAGAATTGGACACAACTGAACGACTAAGCACAGTATACTTAGAATGAAGCTTGATATACCCTCCAGATTCTCCCGTAACTTGCTCAAAAATAATGCAGATAGACAATAAAATAGATAAGACATGTGCTGGCTGCTCAGATTTAATAGCTTCATTCATTTATTCATTCCTTGAGTAAATATTGTTATACCCCTAATCTCTACAAGCTCTGAGCTATGGTGAGCACAAAAATTACTAAGACAGCTTCATTGCTGTTAAAGTGTTTACCACCTGATTATGAGAACTCTGACAGCCCTAATACACAATGATGTTTGTATAGGAGAAACCACAGAGTGATATGTGGTTTTTAAATAAGGAGAACTGTTTCTTCGAAGGAGAAAATTCAAGAAAAAGGTTTTAGGCATTTAAAACTCCCTGCTTGAAAAGCCAGAACTTCGAGAAGTGGACAGAAGAAAGAGCAGTATTCCATGCAGAAAGCAGACAGACAGGAAAAAGCAGAAAACATATCCAGGCATAATTGAGAGTACAAAGCAAAGAGGACTACTGTGAGGTCAAATTGGTAGGTCAAGGTATCGATACTATTTTAAAGAGTTGGATTTTATTCTGTAAGCAAGGAATAATAAGATCAAAGGTGAGAAAGGGCAAGCATTTTGAGTAACAGGATGACACCTTGAATATTTTACTTGACCTTTCTGCCATCCATTTTTCTCCCCTAGACAGCAAATTAAGTGAAGCAGGATTCCCTCTGGCCCGAATACTCTGAGTCTTCTCTGAGTATTGCATCCTCTGGAGTCACTATTGTTCTACACGTGTTGGAACACCCCTGTTCTCTTTGTTGGACCCACCCCAATGCCATTTCCCTGGGCTCCACCCAACACTTGTCACAGCTGTCAGACTCTGGGTTTTGCCCCGCTGCCAGGCTCCTTTTCGTCCCTTGTGATGGGGACATGAGCTATGTCTCATTCATTCATAGGTGTGTTCTATCTGCCCAGATCCCTGGACCCTGACTCATTCCATGGGTTATATCTAGATTCTTCCTTGGGCTTCTTCCAATCCTCACATTACTTCTTCCTCTCCTATCTTGCACTTTACCCATCTTGTTGTTTTTCTTCTTAGTTTTTCATTGTTTTTCTTTTCACCTGATACTTCCAGTTTTCTAAAAGAAAAGTGAAAATATCATCAAAGAGAAACAAATGAAAAGTGAGGCCTTTTTAAGAATAAAATATTTTGCCACCATATATAAAATATGATTTGAGAGGAAATGCTTCTTTATCCTTCTTAGAATTGTAAGGATAGGTATGTCTGCATTTTCCTCAAGCCAGCAGTAGCAGTGACCTGGTTTTTATATATCAACTACCAATAGCTTGCTTCTCTTTTGGTGAGTGGGCACAAAAATTGCTATTATCAGCCAGTCTCCTATGAAGATGAAAACTCTAACTGAGAATGAATTAATATGTATATGCCAAATATCATTCAATAATCCTCTTCTGAAATGAACATCAGGACTCTGTTACTAAAAAACAAGGCATTTTCTATTATTGTCTCCAAGTATACTATGTTAATTTCTTTTCATAGGTATTCTCAGGACTTAAAACTGCCCTTTTAATTCAAGGTGTTCTGAAAGACTCAGCCCTTGTTCCTTATCCTAGGTTGCAGCATTTGTTAATTAATTTGGTGAACATTTGGGGGGTACTGTGGAGGTCAGACTCTGCCATTGAGACGTGTGGGAAAGTAGACTGACGCTGAAACACAGTTACATACAATGTGTAAGTGCAAGTAGAGAGCTGGGTTCACGGTCCAGGAAGGAGCTCTGTTCTGGGGGACTTCATTGAGAAGGCAGCTCACAAACGAGGGCTTGCGTTTGCTGAGTCAGAAAATGGAGAAAGAATAGTCCAGATATAGAGACTAAGAAATATAAAGGCAAAGAAGGAGGATAGGAAATGGTGCAAAAGGAAGTTTGGCTTGGGAATGGGTCTGAGGCGATACGCAGTGAGAGAAGAAATGGGAGCGATTGGCAGAGACTAAGTAAGAAATGGCTTCTTACATCCAAAAAAACAAAGCAAACAAGATTTTGAATCTTTACTGTGGATTTCCAGTGGTTTACTCTTTCTCTGACTTTGGTTTTGCTTTTTATTCATGATTTGGTGGGGGGGGCACTGTCCCCTTTAGGGATCTGCTGTGAGAAAACTCAAGGCCTTCTCCAAAGAAAAGCATGCACACATAGTCATTTTTGCATGTTAGCACATCTGTGAACTTGGACTGTAAGGTACAGACCACTGGTAAACATTGCTTGAAATGGTTGCATTATTCAGCCAGGGAGCAACGTGATCAGAAGTATCTCTTCAGTGAGTGAACACTTGCAGGAATGTGGAGAATGTGTTGGAAGTGATGAAACTTGTGTTAGAGGAAATAAGGCTCTATTGCAGTGTTTCAGCCAAGAGATGAAGGTCTGCAGTGTGGTGCCAGCAAATATTTGTTTTTAATTTGGCTCCTACTTTGTATGTGTCAGTCTGTCTGTTGAGGAGAACACTCCAAGAGTTAAGTGGGCGAATGATGGTGTTATTTTCTAAAGTGGCGATTTCAGATGTAAGTGCAGCTTCTTGAAGAAACATGAGAAATTCAGTGGAAATGAGGAATTTGAAGTGCCTGTTGGTTAGGCCACTGCAGATAAGGATCAGCAGGTTAAAGGAGAAATCAGAGCTGAAGATATAGATTGATCAGTTGATCAATAAATGGATATTCTGGATGACTGCATCATGCTGGCAGGTTTAATACTAGGAGGGGGTGAGATCGCATCAGTGAAAGAGCATGCGTAAAGAAGAGCTGGACATAGGCTGGAGACTTTGTGGGATTTACTCCCTGTTGTGAGGATTTCAGTAGTGTATTCACTACTGCCCCCTGTTGGAATGAGGCTGGTGAATGCTCAAGTCACTGAGAAGATTTTTCTCTAGTGAGAGCCTAACTAGATCTTTGAATCTGGTTAAGAAAAAGAAAGGAGAAGATGGTACATCTTAAGGAAGCCTTTAATGGATGTTTTTAGGTCGCCAACTTGACATTCATGAAGTTAACAGACCTATCTTCTGTTTCAAGCTGCCTGATGTGAGGTAGATTATTACCTGGATTGAAAGTCTGACTCTAACACTGGTTGACACTTGTTTCTTTCCTTTCTGAGCCTACATTTTTCCATCTGTCAAATGGGAATAGACACACCTACATCAAACAGACAAGCAGAGGGAAAGAGACAACATGTGTAAAACACCTGTTTAGTAAGTAACTTGGCCCAGAAACTCGTTCATCTGTCTCTTTCCTTAAGTTTCTAAGAAACTTTCCAGTTCTAACTACTTTATAAATGACTAACTCTGATCATCAGACCCCTCCATTGCTTTTACCTATACGAGCAAAACAGACTTTGAAAAACTTTAAGAACTACATTTTGCACTTAGCAATTTTTTTTTCTCTCTCCGTGATTTATTCTTGTGGGATGGGACTTAAAATTGCATTGTGGCCACTTTGAAAAGTTTGCTGTCTTTGAGAATTAAAAAGTAATTACATTTTCTTGAACTCACTGCCTTTTCCGAGTGTCTAGTATAGTGATAGCTCAAATGTATTGTATGTGTATTATTTTCTTGAGAACCTCTGGAATTCTAGCCAGATAATGCTAATGAGAATCACTTAGCCTCATCAAAGTCCCACTGATCTCTTCTCTGTATTTCCAGATATTAAATGAAAATCTCTTTGGCGTATGTTTGAATTGAAGAGAGGTAAATTCGGAGTTCATCTAATCTAACCCCTTCATTTTATGGGCCAGAACCATTCATTTTAAGTTTGTTGTGCTCAAGAACTGACAATCACATTTACTCCTCTAATCTTATAGTTGAAAGAACCTCAGTCTTGTACTTCTCACTTACATACCAATATAGAGCCTATGCTGTAGGTGAACTGGTGACTTGAGTTGGAGAAGGGAGATCAGGAAGCTGAATTACAGTGTGTTATATGGTTCTTCAGCCCCTCAGGGGGAGCTGTAATTAACGTGCGCAAGGAAAACACTCCAAGGAAGCTAATTTAAAGAACATACTGAAACAATTTTTCCTTTGGCTTTCCAAAATAAATGAAGAAAAAAAAATCACAATCAAGCTTTTAGGAAGCATGGAGAATTCCAGCAGAAAGGAAATTTACTGAGAGACCAAGAAGGGGCTGGTAATAATAGCTAGTTGGAAGGTAAAGCCTCTTTTAAATTTAGGCTTCCTCTACTATTTGTCAGAGCTCTGTGGTCCCTGGTCCATTCATTGAGCATTTCACATGCATGTCACTCTAACTGTGGGTCAGAGTGTGGTTCCAGCCCACGACTGCTCTTCGTTTGCATCTTGGCACCTCGGTTCTTTACACCAGTTGCTACCCCACTGGTCTTTCCTCCTTACCATCTTTTAATCCTAAGCCTGTTAGTTGGCTCCAGAGCTTAGAATGTCTTGTGATTGCATGTCACTTGATGTGAATGCCCTGAGTTCCCTAGAGCAAAGTCTTTCCAACTTTTTGTCTACAACCCATAATAAGAAATACATTTTATTTCCAATCTGGTGCACAGATTCATACGTAGTTGAAAAGTAAAGTTTCACGTAAACATATTGTGTGTGATAAGTGGTTTGAAACTTTCACTTATTTTCAACTGTTTCATTTACAGTTATCCTTCAGTATCTGAATGGAGTTAATTCTAGGACCCCCGTCATTACCAAAATCCATGGATGCTCAAGTCCTTTACATAAAATGGCATGTATGTGTGTGTGCTCAGCTGTGACTGACTCTGTGGATTGTAGCCCACCAGGCTCCTCTGTCCATGGGATTATCCAAGCAAGAACACCGGAGCAGGTTGCCTTTTCCTTCTCTAGAGGATCTTCCTGACCAGGGATCACAACCGTATCTCCTGTATTAGCAGGCAGATTTCTTTAACACTGTGCTACCTGGGAAGCCTTAAAATAGCATAGTGTGTATATATAACCTGCACACATCCTCCTATATACTTAATCATCCTTAGATTACTTATACTACCTTATACAATGCAAATGGTAAGTATCAATAAATAGTTGCTTACATGCAGCAAATTCAAGTTTTGCTCTTTGGAATTTTCTGGAATTTTTTTTTTTCAAATATTTTCAATGTGGTTGACTCCACAGATGCCAGGACCTATGGATACGGAAGGCTGACTGTGTTTTAGAAAATGCAGGCCAAGATTAAATTCAGGACCTTTTCTTCCTCAGTTTCAACCACAATGCATGTGCTTCACAAGATGAGGTCTTCCTATCATATACAACAAATCACTTGGGTTGTCGGTCCTGAATTTTACCCACTCTCATCATTCCCTTCTCCAGGGGCTCTTCCTGACCCAGGGATTGAACCCAGGTCTCCTGCATTGTAGACAGATTCTTTACCATATTGGCCACCTCACAAATGCTATTACAGGTGATTAAACTAATTAGATCCAAACAGTCGTGTGACCAATGCACAGTAGGAAGGGATAAAGTATAAGTTGAGAGCTAGATGACCTTCAAAAGTCATTGCTGAGGACACTTTGCCCAGTTTCCTTTTGGAACATGCTAGTCAGTCTTCCAGGAAACTCTCTAATGGTTCCCACCCCCCAGCACATGCCAATAGGAAGGGATGAATCCCAGAGGATAAGCTCACAGTATACGCCACTGAAGCTAAGCTGTGGCTGTTTGGCAATTAGAGAAGTGAAGGACCGAGGGATCCACATATATTGAAGGCAGAAAGGCATGAAAGACCACGGTGTCTTCCCAAGCTAGTACTAATGCAAGATGAGATAAGAAGGGACTGAAGCAAGTTGAATAGTTGTAGGCTATTCAGATTTTTTCTTCTTTCACCCCTACACTCAGTTGTTTATAGTATTTTCAGTACCTTTTCTCAGTGGAAGCATGTCAGGAATTTGTGGTTATAACTGATCTCAATTGGAGTTTTTTCATCCCTGCCACAAACTTGAGGTGCATCGGGAAGGCACACCTTATTCAAGATTGCTCTGTTACCCAACAGGAGCACAAGCACAGTCTATGTTAAGGTGAATCTTCCTCAGAATGTTTGGTGTATGGTGGTGATACGTATAAGCTCACTCAGACTGAGGTGTGCAAAATTCAAAACTTGCAATAGAACTCCAGATCATGCTGGCCAAAATGGATAAAGAGTTTCGGAGAGAAGGGAAAAGAAGCACCATCTGAATGATGGAAGACTTCACTTTGACAAAAAAGGTTCCCTGCAGGGTGATTCTTCCAACAAACCACAAAAGTGCAACTAGGGATCCATCCACATGATTCAGTATTTGAAGAGTTTTCAGACTAACTGGAGATTTGACAGCTATAGAAATTTCATTTTTATAAGAATTTACCTATAAAAGTAAAAGGGGATTTACTTTCTCTAAATCTATATATTTGGTTTTAAAAAATATAGTTTCTCTTCAGTTTTTGCTGGCATAAGCTTCCAGCTCATCCCTGCTGTCAGACTCATCCAAAAATTAATTCTCTTAATGTATGATATATTTCATGTTGCGTTGGTTGCTTTTGCACATTCTGAAGAAAACAGGGAAGGTAATTTTTTTTTTCTTTTCAAATTTAATTTGCCTCTACATGTGATAGAAAAACTATAGGGATGGTACGCTCTCTAAAGACCAAACTAAAATGGCAATAGATATGATTGATTTTTTAAAAATCCTATTTTATGTAATGCAGGCAATAAGGCACACATGATTGGATTAAAATATTGTGTTTTGTAAATCTTTCTCTGCTTTCTTTATAACCACAAAGAAATGAAGCTATGTGTTTTTACGGAAAGTCTTATTGTAAACATGTGTGCATATTTGTGTGCAATGTGTAAATTTAGGTTTAAGAAGATATAACAATAAAGTAGAATTGAATTTGGCTTTAGCCCTTAAGATTTCTGGTAAACTACATGTGTGGAAACTTGAGATATGGCAATGAAATCAGCACAGACTCTGATTTCTGGTATCTTCAAAAGATTGCCACCAAGTGAAGCTTAATGTGTCAGAATGGCAACTTCCCATAAGAGAAATGTGAGAAGAAGTTCAAGGAACAGAAACTATTTGGGGTGGTTGATCTGAATGTCTTCCAAAACCTTCGGAAAGCATTAAACTCAAGCTCAGCTCTTTATCTTTGACAAATACCACACCGTGTATCTGCTTGCTATTTTGTGCTCCGGTCGCTCCTGTCAGCTTGTTAGATGGCATTCTGGTTTGACTCGGGAGATGATCATGCGGTCAGCTCTGGGCTTTGCTGCCCTTGGCAGCGAGAGGCACGATGTGCTGACTTTGTGAGGCCACCCAGCGCCGTGGGTAACCACTGGCAGCTGGGTCTCTAGAAAACACTCAGAAACAACAGATCGGAAGTGTTGTTTTCAGATATGTAGATCAGAACTTGAGCGTTACTTTGAAAAGTTTTATGGCCACAGCACGGATCATAAAATACATGACTGACTAAACCAATTGCTTTGGGAGCTTCCAAGCCATGATATCAAGGTGGCTGAGATTCATCATTCTTGATGAAATACAAAGGAGCAGCTTCAGAAATTCTGTCCATTAGAAGGAAGCTGAGTAAACCCCAAAGTGTATAACAGTCTGCAGATCTATGATAAATAGGTCTTATTTATAAGAGGTGAGTGAGGTATAAAGCATTTAATTTCAGGAAAGAAAAGAGAGCTGTGCTTTTTCAAATTTTGACATCTTTCAAATTAATCAGAGGGAAAGGGTTACTTTATTTAATGGAATTGCTTATTCCCAAAGAGAAATACTTATAGTAGAAATGCAAAATACACTTTCTCTTCTCTGACACCCGAAGGCAGCACCTAGAACTCAAGGGTATTATTTCCAAATGGGTCAGATTTCCTCTCTTTTAGTTTTCAAGGTGAACTGAGCAATCAGAACTCTCCTTTTACAGGACCCCAGTATACCAAGTCCTGATCAAAATAATGGTGCTTTATACCCCAAAGCCTCAGAAACTCTAAGAGTCCCTTGGGACGGGGAGGGCAGGAGGGGATTTGAAGGAATGGAAAATTCACAGGTTAAAAACTTGAACTTTGGATAGAGACATTGAATTCAAAATGTGAGGTTCATCAGTTACGAAGAGTGTGACTCTTTGGAAAACAGAAATGACCATAACTACCTCAGGAGAATGTTGGAAACACATAAAACAAGATAAATTTAAGGCTAAAGTGTACCCACATGTGCAACTTTGAAATGGGTAAAAATAAAACAGATAAATGGATGAATAAATAGTTGATATGTCATGAAACAAACACACAGCAGTATGTTAACAATTGTAAATATAGATGGTGAGTGCAGGAGTATTGACAATGTCATTCTTTCAGCTTTTCTGTTTTAAAATGTCATAATTAGGTGGAAGAAATTTAGAAGTGCAAATCTTTTCAATGTAAGTACAGTTCTGGCACCAGTACTTCTAGTTAGAGGCCAAATGTAGTCACCTGACCATATGAAACCTCAGGGGAGCCTGGCAAAAGGACACTGTGAATCCAGCTAAGACTTAAAGATTCTGTTTCTAAGGAAGAAAGAGAGGAGAGAGATTGGGGAAAGGAAGGAGACTCAGTCAGTCGTACAAAATGAACCATTTCTTGGCACATGCTAAGTGCTAAATAACAAACAGTAGTCATGACCATCAAGAAAGGAAAGGAAATAACAGCACTATTTACAGTCACCAAGGTATGAAAACAACCTAAGTGTCTACCAGCAGGTGAATGGGCAGGAAGATGTGGCACATATACACAATGGAATACTGCTGCTAAGTCACGTCAGTCGTGTCCGACTCTCTGCGACCCCATAGATGGCAGCCCACCAGGCTCCCGTCCTCCAGGCAAGAATACTGGAGTGGGTTGCCATTTCCTTCTCCCAGTGGAATACTACTCAGCCATAAAAAAGAATGAAAGGTTGCCATTTACAACAACATGGATGGACTTGGAGAGTATTATGTTAAGTGAAACAAGTCAGGCAGAGAAAGACAAATAGTATGTGATATCACTTATATGTGGAATCTAAAACCAAAAACAAACTAATGAATATAACACAAAGGCAGACTCACAGATCTAGAGAGCTGACTAGCGGTTACTAGTGTGAAGTGGGAAGACGACAGGAACAGCAAAGGGATGGGGATTCAGAGATACAGAATATTAGGTATAAAATAAGCTAGAAGGGTATACTGTACAATGCAGGGAATATAGCAAATATTTTATAATAACTACAAATGAAGTATAATCTTTAAAAATTATACATCTCTGTGCTTCTAAATAAATTATTGCAAATCAACTGTATCTCAATTAAAAAAAAAGAAGGAAGGGGTGGCTGCCCCCCTCCACCTCGGGTGGGTGGTCTCCCGGGTCCCCTCGGCCTTCCCCGAGGGCCCAAGGGTCGCGTTTCTTCCATCGTGTTCAGCTTGCTTTGTGTTCCTCTGGAACCGTTTCACTCCACCCTCCACTGCGTATCCTTGATTCTCTCCAGGACCCCTCTCCGTGGAGCTTTGTAGGACTCAGAGGTCTCTATTCTTCCAGGTCCTTAAGCTCAAAAATGCTTCCTTATGGCAGAATTTTCTGAAACATCTCAGTGTTGTTAACTCTTGCAAAGCACCGCTGCATGAAGACAGCCGGCTCTTCCATTGTGGCTCCCAGACGAGGGAGCCTGCAGGCCTCCTTGGGGGACGTTCCCTGCAAGGCAGCGCAGGGGGCCCTCCAATCCTGCACAGACTCACCGGCCAGGGAAGGGCCCCAGGAACCCCGAGGAATGGATGGAGGAAGAAGATCCTCCAGAACACACCGCCGAAATGAAAGGAGAAAAGAGAGCGGGCATCTCGTGGCTAAGGAGACACGCGCGGAGGGGGCTGTGTGCAGAAGGCCAAAGAAAACTCGTTCCAGAAAGGCTGGTCAGCCCTATTTAACCCTGCCCAGCAGCCGAGGGAGATGCGTGCAGGGCTCTATCGTTTCCGCGTAGGTGATGTGTACAGTTATTCTGGGGGAGCAGAGAACAGAGGTCAGACTTGGGTGGGAGATGTCCGAGACGTGAGGGTCAGAGGGCGGCGGCGGCGGTTCAGCAGCCGGAAGGGAGGACAGGGCATCTGTGGCAGGATGATTAAAGCAGGCGTTGGGGAAATGCGTGAGGAGGACCCAGAAGCAGGCCGGAGTTAACTACAGAGTGCAGAAGCTGGCTTCGAAGGCAAGAGGAGATGGGACCCGCCCCGCCGGAGGAGGCGGCCTGGGGTGGGCGCGGCCCTCTTACCTTGAGATGCTGGCAGGGTCGGGGCAGCCACATTTGGACTGCAGAGAAGCCCTGTCACCTCCCCTTATTCAGCTAAGGCATTTTCTTAAAGTCAGTCACTGTTGTTTTCTTCTGGAGTTGATTAGCAAAAGGACACACACTTTCTTATAGGGGCCCCTTCTCAGTAGCATCTCCTCTATCCACACCTATGCCTTTCTGAACCAAGTTCAGGTTCTAACATTTCTTTCCTTTAAATGTCATTCTATTAGGTTTAGGTCATGTTTCCAACTTGTCAAGATCTTTTTATATTTTAATCAAACTCACAGCATACTGTTGATGTGTTTCAGCCTTGTGTCACCCACACATTAAAATATCAGCTGTATATCTTCATCCAAAGAACTGTCTTGAGCTTTTATTTATTTCCATTCCATCAAGTGCCCTGCCCCCATGTCCACTCATAGAGACTTGGGCGAAGGAGAATTAGACCGGATGCTTTGATGATAACTGATAAAGCATCTTGTTCTGAGGAGCCCTCCCCAATTGGATTAAGTGGATTCATTTGTGGTTTGCGGTGTTTATGTTTTAGCGACACATAGATGTGAAAACTCTCACTCTCCCTGTGTTCGTTCTCACAAATAGATGGGTACTGTCACTTTCCAAGGCCTGTCCATCTGGAATGCATCACAAACACATTGCTGGGAAAGTAAAAGTCCCAGAAAGAGCCTCGTTTTCCCCTGAAACTGTGAAATTGAGTGGTCTCGTTTCTTCCACGTTGTTGTAAATTCACAGGAGTGTAATGTAAGCTACATTTTTAACCATTTGGGATGGCTTTTGATTGAATAATGCTTCCTGCCAGACGTGTTTTCCCTTTATTTATCACTTACTTTTCTCTCTAATTTCAGCAACAGCGATTGCTGATTATGGAAATGACTCCAATTGTTCAACCTCCCATAACCACATTTAGTCACCAAAAGCAATTTATTCGCTACTTTCAAAAGCTGTTAAACAAACAAGCAATTTATTCCAGCCTTCTTGTAAGTAACCAAGGAATACAGCCGAGTTCTCCTTACTCCTTGCATTGCTTTCAGAACCTTGAGTGCCTCTTTCTAACTTGAATCAAAACTGGCTGTTTCCTAACCGCTGTCTTTGCAACCAGTAATCTGACTCCGTGGGCTTAATTCAAAGCAGGCACTCACATTCTTTAGACTGTTTGTCAGTCTTCCAGGAAATCAAGAAGAACAACAAAATAAACAAACACTGGCCCTAAATTAAACCAGCTAGGGAGGAAGAAACTTCAATGAATGATGAAACAAATTAAAAAAAAAAAAAAGGAGAAATAAATAGAAAATATTCCAAGTTCTCACTTGCCCTGGTCCCATGGGCACCCACTTTATCTTCCTTTCCTGGAGAAAAGAAAAACCTCTCCCAAGAGCAATTATTCTGGTCAGTCCCAGGCTTCCACAGAGCCTCCCTCTCATCCACTCCAACAGGTGAGCACACCTGAAATCCCTGCAGAGAGATCTTCCTAGAGGTTTCTCTGCATCTCTATTGCCAATGTCCCTGCAGAAATCTCTTTACTGAAATAAAGGAGACTCCCTTTTGAGTTCACCCCAGCTTGGCTCCTCACAGCAACTACTGGTGCTTGAACCAAGGAGCCTTCCCCTGCCTTCCTTGAAAACCAAGTAGTTTTCCTTCTCTGCGGCCTACTCAACTTTCTCTTGCCCCAGGCTTTAAAATGTAGGTTCAGCCTTTAATTTAACTTTCCTTGTGTGAATAACCAGAATGCATCAGGGCTCCACAAGGTAATACTGGGTTAGTGTAAATTGTTACAAACACACTGCAAATCGAAAACAGTGGTGTTCCCTGGTAAATCTGACTTGAGCTAATGTTTTCGAAATAGAGGTAAACTAGAGAGTATTTTTTTCCCTGAATATCCTTTAGCCAGATATGTTTAGGAGCTTATTATTTACTTTTATTAAAAACTTTCTCAAGTTTGAAATGTGATCTTTCAGCTCTCTTTCATTTAGTTTTTTTTTTTTTAACAGATTGAAAATGGAACTTTTTAAAGATATTCATAGATTTGGAATTTAGATATGTGTGGTTTATATAAAATATGCAAATAAATATTTACCCAGAGTTACAGTCTTATATAGGCCTAAAGGTGGTATGAGCTCTGTGCATTGTAGGTGGTGTCAAGTGTGTTTAACATTCCTAACATTTCCTCTAATTCTTGAACTTCCTCTAAAATGAAATTGTAGTGTAATGAATGTAATTCATGAAAATAGAAGGATCACATGTAACCAGAAAATGGGGGATTGCTTTCTTCTTTAATGGCAATATATTTTATGTGGGTTCCTCCACACTTACACCTTCAGATAGTCACTTGTCCTTTTTTTCTCCTTTATTTATAAACCTATTTGAAAATAATCATTAACTTTAATAAGTTTCATCTCTTTAAAGATCTTCAAGAATGAAAATCCCATATTGCGCCATTCCTTTTGTGAGCAATACACATGAAATAGGGAGTGCAGTTTTTTTCACATTTCTTGAAAAATATGGCCAATTATCTGTTTAAACGACAACTTTTGTACACTATATAGAGTTTTTTGGTTTTTTTCCCCCCAAATGTTTATTGTGACCTGGTTTCCTAGTCTATTTGATCTGTGGTATATATTGGGTGTTTAAGGAGCATATTAGAGTTAGAGGCAAGGCAGTTATTTTCCATGACATTTTAAAAGTCCATTTTTGTATTACATATTTCAATCTAGTGAAAATTAGATTTACTCTATTTAGATTTGGCATCCAACACTTGTTGGCCGTGGCTTGTGATGTAATTTTAAGCTGCTCATGTATGTTTAGAAGGAGATTGATTTACAGCACTTTGCCTGAGACAAGCACAATTTAAACTAATTTCTATTGATTCAGAAACATTTAAGATTGGTTTTGAAAATTCTCAAGAATAGAGACCATTGGAAACATTTGAGCCACTTTGCTAAGCATTATTGTCATTTATATAAAAGCATGAAATTGTTGATGCTTACACTTCTTTCCTTTGCATCTTGGTTAGTCACTGCATGCCTAAAGGATCTTTCCTGCTCCAGATGTTATGATGTCTGCCCAGCTGTTCTGAATATATGCTATTTGCAAATGGCAACATAAACAGCATATCCAGAACATTGTACAGCCTGGGACTTTGTTATTAAGTCTATGGTCTATTTAGTGTCATGGATAATCTTGGTAAACTGTAACAAACATGGAGTTGAAGGACTGGCAACAGGTATAGCAAAGTGCCTCACAAAACAGCCAAGTGAATAAATTATTTATCCCAGTGCTTCCATATTAACATATACTATATACTACAAATTAAATTCCCCGTGAGTGCACAATCCCTGTGTGTAGTTTATAAGGATGTCTGGGATTGCACGTGAAATAGTTAAGAAGACCAAATCACATCAGATTCTTTAACCAAGTCTTTTAGCACCTGAAGGCACATTTCTGATGGGTCTGTGATTGCAGAGAAGGCTTGTGAGAGCTGCTCACCTTGGAGTTTGGAAATGCCGAGTTCCAGGTTCTGCAGTGTCTATGCTTACTGTGTGAAATGGGATGAATCTCCCCACCTAATCTGCTACTGTTCCTGGCCTCTCAATTCAGAGTATTGAAGATGCTGGCATTTTATTATAATAACTGTTTTGTGCTTTGCCAAAACAGGAAAAGAAAAAAACAACAACGATGCTTTATATTGGTATAGGACTCTTTGTTTTTCAACTTCTCCCCAATACCTCTTAACTGTCTTTAAGTACACACTTTTTCCTCCCTCTTCCTCCCTCCTCCCTCCCATATCTCTTTCCTTCTGTTTTCTTTCTTCCTCACTCTCTTTTTTTCTCTTTCTTCTGCATGGATATTCTTAAGGTGAATAGGTAGGGAAAAAAAAAAAAACTAGTACATGACTTATTTGCCATCTATAATTAACTCATGCACATTTACATAGGACTCCTAAAATGCAAGTCAAATAATATTCTAGAACTTACTAAGTCAGGCTTTTTTTTTTTTTCAAAGTTTACAAAATGTTTAATTACAGTCACAGGAGGAGGCTATTATTGACAACATCCATTTGATTTGCTTAGAATCCAGTTTCTATATACACATAAATACATATACATATATGAGATTTAAAAAACAGAAGAGGAGGGTGTGAATCAGTTTTTATATTACAAATTATTTCATTATTACATCTAGAATACAATGTATCTGCCCTTATATACCCTTGGATGTTCTTAAAATATGCTACTGGATGGCTGATTCATGTCAATGTATGACAAAAACCACTACAATATTGTAAAGTAATTAGCCTCCAACTAATAAAAGTAAATAAAAAAAATATGCTACTGGACAGAAATTTGCTTCATTAACTTTTGGGGATCTTGACCTTTTAAGGTGCTCTTTGTCCATTACATCTATAGCTTCCTTGAAGCCCCAGACAATACAATGATATCCAGTAGGGAAATGGTAAATGGTCATACACAGTGCCTAGAGCTGATTTTAATCAACTTGGATGGTACTAGACTAAGAAAATTATCCATCTGGGTCAGGTAATCTGTCTTTCTGGAAAATCGCTAAGCTACATTCCTAATAACACAGTCACTGAGATAATTTCCTTTTGTTGAATAATTTCCTCATCCAGCAAGGAATTTAAAAGCCTGGGGGTATTTCGAGCATATGGTCTAGGGACATCATTTTAAACCATGAACTATCAACAGAATTTCAATACGATCTAAGTAAAATAATTTACTTTCCAAGTGTTACAAATGTAAAAGGGCATTTCTGTAAGGGTATTTCTGCAAAAGTTTTTGCTTTTGAGTGAGAGGTTGCAGCTGGAGATTAAAAAGCTTTTCCTCACCCTTGTTTTATAGCCTTCCCTCTTGACACAGTAGGGTGCTCCTCCCACGTGAAACAATTTCCTCACCTGGATTCCTCCTACCTCACGGAATGTTCTTTTTCAACCTCTTCTGCTTCTTACTTATATCACTGCCCCTTAAATATTGAAGAGTCTCAGAATTAAATCCTTGAATTCTCACCTATCAACGTTCATTCATGGTGATCTCAACTAGACCCAGGGCTTAATATGCTAATAAATCATAAGTTTATATTTCATTTCAGACCTTTCTCCTGAATTACAGACTTGTACCTTCAACTGCCTACTCAGTATTGTCACTTGGATATGTAATAAACTTCTGAAATGTGTCATTTCCAAAATAGAATTCCTGAATTTAGTTCTTGGCTGACTTCCCCAAAACATGTATAGATACCTTCTCCCAGTTTTTCTCTTCTCAGTCCATGGCAATCCTGCTCCTTCCATAGTTCAGGCTAAAACCTTTACCTTCTTTCTCTTACCTTCCATGTTTAGTTTCTCAGAAAATCTTGTTGGTTTCACCTTCCAAATATATGCAATATCTGATCATGTCTCACATCATTTTACTTCCTCTTCTCTGGTCCAGTCATCTTGATCATCATCATTTCTCACTTGATTTACTGCTGTGTTCTCCTAATCTTCTCCTTTCTTCAGACCTTGTCTCCTATAGATTATTTTCAACAGTACAATTGAAGTGATGCTTTGAAAAATGTAAGTCAAATCATGTCCCTCCTCTTCTTCAAACCCTGTGTTGACTCCTCATTCTCATTCAAGTCCTTATAAAATCCACAGGTCCCTTCCTCATCTCCTGCTCTTTTGCTCCTCACCCACTCCACCCAAGCATCAGACATCTTCCCCTCTTATCACCTGGAAATCTCTTTCCTGCTCCTCCTTCCTTCAAGTTTCTACCTAAAATTCACCTTTGTCAGTACAGTCTTCCATAGCCTCCCTACATAGAATAGAAACAGCTGGCCATTCCATATTTCTCTCCTTTCCCTATTTGTCTTTATCTGTTCAGTTCAGTTGCTCAGTTGTGTCCGACTCTTTGTGACCCATGGACTGTAGCACGTCAGGCTTCCCTATCCATCACCAACTCCCAGAGCTTGTTCTAACTCATGTCTATCCAGTCGGTGATGCCATCCAACCCTCTCATCCTCTGTTGTCCCCTTCTCCTCCTGCTCTCAATCTTTCCCATTGTATCTTTTCCAATGAGTCAGATCTTTGCATCAGGTGGCCAAAGTATTGGAGTTTCAGCTTCAGCATCAGTTCCTTCCAGTGAGTATTCAGGACTGAGTTCCTTTAGGATTGACTGGATTGAACTCCTTGCAGTCCAAGGAACTCTCAAGAGTCTTCTCCAACACCATAGTTCAAAAGCATTAATTCTTCGTTGCTCAGCTTTCTTTACGGTCCAGCTCTCACATCCATATATTATTACTAGAAAAATCCATAGCTTTGATTTATGGACCTTTGTCAGTAAAATAATGTCTCTGCTTCTTAATATGCTGTCTAGGTTGGTCATAGCTTTTGTTCCAAGGTACAACAAGTGTCTTTTAACTTCATGGCTATGGTCACCATCTGCAGTGATTTTGGAGCCCAAGAAAATAAAGTCTGTCACTGTTTCCATTGTTTCCCCATCTATCTGCCATGAAGTGATGGGACTGGATGCCATGATCTTCGTTTTTTGAATCCTGAGTTTTCAGCCAGCTTTTTCACTCTCCTCTTTCACTTTCATCAAGAGGCTCTTTAGTTCCTCTTTACTCTCTGCCATAAGGATGGTGTCATCTGCATATCTGAGATTATTGATATTTCTCATGGCAATTTTGATTCAAGCTTGTGATTCATCAAGCCCAGCATTTCTCATGAGGTACTCTGCATATAAGTTAAATACGCATGCTGACAATATACAGCTTTGACATACTCCTTTCCCAATTTGGAACCAATCCATTGTTCCATGTCTGGTTCTAACTGTTGCTTCTTGACCTGAATATAGATTTCTCAGGAAGTAGGTAATGTGGTCTGATATTCCCATCTCTTTAAGAATTTTCCACAGTTTGTTGTGATCCACACAGTCAAAGGCTTTAGCGTAGTCAATGAAGTAGAAGTCAATGAAACTCTCTTGCTTTTCTATGAATCAACAGATGTTGGCAAGTTGATCTCTGGTTCCTCTGCCTTTTCTAAATTCAGCTTGAACCGGATTTTAAAAGTCTTTGTCTATACCCTATTGCCATTAGACATACCACGTATATTGGTCAATTTGTTTATTATCTGTCCCTCCCACAAGAAGGCGTGCTTTATGAGTACAGGGATTTTGTTTGTCTCATTTGATACTGTATCCTCTAAAATATAGAAGGCTGTCAATAAATATTATTTGAATGAATGAATAAATTACCATGGCAAATGATGTTCTTCTTAAGGTTCACATGATAACCTAAATCAACAGTTCCTTTTCTATTGATTCCTTTGTTTCCCCTCACCATTTCATTTAGAGATATGAATTGTGGAAAATATGGCAGGAAATAAGTATTTCCTGAAATAATATTCCTGAAGAGTCAGAGCCTGACGTTCTCAGGGAGGGCTAACTCTGGAGAGGCAACTGCTTCCAATTTGCTGTAGAATGCCTTAAATTTTTCCAGGATGTGCTATTAACTCAGAGCTGTCCAGGAGGTAAGACAGCTAAGAAATATCTCTACCTCTGAGGTGGGCTCAAACAGTGTGATTTTTTTTTTTTTCCTCTTGCGTACCTACTCCTGGGCTCTATCTTGTCAAAATACCTAAAGCGGTTGACCCCATGGGTCTCCAGGACCATTCTCAATTAAGAGCCATCTGCCTCAGGGTTTCCTGGACTGGGGAAGAAAGAAGGGAATCTCCATTAGAGTAGAAAATGATTCATCTTGTGTTTCTCTGCACTTTTTTCTTTTTTTCAGTGCTCAGTCTGAACAGAAATTATGATGGTTCATCATTAACAAAAATAAATTCTAATTCGTGAGCAATGCTTTTTGGGTCTTTTAGGTAATATATATTGTATACAATGATAAGTTGATTATCCTATAGATTGTGTCTCTTTTTAACTGCTATAAACATGTTTTAAATTAGATCAATGCTCTTTTTAGTTTTCATAAAATTGGTTTATAACTAAAATCATGTTTTTTAACTTAAGCATGTGATATAAATCTTAAAAATGCTGCTAGGTGAAAGTGGAGGTGAATATCACACATACAGAGAGTCTAAGGTCCATCAAGCAAGCGAGACTACAGTGATTATGAACTAGGGAAGGGCAGATGAGACCTTTAACCGAGGTCTTTTGTGGAGATCTTTCTAATAAGTGTTTATCTAAGATCTGTATATATCATTGTTAGCACTTCAGTCTGAATCAGAATGCTCTCAGAGAGACTCAGGCAAATATGCTCTTGGTTCTGGTTCTTTATCCTCCCCCAGCAAGCACTAGCACCGAGGCTGAAATCAGAGCCCGCATCTCTGATCTGAAGAGATACAGATGAAAGCAGAAATGCTACTGTGTTTTCTATCACCCATTCTGTTCCCTGCCTGTCACAAGTTACTGTCATTAAACACATTCAAAAACCATCAGGAAGGCTGAAAGGAAAGCTACCGATCTCATAAGCACCGTCAACCTGGAATATGCTTTATATTCCCAAATGCCTTCCCTCCTCAGACTCCATTATTTAAAGGTTGGATTAGATAGTTCTTTCTGAATATATTGTGTTGGCGCTTTTTTTTTTTTCTTCTTCTTATTCACTCCTCTTCATGAGGCAGGTAGTTGGAACTAGGCAGTGCTGTCTTTTATGGCCATCTTTAGAGAAAATCTGTTTCCATATCCTGTATTCAGCAGAAGATAAGCTCTTCTGGGTTTTTCCTTTTGCCCTTTTGAAATATGAGACTTAACAGCTCTGGCTGAACTCACACCCATTCCAAATGCTTTCTTTATACTTTTTAGTCTTCTGTAATACAGCATTGTGATGCTTTGCGATAATAAATCCAAGGAAAAGGAAACACACCTTACTTATTGCCTCAGATTGATCTCAGCTTCAGAAAAATTAGCCTCAAATTTTGGTATTATACGTAGGGGCTACATAAAATGATTTATCCGCTATGCCTGATCACCAGGATGCGACTCTGTAATAAAAAAATGCAGGGAATTTTCTGATGGCACGACTTAATCATCAAAGTGCCAGATTTTTAAAAAGGCCATTACTTGTTTCTGACTCTGCCCATTGGTTCTATGTGAGTCATCATCTTTACAAAGGAAAATGACATTTCCCCCACTGGAATTTGGCAGGATACACTAGAAGGCTTCACTTGTACAGTTCTTTATATACAAGGCTTTGGAACTGTTACATTCCCCAGAAACGCTGGTCATTCAGAGAGTTGTGATTCATGGTATGGAATGTGCTTTGCCAGTCTTCCTTCTGTGCACAGTGACAGCATTCTCTGCGGTGTTTATATGACCTTTTACATTTATTGTACAGCAGTATTTGCATTTCACTATGTGACTGTATCTTGAATTACATCCTCTGAACAAGGTGTCCTGGTGCACCTCATTAAACGAGATACAAAGGAGAGATACAGGACACAATTTATCAAGTGCTTGATTCACAGGGATTCACGAAACGTGTTCCTGACATCTCTGGTGAGTCTAACGGAAATGACTTTGGAGATACTTCTGGGTCCCAGTCTTATCCCTGTGGTATACCATGAATTTGGACAAGTTATTTGGCTTTTTACAAATAAAACAACGTATCTGAATCAGCAAGGCACCAGAACAAGTAGCCTCTTGGTTTTTGTTAGTTTTCTATTTCTCACTCTTTCTGGTTCCCATCTTCACTATTCTGCTTAAATTTAGAATTTATTATAAGCAGTATTGGAATGTCTTTCACTGGTTTGATTATTAATAATGAAGAAGTTTTTGAAATTTTTTTTTTTTTTTACAAAAAGCGAGGAGTATGTTTGAATACTCAAGCAGCCCCAGAAAACTGTATGAAAATAGTCAAATGTAGTATAGTCATGCCAGAGAGATTACTTGAATGAAGTAGAAGTGAGTATAACATCACAGAAGGTGGAAATTAGAGCCAAGCCAAACTGTTGGATGCAATTTCAGCTCTTCCAGTTGACATGAATATCTTGCTTCCTGAGAAGGGATGGAAGCTCTCACTTGCTGTTAGTTGTGCTTGTCAGCTGTATGTGGGCTGGAAAGTGGGGGGAGGGCAGCAAAGGCAATGGCTAATTATAAAAATCTATTTGAAAAATTCTGAATGCCTCAAGAAATAAAATTAGCTTCACGGCTTTACCAGATTGGAGATCATTATATTGGCTTTTTTTTGGTGATTCCAGTGAATATGTGTTTTAACAGAATACTTTTATTGTCACTATTTGCATTATTGTAGGAGAAAAACTCCTAGTGTTCAATATCTTGGATATTCATCAACTCATATATATTATGGTATTTGAATAAGAAAACTCACCTTACTTATTTATACGTTTATAATGTACATGTATATATGTATATACTTATATAGAGATATATAAAATCGTTTCAGTAGAATCTTGCCTTTTTCTACCCACTTAAGATAGATTTTCCAAGATGTACTGTGGGTGGATCTTTAGATAAGAGACTGTCATTTTAAAAGCTTTGTTTAAAGTAAAAGATAAAAGAAAAAATAATGAGTTAGAACTAGTCCAACCAGAGGGCAGAGCTTTAAGAAACAGAGGAAAAGAAGACCACAACATAGACTGCATGTTATTAAGATTCTTGATTGCCTACTACAGAATCCATTCTGTGTAGTCCCGTCAGAAACTGATACAGCCAAGAACGATATAACTTGAAACATGTTTAGCTATAACCTGGAGTGTCTGAGCAGCACCACCCCTGCTGCTGTGACCTACTGACACAATGCATTACATTGTGTCAAGGGGCTAGGGGCTTGTGTCATTGTGTCTAGGGGCTCTGACACAATGCCTTAAAAGAACTAAGTTCTCTGCCACCATGCTTCCCCAAAGAGCCATTCTTTCATGCAAATGATACATTACATTTACTTTCATCTTCAAGGTTCACACAGTTGAATCTGCTTGAGGGATCCACATTATATATCAGCCCTAAGACAGCATGGGAGTTACATTTTTTAGCTCTTTACCTTCTGTACTATGTGAAAGTAAGCTGGAAAGTAAATTGGAACAGATGCTGATTAAATCAGTTTGTATCTGCCACTGGTGGGATTGAACTGAAAGGTATTACAGGTGTTGCACTTATCTGTAAATCTGACTATTGTGCATTATTTTTTAAAATAAATGTAAGGATACTCAGATAGAAGTGAGAGAGTCAGTGATCTGTGAGGAATCAGGTTGCTTACTTGGTTTTCCCCGCTCCTTGTCATGGATACTAGAGTTTTATTAAAATAAATAGATAGTACTCACCTAGTCTAGAAATATATATGTAGCCATAAGTTTGTAAGGAATTTTCTAATGTAAAACTTTATGGAGATGTATTTATTAGGAATGAGTGAGCCTTTCCTTTGGAATAAGAACTGCATTCATCATATTTCATATTAATTTAACTTAAATATACAAGGTGGCTCAGTGGTAAAGAATCCACCTGCCAAACAGAAGATGTGAGTTTGGTCCCTGGGCTGGGAAGATACCCTGGAGAAGAAAATGGCAACCCACTTCAGAATCCTTGCCTGGGAAATCTCATGGACAGAGGAACCTGGCAGGCTACAGTCCACGGGGTCTCAAGAGCCAGACACAACTTAGTGACCAGAAAAAAAACAACAACAGCAACAACAAACATACATAATAGACTTTACTGGGCATACCATGGGTTTAGGTATTTACATCTAAGGATGTTTCATTAAGTTTGGTTTCATTAAGGAATGTCTGAAGGAATATTTACATTTTGTTCTGTTCTAGACTCAACCTTGTCCAAGTTCTGTAAATCTCTCTCTAAACTGGCTGTGTCCACATCTGCCCATTTTAGGGCTTCCCTGGTGGCTTGGATGGTAAAGAATCTGCCTGCAATGAAAGAGACCCGGGTTCAGTCTCTGGGTTGAGAAGATACCCTGGAGAAGGGAATGGCTACAAACTCCAATTCTTGCCTGGAGAATTCCATGGACAGAGGAACCTGGTGGACTATACTGTTCATGGGGTTGCAAAGAGTCAGACGTGACTGAGCAACTTACACTTTCATTGGGCTTCCCTGGTGGCTAACATAGTAAAGAATCTGCCTGTAATCCAGGTCTCCTGGATTCAAACCCTGGGTTGGGAAGATCCGCTGGAGAAGGGAATGGCAACCCACTCCAGTGTTCTGGCCTGGAAAATTCCATAGACAGAGGAACCTGGCAGGCTACCATTCATAGGGTCACAAAGAGTTGGACACGATTGTGCAACTTTCAGTTAAGCCCATGTTAGAAGGTCACTTTCTTTTTCTAGGAGCCCTGTTACTATTTGCAGAAAATAATTGCTGTTTTCTCATGCACTTTATCAAAATCCTTTTTGTGATTCCCAGGTTTTATAATGATATTTAATTAACCCTGCAAAATGCTGGTTATTAATTTTGCTTGTTAACCCAGAGATGGCTAGTCAGTGCTGTTGCCCCCAGACCTATTTAATCTGAGTCCATTCTTAGGATACCATGCATTTTCCTTGTTGGCATCATGGCACCCAAAAGAAAACTTTGATTTCCTGGGTTGAGCAGAAGCGTGGATATTATACATCTTCTTGGCCACAGGCTACAAGAACTCAGGGGTGTGGCTCTGTCGCCATTTTATGCCCGCCATGTCATCAGATCCAGAAGTGGCTGGCCTACATGACAAAATAGGTACAGAATTAGCATTCCATCCTCACAGGCCTAAAGCCTTGCCAAGTAACCAAACCCTAAGAAACCCTGGTAAGTCACTTACCAAAATTCTTCTATTCATGTGTAAACAAACTTGTAAAGCACTACAAAAGGGGGTTTTCAATATATAGATAATTAATTAGGATTTGTGTGTTTGTGTTAGTCCCTTAGTTGTGTCTGACTCTTTGTGACTCCATGCACTATAATCTGCCAGGCTCCTCTGTCCATGGGATTCTCCAGGCAAGAATACTGGAGCTAGTTGCCATTCCCTTCTCCAGGAATTAGGATTTAGAATTTATTAAGGATGAAATGTTTAAAAGGTAGTGAATTGGATGATATTTTTAGTTCTGGACGGTATCTAAGGGTCACCTAATGCAACCTTGCAGAAACCAAAGCAAGGGATAGTTAAGAGATTTGCCCAAGATGACATGGCTGGTTAGTATCAAAGCCAGGATTAAAATTCAGGACCTCTGCCGGTCTATCTTCCTGGCTGGGAATGTTTTACCATGCTTAAAGCCCAAACATGGGCCCTACGTCCCCATCATCCTACACAAGGCATGTGAGTGCATGATGCCACATGCCAAATGGGGCCATGCTCTGAAGGATGTTGTCTGTATGAAACAACCATGGAAAACTCGAAATTTAACATGGGCCACATTCCCAAGCCCCTCTTCTCAAATTCACTGAAGGCTCTCCATTTTGTGACAAAACTGGCTTTGAAGTATGTGTAATAAAATACTCTGGCATTATTTTCACATCTAAAAATACCTTAAGAGCACTCTTCCTGTTTTCAAAAACAGGAAGTTTTCCATTAGCTTCAGCTAGTCACATTATTTTCTTACACTTCAAGCATGATCATGTTTGGTTTGCTTTGCTACCCAGTCCTCTAAGGGAGGTTCATGAAGGGGTTTAAAATGAGAGAAAATTAATTGTTGAATTTTTATACTTATCAGTGCTGTGGTCAGTCATGTCCGAGTCTGAGACCCCAGGAACTGTTGCCTGCCAGGCTCCTCTTGTCCATAGAATTTTCCAGGCAAGAATACTGGAGTGGGTTGCCATTTCCCCCTTCAGGGGATCTTCCCAACCCAGGGATGGTACTGAGGGATCCAACCTGCCTGTATTGTGTCTCTTGCATTGTAGGCACATCCTTTACAACTAGTGCCACCTGGAAAGCCATACTTATCAGTAAGCACTTTGTCAACCTAGAGTCATTTTTTACTTTGTTGCCAACCTAGAATTATTTCCCATCAGTGAAAGCCATAAGTGAGTTTTCAAGTGTTTACTTGGAAAGGGAAAAATGGAAAGTAGGGATTAGCAACATTCTTGTCACTGCGGGGTTCTAAGCTTGGATTCTAGAGTTCAGCTGTCCAGGTTCAACTCTAGATCTTCTGCTTCTAAGCTGTGAGATCCTAGGTGAGTTTCATGCCTTCCCTTCACCTCGGGGTTTTCATCTGTAAAATGAGAATGGGAACAGTACCTGGCTTTTAACAGCGCTGGAGATGGAGCCAATGCCGGTCAAGTACCTGCCACGTGTCTTGCTCAGACTAGTGTCCAGTATCACTGTTCAGCATTTCTAATTTCTCTTTACATTTGTATTGACTCAAAACGTATTTATGGATCACCTACCATGTTCCAGGCACTATTCTAGGCACGGAAGTCACAGAAATGACAGATATAGCCCCTATTCTTATCACATCATAAACATTTTCTAATCGAGAATAGCATTCAGGAAACAACCAGAAAAACACTCACAGAAGATATGATTTTCTTGGAGAAACTTTGTGAACAGCTTTGGGAGAGTTTGTAAAAAGTTTTCAATGAACTTCAAATAATTAAAAAATATATATATATAAACAAATAAATGTATTCCACATAACTTCCAATTCTTTTATTAAATGTTCCCTTTTAAAAATACCACAAGGAACTTCCTTGTGGTCCAGTGGCTAAGACTTCGAGCTCTCCATGCAAGGGGCCCAGATTCAATCCATGCTCCAGGAGCTAGATCCCACACACTGCAGCTAAAGATCCCACATGCTGCAACTAAAACCAGACACGATCAAATAAATGTGTAATTTTTAAAAAACCCACAAAACTGAGCAAACACTTAATAGTCCAGGGCCTTACCCGGCAGGACCAGTCCCTGATTCTGGGAAGGAGAGGAGCAGGTGTGGGCATCTGATCGTCCTCATTCCTTGGGAGGAGAGAATTACTGGAAGTTCTTTTCAAGGGGTCTCCAGCTGTCACCCAGAGCTAAGACTCTTTCATTTAGAACCACTGTTCGGCAATCGGAAATGAGCTGAAAGAACAGCCACGACGCTGACTCTCGGCTGAGCAGGCATCATGCCTTAGCTGCAGGTAGACAGGAAAACCTAACCGTTCCCATCACTTGGCTCTGCTTACCCTTTCTGCCCAGTAGGCACAAGTCCTTCCCTTGCTTCTTATGGATCCCAGAAAACCTTTTAGAAGGCATCCATCTTTCTTCTTTAAACACAGATGTCCATACAAACATCTCCATTGCATCCCACTAAACCCATCATAAGTTGGAAATATCTTAAATTTAAAATGCATTTAATACGCCTAATCTACGGAACATCAGCGTGTACCCCAGACTTCCTTACATACACTCAGAACGCTTAAACCAGCTGACAGTTGGGCAAAACCATCTAACACAAAACCTACTTTTTAATGAAGAGCGGGATAGCTCATGTGAGTTGTGAGCACTGTGCCGAAAGTGGAAAAAAAGAGCAGTTGTCTCGGCCCAGAATGGTTGTCAGTTCGTCCGTGTACCAGTTGTTCACCCTGGGGACCGAGTGGCTGCCCTGGCACGGCGGCTCACTGCCCAGCATCGGAGGAGCGGATAGCATCACATATCGTTGGACTAGGAAAGATCAAAACTTGAAGCATGGTTTCTGCCAAATGCATATGGCTTTCCTACCCTTGGAAAGTCAAAACATCACAAGTCAGGGACCATCTGTATTCTCGAGTTCCAAATGATCCTAAAGGATCATTTAAAGTCGAAGATTAAATGACACAGAGAGAATGATAAAGAAAAGTGAAAAATGACATCACTATAATTTTAGCTGTCTTACAATACGGTGCCAGTTATACAGACAAATATAATTGTTGGGATTCTTAAATTAATATTAACAGATTGAATGAGTAGTTTTCAGGGAGAAATTTTCTTCTGACATGACTGCCTTTTTCCCCCTTTCAGTGAAAATTGTCACAGTTGTCAACATTAGGCTTCATGGCTTTTGAAACCTTAAACTTTAATACAATTCTTTATCCACGCTGGGAGTTACTATCCTTTTTGAATAAGTTTGAAGTTTTATTCAGGTTTCTTTCAATAATATAAGCAGAGAACACACTGTGATGATCTGTGACAACCAGGATGGGGCTGACATGGGTCATTAAAATGCCAGCATTGCCTCTTCTAAACTGTGTTCTCTGCATTTCAGCCCAGAAATAAGACATTAGAATTTTTAATCTCTAAAGTATTTTTAAAGTTTCTATTGCGGTGAGTGGCTCAGTGTCTCAAACATTTATTTTAATGTCATAGTCTATAATTTAATAGCCCTCTGTAGACAAAAATAATTTCTGCAGAAAATGTTTGGCCATTAAAAAATACCTGGCTATTTATAGAAAAAGAAAAAAGAGCCACTTTTCTTTGTGAAACATGCTGGTTTTCTCTGAAATTTGCACAATGTGTATAAGAATTTTTATTTAAAACATATGTATAAAATACGTGTTTTATTCTAGGAACTGTTTTAACTGCTTTGTAGGTGGTAATTCATTCAATCCTCATAATCTCAAAAGAGATATGGTGTTATAATTATTATCATTATTCTTTCCACTTTACAGTTAAGGAAACAGCTGAGGAACTCAGGGCATGCATGTTGAATTTAATAAAGAATCTCTCTGGAGGGAGGGAATCATGTAGAAGGCCTGTGACCTTCAGTTTGAAGACAGATCTCCAGCAGAGAGGGCTCAAGGAATGAAAACGCAGACCTCACTCTCCTCTCTTACTTCAGTCTCCTGGTGGGGTGGGGGTGGGGGGCTCCCTGTTTGTGACCAGAAGCCAAGGGTGGTGGAGGTCATTGCTGTGGTCCATGTAGGTCAGCCTCCAGGCTTGGTGCAGAGTGATAAAAAGAGGTCAAACTGAGTGCGTCCAATGGAAGATATTGGGTGCAGTATTAGCAATCCTATATTTCTCTCTCTCTCTCTCACATACACACACACACCTCTTCAAGGCAGGATTGCCTATTCTTTACACAGAAAATTTCAATCCTGTATTTATCTCAACTTCTTCTTACCTCAGAGAGATTCTGAGAATGTGAAACTTCAGCATCACATGTATTGTCTTTTTTGGCACATTCTTCAAGTCTGTTAAAGTCTCTGTGAATCCTGGTTTGGTCATCCAGCATGTTCAATTCCTGTAGCTGCCTCTCAGAACCTCCTGGAAAGATTTCTATTCTACTGACTTTTCAGGCATGACTCTGAGATTCAGTCAATTTCAGATGAGGTCCAGGAAGGCATCCTTGGGTTTTTGTTGTTGTTGTTGTTGATGTTGTTGATTCCCTAGGCCAGTAGTCTCCAACCTTTTGAGCACCAGGGACCAGTTTCATGGAAGACAGTTTTTCCATGGACCAGGGGTGGAAGGGATGGTTTGGGGATGATTCAAGCACATTACATGTATTGTGCACTTTATTTCTATTCTAATGCCACTGCTGATGTGACAGGAGGTACCGGTCTGTGGCCCAGAGTTTGGGAACCTCTACCCTAGGCAGCCCTGTTGTAGCCAGCTGAAACACAGTCATCTGGGATTCCTTGATAATACAGCCTCAACCCAAGATCTGTGATACTCCACTAGACAGCTTTAGAGATTTTCTAGAAATTCAGGAATTTCCCACAATGGCTAGATTTGAGAGTGTGGACTGGAATATTAAAATTGCCTGGGCATCTTTTCCTAACTTTATTACCTCACCCTGGTTAGCCAAGGTATTCTCTCAGATCCTCTCCCTACTACAGTTAATCTTCTCTCATTGATCATGCTAAATTCCTCTAGTCTTTCAGAAACAAACAAGGGCTTAGACCCCTGAATTCATCAGTAATATTTTTTATATTATTGGTTGACTTGTTTTGCAATAGTTTTACTATTTACAGTACTCTGTGCTACGCTAAAAAATGATTAGAGTAGACTTTGTAAATGTTTTACTGAACTTGGATTGCATTCACCAAACCTACCCATCTACCTATTTATTCTTTCTCTCATACACAAAGACTATTCCAGGAGTCACACATTGTTCTAAGTCTTAGGGAGACCACAGTGAGCAAGACAGTTGAGGTCTCTACCCTCTTGAGCTTACATGCCAGTGGGGAAAACACACATTCAATAAATAAATACATCAGTAAAAAAAAAAAGCATTTTGAATATGAAGGCAAAAGGAGAAGAGGGTGATAGAGGCTAAGATGGTTAGACAGCCTCACCAACTCAATGGACATGAATTTGAGCAAACTCCAGGAGATGGTGAAGGACAGGGAAGCCTGACGTGCTGCAGTCCATGCGGTCACAAAGAATCAGACACCACTTAGCAACTGAACAACAAAAATGGGTATGTGCAATGAAGGACATAAATGCAGGGGTGTGATGGGCTGTAACAGGTGGGTGAAGTCAGGACCATTTCAGAGAGGGCCTCTCAAGAGATGACACAGAAGTTGAAGACTGAAGGTCAAGAGGAAGCCAACCTTGCACAGATCTGGGGAATGAACATTCCATACCGAGGGAACATCAAGTGCAAATGCCATGAGGCAGGAAAGAAACTCATCTTTAAATAAGACCTGAGGCCATTTCTGGTGACTTGTCCTTGCTGAATCTGGGCTGACCAGTGAAGAAATGCCCTTGTCTGCTTTAGGTCTCATAAGTCATCTTCAGACACCTCCTGAAAATACTACACAAGCTTTTAGTCACCCCATCTTTACTTGTACCTATAGATCAAACCAGTCAATCCTAAAGGAAATCAACCCTGAGTATTCATTGGAAGAACTGATGCTGAAGCACAAATACTTTGGCCACCTGATGAGAAGAGCCAACTCATTGGAAAAAACCCTGATGCTGGCAAAGGTTGAAGGCAGGAGGAGAAGGGGACAACAGACAAAGAGAACGTTGGATGGCATCACTGACTGAATGGATGTGAGTTTGAGTGAGCTCTAGGAGATGGTGATGGACAGAGAGGCCTAGCATGCTGCAGTCCGTGGGGTCACAAAGAGTCGGACACGACTGAGCAACTGAACTGAACTGATAGTAGAGAGACTGAAACAAGCACATAAAAACTGCAGGTAACAATCCTTTTCAGTACATATTGGTACCTCTTTCCTTCAAGGGCTGCTGATCCAAGTTCTGTAGGTCTGGGAGCTTTTACAGCTTCAAGGGCCCCCTCAAGAAAAATAATACAAAGTTGCAAATAAAAAATTGCTGGGGCCCCACTCACCCAAGTACAGGGCCCAGTGCTTAAGCCTCACTGGCTTCACAGTGGATCTGTGTCTGCCTGGCCCTTTCTTCTGTAACAAGCAGTCAGGAAGCCTGCTCCTCGTGGAAATAGCCAGGGGACCTTGTTCTCCATCACAGTCGGTGAAGAGAGGGAGAGGAACACATGTTCTGATTTAACCGTTTTGTCCTCATATCAGATGGAGTTAAGCGCAGGAGGAAATAAACCAAAGAACAAGATTCAGTCTGCCACTTGAGGGTTTAGAAGGAAGCTACCAAGGGAAACTTGAAGGAAGTAAAGGAGGACAGGCTAAGTAAATAGGCATGAAATAATAAGTAGGAAGGGCTCAGTGCTGAAAAACAGGTAGATGGAGAAGGGGGTAGGTAAGGATGGAGCTAGCAAAGAGGTTGGGATGGGAAGGTATATTGGTGCCCGTGAAGAGAAGGACTAGGACACGGGGCGGGGGCGGGGGGGGGGGTGTGTGGAGAGGGGACAGACACCCAGCCAGGGCTGGGAGGGGGTGCAGTAGTGAGTGAGGGTTGCAGAAAGACAGTAGGAGGTGGGCCCTGCAGGTAGAGGGGTGGAGCTGCTGCTGGTGGAGGTTTAGTTGTGGGACAAAGTAGGGTCTCACTTGAGCCTCCGAAGAGCAACTCTTCTGCCTCCTAGGAAATGCTTCCTTTCATAATTAGTTCTGACTTTCAAAAGAAAGTTCTTGTGAATAAAGAGGACTTAGTCCTGTTATATTATGGAAACAGAGACATATCTTCATCACAATCAGAACCTCTGCCCTGACTCTGGCCCTGTTTAAGGTCAAGAATCCCTTTGTTTTGACATTTGGTGTCCAGGCAATGATAATGAGCTTTTAATTAGTGTAAGTATCCTGGTTTTCCGTGGGCACACCAATAGCGCACAGCTCTTTCCTACTCTTGGAGGTCACTTATTACTTGTCACTAAATATCTGTTATCAGTCACTGCACTTTTAGAATAAGTTTATTCTATATATTAAAGGCCATATGATTTACAATGGCTTGTTTTAAATATCCAGTTGTTAAGACTTAATACATATGATGCAGTTCTGAAACACAGAAGAAGAGTTATGTTTTTTTGGGGGCGGAGGGGTAAGATATTTGATGTACTCTGAGGATATGACCTCAATGAAGCCGAAACCAGACAGAACTTGTCGGGGAGATTTCTTTTTGAAAATATTCTTCCTTTTATAATATGTTGCAAATCAAATGGCCTCATCATGCGGCCAGCACTGAGGAGGATCTTAAATGTTACTGTTGCAAGAGCACAGATGACACTGAGATCATTTTGACCCCCTGAATGTCATTTTTAAAAAGGCTTATATTGTGTGACTTTTGACCAGATGTTGCGTTTACACTCATGTATATGAGCCTCGATTTTTTTAAAGAACAGAGAAGTCTTTTGTTTGTTTCAGAAGGTTCAAACTTTTGGCTGTATATACACTTGCACAGTGCATTATATCTGAACTACTTTAATAATGAAATAATATGCAAAGAAGGGCAGCCATTTCCTTGCCAGGGTACAATCCCGTGTGGGGGTTTTTCTAAATGCTAATTCATTCCAACCTCAGCTACTTCACCTGCTGTTTCAAAGGCTGGCAGTTTGCATTCATCACCTGAACGACAGCTGTTTCTAACCTCTTTTTCCTGAAAAGAAATAAAGAAATTAAATAAAGCTTTTGCATGCTAATCACTGACATTCTGAAGTGACAGTTGAAAAGTGCTCCAGTATGAGTGGAAGGCAGGCTTGAATTGAAAGATTTTGTCTACATCAACCAAGTGTTGAATTTTGACTTGATGTTTGCGAGGTGTAGGGGAAGAGGGTGGCAGACAACTGATGAGACAGTGTCATCACGAGTGAGGATGCGGATAAGATGAATCATTAAAACAGACTTTATGTACATTAAATGTCCACATTTAAGCAATTTGAACAATATGCATTTTTCTGTAAGCTATGTAAACTTTGTCAAAGCAAAATAATACAGTTTTTTTTCTCTTTTTATCCATTGGATTTTTATCAAGTCGGTATGCAGGTAGACATGGCAAGTGCTTTGTAAGTTGTTTTTCCTCTTGAGTTTAGTCAATCTATTTAATTGTCTCATAGTAATGGCTGATACGTATTGTTTCTCAGTCATAGAGCTGTATTTTGTCAGAATAAATTTTGTTTTCTACTGTTTTTTCAATATGTACTTTTTATAATTATGACTGGGATTAATGGCACTTGACTGATTTCCCTTAAACAAAAGTGAATGCTATATGAGAACTACCTTCTCATGTAATGAGCATGCTCCTGGTGCAGTTTTGAACAGGATTATTTACCTTTATGAAAGACCAACATCTAAATATTAATAGTGGATTATATTCCTTGATTTGTTTAAAGTCATCTGCCACTTACCTTCTGCTTATTCCTGTTTCCTATAAGGCCCGAGAAAGTATAGTTCAGTTTTACAAGTTCTATATATCTCAGAGTATACGCACTTCATTAATTTAAATCTTTTTTCTTGATGTTTTAATCTGAAAATTCAGTAATTTTACTGTCTTATGGCTAAACTGACTTCTGTTGATACACAGTTCTATGAATTAACACATATATAGATTTATGTAACTACTATCAGAATTACAATATTCAATTCAGTTCAGTTCAGTTCAGTCACTCAGTCATGTCTGACTCTTTGCAACCGCATGGACTGCAGCATGCCAAGACTCCCTGTCCGTCACCAACTCCCAGAGCTTACTCAAACTCATGCCCATTGAGTTAGTGATGCCATCCAACCGTCTCATCCTCTGTCGTCCCCTTCTCCTCCTGCTTTCAATCTTTCCCAGCATCAAGGTCTTTTCCAATGAGACAGTTCTTCACATCAGGTGACCAAAGCATTGGAGTTTCAGCCTCAACATAAGTCCTTCCAATGAATATTCAGGACTGATTTCCTTTAGGATGGACTGGTTGGATCTCCTTGTGGTCCAAGGGACTTAAGAGTCATCTCCAACACCACAGTTCAAAAGCATCAATTCTTCGGTGCTCGGCTTTCTTTATAGTCCAACTTTCACATCCATACATGACTACTGGAAAAACCATAGATGGACCTTTGTTGACTAGATGGACCTTTGTTGACAAAGTAATGTCTCTGCTTTTTCATATGCTGTCTGGGTTGGTCATAACTTTTCTTCCAAGGAGTAAGCATCTTTTAATTTCATAGCTGCAGTCACCATCTGCAGTCATTTTGGAGCCCAGAAAAGTAAAGTCAGCCACTGTTTCCACTGTTTCCCCATCTATTTCCCATGAAGTGATGGGACCAGATGCCATGATCTTAGTTTTCTGAATGTTGAGCTTTAAGCCAACCTTTTTACTATCCTCTTTCACTTTAATCAAGAGGCTCTTTAGTTCTTCTTCACTTTCTGCCATAAGGGTGGTGTCATCTGCATATCTGAGGTTATTAATATTTCTCCTGGCAATCTTGATTCCAGCTTGTGTTTCATCCAGCCCAGTGTTTGTAATGATGTACTCTGCATATAAGTTAAATACAGTGACAATATACAACCTTGACTGTACTCCTTTTCCTATTTGGAATAAGTCTGTTGTTCCATGTCCAGTTCTAGCTGTTGCTTTCTGACCTGCATACAGGTTTCTCAAGAGACAGGTCAGGTGGTCTGGTATTCACATCTCTTTCAGAATTTCCCACAGTTTATTGTGATCCACACAGTCAAAGGCTTTAGAATAGTCAATAAAGCAGAAATAGATGTTTTTCTAGAACTCTCTTGCTTATTCAATGATCCAGCGGTTGTTGGCAATTTGATCTCTGTTTCCTCTGCCTTTTATAAAACCAGCTTGAACATCTGGAAGTTCATGGTTCACATATTGCTAAAGCCTGGCTTGGAGAATTTTGAGCATTACTTTACTAGTGTGTGAGATGAGTGCAGTTGTGCTGTAGTTTGAACATTCTTTGGCCTTGCCTTTCTTTGGGATTGGAATGAAAACTGACTTTTTTCACTGCTGAGTTTTCCAAATTTGTTGACATATTGAGTGCAGCACTGTAACAGCATCATCTTTTAGTAATTAAAGTAGCTCAACTGGAATTCCATCACCTCCACTAGCTTTGTTCATAGTGATGCTTCCTAAGGCCCACTTGACTTCACATTCCAGGATGTCTGGCTAGGTGAGTGATCACACCATCATGATTATCTGGGTCATGGAGATCTCTTTTGTACAGTTCTTCTGTGTATTCTTGCCACCTCTTCTTAATATCTTCTGCTTCTGTTAGGTCCATACCATTTCTCTCCTTTATTGAGCCCATCTTTGCATGAAATGTTCCCATGGTATCTGTAATTTTCTTGAAGAGATATCTAGTCTTTCCCATTCTATTTTTTCCCTCTATTTCTTTGCACTGATCATGAGGAAGGCTTTCTTATCTCTCCTTGCAATTCTTTGGAACTGCATTCAAAAAGGTGTATCTTTCCTTTTCTTGTTTGCTTTTTGCTTAATATAGAACAGTTTTATATCCCCCTGAAATTCTTGTATGTGATCCCTTTATAATCACATAATTATAATGTGCTCTTCTCACCCTGACAACCACTCAGAAGGTATTTTCTTGATATTAAAATGCAAAGAAAGAAGAGGAAGGTGGACAAGAAGAAGAGGAGAAAGAGGAAGAAAGAAAGGAAGGGAGAGAGGGAAGAAGGAAAACGGAAACTTAGGATACAACTTAGTGACTTGTTCTTTGAACTCTTATCAGCGATTGTATGCCGGTGCCAGATAGGATTGTCTTTAGAAAACTTGACATCACTCCCTCTTTACTGGACCAGGAAGCACATACCCCGGGATCCTCTTTCCTCTGTGGTTTGGATTTCAGATTGCCAATGAAAAGAACTGGTGGGGGAACTGGAAGGCAGAAGAGAAGTGGCCGGAAGTGTGGGCAGATGTGGGATTCCTGGTGGCTTTGTGGCTTGATATCCACTCCACCACCGTGACCTGGGATGTTCCCGGAGACTCTGCGGGACAGCCTGCTCTTGAGCCTTTGGGAACCACCATTTGTTGCTTCAGGAAGAGTTCTCAGGTTACCTTCCTGTCCTCCGGCTGGAGATTCCCAGGACTTCCAGGGTGCCTTTCCTGACTATCCACTCCAGCTTGCCCATTGTTTGTACAAATCCTAATTCTTAAGTTAAACCCATTGTTCCTGGAATACCTTCGAGTGGCTTTGTATTTGTACTCAAACCCAGACTAGTAAACTGTGTTTTAAGACAAATTATGGATTTGCATTCAGCCCTTGAAACTTGAGAGATTCCTCTTTGAGGTCCTAATTACCTTTTTTGTTTTTTCTTTGAAAAAATCAGAAAATCAGGAAACACTTGACTGGCATTTTTGCCCAGAGACAATCACATGGAACTGAGGACCAGCTGTCCTTCTTAGAGAAGATACACAATCTCCCTTTCACCGCCCAACCCACCTCACTCATGGCTCTCCTGAACTTGGCTTCCTTTGCATTAGTGCTCCCTCTGAATGGTGTGACCTCAGTCTGAGGAACAAAGTTAACCCAGTTAATATACTAGCTTTACCAGTGATGCTGCTGTTTCCTAGAACTCCTGAGTGTCTGGAGATATGTGAGATGAACCTAATGCCTTCAGCGGCTGCTGCTGCTAAGTCGCTTCAGCCGTGTCTGACTCTGTGCCACCCCATAGATGGCAGCCTACCAGGCTCCTCCGGAGTTTGGAGCAATAACGGAAGGGCATACAATTAAGCACCAGACTTTCTTATCATAATAAAATATGTAAGATAATCACTTTGTGAAACAAAAAAATTATGGACTCTCTAACTCGCTGCTTGGGTATTCTTAAATTGTCCAAATAGATTTTTTAGATTGATTTATATGGCACTTTCACTTGTTATTAATTCCCTCCTTCTTATTGATAAATTTTATCTATATTTCATTAGGAATTTCATAAAATGTAAACTTAATGAATGTTCTGAAATAAATGTGAATTATTTCCAAGTATATTCTCAATATTTATTTGTTTAGAATATTTTGTTAAGCATTGTCATTTTCTTTCATATTCCTATATATATTATAAATATTATTAAATATGCATTTATTAAAATGCATATTTTAATAAAAGGACATATATCCCCCAAAATTTCCCTAGGTATTGCCCAGAATAAATGCAAATGTCATTATTGAGTTAATTAATCCTGTGTGAAAATAAATCCACACTTAGAGTTGCTTAGAGAGTTAAAATACTCTCTTTAAGTTTATTTTTTATTTCCCTTTTCCTCTGCTTAATGTTGTACAGATATGATGCTATATAATTTTCAGACTTTTTGCTGAGGTCTTTTTCAATATGTCAAAAAAAATATAGTAATAAGCCATTGATCACTGTAGGATCAATACCTGTTGAGTATTTTTTTCCCCTCCAGGTTAAAATAGACCTTGTTTTTATCAGTGTAGAGAAAAAAAATGTAGGTGTTTCATAGTGGCAGATAATAGCACACTCCAAATAGTAATTCATAGAAATTCTTTTAATTTTTTAAAAATTCACTGTATTCAGTCTGATCTGTTTTTGTAGGGGGGTAAAAGATCCAAATTGATATCCTTCCCAATTTATAATATAATTATGGGCAATGAGTTCTTTGTCATATGTATGTATGTATGTGCCTGTGTATGTGCATATATATATATATATATACTTTTTTTTTCTGGTAGAGACAAAGAAGACATTTATTTGGGCAACTCAAAAACTTGTAGAAGTTTGATCCTTTCCAGATGGCCATATATCTGGCTGCCAGATTCTTGGTTCAGCCCATTTTCTGTCTCCTAAATATTTCTCTGTGCCTCTCTGTGAGTAAAGCACATCCTGAGGTTTGTGTGAGTTCCCAGTTAGGGCAGCTTCCAGTTTCACTGAGCAATCCAGGAAATGATCTCTATTGTCTTATAGAAAAGGTTCACTAAATTCAACAAATGTACCTCTCTAAAAAATTCACTTTGCCTTATGAGGATGAATCTTGCTTTGCTATGGAGGCGGAGCAGCAGAAGGAAAGGATTAGACGTGCAGGTGGCCGGGATAGTCCAGTCTTTGGCTCTGTCATTGACTGCCTGTGTGTCCTTGACATGCTCTGCAAACTCTCTGAGCCTTAGTTTACTTTCCATAAGTAGGACCACCAGTGGTACCTGTGTCACAAAACCGGTAAACAGTAAGTGTAGTGATTCAAGGAAAGGGTGGAGTAGCACTGTTCTTGATTCATATGCAGTGAACAGCAAGCAGTGTCATAGTAGTAACATTGCTGGAGGCTCAGACGGTAAAGAAGCTGCCTGCAATGCAGGAGACTCAGGTGTGATCCCTGGGTTGGGAAGATCCTCTGGAGAAGGGAATGGCAACCCACTGCAGTGTTCTTTCCTGGAGAATTCCATGGACAGAGAAGCCTGGTGAGCTAATAGTCCTTGGGGTTGCAAAGCATCAGACACGACTGAATGACTAACACACACAGATTGTGCTGGGGCATCCATACTGAGACAGCGGTTCTCAAATTTGAATGTGCCTCAGAATCACCTGAAGTGCTTATTAAAGTCCAGCTCTCTGGGCCCCACTTGCAGAATTCTGATTCAGTAGGTCTGGGGTGGGGAACCAAAATCTGCATTTCTAACAAATTCTCTGGTGATGCTAACGCTGCTGGCCCTGGAACCATCCTTTGAGAATCATCGAACCAGGCATTCATACTCCAGACTATTTCTCTTGGGTAGTTTGGTCAAGGATCAGAAGGGTTAGCTCCTTCAGCCTTTGGGTGATAGATCTAAAACTGGAATCTCCTAGGCTCAGTGCTGAGCCAGTGTCTATTGATCAAAGTGCTGAATCCCTGGCTGACCCACAGCTCTCTCAAGTAGTTACACCCACACACATAGCCTTCTGGCCTTCCCTGATGGCGCAGTCTTAAAGACGCCTCCTGCCAACGCGGGAGGCAAAGGTTTGATCCCCTGGTTTGGGAAGATCCCCAGAGAAGGAAATGTCAACCCATTTCAGTATTCTTGCCTGGAGAATCCCATGGACAGAGGAGTCTGGAGGGCTACAGTCCACGGCGTTGCAAACAGTCAGACACGACTTAGCGAGTAAACAGCACCGCAGCATTCTACGTCTTCTCAACACTTTCTGGTTTTTCACGTTCTCAGCCTTCAGGGAGTCGCTCCCGGGCTCACCCCAGAGCAGCTGTCACTCCTGGAGTGTGGCATAGGACTGTCGCCAGACTGCCTCAGTCTCGCTTCCCTTCGGCAGAGCAGACGTCACAACCTCCGTGGCTCTGCCTCCACTGATCGTAGTTTTGTAGGACCATGCTGAGTTTATTTTGCTCTGACTACTTTTCAGGAGAGAATCTTTCCCTCGGATTTTGTTAGAGGAAGACTGTCACATGCTGAGCAGGCAGCACACAGATCCTTGAAGAGAGTGGGGCATGGCTAGAACCAAATGTTTTCATCCCCTTGCACTTCATTGAAAAGCTCACCTCCCCTTGGTGGCCCTTTATTCCAATCAACCTCTTAACTAGCTGTGGACCCTTCTCAAACATCATTTGCTTATTTTGGGTTCAAATGTGGGTGGCATCTATCACTCATTATTCACAACAGGCCTTTGCTAAGGGCTTTACACACAACGTCTCCTTTCATCTTTCCAGCAGGTGGATGGTCTGGGAAAGGGGTGGCAAAGGCACTCACGGTAACTGTAACCATTCCCAAGAGCTCTGATGGAGACAATGACCCATCCCTGACCTCTTGCCAATGTCCTCCATTGGCTAATCTGTGGTGCTGCCCACAGAATCAGCCTCCCTGGGCACTGAGCAGGGTAGAAGGTGAGAGAGAATCCATCAGAGTGCAGACAGAGGACAGAGAACATCTCGTTCCTAGGGGAGGTTTTAAGAAACTAAGGCTTTGCAGTGTTAAGGACCTTGTCCAAGATAGACCTTTTACTGAATAACAGAACTGGTACTTGAACTCAGGACCATTTGACTCATGATATTAACATGTCAGTGGAGGACACCTTCGTTTGAGGGCCAAAAAAACAGGTTGACAGTATTACAAGGCAAATTATGTGTATAATCAGCATCATTCTTCTAAGGAGTGTTCTTTCCTCCGTTTTGAAATACTCTCAAAACTGAAGGCTCAATAGTTATTTATGGAAAAATGTGCATTTTTTCACTCTGATAGACACTTGGTGATGAGTACAACTGTCAGAATTATGCCTTAGGAAATTGGCTTTTCTCCTTTTCTCTGCCCCTGGAGCACACAGTTAACCATTACCAGAATGTCTGGAAAGACTCTTTTCTCTGTAGAATCAAAACTCAAGTGTGGGTGCCTAAAAAGGAAATTGACTTTAAAAAAAAATCTTTATATACATCTAAATTTGAAATTTTTAACTCTAAGTTCAGCATAGAAATAATGCATGATCATTTATTGGAAGAAATGCAACTTTAAGGCTATTACCTTGTTCTTGCAGAGCTCCCACTTTCTGAAGAACTTCTCTCCTTCAAAGGCAGAATTTTATTACTGAGGGTCCTATTAATGTTCAAATGTGACTTACAGGTCAAAAAATAAAATCACAGTTTTAAGTCCATTGGATGGATTTTCAGAAACAATTTTAAGTCACTGCTTGTTTCAACTAAAGTATCCAGCTAACAGGTGAATGCAAAGTATTGCTGCTGCTCATGTAAGCTGACTGCTTGGTGAACTAGGCTCCTTTTAAAGAATATTCTCTCACCCATGGAAACAAACATGGCTGGCTCATTCATTTATTTGTTACTTTTTTCCCTCTCTCTATATATAGTTGAGTACCTATTATGTGACAAACGTGACACTTCAATCACGTTTATGTTAATTCTGCACTTTGACAAGAGATTGCCGTGGTAGGTATGACTGTTGAGGGTACCTGTATTGTGCCCAGCACTTGACAAATAAACCTCCAGGCTTCTCCACGACCCTCTTATATTCTTACTGTTATTTCCACTTTATCCTTGTTCATCTGAAGCTCAGAGAAATCAAGCAATTTGGTGAAAGTCAGAGTTAGTACATGGTAGAGTTGTGATGTCCACTCAAGGACGTTTAAGGACAAATACTCTACTTTGCATATTTGTACCTATTGTCCCTTTTTGAGCATCTGTGGAGATGTCACCTCAGCTGGACTGCTGGCAATCAGAGTCAAACTGAGTCCTGATACCTTAACTTGTGAGAAATCTAATTATTGAAAACTTGAGATTAAGCTGAAGTAGAAGCTGGAATCATATTAGGGTAGAAGGCTCTTGAGACCAGTAGCCAGGTTGGGTCCTTTCCTTCTGGGCTGCTAGAATGGCCATGCTGAAGTTTCCAGAACTCACACTATCTGTAGATGCTGGCTGCTCATTAGGGACCCCCTCACCCTCCCTCTGGCCCAGGGAAGATGATTCTTCTGCCAAACTCTTCTATTATGGGATGTGGTTTCTTACCTGGGCCTCAGAGAATGACTAGATCAGAATCCCTGGATTCCAAAGAAAGAACTGAATTGAGGGTTTCATGTAACTTGGCAGGGCTTACATACTAGGATCTTGGAATCTATCATCATAGTTATGATTAAAACCATCCCCCCCACCCCCCCAATGCCAGCCAAGGCCAGGGATTTGGTCCCATTAATGAGCCAGCAAGCCCAGGAAAACCTGAGGACAGATCTGGGTGGGACCACGGTAGGTAGACTTTGACAGAGATGATTCTCTTAGGTTCCCTGTTCAGAGGGTGACACAGGATCTCAAGGGAATAAGGCCCTTATTCTAAGCTTACTCCCCAGACTGTCAGGGGCTCCACTGAAGTGGGGTATCTGGAGAGAAAACTGGCTTTTGACATCCTTGCAGACATTTCCTGGGCTTCAGGGCAATCACAGGCATGTTTTAGGAATAATGATTTTGTGGAAGACTTGAGGCCAGGAACAATCTGCTCTTTCAGGCTGTGGTCCTCAAACTTGGAAGTCATGAAAAGGCTCAGGATGACTTGCTAGTTTACTGGGTCTGGCTTTTTATGCCAAGTCACCAGGCAACTGCTTAAATATAGTGTATCTTTGTCCAGTATCAAGCTTGTATGTAGAGAGCTGTGTAGCCCAAGACTGATGCGGATTCGCTGGTTTCTCTGTATAATCAGTAGTAGGGGGATGAGTCTTATGCATGTAGCTTGCAGGGGCGGGGGGATCAAGCCTTGACTTGCTCGAGCAAGAGAGCCAGCTCCAGACTCATGGGTGCGGTCCAGGAGGTTTCAGAGCAGGTATCGGGTAGAATATCCAGTCCTTACAGGGTAGGGGTGGCAAATAGATAGCTGCCCATGGATGCGGAGTCAGGAACCCCATTAAGTCAAGTCCCCAGCTGGGCTTGTGCTTTGCTCAAAAATGGCGCCGTTTCATCTCAGATACCTCCGTGACCAGTCAGTAATGGTTGCTTGATACACTGTGCGGAGAAAGGTTCTGAGGCTCTGTCTCAGCTCAGTGAGGAGGATGGCATGCTTGATTCATACTGCCTATCATCTGCCTGAGGTCAGCAGGGAGCCGAGGCGCATGTGCTGCCTGTCTCCCATTCCTGAGTTTGGAGCTGCAGTTACAGAGCTGTGACGGTAGCATTGGTCCCCACACTGGGCAAGACAGACCAAACTGGAGTGACGTCACCTAGGCAACCCCCTTCTCCAGCACAGCTGTTTTGAACTATTTCCATATTTTCCTGGTTCATAAAATCATGACAGTTCTCTGTGCTCATAAGATAACCCCTTTGGCTTTCCTGAGAGGAAGGAAGACATTGGACAATAGTTGCCCTGCTTCCTGCCACCTTCACCCAACATCTCTCATCTTCCCCATGATTGCTCTTGTATTTTCTTTCCATGACAAAGGATAAAGCAGCCTCCCTCCCTTTTAGAAGTGGCTTCTCATCCTTTTTTTTCTATCCCCAGTTACTCATAACTTAAAAGAAAATAGCTGATGTGGAAAAAATAAGGTTTTATCAGAAAGGCATTCCCAGTCTCAAAGGCCCCTCCCACACCATCCTGACCTCCTCTGGACCTGAGAATAATTTTCACAGATTACTATTTTTCTTTGTTTCAAATTAACTTTCTCTCTGTCATCAAGCTATCCAAGTACAGTCCCCATGCTAACCAACTGTGCATGGAATTTGCATAATTTTATAAAATACAGGCAATCCGAAGTGGAAACTTAGCTTCCTGGTTCCCACCACTTATTGAGTATGTCTCACATTGGTCTAATTTTCTTTGATTACCTGAGTTGAGGTTCATGTTAAATATAAGATTGTGTTTTGCCATCCAGGAGTTCAAAAGAAGTGTACTTCATGTCTGTTATTACAGTTGTGTTCTGGTACATTTGAGGCACTAAGATCTATACTCAGAAACAGGTCTTGAATATTTTAATATTTCCTGTTTATTCGAAGTCAAGGTTTTGGATTGTTGTTATGTTTTCTGAACTTGCTGTCTTCCTAAATTGACCTTATTCAGAGAACAACTTATTAACATTTAAGTAGTTAATCCAAGTACTGTCTTCCTTCAAAACCAACCTGCATGCCTCATTAGCACTGCAGAACACTGGTATCGATTACAGTTTTCTTGCCTACTTGTGCAATCTTTGTTCTCTGAGATTTATGGCATTTACTAAATCTTTCTGTACCATGTATCATGAGTGAGAACAAATGTTTTCCATATCATGTATGTATATATTAATTTTATACTGCTCTTGTACACTTAGGAGTAATTTTTCTTATATAAGTCCTCACAAATAGGGAATTGTGAGATTTGGTGTCTAAAATTCTCCCTTTTGAAGGAATGCAAATTTGTGCTAAAAAAAATGCACTTGTTGAATATTTCTTTAAGATAGAAAGGGGAATAGTTCTGTTTGGTGGTTTCTTTAAAGACTTGGAGAGACTGCCAAAAATCACTTCTTCCAAGAAAAGGAGGAGAAATTGAAAATGCCTTTTGCAAGGGGACAGCACAGTATGGGGTGGTTTGTGACAAAATTTTAATGAAAAGCAAGCTTCTTTATTGAAATCTAATAAATAATAGACCAGAAAAAGAAGGCTTAGCCATTTCATTTTTAAATAAGATGGTGAAATGGATAATTTGGACCTCTGAGTCAAGAATTTGTTGGGTTCATTGGTCATTTTTAGGACAGCTTTGACCTTTCCATAAAGTGTGAAGGGTCTTTATCTTCTATAAAGTTATGCCGTTAAAGAGCGAGCTGCATTCATTCCTTAATAAAGTTATAAAGGAGAAAGAGAAAGTGCTCTGACCCGTCAGATGTGCAGTTGTCACACAGAATTCTCTCAAGAAAATAGCTTTAAAGGCCAGAACCTAGGGAGTTCTGAGGCCAGCAACCCCCTTTGATTTCTAAAGGAACAATTGTTGCTTCTAGTTTTCCAAATTGCAAATTAGGGGACTAGAAAAGTATTTGATGTTAGTTCAGTGAACTCTCTTGTCAGCCAACCCATAAACAGAATTAATTGCCTCCCATGAATCCAGCACTAGAACGGGGGACTGGTAGAAACAGCCCTTCGGCTCAGTATTTATGAGAAGAGTGAGTGTCCATTTAAAAGGCATAATACCTGCACTTCTTTAACTTAACGGTTAACCCACTGGGTTTCTAACTGTTAGAAGGAACAATGTAAAAATGATTAAGTTTTCAGGATTCTATTTCAGGAATTGGGGTTTTGGTTTTCTTTTTCTGTGTTGTTACTTATCACAAATTAAGCATAGAATGGTCCTAAAACAAGCTTAGTAATGATATTAATGCATAAAATCAAGCTTCTCATATTAAGCATCAGTACCTGGAGCAACTCATAAACTATTCTTCATAATCTTTTTGGTCTGCCTTTATGACCAATGATTGGTCAGGGTTTTTTGTTTGTTTTGTTTTGTTCGTGTGTGTCTATGTTTAGTTTAAATGCTAAACCTGGCCATCTTTGGACATCAAATTGCACCTGAAGGTACAAGGTACATTGAAATGCTACATTTGTTGGATCTACCTATTGGTCTTTGGGAAACTAAGATGGTAAAAATGGGGAAAAGCTAGAATTTTGTCAGCTGGATGAACTTAAACATGGCAGAAAAAAACAAAACAAAACCAAACCTCCTTGCGCTTCTTAATCTGTAAAGTGGACGTGAATTATATATAGTAGTGATTGTTATTATCAATTTTGTTGCTTTATTCCTCATTGTGTTTGATAAGCCAGGGTCTACACATCTAGAGCCCCTTCCCCTGAGATTAGTTTTATCAATTTTTGTGATGCGAATGCTATTAGACATGTTCTTGTGGTGCCTCCAAGGTGGAAGGTATGAGTTTCTTTTCCCAAGCTCATGTGACCCCAAAACCCATTTCTGAAGCATGTGGGTCCCCTCCTCTCTCTAAAGGTTTCCCCTTCTCCCTCAACTTCCCTGAAATTTCACCATTTGGAGTGTGTTCCTTTTTGTTTGGCAGAGTTCCTAACTCTGAGACTCCAGACGGCGATGCATTATGATTTCTCTTAAAGTTTTATCCGTGCCTGAAGTTGGGTCTCAGAGGGGCCCCAAGACCTGTGACTAGGCTCTGACAGCTGACGGAAAGAGGAAGTGGAGGCCCAGAAGGCAGTCTAGATGGATGAAAGGTAGCACTGTTAGGAAGATAGACCCACACTCACTTATTTCACAGAGTTACCTGGACATAATGTGTAAGAATTTTTTTTAATCCATTTTTCTGAAAAGAAAGGATTCTTATGGTCTAAATTAAATAAGATTTTCAGCTGGGTTTTACTAATTCATGTGAAGTTGTTAATTGGTTTAGACCCTCTCTCATTTTTATCTAACATGGAAATTAAAATCCTGGGTTAATTTTTCTTGGTACAAATTAGTGAGTGGCTTAAGGAGAAGGAAGGAAAGAACCTTGCTTACTTGCCCTCTAACCTCATGCTTACCTTGAGGTTTATTTAACATGGCAGGTGGTGACAAAGCGCCGCATATGGCATCTCTTGCAATGTTATCTCAGCTCTCGATTGACAAACGCTTCCGACACAGAAACCTAGTACTGTTCTAAAACAGGAAAAATATATATATATAATTCAGATATGGGATAATAAAATGGCTCTTCTAAACATGTCAGATGAATTAGACCTCTAAGGGGGAACCATGTTGCAAGTGGCAAAGATAAAATAGAATGGAATTTTTTCCATAAAACAGAATGAGATTTTGCTATTGTCAGTTGTCAGAGGAAATGAACACCTGTGGGAGCAGTGGCGTGTCACCCTGTGCTGTTTTTTAGTGGTTTTAATGGGTAGTGCTAATTGAAAAACTATCTGGCAGAGTTAATCGAGGTTGACACTAGTTAGTTGTTACTGAGGACAGAGTCACATTCATTGTAGATTGCGGGTCAGATAAAGGGTTAGGCTTTTCTATGACTTGAATCTTAGCTAAGTTCAGAAGTAAGTTGTTTTTAAATCATAAAGTTTTAGTGTAATTCAATTATTATACAGCAAGAGTAACTTCCCATTTAATGTGGGGGCAGTTGGGAACGTTAGTGCTATGTAGTTGGGCAGTTGGCATGCTCTCCTTAAGGCATCATAAATCAGCAGGGAAATTAGCTGAGGATCACCACTTGCACACACATTTACACAACAGTATTTCTCAGATGATCACCCGTCTCTTGTCATCATCAAGATTTTAGCCCCCTGCACTATTACTTCCTTAATCTTTTCCTCTAAGCTAATTTAATTCTTTCTTTGCTTTTACTTATCTTTGACATAAGCAGTACTACCCATGAAAGCAAAGGTTTGATCTTGTCGTATTTTTATATTATGCATTAAAAGTACATGATTGTTGCAAAGTAAAAAAAAAATTAAAAAAAATTACAGAATATCATGTACCACTCGAAAATGCCCCACATTTGGGACATACTTATGTAATCTCTACATGCACTATTCATTTTTATAATTGCATGGTTTTGCATTGTTATACTTTTAGAATCATTAGTCCCCCCCCCCATTGGTTGAAATTGGAAATGCATATGAAATATTGGAATGAAAATAAAACACACATTCCCTATAATTACCTGTTGGTCTAGTCTGGAATTATAATAGTGAATACTAGTTAGAGCAGGCACCCCTTGGGACAGTAATGGCAGAGCCTTCCTGCTGCAAGGTGACGAGAGGCTGAGCTGGGAGCAGGAGGGACTGGCCAGCGCAGGTCCCTACAGCCTGGGGTGGAGGGCGGAGCGGCACCTGGGCAACGGGCTGCCGGCTCTGGAGAGCCCTGAGACGAGTGAGCGGGGTGAAGCTCCGGTTCTGAGAGCGACGTCTGTCCAGGCGGAAAAGAGGCCCTGGGGAGTTGGGCAGGCACTTCCATCCCTTTACTGGGGAACAGCACCGCCGTGGTGGAGCACTTCTCCAACTGTGCTTTTACATTGGGATGGAAACTGTTTCGTTTTGTTGTTGCGCCTTTGGATTTGTTAGCTACTTGATATCTCCACCTTTGTTATTTTTGCAGTTGGTCATGTGTGACTTTATTGCAATACGTATCTCATTATCTTTTTATTTTCTTTTTTTTTTAAATTGAGGTAGAGTTGCAGATGTAGTGACGCAGATGGTAAAGAATCTGCCTGCAATGCAGGAGACCCAGGGTCGATCACTGCGTAGGGAAGATCTGCTGGAGAAGGGAGGGGCATCCCACTCCAGTATTCTTGCCTGGAGAGTGCCGTGGACAGAGGAGCCTGGCGAGATACAGTCTGTGGGGTTTCAAAGAGTCAGGCACGACTGAGCGGCTAACACATTCTCTTTCATCGTTGCTTTATGATGTCGTGCTCGTTTCTACTATACGGCAAAGTGCACCAGCTACACATACACCTGTGTCGCCCCCTTTTTGGATTTCCTTCCCTCTGAGGTCACCCCAGAGCACTGAGGAGAGCTCCCTGTGCTAGGCAGCAGGTTTTCATTATTATCCACCTTGTGCATGTGCTGTGCTGAGCTTAGTCGTTCAGTCGTGTCCGACTCTGCGACGCCATGGGCTGTGGCCCGCCAGGCTCCTCTGTCCATGGGGATTCTCCAGGCAAGAATACTGGAGTGGGTGGCCATGCCCTCCTCCAGGGGATCTTCCCTATCCAGGGATGGAACCCAGGTGTCCGGCATTGTAAGCAGATTCTGTGCTATCTGGGCCCCAGGGAAGCATGGTGTGTGTATGTCCGTCCCCGTCTCTCCATCTATCCCACCCTGCCCGTTCCCTGCCTCATGTCCACATACTTGTTTTCTATATCTGTGTCTTTATTTCTGCTTTGCAAGTCGGGTTGTCTGCACTGCGTTTCTACTTTCCGCACGTCTATTTCAACAGATCCCTCCTTTGCTTCCCTCTGATGATATTGACATTCTGACATTCTCTCTCTCCTGCTCATTTTTCCAAGGCTTATCCTGCCTTGAAACTGGAGTGTACAAAGTTGCTTTGAAACTAACTAGACCACTCTCTTTCCTCTTACTGAACTTGACGTTGGGTTTAGTCACCTGCTTTCACATGTTGCTAATAGCTGTATGTGTCATCTGTTGTATTTCCACATCCCAGCAGGCCAGGAACACAAAGGAAGTAAAGGATCTATGTGACGTAAGTGTACATTTTTATATACATGACATAAGAAATATAATGAGGTGATTTATAAATAATGACAAATATCTTTTAAGAGTGGGAGGTTCTTGGCAGTGGCTCAGGATAGCTTCTGGAGAGGTCCAGATTTTCAGACACACAAATAAGAAAGTGGGACATTTTTTTTTCCCCCCTCCTTCCTCTTCGAATTCCTTTTTCCTGTCCTGCTTCCTGCGGTGGATGAGAAGACAAAGAATTGAACTGGCAGATTCTACTTTAGTCTAAATCTGGAAACCAAGATTTGCATTTTCAAACAAGTCCTGGCACTCCCATCCAGGCTCAGTCCTGTACGTGGGCCAGGGCTTTTTGCTTGGCATTACATCTGCAGGCAGAGCTTCTGGAAAACCTGCTGATTAGCCAGGTTCTTCTCTTGTATCTTCCTCTTGTCCAGACTTCATCCTTCAAGTACCCCAAACTGGAATGAATCATACACCCAGTCAGATTTCCTTCGGCCATTTCTCCTCAATGCGCCTTCTAAACATCAGTGGTTCTACCCTGTATCACAATTACCTCTAGGACTTGTTAAAACACAGATTGCTGGGCCCCACCCTCAGATTTCAGATGAGGTAGGCCTGGGGTGGGACCTGAGAATTTGCGTTTGTAACAAGTTCCCAGGTTGTTGATGCTAATGGTCTGGAGCCGACACCTAAGAACCATTCACAATATTTCCCCTTCCCCTCACTTCAGGCCTCATTGAGCTGAGGCTTAGTTTACGTAGGTGCTGGCTTACTTGTCCTCCGAGGGATCTTTGTTAATCCACATATTTGTTTGCAACATGTCCCAAGCTCCACAAGGGGAAAGTATAGGAGGAGGTTCAGCGGTGATTGTCCTGGACCCCTTCACCGCTTCCCCCACTCCTGCCAGCTCCTGCTCCTCATCCCAGCCCTCCGTCCAATCCCCCAGTGCATCAAACAACCAGCTCCCAGCCCACTGAGACCTACCACATGCAGCATAGAATAAAAGAGGACTGAACGCCTTGAATTTCGGTGCCATCAAGATGTAGGACTCTGGGGGCCTCTTTCATAACGGGAGTCCACACAGAGGATGGCAGCTTTAGCTCCCTGTCTGGCCACAGTTCCTGGGACACGTGCTTGTAAGAACTGACTTACCAAAGGAGGTAGCCTTAGGCCTAGACCAGTCTAGACAGCCCCATGTTCAGTGAGGCGGACTTAGAAAACACTGTCTCATTCGCTTACTCAGTGGGAAACCTTCTTGGCACCACCCGGGGGAGTGCCTCCTGTCAGAAATTCCTTCCCGAAGAGAATAAGAGCAAGGGACTCCAAGAAGGGAGAGAAGACCGGGGTGGCCCAGGGCTTTCCTCACCATTTCCGGTTCAGCTTAAATCAGCCGCCTAGACTCACAGGTCTGTGAGCCTAATCCCTCTTCAGCCCTCTGGGCCTTCTGCTCACCACACCCTCCACGGAGAAGCTTTCTTCCCTCTGCAGCTGGTTCCATCCTTCATTATTCAGTGCATGTTGAGATGACAGTCATACCATCTACCACTCCTGTGAATGTTTTATTATATCCCTGGGCGAGAAAGTGGCAGATTTTTTTCCCCTGGAAGGTTCCCACACCATCCTGCTCACAGACTTTCCAGGAGGTCTCTGCTGTCTCTTGCTTTTAAATGTAATGACTTAGTGCTTGGGGCTCAATTCCCTTGCCCGATCAGTTTTGAGACTGTTCATGTGCCAGAGCTGATAATGACAAAGACCTTTTTTGTGTTTTCTTTTCTCATATGGAGGATTAATATACTGCAGTCCATCTGCCATATTGTGTCTTTTTCAAAGAGACTTTTATTAGAAAGGTAAATTCTTAACCTGCCTTTCACTGTGACCCTTATAAAGTCTTCTTATCTCAACCTTTGCTAAAGAATTCAAGGGGAAAGCAGACTTCTGGTTCCTCATTATTTCGAGAGGTAGGATTCCGCATAGAATCTAGAAAGGCATCTTTTTTTTTTTTAGAAGGCGAGCGTGGAATGTTTCAAGAGAACAGCATCGAAACATGTATATTATCTAGGGTGAAACAGATCACCAGCCCAGATTGGGTGCATGAGACAAGTGCTCGGGCCTGGTGCACTGGGAAGACCCAGAGGGATCGGGTGGAGAGGGAGGTGGGAGGGGGGACCGGGATGGGGAATACATGTAAATCCATGGCTAATTCATTTCAATGTATGACAAAAACCACTGCAATGATGTAAAGTAATTAGCCTCCAACTAATAAAAATAAATGGAAAAAAAAAAATAGAAAGGCATCTTATAGGTGGGAGTTTCTGTCTCATTTCTGTGACATCACCTATACACGTGATGAGTGATTTTTAGTGACTTCTCTTCATCAATTAATACAGACTGAAGACTAGAAATCGAGGCTCTGGCAAGGGCGAACAACCAGTAAACACATCTCTCCGCTCATATTTCTGCCTGCTTGAAGCCTTTTCTGAGAGAGTGGTGTGGAACACTGCTAGTTCGACTAAAAACTGCTGAGTTTTATTTCACACTAATAACACCTGGTACTTTATGTGATAAGGATAAATTAAGCACTCGGTGAATGCAGAGTCAATGTGGTTTTCACCATGATGTAGCTTATTCCACACATTGCGTACAGAGACAACTCTACGCTTGTGACAGTGTGAGTGTGCGGATCTGTATGCAAGCTTTCACAAAACACTCATTGCCTTAGCCACCTCGCTCATTTTAGCTAGAGGCAGCATTTATGATATGTTGTCTCCAGTGATTTACAGGGATACTGGGAATTCTGGAGGTGAAATAGCCCTTAGGGGTCACTTAATCCAAAAATCTCATTTTATAGATTGAAGAAATTGAGAACCAGGGTGATTATTTTGAGGAAATGTAAGGTGTGTCCTGTGAATTTGGTCGGAATCAAAGCTGGAACTCAGGGATTATATCCTCAGTCCAGGGAAGCTTCTTCCACAGGATTCCTCAAAACATAAACAAGTTATTCAAATACAGGAACATTTGGAGATAATTGGTTGCACAGTTTTACAGGGTTCTAAGTTACTATTTTAAAATGATCCTAAGATACATTTTTTTCAGATTTTTAATATGCTTTGTTTTGAATTTACTTTAGATTTACAGAAAATATTTAGATTTGCAAAAATAATTCCAGGTTTTTTTTTCCAAGTTTTTTTATATAACATCTTTTTCATTCTACTTCCTCTAATGATAATACATTAGAATACCATATTATGATTATCAAAAACAAGAATTTTACATTAATATTATATCATTAGATAAATTTCAGACCTGTTCAGATTTTGCCAGTTTTTCCCCTGACATTTTTTTTTCCTTTCTTTCTATTCCAGGATCCTATCTTAGATCTTACTTTGTATTTCTTTGTTATTCTTGGTAGTGTCTGTAGCCATTTCTGAGTTTCTGTTTGTCTTTTATGATCTGGACACACTTGAAGAGTACTGATCAGTTATTTTGTAATTTTTTTCTTTCTTACTAGTACATAAAATACTGGTGCATCTTATGATATATACCCTTGGAGAAGGAAATGGCAACCCACCCGTGTTCTTGCCTGGAGAACCCCATGGACAGAGGAGCCTGGTGGGCTACATGGGGTGGCAAAGAACTGGACATGATTGAGCGACTAACGCTATGATATATATACTGTGCTTTAGAATCACTGAAATGCAGTGTGTGTATCAGTATCAACATCTATTAAAAGTCTGTTTCTTCTGCTTTAGGTTCAGTGCCATAATTTCTTTGAGGTAAGAGTTGAATGACGTTTTTTAAAGTAAAATCCTAATAAGGAGTAGAGAAAATAAGTACTACAGGTGGAAAATAAGTGAAAATAAAAGTAAAGTAAAATCCTAATAAAGAGTAGATGAAAATAAGCACTACAGGTTGACAATTATTCAAGGAATCAAGAAAATGCCAAAAAATAAAATAAAATAAAATAAAAAAGAAAGTGCCATGACTGATATATCACAGGCTGGGAAGGGGATGGGCACAGGATCTCATTCTATGCACCTTTTTTATTCCGTATGACAAATAAGAATGATTATTTAGAGTATTTCTCTAAGGATGTTGTGAGATTTCAAGAAGTTCTGCAATACATTCTAAGTAACTGAAGCTCCTTGCCAGTAGGGGATTAAAAGTTACCCTGCAGCAGATCCACGGAAATACCAAGAAAGACAAATCCATAGAAAGAATGCCTCCTCCTCTCCTCATCCTTCCTCCTCTGCTCCTCTGTCTTCCCCTTCTTTCTTCCCTCTGACCTTTCTTCTTCCTCTTGTCTCTCTCCTCCTCTTCTCTTTTTTCTTTCTGCTTCCAGCTCTCCTTCCTCCAGCTCTCCTCCCTCCTCTGTACCTTTCTTCTCTTTCTCATCCCCCCACTTCCTCCCCAGTGTTCTTCTTCTTACTTGCTTACATTTTCCTTCTCCCTGCATCAGCACCTACTAGGGGAATGTTCCATAGTATAATTCCCAAGCCATGAAATTGCTAAAACCGAAGTCTGGGAGAGAGCACTCCAAGGACACTAAAAAGCTTCCTTGAGTGCGTGCATACGAAGTCCCTTCAATTGTGTCTGACTCTTTGCAACCCTGTGGTGTCCACGGGATTCTCCAGGCGAGAACACTGGAGTGGGTTGCCATGCCCCCATCCAGGGCATCTTCCTGACTCAGGGATCAAACCCACATCTTTACAGGTTCTTTACCACTAGCGCCACCTGGGAAGCCCCAAAAGAAGTTTCCTTACCTAAATCATTTAACATCTTAATTCCAGACTGTACTGTGGGGAACGCATATCAGGAGAAGACAGCATGCTGGTCCAATGTGTCTTTTCCATCTTAACTTTATAGGATAGTGTAGGATGCAATCATCATGGTGTCTTAAGCTGGTGTTAAATCAGAAATAAAATGGAAAACCTGTACCACCTCTAAGCACTCCCCTCTACCCGGCCAAGGTCCAAGCTCACAGCACAGTGCAGTAGGCATCTGGCCTTGTGGTCAGTGAGGCTGGGGTAGGCGGGCGGAGACCACTGAGCGGTCTTACATCAGCATTCAAGACGCCCTTGAAGGGTAGGTGTCACCTCGGACAGCCCCAGTGCTTTTGGGCTCTGAGTTCACCGTCTTTCCTACAGCTGTGAGACGGGCTCCTGCTCTGTCCTCCTTCACACTTCCTCCTAATAATTCCATTACTAAGAGGAAGAAGGCCCGGGAGAGGGAGATGACTCAGAGCTCCATTAGGCAGCAGACACCTGGGTTTTCACTTGGCCCTGCGGACTGCCGCAGTCCTGGCATCCGCGGCAACCCGAAAGCACAGGAAATCTGAGATTTAAGGCTGTGAATTCAGTATTGACGTGAAAGACGCCACTTGTGTTGTGCTAAGGCAGGCATGCTGATTATGTAACAGCTTCCAACACATTCCCGGCTGGTGGTGGGTTTTGATTGACATTTTATGGGCCTTATTACTCTTGAAAACAACACTAAAATTGCCATGACAAGCTCAAGATGGAAATATGAATACATGAACCTCTCCCTGCTGAACTAGAAAATGACTCTTCAGAATTCTTCCTGGAGGAAGGTGGAAAAAAATTTTTTTTAAATATTCACATGGATTCATAATGATGTTTTCTTTTGTTCCCTGAAGGAGAAAGATCCCCTAATCTTAGAACAATTTGACATACCTTGGATTCAAGGACTTTTCTTTGTTTTTTGTTTTTTTATAACTTATAAATGAATGTTCACTTTTGAAGTAGATAATGAATTGCATAAGATATAGATGGTTTAATAAATATTGTCTTTACAGCAGTAATTTAGAATTTATTTGGTAACTCCTTTGTAGAGAGGGTTCATCTTTTTAACAACACAGAGATGGAAATGCAGCAGAAATGCAAATCCCATGAATGAACTTGGGAGATTTTTCTATTTTCTGTATACAACAAAGCTTTGAAGTGGAATGAAGCTTCGAAACAGTCAATGAGGGGACTTGCCTGGCAGTCCAGTGGGTAAGAAAAACTCTGCATTTCCACCACAGGAGACACAGGTTTGACCCCTGGTTCAGGAATTACGATCCTACATGTGCAGCACAGAAAAAAAAGAAAAGAAAGAAAAGAAAAAGACGTATAAATGACATGTCTCATTTGTTTTAATTGAATTATTGGCTCTCCCTGAATACTTTGGGAGTTTGCTTCAATAGCAAACACTCTGAATTCGAGTTTCCATCTTTCCAATTTCCTTCTGATTTTATGTAATTCAAATACATGTATTAGACTTTGCTCATGCCAGTCGGTACCCCTGGATTTCTAAATGTTAATTATCTGCTTTGTTATACAAGTGATAGTAATAATAGCAATGGCCATGAAAACAATTCTGTTTATTGATTTTTGAGGTCTTATTTTTTAACTCTTAAACCTAAGCAGTCTGGTTTCCCTAACTGTCTACTCTGCTTTAGTGTTATTTTCTAAAGTCATGCTTAGCTCAAAATGGGAAGGCAGCAGGTTTCCTGTCACTTGGGAGTGCCTTATGCCCTGTGAAGAGGTGAGCACACACTCAAGCAGATATGGGGAGAAAGGCACAGAATGAGGCGAAAAAAAGGTCTTTGTGAAACACTTTAAATGAAAGATGTTATTTCAAGTCGTGGGGAGTATGGAGTTAGAAATGATAGTACAGTTGAGGCAGAATGATCATTTTTCTGGAAGCACATGTTCGATGTTGGCAAAGCTTAAGTTGTTTTTGACAAACCTGTTTTCATGTAGAAATTACGATAAATGGACAGCAGATGTTTGCTTTTAAGGAGCCTGCTTTTGATTGGCCAGCCAGGTAAGGATGCATGTGGTGACTGTTACAAAGCAGCTGGTGTCAATTTAAGAAAATGATGTTCTACTCTCTTCTGCTTTGACCAGTCAGAGCAGCGATATCCATATTTTAAAGTTATATATTCACCATTCATATATATATGCATATATACTAAGAACTTGATTACAGAGGTGATAAATTTTATCTAGTCTAAAACTGTGCATACCCAGCATTTTAAAAAGCCTACTTTTGCTTCATCATTATAAAGTAACTGAAGGTATGGCTGTTGCTGTCCTATTTAGACACATTTTAACACCCAAAATCTAGGAAGGAGATGATGGGGAGGTTGAAGAATATGACCTCTGCTCTGAGGTTGGAGAATATGACCTCTGCTGAGATAATATATGTTTATACAAACAGTCAAGGGGTATGGGAAATATGTTCTTTCTTTCTTTAAATTATTTGCTATTAACACTTTGAGAAAACTAACAAGTTATTATTCATGGGGTAAATGATGATGAGACAAAAATTCTAAAGTGATTTCTCTTTTGGCTAGCTGATGTTTAAATTCCATAAGCAATAAAGCTGTTGTTGGTGGAGTTATTTTAAATGCTGTCTTATTAAGATGGATTATGTCTTTCCTTGTCTTCATTATTTTTATTTTAATTGAGTACAGTACACTCATCTTAATCCATATGAACTTGTGTAACCACCTCCAATTAAGATAGAACATGTCCAACATCCCAGACTGTTCTTTCGTCACCTTTCTCATTTCATCGTCTCCTCCCATGCACATTTTTAACTCATCCATGTCATTGCATATTGAAGCAGTTCACTTTTTAATCAGTGTAGTATTCTAAGTACATAATAATATTTATCCATTCTCCTCTTGATGAGTGTTTGAGTTTTCCCCATTCACAATTCAGTTTTTGTAAATAAAACTGCTAAGAACATTCTTGAAGCTGTCTCTTGGTGAGTAAATGCACTTACTTGTTCTGGATATACATCTGGAGTTGAACTGCTGGTTCATTGGGTAGGCATATCCAGAATTTTGAGCATTCTGGTGGAATGTATTGGTGTCTCACTGGGGTTTTAATTTGGAATTTTTTTGAGAAGAAATGATATTGAATACTTTTTCATATGCTTATCTGTCATTCATATCCCCTCTCTGAGTGGATGTTTCTTCAAGTCTTTTGCTTACTTTTAGATCAGATTGCTTACCCCTCACCCTCAATGGTGTGGTAGATCTCTTACTTTGTATATGAGTCCAATGTCAAGATACAGACTGTGAGTGTCATCTCCCAGTCTTATGTTTTGCCATTTACCTCTTAACATTAAATTTTGATAAACAGAATTTTTTATAAATTGGTCTTCAGTAAAATCATTTTTCCTTTGTAATTAGTGATTGATGTATTCTATTTAAAATTTTTTGAACATCCCACTTCTTGTTTTCATAATTAGCCAAATTTCTTCTAAGTTAGTGCTCTTTGTGTTATGTGTGAGAAGTCTTTTCCTATTTCATTTCTTGCCTTCTTGAAATATTGTGAACAAAATAACGATGCTATGACTTAGACTTTTCATTATGAATAGGAATTGCTACTGTCCAACAAATGTTATAGGACCTATGCTGCGGTTGGGATGATATGTATAAAAATTCTTGTCAAATACAAGGGTTGCCTTACAGTTTATAATGTAATACTGTGACACTTCCTGGTCTTATTAAACATTTAGGACTGTTACTTTTATGCTTAGTTGTCTTTGGCACCTATAAATTTTAAGTTATTACATCTAAGTCCTGGGAAGGTAAGCTGTTTACCATATATAATGGCAGTCATGAGGTACCAGATCTTTAAATTGCATCATAGGTCAAGTTTTTGGAGTAACACTTAAAATTTCTCTTTCATAATCGTTTCTCATATCTTTTTGACATATTAACCCAGTGAAGTTAAAAACAGAGTAAATGATACTCCCTTTAAGTGTGTCTACAATTGTTCAGCTACTGTGGCTGCATACACCACAGTTCTCAGCCAGGTTATTTTTCAGTTTGTTGGATTGAAACACATGTTAGAGCAACAGTTTTCAGTCTTAATTCTTTATTAGCATCATCTGCAAAGTTTGTATAAAATAAAAATGTTCACCCACTGACCCTGGGGACTCTCTAAATTACTTGGGCATCCAGACATCAGTGAACTGTGAAAGCTCCCAAAAGGATTGCATCACGGAACCTGGACTGTGGTTCTCCTATTGACTTAGGGCTGTGCACTCAAACTTCAGCATGCGGAAGAGCCAAATGTGTTGCTTTTCTAGAAAATTCTCAGGTATGGCTGATGCCACTGGTTGGAGACTCCAGCTTGAGCACCACTGGCTCAGAGAATCCTTGCCACTCTGGCCACCTGGCTAACCTGCTGGCCATCTTCATCCTTTGCCTTCTCAGATCTGCTACTCATAGCCCTGGTTTTCAAACTTTGCTTCCTTTTTCACTGTACTAAACTGTACTTACCCTCTCATTTCCTTAGAGACAGCTTTAGGGTTGACTGTGTATTACTTGACCTCTCTTCAAAAGAACTGTTTCTCCTTCCATGTGAGATGTGAAATGACTTTTGTTAGTAGATATGCAATATCAAAGAGTGAAGGTATCTAAAAAGAGGGATTTGAGAATGAAACCTAGAAGCAAATAGAAATCACCTTAGAGCTATTCAACCAACCAGAAAATCAGGTTTTCAAATTATAGCACAAATATCCAGTTTTAAAAAGTAATAATAATCTCTATAGGAATAGAAGCGAATCTCATCCACTAATGTATTAATAGTAGTGCTGTGGGGGTTTAGGGGGTTATCAGTGAGTTGATGGCCTTTTTTTGTTATCTATGTGTCCTCATTTTTTTTTCTTTCACAATAAAATTATATAATAAAAATTAAAACAATTTAAAAGCTGAATATAAAAAAGAAGCATTCATTATGCAGAGATTTCATGAAACTACCTTTACCTACAACCATGCCAACCATAACAAAAGTCTCAGCAGAAAAATACGATATTTTATAAACACAGAAGCGTATAGCCCTGTTGAGCAGACAAGACCTCCCGTTTACATTTTCACAAATTTAGCAATATGTTGAGTCTCCTTGTAGCAGTGAGAAAAATATATAAAGACATTAATGATCATTGACTGTGGAGGATAGTTTCTTAGGATGTTAAATGCCTTTGATTTTTTTTTTCCTAGAGAAAACTTGAAAGGATTTGGCCTGGTAAAAGCTGCTTTTAACTTGAATCTACACCTTTCATTTTTGAAGTCTTGAATAGTTTTATTCATTTATATTAGATTCAGATGGATAAGGATCAGCTTCTTTCAATTTGGATGATAGGCCCTCCAAGAATGCAATGGACCTTTATTCACTGGAAGCATAAAATTGTTTTAAACATAAATAAGTCGCAGCTCAGTTAATAAACATAAATAAATTGAGGCTCAGTTAATGACCATTAAGATTTAGATCTCCAGAAGGTAGCAAGAGACTGTTTATAAACTGAGATGACAATTTGGTGGACATGCAATCCATGTCCACCTCCTCCTCCATCATTACCATCATCATCATTATCAATAATGCAATTATCACTGTCACAATTTGTGGCTCAACTGGCAAAGAATCCGCCTGCAATGTGGGAGACCTGGGTTCATTCCCTGGGTCTGCAAGATCATCTGGAGAAGAGAAAGGCTACCCACTCCAGTATTCTGGTCTGGAGAATTCCAAAGGGATCGCAAAGAGTCAGACACGACTGAGTAACTTTCACTTTCACTTCATGTATGGATGTGAGAGTTGGACCATAAAGAAAGCTGAGTGCCGAAGAATTGGTGCTTTTGAACTGTGATGTTGGAGAAGACTCTTGAGAGTCCCTGGAACTGCAAGGAGATCAAACCAACCCTGAATATTCATTGGAAGGACTGATGCTAAAGCTGAAGCTTTACTTTGGTCACCAGATGCAAAGAACTGACTCACTGAAAAAGACTATTGCTGGGAAAGATTGAGGGCAGGAGGAGAAGGGGCTGACAGAGAATGAAATGATTGGATGGCATCATTGACTCAATTTACATGGGTTTGAGCAAACCCAGGAGATAGTGAAGAACAAGGAAGGCTAGCTTGCTGCAGTCCATGGGGTCTCAAAAAGTCGGACATGACTTAGTGACTGAACAACATTTTTTCCAAGTCTGGCAGAGCCAGTTTTCCCTGAAGTGGGAGGAAAGCTGTTTCTTTAGTTAAATACCAAGAAAAGTTACTGAGTTACATTCATAGCCATGTTGCATGAGAAACCAGTAACTCTTCAGTTACTCTCAATACAATATGGGACACTCTCAGTATGAAAGGCACATGGGAACTAAGTACCTCTGGAACACTTAATCCACATTTCCCAGCCCATGCAAATTGAGTGGTAGACTCCAGCTGGCACCAGTAGGCAAAATGGGGTGAAATCTCTGAACAACTTCCTTATTTTTGTTTCTATTCCTTTTTCTCTTTTCGTTTCAAATATTTATGACTATTTAATAAGTCACTCTTGAACCTAGGGCCTTAAAATACTTTGCTATCATGCTTCATAATTCCACGGGCTGCCTGGGCTGAGCAGGGCCTTTCTCACCCAGAGTTTCTCATGCAATTACGAGCAATGGCTGCTGAGGTTGGGGTCATCCGAAGGCTCTACTAAGCTGTGTGTGTAAGATGGTATTTTGATTCCCATGTCTGGGATAGCTGGAACAATCTCTCCACACAGCCTCTTCACATGACTGGATTGGGCTTCCTTTTGGAATGGTAGTCCTGAGGTAGCAGGACTTCTTATGTGGCATCTGGTTCCACCGATAATGAACGTTCCCAGGGGTGAAAGCAGAAACTTCTAGGCCAGCTAAGGCTGTGGGTGGAACTGTCACCGTGTCCTGTCTACTGAATTCTGCTGGTCAGAGTGATCACAGGCCCACATGGATTCAAGAGGGTGGAGAAATAGTCTTCTCATGAGTGAGGTCACACTGTAGAAGCGAACATGGGCTGGAAGACGGCATTGCAGCCATCTTTGGAAAATTCAGTCTGCCGCCCATTCCGTTCCTCATTCCTTCTCTCTGTCCCTGACCCCTCCCTTTACCCTTCTTCCCAAGCGTAAGGTCGAATCTGTGTAAGGTGAATGTGCAGTGCTGCGTCACCCCGTCGTACTTTCCAGTGCATTTAGCACTTTGTATACTCAACTCGCATACTCAACAAGTCTTTATTTACATGGTGCTGAAGTTTTAATCCTGAGTTTGAGTAGACTCCGGGAGTTTGTGATGGACAGGGAGGCCTGGCGTGCTGCAATTCATAGGGTCGCAAAGAGTTGGACGGACATGACTGAGCGAACTGAACTGAACTGAACTGAAGTTCTAATGCCCAGAAAGAGAGTGGAATTCTTTTTTTTTTTTAATTTATTTATTGTTAATTGGAGGATAACTGCCTTACAATGTTCTGATGGCTTCTGCCGTCCAACATCGTGAATCAGCCACAGGTGCACAGGTGCCCCTTCCTCCTGAGCCTCCCCCTCAACGCACCACCCCCCCGCCCCTCTAGGTCGTCACGGGGCCCTGAGCTGAGCTCCCAGTCCCACACAGCAGCTGCCCGCTGGGTGTCCAGTTTACACATGGCAGTGTGTATGCATCACTGCTGCTCTGTCAACTCATCCCACCTCTCCTCCCCCCGCTGTGTCCAAAGTCTATCCTCTCTGTCTGTGCCTCTATTCCTGCCCAGCCAATAGGTCAATCGCTGCCATTTTTTCTAGATTCTGTAAGTATAGATTAATATACAAAATTTTGTTTTCTCTTTGTGACTTACTTCACTCTGTACAATAGGCTCTAGGTTCATCCACCTCAGTAGAACTGACTCAGACACATTCTTTTTTATGGCTGAGTAATATTCCGTTGTATATATGTACCACAACTTCTTTACCATTCTTCTACCCTTGGACATCTAGGTTGCTTTCATGTCCTAGGTATTGTAACAACAGTCCTAGCTGGTTTGAACACTGGAGTACCTGTGTCCTTTTTAATTATGGTTTTCTGAGGGTATAGGCCCAGTAGTGGAATTGCTAGGTCATATGGTAGTTTTATTCCTAGTTTTTTAAGGGATCCCCATACTGTTCTTCATAGTGGCTATATCAGTTTACATTCCCACCAACAGTATAAGAGGATTCCTTTTTATTCACACTCTCTCCAGCATTTATCATTTGTAAATTTTTTTTGATGATGGCCAACCACTGTCATTTGGTTCAGACAGTGATCACTTGACCAGTGTGGGGTGATACCTCACTGTGGTTTTAATTTGCATTTCTCTAATAATAAGTGATGTTGAGCATCTTTTGATGTGCTTGTTGGCTATCTGTATGTCTTCTTTGAAGAAATATCTGTTGGAATTCTTTTGTTAATGTTCCAGTATATCCTGTAAGGAATTTGAGGTGACTTAGTAACTGTAATTTCAAAATTCATATGCTATTGAAATATTCTCTGGAATTCTATTTTGGGCTCATTTAGAAGGGGTGCTTATAATCCCCATCTTATTCTCTGAGCACATGAGGAGAATTCTAGGGGCATGGATGCTTCACCAGTTTGAATGGCTTCACCAGTTTGAATGGTTTCACCTTGGCACAGCTGATTAGGGAAGAAATTACTACTGATTGTCACTCAGTTGTGCTTCATTAAATGGTGTGCCATCTAGAACTTCAGCAGCTAAAAAAGCTGCTATCCTTTTATTAACTGAGACAAGTTGATATGAAGCTACTGAAATTAAGCAATGAGGCATTATACACTATATGGTAACCAAAACAGTTTTATATACATTTCTTTGTTATTCATTCCCACATCCGAGTAAACTATATTATTTTTTATCACCATTATATAATTGAAAGAATGAAGCTGATAAATTCATCCAAAACCATATATTTAGTTAAAGGCCTTGTGTTTTTGTCAGTGCTCTAAAGTTCTATTATGTCACATCAATACATAAAACAAATACCCTGAGGATTAGTTAGAGTACTTAAGAGGTCAGTACATACTTTTTTATGAAGTGGCAGAGGAAGCCATTTGCTTTGCTGTCTTTTGGTTCAGACAGTGATCACTTGATTATGGAAATTCTGCTGGACGAGAGATCAGGGAAAGTTTTCAGAGAGCGATTACTTGGGAATGGTATGAGTTAACTCCCAGTCAACAGGATTATATGATACCACTGTGTACTTTCCCTGTGTATTCTTGTAGCTTTTGCTACAAAAGAATATACTCTTCTTTCTTATTTAAAAATAAATAAATAAAAAGTGGTAACTCTGGACGGCCATGAAATGAGCATGAGAATTGGGGAAATTGCAGTCCTCCACAATCATAAACAAAGGTCAGAAAAGTCATGTTTCTTTTAACAAATCCTTATGCATGGAAAACAGTATCAGGGACTCTGTGTGTAACACGTGTGGGAAAGCACAGTTCTGTTCCCAAAGAACTTAATTTTACTTGAAATACAAGACACTGGTACAGTTAAAATAGAACAATGAAAGTGGCAGTTACCTATGTGAGGTAAGATGAAAGAAAATGAGATTTCCAAAAGGGAAGACTTTACTTCTGGCCATCAGAGAATCATGGAAGCTTGCTTGGGTTTATGGTATTGGTTTGGAGAGTGGAGAAAATAGAGAAAAGAATAGATACCTGAAATTAGAAATTGGAAGAAATTGGAAATTGTTTTAGCAGTAAGAAATGATAGACTGAACTAGGGCACCAGCCAGTGGGAACGGGTCAAAGGAAAGTTTGAATAAGAATCTGTGGAAGTAACTTTTGTGGGAATTAGCAATTGATTGGATGTAGCAGATACAAGAGTAGATGATGGTAAAATTTTGGATCTGGGTGACAGAAAGTCGATAGTTCTGCCATGTATATAGGGAAACGACAGTGGGTTAAGAGCATATTATGGCAGAAATGATATGACCTACTCAGAATTAGGTAATCAAGAAGGGTATATGTATAAAAGAGTCATTTCCAAATGTTTGAGTATGAGAGCTGGAAGAGACAGTGCAGTGTCTGGGTCTTAAAAGTTCACTTACATTACTGCTAAACTTAAAGGGACAAAGGGGAAAAAATGCCTGAACCTAGAAGGAAAGAGCCACGAAGAGACGGCCATAATGCAGTGAGTGGCTTCTAGCAGGGCAAAATACACAGCCCAAGGCCATCGACTAGGAAAGAAGAAAAGGATCAGGTGCCTTGTCCTCACTCTCCTCTCTCCGCAACCTCTGTCGTGAAAACCAGCTGGAAACCCACAGGCCACGTGGCCCTCAGTTAGCCTCCTTTCCTGGGGCAGAGAGCCGGGCAGGAATGAGGAGTGATGAGATCGGAGCGGGCCAGCAGCTGGAGGCATGGGAAGGCCTCACAGATCATGTGAACCACGGAATTAAGCCTGAAGAGAGCTTGGCGTCAGAAGACTTGTGTGCCCAAGGGTACACACACACACACACACAATGACAGCCAACGCCAGACCTTTAGAGAATGGATCTATTTAGAGCAGTTTCTTGGCACTAGGACCAAGCGATTCTTTATTGGTGGGGATTGTCCTGCACATTGTAGATTGTTTATTTAGCAGCATCCCTGGCCTCTGCTCACTAGATGCAGTTTTCCACAACCCCCTGAGTTGTGACGATGAAAAGTGTCTCCTGGAGTTGCCAGATGTCCCCTGGTGGGAGGTAGGGAGAGGGGGAGGTGTAGCATCACCATCAGTGAGAAGCGCCACTTTAGTGACTGGAGAAAGGAAAGGTGGTCCAGAAGAAGGCAGGTGGAGAACCAGCAGTCTGCGAGGAGAAATGGACCCCCAGGGAAGGTGCCGTCCTGGGGGTCTGATGAGAGAGACTCAGCGGGTGTGGCCCGCGGTGTAGTGCAATAGAAAGTTCTCTGTGGGGACTAGTTTCAGTTCAGAGGCAGGCAGGGATGGAACAGATTGGTAGCAGGCTGAGACGGGCAGGTGGTGAAGGGGAGCAGCAGCGTGGATCTAATTTGGCAGCGGAGAGAGGGAGAGTGGTGGTTTCGGCAGGTGGGTTTGTGATTTGCTTCAGGACAGAGAGACTTGAGCATATTGGTTGGATGAGGGGAGGAAGCCAGTGAAAGGGGGAACTCAGAATTAAGGGTGAAATTAACACATCCTAAGCACATGTGCCGGCCCTGTTTTAAGGGCTTCACGAGCGCCGAGTGACACGCTCGACAGGTCCTGGGTTGTCAGGGTGGGCGTCTCATGATCCCCGTCAGCACATGAGGAACCAAGGCACCGCGTGTTTACTTACAGCCCCCGGCCAAACAGCTAGTCAGCGGCGAAGTAGGTATTTTTACCTATGCGGAAAAAGACAGAAAGCATTTTAGTGCAAAAAAAGAGATGTATGCCAAACACTTAGGAATAAAGAAGAAAGGAGAAATTAAGCGGTTATGTATATATGTATATATGTGATGCATTAATATAACAGGAGGGACCTCACGGTTCCTAGCTATGGATGGGATTAAGTCTTTAGAAGGTGGTGTTCTGCAGATACCGAGAAAGACACCATGACAACTGTTTCCAGACACGGCCTGGTGTGCCCTGGTGGGGTAGGAGGTGGGGAGACATGGAGGCCAGGATGGGTGTGGGGCAGGCACCTTGGAGAACAGTCCCAAGGAGGTGGCTCCGACTTCAAAAGTTGTCCAGTTTTCTGCCCACAATGCTGCTCTGATCATTTCAGAGAATTTCAGGGCAGTTGTGCAGCTTTTTTCCTCACTATCATGTGCATTTATTTCCTGTTATTGCTGTCCCCAGTGAACCACAGATTCAGTATCTTAAAACAACACAAATTTACTGTCTTCCAGTTCTTGAGGTAAGCTTAACTGGGCTAAAGGCAAGCTTCTGACAGGGTGAGTACCTTCTAGAGGCTCTGAAGAAAAGCATCTGTTTTCCTGACGTTTCCAGTTTCTAGGGGAACATTCCTTGACTTGTGGTCTGCAAAGCCTGTCACTCTGATCTCTGCTTCACTCCACATTATCTCATTGCTTTCCCTCTGACTGACTGTCCTGGATCCTCACACAAGGACCCTGTGATTACATTGTCCCCTCTCCACCCCTCCCCCAGTCATCCAGAATTATCTCCTCCTCTCAAAATCCCTAAATTCATCACTTCTGCAAAGTCCCTTTTGTCATATAAGGTGATGTTCACAAGTCCTGAGGATTAGGATGTGGACATATCTGGGGACTATTTTCAGTCTATCACTATTGGTTCCTAGATTATATTCTAAATGGATGAAAAGGTGGTTTAGCCTGGGTGTTAAGGACATGACCTTGGTGGTGCGTGCATGTTCAGTCGTGTCTGACTCTTTGCAACCACATGGACTGTACAGACTGCCAGACTCTTCTGTCCATGGGATTCTCCATTGTCCATGGGAATGCTGGGTTGGGTTGCCATTTCCTCCTCCAGGGGATCTTCCTGACACAGGGATCAAACCTGTGTCTATGCTGTCTGCCACATTGGCAGGTGGATTCTTGACAACCAGTGCCACCTAGGAAGCCCACAGCCACTATCGCTGGATTCACATCCTAGCACTGCCACTTCCCAGCTGGGATCTTGAGTCAATTATTTAACATCTCTGTGCTTCTGCGTCCTCATCTGAAAAATGGGATAGCAGCATCCTCTTGCATTGTTTTGGTATTAACTTGGCCCGTGTATGGAATGTCAGTAATGATGCCTGACACTAGCTGATTATTCAGCAAGTATAATCCATTACTAGTCTCAATTATTTTTTGCTAATACATTTTTATTAAAGTGTTTTAATTAGAGCTGTGCTGTCCATTTGATGAATCCATTAGATTAAGCTGTTTCTCTAAAAGTAATGACTGCATATTCAAAAGATGCCACTTCCTAGCTGAAATTATAAGAGTGGGAAAATAAGGTGTGTGTCCAAATAGTTCCCCTGAGTGGACATAGATAATTACCTTCAAATTAGTCCTTGATCAGAATTGGCATTGTTTACAGTCTGCTACATTTTTCTTTTAAGAAAAAATAATAATGATAATAGCCTTCCCTTTCTAGAGCAGAGTGAAAACAGAACTTTGGACAAGTCTTTAACAGACAGAGCATTGTCAGATTGAACTTTTTAATGCCTCAGATGAAAAACATTACTTTAACATTCAATTTACCTCTTATACTTATTCTTTTTTCTCTGACCTCTGATACTTAATGACCTTTGTAGGTCCATGTTGTTAGGTAATATGCAAGAGAAAAAGTTTTGAAACAAACAAACAAAAAACTTCCAACACACACACACACACACACACACACACACACACACACACACACACACAAAACTGGTGTCTGAAGTGATCTGAAGGCCAAGCTGGGCAAAGTGAAATAGTTGCTTACTTGGGTGTACCTTGGACAAATCCTATATCCTCTGTACCTTAGTTTCCTCTGCAGGATATTAGTGTTATGATACGCATTTATGGTATATTGTGAAAATCAAAGGAGATGATGGGAATAACAGTGTTTGCCTGTTCCTGAAAGTGTTAATCGCTCAGTCGTGTCTGACTCTTTGCAACCCCATAGACTGTAGCCCACCAGGCTCCTCTGTCCATGGAATTCTCCAGGCAAGAATACTGGAGTGGGTTGCCATTCCCTTCTCCAATGGATCTTCCTAACCAAGGGATCAAACCCGAATCTCCTGCATTGCAGGCAGATTCTTTACCGTCCGAGCCACCAGACAAGCTTGCCTGTTTCTAAAGCGTTGTAAGCAATGACGTGTAAGAACAGTGATGACGATAGTGGGAGTGAAAAGGAGGAAGAAGAGCAATTATCACAGGAGCAATTGAAAGGTCTCGCCTAGGGAGAAAGTAAAAAAAATGCAAGAAAATAACAAATCGTGTGGTTTGGATTATGGCTAATAGCCAACTATGTCTTCTATTGAATGTTTTTTTATAATAACATCACTGTAATAATATTTTAAGAAGAAAATACCACTGGAAATTGCTTTCTTTTAAATGGAGAAAATCCGCAAAGCTCATTCCTTCCTGTGTTCAGATTCAAGCCTCAAATTCTTCCTTAAAAACAGGAGGTAGACCGCCATGGAGTTGGGATCTCATGTTGTGATGTAGTCAATAAAAGCTCATGAGTTGTAACTAGCACCAGTGGACTTCATTTTTTCCTCAAGCTGCCATCATTGCAAAGAAGAATCTAAGAACAATTGTTTAAGAGAAGGGTTTTACGTACTAGCATACTTGATTTTGTTGAGATTTTTTTTTCTACTTCTCACAGAAATGAGATGGGAATATGTATAGTATGCATCCATTCAGTACTAAATTCTGCTGCATTTTTGCTATTGTTCAGTCCCTAAGTTGTATCCAACTCTTTGTGAAAACAGGAATGTAGCATTCCAGGCCCCCCTGCCTTTCATATCCCCTGGAGTTTGCTCAAATTCATACCCTTTGAGTCAGTGTTGCTATACAACCATCTCACCCTCTGTCGCCTTCTTCTCTTTTTACCTTCAGTCTTTCCCAGCATCAGGATTTTTTCCAGTGAATCAGCTCAGAGGTTCACAGTATTAGAGCTTCAGCTTCAGCATCAGTCCTTCCATGAATATTCAGGGTTGATTTCCTCTAGGATTGATTAGTTTGATCTCCTTCCTGTCCAAGGGACTCTCAAGAATCTTCTCCAGTACAATTTGAAAGCATCAGTTCTTTGGCACTGAACCTTTTTTACAGTCAGACTCTCACATCGGTACATGACTATTGAAAAAAATCATAGCTTTGACTATATGAGCCTTTGTTGACAAAGTGATTCTCTGCATTTTAGCATTCTGTTTATGTTGGTCATAACCTTCCTTCCAAGGAGCAAGTGTCTTTTCATTTCATGGCTGCAGTTTCACCATCCACAGTAATTTTGGAACCCGAGAAAATAAACACTGTCACTTTTCCCCCCTTCTGTTTACCATGAAGTGATGGGACCAGATGCCCTGATCTTAGTTTTCTGAATATTGAGTTTTAAGCCAGTTTTTTTTCTCCTCTTTCACCCTCATCAAGAAGCTTTTTAGTTCCTCTTTACTTTCTGCCATTTTAGTGGTGTCATCTGCATATCAGAGGTTGTTGATAGTTCTTCCGGCAATTTTGATTTCAGCTTGTGATTCATTTAGCCTGGCATTTTGCATGATGGACTCTGCACATAAGTTAAATAAGCGAGGGGACAATATACAACGTTGTCGTGCTCCTTTCCAAAGTTTAAACCAGCCATTTGTTTCCTGTCCGGTTCTAGCTATTGCTTCTAACTGTTGGTTCTAACTGTTGCTTATAGGAGATAAGTGCTAGGAAATAAGTATTTTGAAATTTCTATTGAAGTGGCCTCGATGGTCCCCATCACAGAAATAGACTTATTTTTTCCTTAACTTGGTTAATTCACCAGATATTACAGTGTTAACAGAAACCACAAAGGAGTCACAGATCATTTCTTGTCCAGACAATGGGCAGTAGGGTTAAATCTTCTAACCTTACTACCTTTTCCACTTTGTCACTATTGGTCCCTGGGTTGAGCACACATTCGCTGGTCATTAGCCACCATCTGGCTGTGTGACCTTGTAAAGGTCACTTACAAGGTCTCTAGATTTCAATTTTTTCCTCATAAAAGGTGGAAGAAACATGATCCCCAGGGATCATTTCACCTCCAAAACCCAATGCCAAGGTTCTATGATGGTTTAACCATCTGGTTAACCTTTGAGAATAAATGAGAAAGAAAAAACAAATTTGCAACTTTGCCAACAATGTCTTTTCTCTCCATGGCTGCATAAAAGCTGCCCAAGTTGCCCCTGAAGTGCAAAGGATGAAATTCCTATTTTATTTGAATTAAGACAGGATTATAGGGAAATTTGTAAAGTTTTTATTTCTAACTATTCTTCAGGGATTGGTCTAGACTGGAATATTCATTGGGGCAAACATTGAATTCCAGTGAGATATATATATATATACTTTCATTATGCATTGAAGTATAAGTTGGCATAAAAGAACCAACAAAAAAAATCATTACAGTCTAATATTGGTTGACAGTAAGAGGGAAAGAAGTATTCTCTGAAAATGAACAATAATGTCTTATTAACAGATTTTTTAGAAGAGCATATCTTCAATTGTTTATTCAGGAAGTCTACCTCCCAATACTTTGAGCTTTGTGGAAAGATATTTTTTTTTTTTTGTAAATTATGTGAATTGTGTTTCTACAGAAATGTCAATGTTTGATCAGGAGTTGTTGTTGTTTTTTTTTTTCCCCACAATGCCAATTTGAGAGGTCAGCTAGTTCCATGAGTCATTTTACTCAATAAGGAAACTTAAGTAGTCTTTTTTATTTTTTGTTCTCATGCTGGAAATGCTTCAAAGTGAAGCTACTCATTCTGATAAAAAAGAAAAAAAAATGAGCCAAACAAAACAGATTTCAGTTTTGTCTCTAAATTAACTCAGTGGTTTTGATGTGTCCTCAAATCCTCAGAGGATCACTTCCCCATCTGTAAAACAGGCATAATAATACTTTGTTTTCAGGAATACTGTGTGGATGAGATAGTGCATCTATGTGCAAGTTGACCCCTGCCACATGGCAATAACATTTATGGAGTGCTTGCCATGGGCCAGATGCCTTTCTAAGCGCTTAACATATATTACTTTATTTAATCCTTCCAGCAACTCTATACATGGATGCAATCATATTTTCATTTTATAAATGAAGAAATAGAAACAAAGAGAGCTTGTATAATTAGCCACAGTTAAATAACTATCGAGTGGCCCAAAAAGTTCCTTTGATTAGTCAATATGGTGTTCAATACAGTTCTTGGTGGAAATGAAAAATGTCTTTTATTTTTACTTTAAACCAAACCAACTTTTTGACCAATGCAATACTAAGCATCAGAACCAAGATTCAAGTTCTCATGGTTTTTGCTCTAGAGCTGGTATTTTTGATGCTCCACTACCTGTTCCTCAACGGATACTCAGAATGCGGTCACTATTTTTATTGACTCTGAAAATATACACAAAGCACTGAGTGTAGAGCCTGACTGGGAATCCAGGTGTCTTCCTTGTTCTCCCTCGCTTACTCAGGACAATCAAGCCTTCAGTGACTCGTGTCTATTCCCCCTTCTAATCCTGATCCTTCTGTCTGATCCACTTTGTCCATTGCTCAAGGCTAGAGCAAAGGTCTCCCCTCTTGGCCTGCCAGGTGCGGTACTGAGGTGAGCCAGCCTTGGTCTCTAGCCTCTTCCCGCTCCAGCCACACACCTGGAAATGTGAACACACATCCTTTTCTTTTCACCCTCAGCCTCGATAAATTCTGCTTTTTCTTCATCTCAATCCAAACACCATTCATTTAGAGAAGGCTTGCTGTAATTCTAATCATATGTATATGTATGTACATGTACATGTGTATGTGTATTTCAAACAAATAAAGGTCCTCAAATAATGGGACATAGTAGAGATAGTCTGAATATTTTGGTGGTAGTAATACAACCCTTCTTGGAATGATGAGACCTTTTGAAATAGGGTTCATGTAACAGTGGAATGAACCAGTGTTTCTGACTTGTGGAAGGTGGTCTAGTTGCTAAGGCACAGCCCACAGCACCAGGTTCCATTCAGGTGGATGCCGTCCAGCGATGAACTGAAATACCTACTCAAGTAAAATAGAACTCTGCTCTGAAAGGCTTTGTGGCTGGTTTGTTTTCTTCTCCTTTAAGGAATTTCATTTTGATGAACCCACCTACCCCATCTTTTTGAGTTTTAGAGCTGTTTTAGAGGTTAATTTTAATCTGAGTCCACTTGCATTTTTTAACACCAGAGATTGGAGGGGAAGAGGGTCCAATGGGTCTTTTAAAATGGGCCCTGGGATGGATTAGTTTTTTTGCTGTTTAGTTTATTTTGCTGCTGTTGTTTCTCTTTTTGTTTGTTTGTTTACTGAATCTCCGACTTTACTTCCCTTGGGCTGTTAGGAGAAGATAAGACCATCCCCAGGAATAGAGATCTGCTTAGTTACTTCTGTGTCTTGGAAGTTCTCCAAGACTCCAAAATAGAGTAAAAACTTTATTTTTCTTTCCTTTTTTAATGACTTGTAATCAGCTGCTACTTTAGTTTAATGAGAAAAAGGGCAGGTGACATGACATCAAGAAAAAAGAAACTGCTAGATGATCATGGTGGGCAAGTTGTTCAAGTGGGGTATAATCATTAGTAAGTAATTCAGTCAGTCAGTTCAGTCGCTTAGTTGTGTCCGACTCTTTGTGACCCCATGAACCGCAGCACGCCAGGCCTCCCTGTAATTAGTACAGGTCTGATGTATCGCAAAATGGTAGGGAAGAGGGAAGGAAATTTTGGATTGGAGACAAATAGCTGCAATTTGAGAATAATGAATCCAAAAGCCCTGAAGTAAGATATTTATGAACATTGTGTTTGATACAGGGTTCAGCAGGTGTCCAATCTGAGAATTAAGAATATAGTGAAGGAGTCAAATAATTTTCTTTGTTTGAACCCCACTCACCATGGTCCACTCCTTACCTCCAAGCTTTCTAGTTTAATGGTGTGGTGCGCTCTGTCGCTTCAGTTGTGTCTGACTCGTTGCTTTCCCACGGACTGCAGCCTGGAAGGCTCTCTGTCCATGGGATTTTCCAGGCAAGAATGCTGGAGTGGCTTGCCGTTTCCTTCTTCAGGGGATCCTCCCCACCCAGGGATAGAACCCACAGCTCTTATGTCTCCTGTATTGGCAGCTGGGTTCTTTACCACTAGCACCACCAGGGAAGCGCCAACTTCCTTCCTCGACATACCAAAGGTCAGATAAGAGTAAGAAAGATGGAATCTAGAAACTGATGAACCTGTTTTCAGGGCACAATGGAGACGTAGACATGAAAGGCTTATGGACACGGCAGAAGGGAAGGAGGAGAGGGTGGGACAAATGGAGAAGGTAGCGTGGAAGCGTATACACGACCAAAGGTAAAATAGATAGCCAATGGGAATCTGTTGCATGACTCGGGGAACCCAGCCTGGCGCTCTGTAACAACCCAGACGTGTGGGATGGGGCGGAAGGTAGCAGAGGGGCCCTGTGTATACCTGTGGCTGCTTCATGTAGATGTGTGCCGGAAGGCAACACGATATTGTAAAGCAATTATCCTTCAATTACAAATAAAGTTTTTTAAAAAGTTAAAAGGAAAGGTCAGTTTGGGATTCTGCTAACCTTTCATTGTCTCTGGGAGTTAACAAGTCATGTTTAAAATGGGATGCTTTAATTTAGCTAACATGGCCATTCTTCATAACTATGAAGAAATATTGTGACTCACTACACTCTTGAAATGGGTGGAAAGAATCAAAGGTATTCCAGACCGATGAGCGTTTTCTTAGGAACTCACAATACTGTCATTTTTAAATGCCTCCAAAGATAGTCAAAGAGTCTGTCTCCAGCTGATATATGACCCCTCAATCAATTGCATTCTGAGCTCCCAACTTAGATAATTCAGCAACATTTTCACCTCAGGTTGACAAAGCAAACACGGGTCCTGAACTTTGCCTCTTAAACTACATTTTTCTCGATGAAGCTTTTTGGGATTCCCTGCAGATGTTTTCACTACCAGCATGTCGAGGAAGGAAGTTCGCCCTGACTCATAACTCTTTGTTATTTCCAGGGGGGTGATCGTTTGTCTCCTCCATCCATCTGCCTGCCTTTGTCTCTAGCAGTGAGATGCGTGTAGGAAGTTCTGTATGCACTTGACAAGCCTCTCGGGTCACAGCAGAGGGGACTGCTTATCGGGGCCACTCAGAGGAGGCTCACCTTGCAAAAGAAACTTGTCAAGACCCAGTTGTCAGCAAGATGGATTAACAGGAGCTTCCAGTTGATGGAATAGCTCTCTGGTGACCTAATGAAGGTAGTCAGAAATCTTAGCTTTTTTTTTTTTTTTCCCCTTTATTGACTGATAAATTATTACGATTTTTTATAAGAAATGCCAAGTATTAAAAATCTTTTGGTAATTAAGTAAGATATGTGGGAGTCGTCATTCCCTGTGGCCTTTGCTTTTTAACCTTTGGATTTTATCTGGACAAGGAACTTGTCCTCAGTGAGATGGACTTCAGATTTGACATAGAAACAGCTGCTGGGCTCTTCCTAGGCCACTGAAGACATGGCACCTGGCCCAGTCTGAATGGCTGTTCTTTCCTGGTTGCTTGTTTAAATAAAGGTCAAGTGAAAATTCTCTCTCTCCAGTCTTCACTTCAGGAAGGAATAAGGGAGTGACTACAATTTTATCTTCAAATGAGCATTTCCTTTTTCCTTAGGCATCTATTTATGGCCCTAATTAAAGTTAATGAATGACCGAGTATAGGACAAGGGCTGAGGGCAATATAGCTCACCTGAGGTTCCCCAGAGTACACATTTTTATGGGAAATGACCTTTAGTTCCCGGATCCATTGTTAGGCAATCTCTTAACTATAGACTATCTTTCCAAAACATCCAAATCACATGTTAGCCAAACAACTTAGATGCCTTTCTAAGCGCTGGGGCTCTTCAGTCAAGTGAGCCAAAGAGGCTAAAGTTTAGGTAAATAAAAGAATGTGTTTCACAAACCATTCTTAAGCTTAGGTGTTGGTGAAAAGGCTCTGAGAAACCAACGAACACGTCCAAGAAAAAAAAAAATATATATATATATGATTCTGAACTTCAAAACATAAATATAAGTCAGGCAAAAGTAGAGGTGCCCTGATGGGGTGCCCATGGGTGGGGGCGGAGCTGGGGGTCCTGGGGCTCAGCTTGGCGAAATTGCCTCTGCCATGTGCTCCAGGCTCTCTTCTGCCCACCTCACCCATCACCTCCTGAGAATCTCAGACGACCACTGAACCAAATCCTCATTCAAAGGCAAACCTTTTTCATGGTCTGCTAATATAATAAATATGCTTTGGCAGCAAGTTGCTCTTTGGAGCCCATGGTGCTGTTAGATAGTATGGTATAATAGATTCTGACCTGAGTCTTTGACACTTTTCCCCAGAACTCCTGCATAAAGACAAGAGGTGGTATCCTTAACGTCAAGCAGCTAAATATTCTATTTCTCTGAAACTGCCATTTCCAAAGAGCTTTGGAATCACCTATGGCCTATTTAAAAGCCATAGGGGGGAAAAAAGTTAATTTAGTTTTCTTTTATAGTCCCTTTCATTTTTCATCCTTAGGAGTAGCAGTGTTTCTAACTGTTAAAAGCAAGTACTTTGGAGTCTCAAATCTAACACTTGATTTATGGCAGTTTGCCTAAACTAGGGCCTCAGTTTTCTCATTTCTAGAATGGGATGGTGATTAAACCTGCTTCAGAAAGCTGGTCTGAGGATTAAAGGCGGAGAGTTTAATCCAGTCCTTGGCAACTAGTAAACATACAAAATGTGTTACCTACTATTCTGATCAGTGTGGTTCCTGTCATTGTTACTACTAAGCAACTTGTCCACATACTTTTTTTCACTACACTTGGCTCTGAATTCTTCTAGACTATTTGGAAACATTAAGTGTATTTGCAATGTACAATTCTTTGTATCACTATTTCAGAGGTTTTGAAGAATAAGTTGTAGGTTTGCTTGAAAGTGAAAGTGTTAGTCTATCGGTATTGTCCCATTCTTCGCAACCCCATGACTGTAGCCCTCCATGCTTCTCTGTCCATGGGATTTTCCAGACAAGGATACTGGAGTGGGTTGCCATCCTATTCTGCAGGGGATCTTCCCATCCCAGGGATCGAACCCAGATCTCCTACATTGCAGGCAGATTCTTTACTGTCTGAGCCACTTCTAAACACATGTTGAACAGAAACGACACTGTTGATTGGATTCCAGCTTCTGAAGGGGAATATGGTATGGAATACGTTATAAAAGAACAGAAAATTAGTTTGCTAATCCATTAAGCAACTTATCCACATACTTTTTTTTTCACTAGACTTGGCTCATGATTTTTATAGTTTCCTAGTAGATACATCTCATGGTTTTTATACAATTTCCTGGATTCACTAACTTGTAAAATATGTGTTAAGTATCTGTCAGATGAATTGAGTATCAGTTCTGTGTGCTGGATTCTGTGTGAGATCCAGTGTCGTGTACAACTTCAGAATGTTTTTGATAAGGTTCATTCATGGTCAAGACTTAACACTTAAGGTAAAATCTCACAAGCAGAAGTTTTAGAAATCATTTCATGTCTAGTCTAAATTCAGGGATAAGGAAGCCTTCAGCATGAAGCTGTGGAGCTGGGAGAGATTAAGAATTACCTCCCCAGCTTGTTTTTGGGGAGAAGATCCTCTGTCCTCAGTAATGGAAGGACTGAAGTTAATGTGGGAATCTTGACGAATATTTTACAAAAGTCAAGTTTTACACATATTAAGCAGACCCATCGCCCTGAGGTTTTGGGCGATGAGCAAGGCAGCCAGAGTTTTGCCAGAGAAGGTTGAAATTCTCTAGAAGGATGATTTTGACTCTACAGTTGTGTTCCTGAAACTCAAAGGGAGGAAGGGTTTCTTCAGAAGCTCCTGCAGGAGTCTGTGTCTCTAAGTGGGATTGATGCCTCATGTAGTGCTTGTCCCTGAAAATATAATTTATTTCACTGCAGACTGAAAACTGAAGATTTGGCATATCTGAGTGGTCCATCAGTAGAGCTTTACACAGACCACTGTCTGCACAGGAACTTGGTTTTAAAGGTCACAAGTCCAACATCAACTCTAGCTTGAAAACTATCTAACAAAGCTCATTTTCAAGCAGAATTTCTCCTGGTGGGAAGCTGATGAAATACAAGGGCTCATATGTGAGTGTTACTTTAAACTGTTTATTTAAAACATCTCTGTCCAGAATTCTTGAGGACATTTAAAGGTACTGGTTAATATTTAAACTATTTAAGTAATTCTGTACATTTCACATAGGAATATGCATTTATACAAATTAACAAAGTTCAGATTAGAAGAAGAAAGTGGTAAGTTTTTTATTAGAAAAAAATAATATGCAGGTGAATTAATCAATAAACATCTGTGAATATGTGGTATGTATGAAGTAGTGCCAAGATGAAAGAAAGTGAAAGTCACTCAGTTGTGTAGGACTTTTTGTGACCCCATGGACCATACAGTCTATGGAATTCTCCAGACCAGCCCTGGAATGGGTAGTCCTTCCCTTCTCCAGGGGATCTTCCCGACCCAGGGATCAAGCCCAGGTCTCCGGCATTGCAGGTGGATTCTTTACCAGCTGAGCCACGAGGGAAGCCCAGGAATACTGGAGTGGGTAGCCTATCCCTTCTCCAGTGGATCTTCCTGACACGGGAATGGAAATGGGGCCTCCTGCATCGCAGGCAGATTCTTTACCAATGAGCTATCAGGGAAGCCCGAGTCTATGTCTCTAAGTGGAGTCTGCGTCTGTAAGTGGGATATATGATCTATGTGGCAAGTGCCGAGATATGTGTGGATATGTGTGGATATACATGTGTGTTTGTCAGTTAAAGTGTTGAAAAAGTCTTTCACCATATAGTAACAAAGAAAATTTAGACATTTTGGAACAATCCCAGTTGTATATTCCTCCTCTGGATGAAAGAATCGTATGCAATAATGCCATATGATGAAAAAATAGGCAGGTCAACCTGATAAGATTTTCAGAATACAGAAATATTCTGAATGAAGGGAACTCATTTTGCTATTGTTTTGAATCTTATTAATAATTTGAAATTTGGGGGAAGTCCCTAACGGTCCAGTGGTTAGGACTTCACCCTTCACTGCTGGGGCCCAGTTTCAATTCCTGGTCAGGGAACTAAGATCCTGCAAGCTGTGCCGCATGGTCAAAAATATGTGTGTGTGTATATATATATGTGTGAAATGAAAGTGTTAGTCACGCAGTCGTGTCCGACCCTTTGCAACCGCATAGACTGTCGTCCTCCAGGCTCCTCTCTGTGGAATTCTCCAGGCAAGGACACTGGAGTGGGTTGCCATTCCCTTCTCCAGGGGATCTTCCTGACCCAGGGATCAAACCTAGGTCCATATATACATATATATGTATATATATAAATACACATTGTGTGTACATGTATGTGTGTGTATGTATATATATGCATAATGTATATATATACAATTATGTATAATGTGTATATGTATTACATATACATATACCTTATATATAATTTGAAAATTTTATATAATCATTAAAACATTAAATATTTAAAGATAATTTTTTGGAAGTTTACCTTCTTCTGCAATTTTCTGGAAGAGTTTGAGTAAGATAGGTGTTAGCTCTTCTCTAAATTTTTGGTAGAATTCAGCTGTGAAGCCGTCTGGTCCTGGGCTTTTGTTTGCTGGAATTTTTTAAGCAGTTTTTTTTGTTTGTTTAGGCTGTGCTGGGTCTTCACTGTTGTGTGGGCCTTTCTCTAGTTTCAGCCTGTGGGAGCTACTCTCCAGCTGAGGTGCATGAGCTTCCCTTGTTGCGGAGCACAGGTCCTAAGGCATAGAGGATTCAGTAGTTGTGGCCTGTGGCCTCGGTAGCTGCAGCTATCCAGCTCTAGAATACAGCTCACTGGGTGTGTTGCATGGGCGTAGTTACTCTGCAGGATCTTCCAGATGAGGGGTCAAACCCACATCTCCTGGGCTGGCAGGCAAATTCTTTACCATTGAGCCTCCAGGGAAGCCTTGAGATAAAATATTGTTAAATAAATTTTTAATTAAAATTTTTGTTGAATAATTTAAAAAGTCTCTAGGGCTCTCCATATACTGTGGTCAAAGCTGCAACCATTCTGGCGCCAAAGCGGTGATCTAAAATGATGCTCAGGTTGGATTGGTTTTGATAAACAGCTGTGGATTAGGTAACGCAGAAAGTTACGCTGATCATTTGCCTGGAATCCACCAGTTGGCTTGGGATTTCACTGGAAGCCATGAATCCTGAACTTCAGAGAGGAGCCAGCTCACCTATGGCAGTGAAAGGATTTGGAAATGTGATCATCCTGAGAGTTAACAAGAGATTATTAGTATTATTATTATTACTAATGGAAAGTGTAATAGATAAAATTGAATTTAGAAAGTATGTGATTGGAATAGTGCTGCTACAGGAGAGGCACAGTTTACTTGAGTTAAGAAGCTAAGGGTTGTTATTTTAGAGTTGTAGATTGACAGAGGTCAACATGATATTTTAAAGCAATTATCCTCCAATAAAAAAAAAATAAAGTGAACCAAACTGGGAGGGGGTGAAAAAAAGATGCTGTAGATTTGCCAGTCTGCTCTATTTGGACACCTTTGGAGATAAGATCTGGGATCTTTGCTTAGAAAACTGTGCATAGGGACCCCGTTTCTGCAAAGACCAAGAGAACTGAGAACTTTATTCCTTAACCTCAGTCTGTAGAGTGGTTTTGAGAGTCAGAATCTCATTAGCAGCTTTCAGCTGAAGAGAGGCCCCTTGAGGTGTTAGCAGAGAAAGGTGCCACTGATTACTCACACGCATTGATCTGGGACCCCTTAGATCACAGCCAGGGCGTGAGGTAGTGGGGCCTGTGGCAGAATATTCATCTTTGGAGATTGCCCTGGATTCTGGACTGGGCACTCGATACAAGGTTCCAACTGGCCAGAGAAGTAGAAGCTGGGTAAAATGAAAAGAAATAAAAGCAGCCAAGACTATAAAGCCAGAAAGCCAGATTAAGAAGGGGCGGGATTCTGTATCTTTTTTAAAGACAGTGCTTTTTTCCCTTTATTTGTTTAGTCTCCATGTGAAATTTTTCAGTCTGTTGTAAAGGTGCTTCTCACCATCTACACAGCTGACTTGGCCTGCTGCTGATTTTGGTGTCCTCTTGAGGAAGGGGAATCACACCTTCAGACACCTTCCACCATCTCCAGTTCTTCATAAACCTTGAATGATGTCAGTAAAAACATCAAGTTTAAAAAAAAAAAATTCCCAAGATTTTGGTCACTGCCTGTACATGGATAGAAGTCTTTTGTCCTGGAAGTCACTGATACGGTTAACAGTAACTTTGCATCAGATCTTAAAGACCTGACTACATATCAAACACCTATATAGGTGTTTACCAGTTTACCCAGTTCTTGGGTAAACTCCAGCTGAGTGTTATAGTAAGCGAAGTCCTCAGCCTCTGCATTGAATACACTGAAGCCTTAATTTTTGTCAGACTTCCTTGAAAGACAGACCTTAGGGATTTATTTTCTGTACTTTGCAAAGAAGCACACTGCAGCTTAAAAAGACACAGTGCTCTTACTGTCTCTTAGTTGGAAAGACAGAGCTAGGGTAAGGACCCAGTTACCTTGTATCCACACTTCAATTTGATTTATTGAGTTATTACTGGTGCGTTGCCTATTTCAAGAAGGGATTTAATGCAAACTACAAGTGAAGTTCCCTTTCAAAATAGATCTGACTTCTGTGGAGCAAGATGAACCTGTGAAAGGTAAGGGCAAAGCAAGGTGAAGGGTTTTAGTTGACAGTGGAACAGAGCCTGCATTTTTTTGAGCGTAGACTAGAATTGGACTCGCTTATCCTGTTGGTACCACCTCAATTAATGCTTCAAGTCAGCAGGTACACAATGAATAAAAATGTTCAGGATATTTGGATCAAAATGGTTACAACTGTGAACAATCATTCACTGGTTCAGCCAGCATTTATTGTGTCCCCACTAGGTGTCAGGAACATTGATTAACCCTGAATGTACTCCTGTATACAAAGCATTCATGATCTTTGGCATATGTGGGAGTGGAGAGTGATAGAGACAGATGTTAACATATCTATGAACATAAAATTATAGTAATAACTGTGTTAAATATAGGGCTTCCCAGGTGGTGCTAGTGGTAAAGAACCCACCTGCCCATGCAGGAGATGTAACAGTCACAGGTTCAGTCTCTGGGTTGGAAAGATGCCCTTGAGTAGGAAATGGCAACCCATTCCAGTATGTTTGCCTGGAGAATCCCTCCCATGGACAGAGGAGCCTGGAGGGGAACAGTCCATATGATCACACACAAAAAATCAGAAACGACTAGAAAGACTTAGGATGCAGCATGTGTTAGATATGGCAACCAATTAAAAAATTGTTTTTTCATCTCTTATAGAACTTATTTTAAGCTATCCAGTAGAGAAAAATCATGCATTTATTTCTTATAAATGGCTTTAGAACCACTTTTGTTAAGTGAAATCCCTACTTAAAATATGAAGTTCCCATCTGCAACATTCTTTATAGCAAGCTTATACCATTGTGTCAGAACTGGCTTCATAACCTTGCTCACAAGATAAATAAAATGCAATGATGTCTCTATCTGTAGAATTTAGGTGTAATTCATCTGTCTGGAAACTGGTAAAAATGTGTATTTCAGTTAAAAGTAAGTCAACTTGATTGTCTAGTATAAAAATTCAATTGCATAGTTATTAGCTGTAGTAATATTGTTATTAGTAGTAATATTTGTAGATAGTTCAAATGACCACCCCTACTTTATTATCACTGATAATGTACTAATGCAACAGGTTGACATAGTTGATTTGCAATATGCAATAATCTGAAATGATGTGATGTATTTTCTCTGACTCCAAATAGCCTTTAAAATGCAAGAGGATTTAAGAAAATTCTTTTGTTCCACCATTTCCAGAGATTAGATTTGGAAAAGACTTTAAGAAAGATGAAATCATTTGATAATCCTTTCATAAGAAAACTAGGCATATCCTTAATGCCGTATATGCTATAAACCAGAAGAACTGTGAATTTTTAGACATGCATCTCATTTATGATTTCAAAAAACAAATGTATATGTTTAAATATTTATAAATAATGGTTTACATGCATGCTTGCAAGTTACTTTTTTTTTTTAATGTTAAGAACTGGAAAATTGTTCCTTTTTCTATTTTTTAAAATCAGATTTAAAAAACCATTCTGCCCAGGATGTTTTAGAGATGTTACTGCTTGAAAGCAAGAATCTGAAATAAAAGCAAACGACAGTAGCTTTCTAGGCTTTAATCCTGTGTTCCCACTAAAAGAATATTTTGGGTGGGAATGACATTAACCATCTTATCTTATAAATGCATAAGAATATTTAATGATCTTCCATTGTATCCTGGAAAATAGACTGTTCTTTCTCCTTCGGTCTCTCCCCGCTCCCCTACTCCTCCTCCCTTGCCCTTTCTGGTATTCTGCCAGAGTAGTCTGCTTCTTTCCTGGAGACCAGTAATTGAAGGTAATTTTTTAGAAGATGGTTTCAATTATCTAAAGCCATTGGAATGTTTAACTGCCCCTTGCTATTGGTGAACTTGTTTACATTGGGGTTTCAGATGAATTTATATTGCATGCAACCAGATGTTATCTCCTATGGTAGCTTAAAAAAAAATGTATGAGGGAGGGGATTTTATACCATATTTAGGTCAAGTGACCTCAAATTTCATAGAAGTATGCCACTCTGGGTAAAGTTTTAGGGTAAACTTTTCATCATAACTATGAGAACATATGTCCTGTGTGCACTAAATAAGTCTCATTTTCCTTGTGTCTTTATAATATGTGATACTGATCAGAAGGACTTGTGTCTCACACACAAAAAAGTTGCCATGTATCTAGTTGGAGATAATAAAATTGTAAAATAAAATTTTATTCATGTTCCTATTGCGCCTAAACTTCAGAGAGTTACTGTTATGCTGCCCAGATAATAGAAAATAAATGTTGTGATATTTAATAAGAAAAAAATCTGAGTCAATGAAAGTCATCTGTGAGTCAACAACTAAATGCTGTTGTCTGTAGACAATTGCAGACTTATTTCCTTAACTGACAGCTTCACTCAAGGTTTAGTAAGATATCTTGTTTATACAGGTTTAATTTTAAAGCTAGAAAGAGAGCTGCATACACATATTTTTAACTTAGAAAACAGACGAATTCAGGTGGAATTAATCTTTATGAAAGAATCATTTGCTTTATCAAAGGATCCAGAATATACTTAAAAACTTTAAAAATAAAACAAGTTAGATTTCAGCATGATTAAAATACAGTTTCAACTTCAAAGTTAAATTGCATATAAATTTAAAAATATACATTTTTTTGGTTGAATCTTCAAGAATTTTATCAGGTATGATTGTCTTCACTACATATAGGGGCCATCCAATAATTATTTAGAAAATAAGATAATACACATTGTACAAATATGCAAATACATGCTTACATGCATATATATTTATGCATACACATTTAAATATATATGTAATATTCCTTTTTCTTCACAGTTAGTTCTGTATAACTTAGCATACTACCTGAACATAGTTGATACACAATTAAATTAATAAAAGAACATATGAAAGGTTCTAGGACTTTCTGCAAGTAGAAGGGATGCTTGATATGAGCTGGGCCTGATAGGGATGCAGCCAGTGTCAAATTATGATCAGGGAGAAAAGAGCGTGTTCGCGGAGGAAGCAGAATTCTTGATTTCTCTTCTCACCACCTGTCCTTACAGGGCCTCTTGTTGCACTCACCCAACAGGACATCCAATGGCAAGGGCACCAGTTGAAACAATAGGCAGAGGGTCAACCTCCACAGGCATAAAGGAGGGCAGAGAAGAGTGAAAATGGATGTGGAAGAACCGCCCCCCACCCCACACACACATAAGGAGCCCATGGGTATTTTCATGGGCTACCTGGAAGCTATCCTCATAAATTGAACCTGATGAAAAGATGCCATTGACACAGTTATTTTACCACTAGTGTAGATACCTTACTAGGTGATGAATCTAATTAGTAATCCAAGCAGTGTTTGTCTTTTTTTTTTTTTAATGAGAATTCTGATTATGAAACAAACATTGCAGCAATGAAATTAAAAGATGCTTACTTCTTGGAAGGAAAGTTATGACCAACCTAGACAGCATATTAAAAAGCAGAGACATTACTTTGCCAACAAAGGTCCGTCTAGTCAAGGCTATGGTTTTTCCAGTGGTCATGTGAGAATTGGACTATAAGGAAAGCTGAGCGCCAAAGAATTGATGCTTTTGAACTGTGGTGTTGAAGAAGACTCTTGAGAGTCCCTTGGACTGCAAGGAGATCCAACCAGTCCATCCTAAAGGAGATCAGTCCTGGGTGCTCATTGGAAAGACTGATGCCAAAGCTGAGACTCCAGTACTTTGGCCACCTCATGCGAAGAGCTGACTCATTTGAAAAGACCCTGATGCTGGGAAAGATTGAAGGCAGGAGGAGAAGGGGATGATAGAGGATGAGATGGTTGGATGGTATCACCGACTCAATGGACACGGGCTTGAGTAAACTCCGGGAGTTGGTGATGGACAGGGAGGCCTGGCGTGCCGTGATTCATGGGGTCGCAAAGAGTCGGATATGACTGAGCGACTGAACTGAACTGAAAACTGCATCATAATTGTTTTTTCAATGTGAACTATGTATATGGCCTCAATACCCGGGGACACATATGGTTATTTGCTGTTGTTGTTTAGTCACTACGTTGTGTCCAACTCTTTGTGACCCCGTGGACTGTAGCCCCCTAGACTCCTCCATCCATGGTATTTCCCAGGCAAGAGTACTGGAGAGGGTTGCCGTTTCCTTCTCCAGAGAATCTTCCCAACCCAGGGATCAAACCTCCATCTCCTGATTCTTTACGACTGAACCACCTGGGAAACCTATACACACAATAAACATTCAGAAATCAGTGTTAAGTTGCAGAATAATTTGAAAAATAAAATTTAAAGCATTACCTCTCATTTTTGCCTGGATTTTACCCATCCAATGGATTCATATTCACAAATAAAACTTGAAGAATGGTGACACAAGATTAGTCATTTGTTAAGTTATAAGGGCAATTAGAGTTAAGACGGTTCCACAGACAATAATTTAGATAAAAGATAAATAGGTAATTGGAAAAAAAAAAGTGTTGTGTCTAAAATAACCATGTGTAAAACTCATTCAGTTTCAAAAGATTAAATTCATCTAAGGGCAGTACTTAAAAAATACTTTAAAAATTCTTATAGAGTATATTCTCTTGTCAGTGGAATTAACCTTGATATTAATAACAGAATGTTAAGTTAGAAATGTCTAAGCAGTTAGAAATTAAGGAATACTCTAAATAATTTATTGAATTAAAATGTCTTAATGTACATTTTAAAACTATTTAGACGTGAACGATAGTGAAAATATTCCATATCAGAGCTTGTGGGATGCAACTAGAGAGGTGCTTAGTGGGCAGTTTCCAGCACTGAAGGCATACATTAGAAAGGAGGGAAGGCTAGAAATCAATGATCTAAGTATTTTGCTCGAGAAGCAAAAGTACAAGAGAAGTAATAAGAAAGATAAGAGAAGAAATCAATGTAATAGAAAACAAACACATGATAGAGAACTTAAAAACAAGGGGAAGCTGGTTCTTTAAAAGATTAATAAAGTTTTAGACTCTTAACACGATTGATACAGAAAGAGGGAGAGAGCAAGAGAGCACAGTGGATCAATGTCAGATGTCTTTGACTATCTATATGCTAATATACTTGAACATCTTTTTAAAAGTTCACATTTACTTTTGATTTTATCTAAACACTCACAAATGTTTAAAATAAATTTAATTAATTGAAAACATCCCCACAAAGTATCCTCCCCACCTTGATATTTTAACTGGTGAAATTTCTCAGCCATTCAAGTAAGAAATTTATTATTATTATTTTAATCTTTCAAAGAATAAGGAGTAGCGAGAAGGGAATATCTTCAAACTTATTTTATGAGTCAATATCAATTTGATGGCAAAACTTGACAAGAAATTTGTAAGAAATGTAAACTACAGGCCAACCTCATGTGTAAACAAAAATATCAGTAGGATTATGGTATATGAAAATTAAGTAATTCCAGAAAAACATCTGCTTCTGCTTCATTGACTACATTAAAGCCTTTGACTCTGTGAATCCCAAAAAACAAACTGTAGAAAATTCGTAAAAAGATGGGAATACCAGACCACCTTACCTGCCTCCTGAGAAACCTGTATGCAGGTCAAGAAGCAATAGTTAGAACCAGACGTGGAGCAAGGACTGGTTCAAAATTGGGAAAGGAATATATCAAGGCCATATATTGTCACCCTGCTTATTTAACTTCTATGCAGAGTACACCCTTGTGAAATGCAGGGCTAGAATCAAGATTGGTGGGAGAAATACCAACAACCTCAGACATGCAGATTATACCACTCACAGAAAGTGAAGAGGAAATAAAGAGTCTCTTGATGAAAGTGAAAGAGGAGAGTGGAAAAGCTGGCTTACAGCTCAGCATTTAAAAAACTAAAATCATGCCATCCAGTCCCATTGCTTCATGGCAAATAGAGGCGGGGGGGAGTTGAAGCCATGACAGACTTTATTTTCTTGGGCTCCAAAATCTCTGCAGATGGTGACTGCAGCTGTGAAGGGAAAAAACAGCTTGCTCCTTGGAAGGAAAACTATGACAAACCTAGATGGTGTATTAAAAACCAGACACATCACTTTTCAGACAAACATCCAGATAGTCAAAGCTATGATTTTTCCAGTAGTCAGGTATGAGGAATCAATGGTTTCGAATTGTGGTGCTAGAGAAGACTCTTGATAGTCCCTTGGACTGAAAGGGGATCACACCAGTCAATTCTAAAGGAAATCAACTCTGGATATTCACTGAAAGGACTGATGCTGAAGCTGAAGCTGCAGTATTTTGGCCACCTTATGGGAAGAGTCAACTCATTGGAAAAGAGGGAAAGATTGAAAGAACAAGGAAATGGGTGTGACAGAGTTTGAGATGATTGGATAGCATCACTAACTCAATGGACATGAGTTTGAGCAAACTTGGGGAGATAGTGAAGGACAGGAAAGCCTGGTGTGCTGCAGTCCATGGGGTCACAAAGAGTCAAACACGATTTAGCAACCAAATAACAACAAATCAGACTAATTCTGAGAAATTATTCACTCACAAATCAATCTATATGACTAACCAGTTAACAAACTAAAGATCAAACTATGTTTGTCTCAAAAGATACAGAAACAAGAATTTCCAGTATAATTATTTCTAGTCAACATTTTGCTGCCAGTCCTATCTATGTAATAAGGGAAGAAAAATAACAAAAATTTATAAAGATTAGAAGGACAGAATTTTAAAAAAAAATTATTTTCAAATGATTGGCTTATGTTTTGGACAATACTTAAGAAGATCCATATGAGCTATTAGAATTAATATAAGAATTAAGCAATGTCTCTGAAGTCAATATATAGGAACCAACATCATTTCTATATACTGTCAGTGAAAGCAGGTAAAAAGTCTCAACAACAATCTAAAGTGGGTATTTGGGAAAAGAAGGGCTCAGAGCACTTGGAGTATTACAGCTGTTAGTGAGTAAATGTTCATTTGATAAGCTATGGTATCACGTTTAAAAATGTTTGTCCAAGGGCCGTTCATGCAACACTCAATTACTCAGGGCCTGAGTATATAGGCCTTCAATTTTCTCCTTCTTTTTAGGAGCCCCCATCTGAGGGATAAGAGAAGCATAGAACAGCACTCTGCTCTGTCATATTTATTGCTTGTTGTTGGCTCTAGATAACTTTTGGTCAGTTTTCCTCTAAAATGTTTAGGGTCAGATTGTCAAATCTGGGCTCAAACTATTGTTGTTCAACTGCATTTTGAGTATTTAAGTTGTACTATTATTGTTGTTTTTCTTTGGCTTGTAGTATATTGCAACATGTTTTGTTAATTCCTAGTTTGACTACAGTCATTTGTAAACAAACATCTAAAAATCTGAAATACAGGTTTTCTAGCAGGATATATATTTTGAAGAGTGGTGGTGGTCTCTAGGATATGTTACTTCACTCATTGGTTTTTATATTATTATGATCAATGACTGTATCATTATCAACCACTATTTACTCCCTTTCTGGTGCACACACAGTCTGAGATCAGACCCAGGATGGGAAGAAGAGCTAGGTTTAATGTGGGTGCAAACTTAAATGCCCACTGGGACCTGGGATACAATCCAACTGAGCAAAGTATAAGAAAAACAATCAAGCCCATTAAAAATGGAACCTGAGAACGTGCCTCAGCATCCTAAAACAACAGGAAGCGGTACTGAACTGGAACCTTCTCTGTGGACAGGTTCCACTCACCTCCAACTGATTACAGAGATGCAGGAATTCGGGCCCACTACTGCTGGGAGGGATTGGGGGCAGGAGGAGAAGGGGAAGACAGAGGATGAGATGGCTGGATGGCATCACTGACTCGATGGACATGTGTTTGAGTAAACTCCGGGAGTTGGTGATGGACAGGGAGGCCTGGCGTGCTGTGATTCATGGGGTTGCGAAGAGTTGGACGCAACTGAGCGACTGAACTGAACTGAACTGCTGTCCAATATGGATTTTTCTTTTCTTTTTTCAGTATTTATTTGGCTGTGTGGGATCTTTGTTACAGCATGTGGGATCTTTAGTTGTGCCATGCAGACTCTTTGTTGTAGCATGTGGAGTCCAGTTCCCTAACTAGGGGTCGAATCCAGGCCTCCTGAATTGGGAGCTCAGAGTCTTAGCTATTGGGCCACCAGGAAAGTCCTGTCAAATCTTGATTTTTTAAGAGAATACTTAGATGCCTCCTCTTTAAACAATAACAACAACAAAAAAATGAAATTTCCGAGTTCAAAACCAATCCATTTAAGAAATTACCAAACGCACACTCTATTGCTATCACATGGGTCAAAGAAACTGCTGCTATGGACTGTTTTTGGTGTGGCCTTGTGAACCTCAGCCTTCCACTGTAGTCAGGGGAGATAGAACACACCACTCATATGAAAATAATATGGAACAATACTGAATACGACATGCATTCATTCTTTACTTATGCATTTTAGCCTGTCAGTTGTGTCCGACTCTTTCGTGACCCCATGGACTGTAGCTCACCAGGTTCCTCTAACCATGGGATTTCCCAGGCAAGAATACTGGAGTGAATTGTCATTTCCTTCTCTAGGGGAATCTTCCCAGTCCAGGGATCAAATCCATGTCTCCTGCGTTGACAGGCAGATTCTTTACCATTGAGCCTCCCAGAAAGTATCTTACTCACGCATACAATAGTATTTATTAAGAACCTTCTAGAACCCATGACCTGTGTGAATTCCTAAGATTACAAAGATGAGCAAATATGTTTTCTATTGTCCAGCAGTCCCTAGTCTGAGAGAAGAAATAAATAATTGGATGGGCATTAGACAAATCTAATAACAATAGGGACAATTTGCATAGTACTGGGTTGGTTGGTCAAAAAGATTTTGGGTTTTTCTGTTACATCCTATGAAAAAACCCAAACAAACCTTTTGGCCAATTGTATAGAATTTCAGAGATAGAGGCTTTGCTGGCATTTTTCTTAAGGCCACAGGAAATAATTGGGAAATAATTAGCCCCTTTTGATACTGTATAAATATGTCCCGTGTCTCAGAGCTACTCTTATGTTAAACTCCCAAGAAAATCCCAAATCCCAAGAGAAAAACATGTTGTAAAATTACCTCATAGTTGACTTCTAAAAGAAGTGCTTTCATGGCTGTATAAGATTGTCTGAGGATCTCTTATTAACTAGTTTCAGCACCTTTTTAAAACATACCTTTAATTGCACTAAGTAAGCATATTTATTTCAGCTAGCTAACTGTCTGCACACAAGCACACACATATACACATATTTATCCACACAGTATTTTATTTCTTTTGCCACTAAAGACAATCTTAGCTTAGCTGCAAGTTAAATGAGTGACAACCATTTGTTTTTCCACCTGTAGACTCTGATGCAGCCACAAAGAAGGCACATAAGTAAATAAACTGTCTTCAACTCTGGAATTCTTTGCTTGTGATAAAAATGGAAACTGTATGCTCTGGGAATTCTGAGTGGATTACTATTCAAACTATTTACTCTTAAATATGCTTTATAGATCAACAGAGGCAGTAAAAGTCCCAATGCTCCATTTCTGTGAATATCCGCATAAGCATTCACTCTGGCATATAAAATTTTGTAGACGTGTAGGAAGGAGGGTTTGATTCCTACATAACTTCAAAACGACCCTTCAGGCAGTTTCCTTAAAAGTTATAATATTGTGAGAAGTAAGGAGTAAGTTAAGCACTGCTGTTTAGAAGTTATTTTGTCTTTCTGGGTGGAGGAACAGCGTGTTCATCTGTGATAACTGTCTAGATATGAATGATTTCATGAAGTATCGATTAAACTAATGATATGGAAGGCCCCATAGACCTAGTGGCTGTTTTACTTACCAAACAGCCACCTTCAAACATAAAGTGAATTGTTGAAAAGCTTCTGTCAAAAGTAAACTCTTCAGTATCGTATAGCAGGTGTTATTGACACAACAGAAGAGATAGGAATTTCCTATTACTGTGGTTGGCTTTAAGGAATACAGTTTTTAGCATGTCTTTCATCGTTGTAATGATATGGTAATGATTAAATTCACCTGCAAAAGCTCAGGACGTCTGTTTGTTTTACGGGAACATCCAAGTGTCTTGTGTACAGACTTGTTCAAGTAGGAGTGGATGAATGCAAGAATAGTGAACGCCAGCTTATCTCACATAACCAAAGAATGGTATGTTCCACTTAACTGAATATTTTAGTTTTTGGAAAGCTGTTGTACATACCATACATTTTAATTTTCAAAGAGTGCATTTTTGTTGGCATTGAAACTACACTCACATGGCTTATTGCTTGCTTTGATGCAGCCGTGGAAGTTTGTCTTCTTTATTCCCTGTTCTGTGGTTCTATCTTTAGGTATTTTCCAAGCTTTGGCCAGAGTTTACTTATAAACTTGAGTTATAGGTCTTATACTGTGGAGCCATCCCCTAAAGGCCCAAAATTTGTTCTTTGCCTCAGTGAAATGACTCTATCAATGAAAATTCTGTTCCATCAGGGCACTTCTGGGTGACTAGGTGGTTCCTTGTTGGACCCATTTGAGTTACAGTGTTCTGGTTGATAACTGTAATCTGTTGAGCTTCCTTAAATAATATTTGATTTAAAGTGTATGACTTTTCCTCTTAAGAGTTGATTAGAATAATTAATTTGGAATTGAACCATTATCAAACCTTTGGTAACACAGAGACACGATAAATCATCCCTAACATAAATTCCTTATTTCTTTAGACACAATAGTTGCATTTATTTAATGTCTGGGCCTCCCAGCTATGCTAGTAGTAAAGAACCTGCCTGCCAATGGAGGAGACAAAAGAGACACAGGTTGAATCCCAGGGTCAGGAAGATACTGTGGAGCAGGGCATGGCAACCCACTCCTGTATTCTGGCCTGGATAATCCCATGGACAGAGGAACCAGGTGGACTACAGTCTATAGAGTCGCATAGAATCAGGCACAACTAAAGCTACTTAGCATGCACATATTCAGCACCTACTGTTATTCTGGGCACTGCATTAAGTGCTTACACAGGTTGTCTACATTTCTCATTAAAAGCTCATAAATATTGCTGTAACCAGAAACTAACTAACACAACATTGCAAATCAACTATACTTCAGTTTTTAAAAATTAATTTAAAATATTTTAAATAAAATAAAATGGCATTGATAGCAAAAACTAAAATTAAAGAAAAGCAAATGAATAACTGTATGATGGGTTCAGTAAGGCTTTGGAAATTATCATCTTCTAAAAGTCCTACTGGAATGCAAAAGTAGGATGCCAAGAGATAACTGGGTTAACAGGCGAGCTTGGTCTTGGAGTACAAAATGAAGCAGGGCAAAGGCTAACAGTTTTTACAAGAGAACACACTGGTCATAGCAAACACCCTCTTCCAACAACACAAGAGAAGACTCTACATATGAACATCCCCAGATGATTAATACCGAAATCAGATTGAATCTATTCTGTGCAACCAAAGATGGAGAAGCTCTATACAGTCAGCAAAAACAATATCTGGACTGACTATGGCTCAGATCATGAACTCCCTATTGCCAAATTCAGACTTAAATTGAAAGAAGTAGGGAAAACCACTAGACCATTCAGGTATGACCTAAATCAAATCCCTTATGATTATACAGTGGGAGTGACAAACAGTTCAAGGGATTAGATCTGATAAACAGAATGACTGAAGAACTATGGATGGAGATTCAAAACATTATAGAGGAGACTGTGATCAAAACAATCCTCAAGAAAAAGAAATACAAAAAGGAAATATGGCTGTCTGAGGAGGCCTTAGAAATAGCTGAGAAAAAGAGAAGCAAAAGGCAAAGGAGAAAAGGAAAGATGTATCCATCTGAATGCAGAGTTCCAAGAATAGCAAGGAGAGATAAGAAAACCTTCCAAAGTGATCAATGCTAAGAAATCAAAGAAATAGAGGAAAACAATAGAATGGGAAGACTAGAGATCTCTTCAAGAAAATTAGAGATACCAAGGGAACATTTCATGCAAAGATGGACACAATAAAGGACAGAAATGATATGAACCTAATGGAAGCAGAGGATATTGAGAAGAGGGGGCAAGAATACACAGAAGGACTGTACAACAAGATCCCCATGACCCAGATAACCACAATGGTGTGATCACTCACCTAGAGCCAGGCATCCTGGAGTGCGAAGTCAAGTGGGTCTGAGGAAGCATCACTACAAACAGTGTTATTGAAGTTAATGGAATTACAGCTGAGCTATTTCAAATCCTAAAAGATGATGCTGTGAAAGTGCTGCAATCGATACACCAGCAAATTTGGAAACCTGAGCAGTGGCCACAGGACTGGAAAAGGTCAGTTTTCATTCCAATCCCAAAGAATGGCAATGCCAAAGAATGCTCAAACTACTGCACAACTGCACTCATCTCACATGCTAGCAAAGTAATGCTCAAATTTCTCCAAGCTTTCAATACTATGTGAACTGAGAAATTCCAGATGTTGAAGCTGGATTTAGAAAAGGCAGAGGAAACAGAGATCAAATTGCCAACATCCACTGGATCATCGAAAAAGCAAGAGAATTCCAGAAAAACATCTACTTCTGCTTCATTGACTATGCTGAAGTCTTTGACTGTGTGGATCACAAGAGACTGTGGAAAATTCTTCAAGAGGTGAGAATACCAGACCACCTTACCTGCCTCCTGAGAAATCTGTAGGCAGGTCAAGAAGCAACAGTTGGAACCAGACATGGAACAGCGGGCTGGTTCCAAATAGAGAAAGGAGAACATCAAAGCTATATATTATCACCCTGCTTATTTAACTTATATGCAGAGTACATCATGTGAAGTGCTGGGCTGGATGAAGCACAAGCTGGAATCAAGATTTCTGGGAGAAATGTCAATAACTTCAGACATGCAGATGACACCACCCTTATGGCAGAAAGCGATGAGTAACTGAACAACTTCTTGATGAAAGTGAAAGAGGAGAGTGAAAAAGTTGGCTTAAAACTCAACATTAAAAAAACTAAGATCATGGCATCTTAAGCAGACACATGGATTATTAAGCTGAGACAATGAAGTACTAGTGGGTCTTTGGTGCTAAAAATGAGGACCGCTTCTCTCCTTACATAGGAGGAATGTTCATATGAACCACAGGGATTAAAACTTAGTAAAATACACTTAGAATGTGTTGATAAAATGACTGAAGCCAGTTTGTTTATTATTTATTTATTTGACAAACTTGGCGACTGTCACCTGCTTAAGGTAACTATATCAGAGCTCACGTAGTTTAAAAGTGTTGAGACGCTGCACATCATGACTGGGTGGATGTATTTTCTCCTTTTCTGTTTGGTGGAGAAGTTGGAAAGTTTAAAATTCTGACTGAGCCAGACAGTGTCACAGTTCTAAGTGGCCGTCTCCACCCAGGGAAGCAGTACTTGGGTTCAGCAAGGGGAACCTTGAGGAAACAGTGATCATATGGGAGCCAGCTGGATCCTTCAGCAGAAGAGGAAGTGCTTTGTCTCAGGGAAAAAAATCAAAAAACAGTGATTGTCCATTTCTTTCCCATGTGCTGGTCCATTCATTGTAGATACTGACCTGGACCACTAGAGACAGCCCAGGTCAGGCTTACCTTGGTCTCCAGACACTCCACCAGGACCACAAGTATAAAACTATGTCCTTTAATTTGATATTTCCCTGAAGAAGTTTAAAGCATATAGGACTCTCAGCAAAGTCTGTCATCATGACATTGTATAAGGTTCAGACAATCCTCCTGAGGATTGCGGCTTCCCTAGTGGCTCACTGGGGAAGAGTGAGAGTCTGCCTGCAATTGCAAGAGACGCGGGCTCAGTCCCTGGGTTGGCAAGATCTCCTGGAGAAGGAAATGGCAACCCACTCCAGTGTTCTTGCCTGGGAGATCGCATGGACAGAGGAGCCTGGTGGTCTACAGTCCATGGGGTCGCAGGAGTCAGACATGAGTTAGTGACTGAACATGAGCCTAAGGATTGCTGCAGGATTATAAAAGCTCCTCAGATGACTTCTGGACTCTCTGGTCAACTTTTCACACTAATGAGGGCATGCCAGAAGGGAAACCTTCATCAGCCCAGATGCATGCCTTCTCACACTTGCTGTTCTGGACTCAGATGAGAGAGGTCTGGTTATGGGAATTATTCATTATTACTCCATATTTCTATAGAGAACACTTTTTGTCCTTCCTAACAAAAGCATAGCACGAGATTAAATATCCCTCTTGGATTTTTATTATTATTGACTCACGACTTTTTTCTTGATTTTAGGAAACTTAAACATCTTGAAATGGGAGAGAGGCTAAACTCCCTAAGATCCCTGTGAGCCACAGAGATCACTTCCCATTCTCACTACTTTTTTATACCGAATAAGTGTTTTGGCTTAGTTATGGGTTGTTTCCAGAAACTTTATCTTGTGACTTCCAACCAAATTTCAATTTAGAAGTACGTATTTTTGTTCTCTCTTCTTTTCCCAAAATATGTAGAGTGTCTAGTCCTAGGGTTATTGGCAAGATTATGTTTCTTCTGTTGTTTTAACCTCAACATTTAAAAAACGGCTCACACTGATGCTTTTACTCTAAGATTGGAGAGTTTAAACATTTATAAATCCCAAACCAACATGTTCCGCATCAGAAATTCACCACCCTGTTGAGGGGCATGTCATAATGAGAGCCAGAAATGGCAGGGGCAGAAGTAAAAAGAAATATTTTTGAAGTGTGAGCTTTATAAGACTTATACAGCTAAATAAATAGCATTACCCATCTCCCCTCCTTTAAGTAAAACCTTATTTTAGAAAATCAGCACTGCCAAGAAGTGTAGGGCACCACGCCACCATTTAGATAGTTACGCATTATTCCAAGACCTCCCTTAAAACATCTGCTAAGCAGTTTTTATGTCTTCTGCTATAACAGAAGCACACAGCAGGAGAAGTACTTAAACAGTTTTGCATTAGTCTTTCCTTGAAAAATAAATTATAGTCTCAAGTTGTTGTAGCCTTAATAGGTGCTCCTAAAACAAATGCACAGGGAAAGTCATTTAATTTTATGGTTTCAGGTAAATGCAGCCAGGTGACAACAATTGACTTAGACAGTGATTAGTACCAAGTCTACTTGTCTGTGCTAGATTGGGGAAAGGGCATTCCTTCTGTTTCTCCTTTGTTTGGGTATTTTCTAAAAACCATGTTTGTTCCTGTTAGTCTGTGAAATATCCATTAATTTACTTATCTACATTCCATTGCTTTTTTTTAGCGTAACAACACAAAGAAAAAAAAATGTCAATAGTAATAATAATTTAGCTAAAAAGTGGGCTTCCCAAGTGATGCTAGTGGTAAAGAACCCTCCTGCAAATACAGGAGACATAAGAGATGCAGGTTTGATCCCTGGGTTGGGACGATCCCCTGGAGGAGGGCATGGCAACCCACGCCAGTATTCTTGCCTGGAGAACCCAATGGACAGAGGAGCCTGGTGGGCTACAGTGCAGGGTCACAAAGAGTCAGACACAACTGAAGTGACATAGCAGTCCCATATGCAGCTAGGAAGTGAATTAGCCTACCGTTCTTCCTTTTTTTTTTAATTTATTTTAAACAGGCATCAGTGACTCTTTTGCTGTACCTGCCATAGCCCTGCTTGTATCAGAAACTGCCAGAAAGCTTTATACCTACCAGCATGATGTGTTGAAATGCCTATTTTAGATTTCTCTCATGGGTTTGCTTCAAAGTCACTGACTGAACCTGGTTTCAATTTAGTTATTCTGGAGTGACATCCTTAAGCTGTGCTGAGGGCCACACGACCCTGTGTAAAGCTAGAAGCAGCGCTGTTTGACACTGGTGGCAGCTAGCTCCTCATTCAGGTGGACGGAGCCTTGGGTGTGGCTTGTTCACAGGCCTCCTCTCTCCTCTGCCCCCTTTGGGTTGATATCATTTTCTGATCTGAGACAATGTGTCACTTGAAGTCAGTGGTTCTGCCCTTCAGTGAAGTCCTGTAATGCATCTCCTAGTTGATAAGAGGAAGGACGGAAGGGAAAAGGAGGCAGAAGTGGAAGAAATGAGAGAGAGAACACATCTATGTTACTAATGGTCAACTATGCCTTTTCAATTATCATTTTAGAGCCATAATAACTTTCCCCTATCAATAGATAAACCTTCCCTGTATTATCCAATCAATGTCTATTGTATCCTTGTAAGGCACAGTGATGGGTAGTGAACATAGGTCTCATTGTTTCCCCAAGTTCTTCTTGCCGTTTTCCTTGGCCATGGTCTTATTAAAGCACTCCCGAAAGGTGTGGCTGTGATCCTCAGGGTGAGTGAAGATGTTGCTGTTAGTATTTATTGAGTCAATACTTGAGCTGTCAACTCTCTTGCAACCTAGTCCTTCATGGAAGAAACTTTCTTTGTGTTGACATCACACAGACTTCTCCTTGGAAATCCACCTCTCTCCTTGTCAGCCATGTAGTCTGTGCTGCATGGGCAGGGGAAGCCCTGATGTGTTTAAGCTTATCATCATCATTTCCTGTCCCCTTGGACATAGTGTTTGTCTCAGTCTGGGTCATGTGTTTTTAAAAATGGAACCTCAGGGCTTTCCATGGCCTTGCCAGACTGTGGTCTCTACCTCTGCTTACGAAGGAAGAAACAGTGCTACATGCAGGTAGCAGTCATATTACACCAAAAAGACACCAGTAGTAGCAGGAAGCAGATCAAGTGTGAGGCAGAGAGAGGAGATGGCAAGAACGAGGTGATTACGGTGATTACCCATAACCCTTCCTACCTCTGTATATTTCGATTATGTGACTAGTAAATTCCTTCTATTATTGAAGTCATTCTGAGTTGGATTTGTCTTACTTGCTGTCCAGACAAACCCCACAGATCCACAACTTGAGTGCATTTCAAAATCTTTTGTCATTAACTTTTTAACTGGAAGGTGGGAGCTAGAAAGAAAATATCCACTATAGCAAACTGTCTTGACAGTGAAAATTTGACAGGTAGACCCCTGAAGTCCTTTGTTAAACCAGACTTCTCCTTTGCTCTGAACTGAAGAAGAGGGGTCTACACCTCAGCTGTTTGTTTTAATTTAAAGTGTGTCTGTGAGTAAATGAACATCCAGGCCCCAAGCTACAGTAAGCAGCTCATTCAAGCAAATTACTGAGAACAAATAAAACACCTCTGATAGAATTTGGGGTGCCAAGCGTGAAAATAATAGGGTACTTGGGAAACCACAGAAGAGCTAGTAGTTCTAATAGCATTGGGAGCTGGTAGAGAGGAGGAAACCTTTCTAATTTCATGCAGCCAGTGCTGGAGTCTCTTTACCCCGTGGATTTTTCTTTCCCCTTCTGAATAGGAAAGCGGAGTTAGCTCTGTCATACTGAAGCGGGCGGTAATGGGTCCTGCCAGGCGTGGCGAAGATAAAAGCCACCACCTGCCTGGCCTCTGCTCCCCGCCCCGCCGCCCGCTGCCCAGTCGTCGGCACAGCTGCCGGCAGCCGGTCATTGTTCCATCTCAGAGCCGCCTTGGGAGCACAGCCATCCCAGCCTTGGCAGCACAATTGCAGATTGAACAAAGCCCCTGGGTGGGTTTCCTCTGCACCTTGGCCATGACCTCTGGCAAGGCTGTTGCCCTGAGTCCTTGCAGATGCGATGGTTCATGCCTGCCGTGTGCTTGGGCCTGGGAGGAGCAAATCCCTGGCACTCCAGAGAGGGAGAAGCAAAGACAAAAGAGGAAAAATGTATTTCTGAGCATACTGCGGGCACACGTTGTTTTTTTGGCTTCCCCACACCCATTCCCCATGCTCTTGGAATGGAGCCCCCTTTGCTACTGGGAGGATGTCTCCTGGGCCTGGTCAAGGGGAGCATGGCATTCTTTCTGCAGCTGTGCTGGGTTACACATAGGCTCATGACTTAACTCAGGTCCGGAAGAGGTTGTGCGAGTCAGTCCACAGACCTGGTTTTGAGAAATGGGGGGTTGGTGCTCTGTTCTCAGCTAGATTCTAAACCTAGAGCATATGGAGGCTTGAAGGTGCAGGCATCTCTGTCTGTATAACATGGCCACAATAATTCAGTTCAGTTTGGTTCAGTCGCTCAGTCGTGTCCAACTCTTTCAACCTCATGAATCGCAGCATGCCAGGCCTCCCTGTCCATCACCAATTCCCAGAGATTCCTCAAACTCATGTCCATCAAGTCGGTGATTCCATCCATCCATCTCATCCTCTGCCGTCCCCTTCTCCTCCTGCCCCCAATCCCTCCCAGCACCAGGGTCTTTTCCAATGAGTCAGTTCTTCGCATGAGTTGGCCAGAGTGTTGGAGTTTCAGCTTCAGCATCAGTCCTAATGAACACCCAGGACTGATCTCCTATAGGATGGACTGGCTGGATCTCCTTGAAGTCCAAGGGACTCTCAAGAGTCTTCTCCAACACCACAGTTCAAAAGCATCAATTCTTCGGTGCTCAGCTTTCCTCACAGTCCAACTCTCACATCCATACATGACCACTGGAAAAACCATAGCCTTCACTAGATGGACCTTTGTTGGCCAAGTAATGTCTCTGCTTTTTAATATGCTATCTAGATTGGTCATAACTTTCCTTCCAAGGGGTAAGCGTCTTTTAATTTCATGGCTGAAATCACCATCTGCAGTGATTTTGGAGACCAGAAAAATAAAGTCTGACACTGTTTCCACTGTTTCCCCACCTATTTCCCATGGAGTGATGGGACCGGATGCCATGATCTTAGTTTTCTGAATGTTGAGCTTTAAGCCAACTTTTTAGCTCTCCTCTTTCAGTGTCCTCAAGAAGCTTTTTAGTTACATCTTTACTTTCTGCCATAAGGGTGGTGTCATCTGCATATCTGAGGTTATTGATATTTCTCCCAGCAATCTTGATTCCAGCTTGTGCTTCTTCCAGCCCAGTGTTTCTGAACAGCAAACTGTATCCAAATTTAACAGATTAAAACAACAGGCATTTATTTCTCAGTCATGGGCCAATGGGTTGACCGTGACTTGTCTGGACTGCAGACTCTGGATTATAGATTAGGTTCAAATCTGCTCAGTCTGGGTCTCATCCTCCTTATCCAGCAGCTGCTGAATTGCAGCCCTGTGAAAGATAGATGCTCAGAGGGAAGTCTAGCCTTGCAGGCACTTTTTCCACCTTTGCGGTCATATTCAGCAATAGGTAAGGAGCCCGAGTGAGTCACGTCGCTAAGCCCAAAGTCAAGGGAGGAGAAAGTACTCTCCAAACACTACCAAACCAACGCAAGGGCACAGATGATTCTTCTTTTGGAAGACAGAGTGAAGAGACTGTGAGTAGTGATCCAGTCTACCTGACCATCATCTAGCGCATGGAACATGACAGGAGTCAGCACACGTGATGGGAGAAAGGAGCTGAGGGACAGTGAGAAAGGGAGGCCTCATGACATGGCATCGGCTCCCAGTCCAGCTGTACCTGTGTAGGCTTTTTAAAATTTTAATGTTTATTGATTTGGCTGCATCAGGCCTTAGTTGTTATGCTCAAGCTCTCTATTGCAGTGCAGGGACTCAGGAGCTGCTGCAGCTGGGTTTAGTTGCCTCATGGTATGTGGGTCTTAGTTCCCTGACCAGGGATCGAACCTGAGTTCCCTGCATTGGGAGGCAAATTCTTAACTGCTTGCTCCTTGGAAGAAAAGCTATGACCATCCTAGGCAGAATATAAAAAAGCAGAGACATTACTTTGCTAAAAAGATCTGTCTAGGCAAGGCTATGGTATTTCCAGTGGTCATGTATGGATGTGACAGTTGGACTATAAAGAAAGCTGAGCGCCAAAGAATTGATGCTTTTGAACTGTGGTGTTGGAGAAGACTCTTGAGAGTCCCTTGGACTGCAAGGAGATCCAATCAGTCCATCCTAAAGGAGATCAGTCCTGGGTGTTCATTGGAAGGACTGATGCTGAAGCTGAAGCTCCAATACTTTGGCCACCTCATGCGAAGAGCTGACTCATTGGAAAAGACCCTGGTGCTGGGAGGGATTGCGGGCAGGAGGAGAAGGTGATGACAGAGGATGACATGGCTGGATGGCATCACCGACTCAATGGACATGGGTTTGGGTAAGCTCCAGGAGTTGGTGATGGACAGGGGGCCTGGCGTGCTGCAGTTCATGGGGTTGCTAAGAGTCAGACACAACTGAGGAATTGAACTGAACTGAACTGGACCACCAGAGAAGTTACAGTATCTGAATAGTCTTGAGTCCTGAACCTTTTAATCATGTGATTCTTTGAAGTTTAAGCCAGTTTCAATTGGTGTTCTGTTACTTGCAAGCAAAAGAGAACTAAGTTTTACAACCAATATAGATACTATCTTAATATTTCTAATAATCCAGCAGTGTCAGTATTGCTATCTTATTTTACAGATTAGGAAATTGACCTGAAGAGACTTCAGCTGATTTGTTCTGATTGAACAATTTGAGTCAGTGACTCTTCCTGAGCCCAGAAGAGTCAGAGCAGGAATTTGCCCCCAGGTCAGGCCTGCCCCCGTTTATGCCATGTTTGAGGAAAGAGTTCACACAACAGGCTGGTCAGAGAGGAAAGTTTCTAGAGAGGAGTGGCTGGAGATAAGAGGAAAAGAGCTGTTTGGGGCTGACATAGCCTGTGTGCTGGGTGCAATGGATGCTGCGGTGGGCATCCATTTTAGGAATAAAAGACTAATTCCCGTGTGGACAGTCTGCAACTGTCAGCCGCCCTCCCTAACTGCCTCAGCGGAAGGGAGCCGCCTTGCCCAGAGTCATGGCAGCTTTCTGATTGAAATAGGGGTGTGAAGACCTGGCCTTTTCACCTCGACTCAGAACGGCTCTGAAACGTCAACCCGTCCTCAGAGATCCTGAGAGATGCCCTAAGGCTGGGTTGCTGCTCTCTGCCTGATCCTGCGGTAGCAGCACCCCTTCCCTGCTGTGGACATGGCTCTCCAGAGCCCTCCCTAAAGAGCTCCTGCCTGCTAAACTGCTTTCGGTCGGGGACCGACTTACAGCACTTAGCTAAGTAGTTTCTGTTGCTTCCTAGAGGAGGGCGTAATTGAAGTGAATAACCAATCACTGAGCAGAGCGAGAATGGTGACTTACAGGTGACCTTGTAGTTGGTGTTCAGTCACGAGGCTGTAACTGACTCTCTGTGACCCCAAGGACTGCAGAATGCCACACTTCCCTGCCCTTCACCGTCTCCTGGAGCTTGCTCAAACTCATGTCCATTGAACCAGTGATGCCATCCAACCATCTCATCCTCTGTCGTCCCCTTCTCCTCCTGCCCTCAGTCTTTCTCAGCATCAGGATCTTTTCCAATGAGTTGACCCTTTACATCAGGTGGCCAAAGTATTGGAGCTTCAGCATCAGTCCTTCCAGTGAATAGTCAGTTGATTTCCTTTAGGATTGACTGGTTTGATCTCTTTGCTGTCCAAGGGACTCTCAAGAGTCTTCTTTAGCACCACAGTTAGAAAGCATCAATTCTTCAATGCTCAGCCTTCTTTATGGTCAACTCTCACATCCCTACATGACTACTGGAAACACCATAGCTTTGACTATATAGATCTTTCTTGGCAATGGGATGCTCTGCTTTTTAATGTGCTGTCTAGGTTTGTCACAGCTTTTCTCCCAAGGAGCAAGCATCTTTTAATTTCAAGGCTGCAGTCACCATCTCCAGTGATTTTTGGAGCCCAAGAAAATAAAATCTGTCTCTGTTTCCAGATTTTTCCCCATATATTTGCCATGAAGTGATGGGACCAGATGCCATGATCTTAGTTTGTAGAATGTTGGGTTTTAAGCCAACTTTTTCTGTCTCCTCTTTCACTTTCATCAAGAGGCTCTTTAGTTCCTCGTCGCTTTCTGCCATAAGGGTGGTATCATCTGCGTATTTGAGGTTGTTGATATTTCTCCCAACAATCTTGATTTCATCTTGTGATTCATCCAGCCCAGCATTTTTCATGATGTACTCTGCATGTAAGTTAAACAAGCAAGGTGACAGTATACAGACTTGACAAATTCCTTTCCCAATTTTGAACCAGGCCTTGTTTCATGCCTTGCTTCCTGACCCATTTGCAGTTTTCTCAGGAGATGGGTAAGGTGATCTGGTATTCCCATCTCTTAAAGAATTTTCCACAGTTTGTTGTGATCCACACAGTCAAAGGCTTGAGCATAATAAATGAAGCAGAAGTAGATGTTTTTCTGAAATTCTCTTGCCTTTTCTCTGATCCAGCAGATGTTGGCAATTTGATATCTGGTTCCTCTGCCTTTTCTAAATCCAGCTTGTACATCTGGAAGTTCTTGGTTCATATTATGGTGAAGCCTAGTTTTAAAGATTTTGAGCGTAACCTTGCTAGCATGTGAAATGAGTGCAATTATACGGTAACTTGAACGTTCTTTGTCATTGCCTTTCTTCGGGATTGGAATGAGAACTGACTTTTTCCAGTCCTGTGACATAAACTGTCGCATTCCACCTGACTAGCTCGGAAGTTCAGCGTAGGTGGCAGTTTGAACCATGCCCTGTCCTTTCAGGCCACGCAGCACTGAGTGTGCAGTTTTGACTCTGCAACATATTAAGCAGTTGTTCTGATGTTATGCAGGCAGAGTCTGAGTGTCACAGTTTTCTTACGAGCATCCACTACTTTTTAATGGTGCTTGACATTGAAAGTGTCATCCAGTCTTTGTTTTCCTTCTGGTTGTCTGATGTGAGGCATCTTTTAAAGAAAGTTTGCCGTTGTTACCTTTATAATGACAAAACTCTTACCAAGTTTAAAATTAAAATGTTATCACAAGTGGCATTTCCAGTCCCATTTCAAATGTAGAGCACTGAAAGAATTCTCAGGAAATTAAAACATTGCTTTTCTTTTATAAGGATGATAAGGAAATTGCAGCACACTAACATTTATTCAAATATCAAGATTTTTCTATAGTCTGTAAGTATTTGCCAACATTTTCCCCATGCAAATTCTATTATACACAGTGATTAAAAACAAACATCATGTGCACTATATGTTGGAGATGCTTTTAATAACTTGAAGCCAGAGTAAATGATCACCAGTACTCAAATTTAATAACAGGTTGAAAGGATGCTCTAAAATCATGGCAGTGGCTGCCTTGTAGTAAACCTATGGCTTGCATGCTTCTTTCTTGCTGTTTGACTTAAATAATAATTAAACTCTAAATAGGCAATCCTCCAATTAAACAATTGTGTGTGAGTGTAAGAATCAAGCATACATTCCATATTGCTTCTGGAGGTTTACTTTATGTAAATAGAAGCTATATCAGTACCTGTTATATAATCCACTACAGATTTACCCACCCCAAAGCCTAATTCTAATAGTAAGGCATAATTTCCTAGTTTTGATAAAGTATATAAAGTATCCCTAGCCCCCAAACTTCTCTGATAAGATTCTACTTTATACAAATGTGATATTCAATGTGCTCTATTATAATACCATTGTGTAATTTTCTGTCAGTTTAAGAGAAAGACCAATTCCTATTCATTCTTAAGTCTCAATATATAGTACCATATGATATGTTGAGATGCTCATTGAATCTTTTTAGAATAAGGATGTCCCAGAAATCTTTGTGCAGTTTTAAGCTTTAATGATTTCAGAAATATAAATACTACAAACTTTATATTTTATGTGTATATGTAATTCTGCAAACTTATTTTATATTAATTTAGTTTTTTCATTTTAATATCTTTTTTCTTTTTTCTTTCTTTTACTTATTCATGCAACATTTGGCTTCTTCAGAGGAACTGAAACCAAAAATTTAAATTATGAGTTCATTATTCAAGATTCATAAAACTGTATAAATATGAAGAAAATGTATCAAATTGAACTTTCAAATGATAGTTTTAGAAGTTTGTACTTTATACTTTTGAGATTATTGATGCTTAAAACTGCACTGAGACTTTTTGATATCCCAAAGCTACTTGTTAGTTGTCTTTCTTTGTTTTTTATTTAGTAACATTTTTGTTTATTTGTTTTTAGTAGAGTACATATTAGACATTTTCCCAGTGATTAAAAGCACATGAACTGTGATCCCTTTGTTGATTTACACTCTAACTGTGAAAGTTAATGTATTTATGACAAATTTAACCTTCAGTACTGTGAAGAAAGTAGGGTAGGTTAAGACTACCAAAGGGGACATGACACAGTTTTTGAGTGCTATGTAGTCTCAAGTTTTTAAAACAAAGACTCAGAAACTGGTGTTCAGAAAACAAATCAGCCCTCATTGAACTAGTTCTGCACTGTTGATAAAATTCTTGTTAGGAGTATGGCAGGAAATAAAATAAAATGCTTATAGGAAGCTATGTGCATTAGCAGCAAGACGGTTATTTGAGCATATCGCTCTCGTCCTGGGTGTCCTTGAATAGGCCTGTGCTGGGCTGAAGGGAGCCAAGATCATAAACCAGACATAAAGGTAAGGACAAGGTTTGGAAAATGGAAACTCCTTAGAATTGAAATCGTATTCTTTCTTCTTGGCAGAGATAGGCTTTGACTCAGCCTTTTCATTGTTCCACTCTGAGAACATTGTATTCTCTGCCTCTTCCAAGGTGTGGATCTTTCTGGAGAAACCTCGGAGATGAAGCATTTTCTTTACTTTTGTAAGAATTAAAGGTCATAGGCGCTTGCTCCTAGACGACAAGGACAGTTCTCTTCCTGAGTCTTAACAGCAGCAACAAACTGAAACTTCATTGAACACTCCCTGTGAATATATGGAGTATTACAGTAGTCAGGAAAAATAATGCTGAAAATAAAATCACATGTTATTAAGAGCCCTGAAAATTGGAATTCTGAACTGACTTGAACCAACACACACACACACACACACACACACACACACACACACACGCACACACACACACACCTGCCAATCCAGTTGCCACGAGCCCACGAGTTTAGCTAGTGATTGACTCCTATGGCACTAGCCGTGGATACGAGGAAGAATGGAGAGAAGCAGGGCTGGGAGTTCTGTTTCTCAGTCCTGATTACACTTCAGAGTCCTTTCTCACTACTGCGGGTGTTCCGGACTCCAGACTCGCCTTCCTTCCCTTTTCTGAGCTGCCACAGTCCATCCCTCACTGGGTCTGTTCTCCAAATCGGGAGTCTCCATGCGACCCTCTTTCCAGTTCTTTTCCTTCCTACCTCTGAACAACAGACTCGCAGATGCGCACATGCACACACACACAGGTTTGCATACTGTCCTAGATGGAAGGAAGGCAACACTTAACATCTGTTAGACCTATGGCATTAGAGCTACACAAAGTTACGAGTTTCTGGTAGAGTGATAAGAACCTTACATCATTTACTCATCGAAACAACTCCTCTTACCAAATAAAAAACAAAACGCAGTTGAAAGCCTTGAAATGCAAAGAGGATAAGCGATTTTCCAGAGTCAAAAAGCTGGCAGGGGGATAGGTTTGTCTGATTTCAAAAGCCCTTTCCCTCTATACCCTGCCGCCCACCGTGGGAAGCAGAGATTGTAAACAAAAATAAATGGGGACTTGAGTGGTCACCAAAGCCTGGAAATTTCAGAAAGAACCACATATGGTCCCTCTTTCCAGATTCTCTTTCTTGGTCAGCAGACAGCTTGCCTTTTTTAATACCCAAAGGTGGACTTTTGAAAAAAACTCTTCATTTTTTAGTACCCCAGGTCATATTAACTATCTTCAAGAACATAAAGAGGCACTTAGCTGAGGGAAATTTACTTAAATGAGAAAGGAAGAAAACAAAAATTTTTTAACATCCTAGACATTAGAATGTCCTTGAAGAGGATCAGTAAACCTTTTCTGTAAAGGATCAGAGAATAAATATTTTAGGCTTTGTGGGCCAAGATGCAAACTTGAAGACTGTTTTGGAACCTAAATAGCAAGAGAGAACACACATTTTCACAGAATTTTTATTGATGAAATTAAAAATGTAATAATAATTAAATATAATTATTAAATATAATTATAAATGTTAATTACAACCTAAGAAGGAGATTCATTCCCTAATGAGAAAGATTGGATTATTTGGGGGCGAGGAACATTTTACTTACTTGTAGTTCAAAGTTAGTGTTTCCTTAATCATCAAACTAATTGCAAATATTCACTGACAGAAATCATTTAAGAATGGCTTATGGGCCATATAGAAACTGATGGTAGTTTAGATATGACTGCAAGCTGTAGTTTGCTAAATCCTGCTCTAGAATCACTTATAGTCATTTGTATCTTACAGAATCTAGGAAGAATGACTACTGGGTTTTCTCAATTCCCCACATCCTCTCCTGAAAAGTAAGGGAGGACTTACCAAAACTTCACCTGGATTATATCTAGGGCCAAGGAGTATGGATAAATAGTTTGAACTCTAAAAGAGAAAGAGAGTTTAGAGCATAGGTCCCAGTGATTACAACTTTGAAATTTCTTTAAGATCCATTAGAAAAATTCAAGAACATTTTCAAAATTATTCCATGTTATGATCACATTTGTTTTCTGCACCCATGTCTGAAATAACACCAAAGTTGAAAGCAATAAC